>NC_067400.1:311109898-311727898 GCF_016432865.1 Antechinus flavipes | reverse complement strand
GAAAGTGCTCCAGCTCCATTTCCCAAACCTATTCTACCATAATTTGCTAATGAAGAGAAAGAAATGTTAGCTGCCCAGAACCCAGTGACAGTGTGGTAAGGGGGAATTCTTTTTTGCTTTTTCTTTGTTCCTTCCTCTTCTCACAACATGTGCTTGTGGGAAGCAAGCGTGGCTAATCTGGGAACTTGGCTAAATGATTGAGTTGAGGAAGGGGGGGACATAATGGCAAGTGTGCTGTCAGCAGGGAGGGGGTGTGTTGAAAGGAGGGAAGGGGCAGTTAGCCAAGAACAGTGAATTCACTGGTGAAAAGAAGAATAGATCCTACAATGTGAAGCTACAAGGAGAGAAACAGAGTCAGCAAAAAAGAAAAAAAAGTTGGTAAATTAACCAAAAGTAGAAAGTGAAAAAACAGGTAAAATAGGTCAAAGAAATAAAAAGTAAAATAAACTAAAACCAACCAAAAAAAAGAACAAATCATATATCTTACTATAATTATATCTATATCTATATATAGGATTTGTATATAGTATATATATATATATATATATATATATATATATATATGTGTGTGTATATATATATATGTGTGTGTGTGTGTGTGTATCTACACATATCTATGTATATACACACAATGTATACACATGAACATATAAATGCATTTAACATACACACATGCATGTATATGTGTGTGTGTGTGTGTGTGTGTGTGTGTGTGTGTATACTAAATGTGCTTCAGTGCTAAAAGCCTTGGTACCTTGATATGATGGAACAAACCTTGAGTGTATTTTGTCCTCTTCCTCCTACACCAGTTTAAAGACAGCATACGTGATTCACCAGAAAGGGCCAGGGCACAGGTATTAGCAAACAGAGTCAAGATTCAGATCCAGGAATAATCCAGGTATTCATTTGGTTTCCAAATCATGCTATTTCTGCCTTCATATCTTTCTCTTGTCTCTACTCACATAGCCATCCCAACATGTGTATTTCACTCATTACCCCATATCTGCCTAATCCCAAGAGCCTATGGATGCTCTCCCTGTCTCAAGTCTCTCCCTATACCATTAGTTGCCAAAATAATCTTCTCAAAAGTCAAGCCTAACTATATTATGCTTCTTGTTTAATAAAACTTACAGTATATCTATTAAATTCATGATCAACATAAATTCTAATGGCATTTATATTTCTTCAAAACATCATTTTTTCTTCCCTTTCCAGTTTCCTTACATTTTTCTCCAGTCCAGTTCTCTCTAGGTAGCTACTTTCGCTTTCTTACTGTTTTTTACACATGGCAGTCTATCTCCCTCACGCCTTTCTTTTTAATATTCTAAATATTAGAATAGTTGCCTAATATTCTATTCCTCTTCATATCCATTTTTTGGCTTCTCTGATTTCTTTCAAGAATCAGTTTATATACCACTTTCTGCAGGAGGACCTTCTCAGTCTCATAAATACTCCTAAGCCTTGCTTCTGTTTTAGTTTTCCATTATACTTGTGTATATCTTGCATGCATATAATTTTTGTATGCTATCTCACTTATTGGAATGTTATGTCCTTGAGATCAAGAAACATATGCAAATATATATTTATATGTATACATGCATGTATATTTGAATCCTAAGTGCATGGAAGGCATTTAATAAATGCTTGTAATCTTACTGGTTGCAGTATATACCATTGTACATTGTACAGCTAGGACAAATTGAGATGGATTTCTCCCTGATCATCTTTATTATGCTATATAACCAAAATACTCCAAAAATAAAAACAATTAAACTGATAATTCAATTCAATTTAGTAAATGTCTACTTACAGAACACATTTTATCTTGAGGCCTGTAAGACATAGGTTAAAGTGCTGTTCTGGTGTACACTAATTTTGTGATCTTGCACAATTCACTAGATATCTTTGTCTTCTAGTTACCCTCCTCTAATATTGTAGAAAAGGTGCCCTCATGCATTGGTAGAGGGAATTTCCTCACCTGGGTACTCCTTAATGAAATCAAAGTCCAAGCCTAATCCCTGTCATAGTTCCAAAATGTAAAGAACTATGAGCCACATACGGGAAGTGATTTGCAATTTAGATACACAATAATTCCAGCCTTCAAGGAATATAAAGTCTAGTAAGGGGATATGAAATATATACAAAACTAAATGTAGCACCAAATAACATATAAGAGCATTAAAATGTCAGACAAAAAGCTATTGAAGTCTCAGAGGAGAAAGGTTGTTTATCAATTAGAAAGTCAGGAAAAAACAGAGCTGAAATTCTTGAACTTGCCAAGTTCAGCTTGGGCTGGAGGGGCCAGGACAACTGAAGTGATAGTGCATGCCTTTGCAATTGAATTGGGAGAGACTCATCATCCAGAGACAAATAGAATGGGATCTATTCAGTCAGTAGCTCCTAACTCATGCATTCCCATCCTGGGAAGAGGCTAAGATGGGAGAACTAGAGAGAGTGGGAAGGCAAATAGGTGGCCCAGAGAGGAGAGTATCAGACATGGTGTCAAAAAGTTTCATTTTCCTGAGACTGAATCTAATTTCTAACACTTACTAGCTTTGTGACCCTAGAAAAGTAACATGATTTTGTTTGCTTCAATTATCTTATCTATAAAATGAGCTAGAAAAGGAAATGGCAAATCACACCAGTATCTTTGCCAAGAAAATCCCAAATGGATGCACAAAAAATCAGACATGCCTAAAAAATGACTTAAAAAATAAAAAAAAAAAAATGGAGGAAATGAACCTTGGAGACAAGTGCCACAGCAATGGGATCCAGGGAGTGATAGTAAGGGGTAAGAAATTAGAGCAGGGATCGTCATACTATATTACATGGCCCAGAATATCTTCATAGATAGAAAATGTGCTTCTGCAGATATAACTGTCCTGATACAAAGCTAAGGCTAAATAAAAGATAATTGTCTGGGATCAGAGGTTTTGGGGGGAATATGATGTTCACTTAGGCTTTAAAGTTTCTGTAGAGTCGTTAAAGTTTAATATAGATGGGAGTTTCCAGGCACAGGAATACCATGAACAAAGGAAAAAAGACCAGAAAGTGCTGGACATATACAGAGGATGGATGTCTTATCAGGATTTTTTATTTGCATGACACCAAGCATCTGTGTGGCTCCAGGCATTCAGATGTTCCCAAATATTCGGATGTTTGTTATTACTGAAGCAGCAGATCCAGGTGTTTAAATGATGTTTCATTCTTGATCCAGATGTTGGGGCTTTGAGTAGCTACAGATTAAGAGAAAATGTGAATACAGGACTGGGGCAAATTTAAAAAGAAATGAAATAAGGAAAGTAAAGCTAAATACATGTGCATGGAGAAATCTTTTGTGTTTACTTTAAAGATTTAAATTTGCATCTTCCTGGTATTTTGCCTACATTTACTAAAGATTTGAAATGTGACAAATGTGCTTTCTGATCCCAGCTCCTCCCTCATTTTCCACAGACATACTGACAATTTTGCTTGTTTACTTACCTTTCCTAGCTGAGCAAGCTGTGATATATCACCTTGTAAATTATATATACCCTTACCCTGGATTTAAAAAAAAAAAAAATTCATATAGTTGGCCTCTGCACAGGCGTTGGAGAATTATAGTTCTGACTCTTTTTAATAGTCAGCAGGTTTACCAAATTCCCTTTAAATATCTGTCTGTCTATCTATCTATCTATCAGCTAGAACTCTATTCTAAAACTGATCAGGGTATAAATGAGAGGTTATTAACTACTTTTTGTTATTGTTATGTGTAAAGCTTTTACTTTGTTTTGTTAGTGAAATTTCCTATATTCTACTTCAAATAAGTGCTCCATAAAGGGAAACTATTGTGACATGATATTGCTGGATAAGTCAGGCAAAGCATTATGACATTTTTTTGAGAATCATTTAGACTTCTAGGTTGATTAAAAATATTTGCAGGAAAAAAAATAGATTGGGACGGGAGGGAGGGGGAGGAGTTGTCCTTTATGATTTAAACTCAACTTTCCTATTGATTTGCTGAAAAGTGTGCCATTTTAAAGGAGAAAAAAATGGAAGAGATTGGATTCGATCACCAGTGAATTATTTTTTTTCATTTCTAATATACAACTTAAATATTTTGTGACTTTGTGTTGACTAGTACATATAGTTTTGGATTGGAGCAAAAAAGACTGGAGTTCAAATCCAGTCTTGAACATTTACTAGCTGTGCAATATTAGGCAAGTTATGTAACTTTTTTGTGCTTCAATTTCTTCATTTATAAATTGAGAATAATAGTACCTATATTGCAAGGCTGCTGTAAATGTTATATTAAATAATACTATCCAAGCATTTTGTGAACATTAAAACACTATATAAATTCTAGTTATTATTGTTATGACATCATCATCATCATCATCATCATCATCATCATCATTGGTCGCGGATTTCCTCAACCATAAATAATGAGCTAGTTATGAGTTGGGCTAGTTCGAAATCCTTTAAGTCTTGCCATTCAGATAAGGTATGGGGAAAAGATCTCCAGCACATAGTCACTATATTCAATTGGATAGTCTCCATTATAGGTGCTTGACAAGGTCAAAGGAGGTTTGTCAAAGATGTCTAGGATAGAGTTTCAGATGTATAGCATTATATACTCCTGTTTGCCACTTGTACTACATTTGAATTTGTTTAGAGAAGCAAAAAATGGAAAGCTGCCACTAAAGAGATCTAAGCAGAAATAGATTTTCCCTTTTATTACCAAACATCTAGGACATAGTGTGTTAATTCTCTGCATAGATGGATAATCTTTGAAGGAGCACAGAGGAGATGATTGAAGAATGGGGAGATTATATAACTATACCCCCTTCTATTTCCAAAAGGAAGATTTCAGGTAAATAAATAACAAAAAGTTTGGAAATAATGTTTTGATTCTAAAGGGCTAAAGTTTTCATGCCTATTGATTAAGATTCACATTCCAGTTTTAAGTCTTGAAACATCATTTAATTCTTAGACAGTGACCTAAGATTCCAGGAAAGTAAAAAAAAAAAACAGGATGCTTAACTGGACTTTCCCTTTTCATCCAGATGTTCTAATAGCATACCAAAAATACTTTAGTCACTAGTTCTGTAGTTATCCGATTTTAATAACTTTACTTTGTTCTCATATTGTTGATGCTTGACACACTGTATATAATCTTGCTTGTGAAGAAAAGTTCACAAATAGTTACTTCTCTTCCTACAATAAGTTCGTGGATAATATTTGTTATGTGAAGAAATGTTCAGTCAGAAATCTATTCACATTAATTTTTTTCTGTTTTATTTAAATGTTGTCAATGCACATAAACAGCACAATGCTCAGACAGGCAATCACAAAGAGATGAAGTCAGTGGACTTAAAGTCAGGAGAATAGGTTTCATCTTTTCTCTGCCACTTAGGAGACAAATAGTGTTCACCAAAGTACTAAATGTTACTGGGACTTATTTTCCACATCTGAAAAATGAAGTTGTTGAATAGAAATGTCTAAAGTTCTATCTAACTTTTAAAATCAATCAAATGCCAAAGGGAATTCAAGATTTCATAGTTCAGCTTTATATCTTACCAACATACTAGGACACAATCTATGAAGTTTTTCTTTACTTAAGAAGTATGTCTCTAATTCCTGGTATACTGTTAGTAGATAAGGGGGGGAAAGTATCAAGTCTCTCACAGCTTTATCCTCAAGAATTGACAACACAATGTCCTTTGCCACAGGCAACATTGAATTCCCTGGTTTGAACAATCTTGAAGCTTATATTGGTCTTAAGGTCTTAAGTCTTTTAGGGCCAGCTTAGTTGACAGAATAAATCAGTTTGATAGAGTTGGGATCTCCCTGAGTACAGCTCTGTCTGTTTGACAGTGAGTTACATTCGCTAGCTAGAGATCATCATCAAATCATGTTTGTTTAGCCTAAGGTTTCATATGGTTTTGTCCTGTCACAGTCCTCATGACTTTTAAACAATTAGAAAAGGAATTAGTTTAATTACTTTATTTTTTTACAAAATATCATATCGATGTACTTGACTTTCTCTTCTCTTGAAGTGGGTTTATATCTAAAGTGAGAAATTGAATAGAACCAATGGTGTGATGTCTTCTATCATTTTATATGCTTAATATGACAGGATTGGCCAATTTAATAAAAAGTTATTAAGCGCCTAATTGCTATTAATAATTGTACTATATGGAACACCTTGTGATAGGTGATGGGAATAAAAATAATGAAACAAAATTGTACTTGTTCTCAAGGAGGTTAAGTTTTGTAGAAGATGCACAATATTTGGATAAAAAGATAACTCAAAGTATTTTAAAAAGTAATACAAAAAATTTCATAATTATAACTAAGAAAATTAGGAAAAGTCATCCTGTGACCTGACAGCTGAGTTGTGTTTTTAAGGAAGGAAGCGATTTTTCAAGGTAGTAGTGAGAAGGGAGTATATTCTAGATATAGAGGATACTCTACCAAAATAAATCAGGCATTTGTAATACAGAATGTCAGCTATGATATAAAGCTAGTAGTTTATTTTTTTCCTGAAATGAAGACTACATAAAATAGAATAATTTGAAATATGACTGGGAACATAAGTGGAGGCTGGAATATGAAAAAAACTTTTAATATCAGGTTAAAACTTTTGCATTTATCCTATAGAAAATAGAGATCCAATGAAATTTTTAAGAAAAGAAATTCCAGTTAGATCTATGTTTTAAGACTAACTGTTTTTCAGTGGTATACAGGATGGATTAGAAAAAAGGACAGAATGGAAGCAGAGATACTAAATATTAGACTTTTGGAATAGTACAAACAGGAAGTGATAAATGTCTGAATTAGGGGAAAATAGAAGAAGAGGCCAGATGCAGGGTATTTTGTGAGTCTAGAATCAGTGAGATTCCAAAACTAATTTTATATTGATGGGATGTGATGTGGGTGAGGGAGAGTGAGATGTTAAGAATGAATCCAAAATTATAGGCCTTGGTGATTTGGAAGGATGGGCACATTTTCAACTGTATATCTCATTGTCACTTCAAAATTAATATAGTCAAAATGTAACTCCCCATATATTTCTACAAGCTCCTCCCTTCTCTAAAAACCCATATCTTAGTTGAGAATGTGCCCATTGGTATTTAATTAAATTGTGTCATTGATGAGTTCATGGATTTAGGTCTAATATGATTAAAGTACATTCTTACTTATCTCATTTAAAAGAACTTTTGGAAATCAGAGTTTTTCATCAGTGCCTTTTTCCTCTCTGATTGAACACTTTGGAGGGGAAGTATATGGTCTTCATGTTTTAAAAGATACTTCAGCACAGTTTTCCCTATATCCCAGCTTACTCTTTTTTGGACTGCTTCAGAATACTCCAACATACTTTCAAAACCAGGCATCTTTTTTTTCCCTCTTTGCATTTCAATTTCTTTAGTGTGTTTTCATCTCCCATTAGATTGTAAACTTCTTGCAGACAAGAATTATGTTTGTTTTTATGTGTCTGTTTATCCTCACACTTTGCACAGTTCATGATATATAATAGATGCTTAGTAAATAATTATTGATTAATTGAATGAAACACAAGGCCATAACTATGGCATTAGTCCTACTTTATATGGTGACTGTTTATACTATTTTCAGGAAAAAAATAGCAAAAAAGGCAATTAAGAGGCTATTCCAATGGTATACTTGAGAGGTAAGGGGACCTTAATTTGGATGGCTGGCATGTAAGTGGAATGAGACTTATATGTGGGAAGTGATGGAGATAGCATCAATAAGATTTGGCAAATGAATGGATATTTCAAATGAAAAAAAGGGGAAGAGCTGAAGATGGTTTTGAGGTTTCAATTCACATGATTGAGAAGATGATAGTGTCCTTAAGGATGATGATTTTTATTTAGATTTGTAGATGTTATCTTTCATAATATTCGGAAGTCTGCTTACATTTATACTTGAGCTTTCCTCAAATGATGTTTCTGTCAAATTAGAAAGGCAGAGAAAATGATCCTTGTGGAAGACTGCTTCTCCTTATCCAAAGTTCATCCTCCCTAGGGAGTCAAGACTTATCAGAAAGTTAACCATTGCAAAGTGCATTCTTTGGCTAGGGCAACTCATGCTTTTATATAATGATTAATGATGGTAGAGATGATGATGGTGGTATTGATGTCTGTCCTATTTATTTGATGCTATCCAGTTTACAAAACAATTTCCTCATTATCATCCTGTGAATTTTAGGGAGGTAATTGACTATTGGTAAACTGGAAAGAGTAAGGCTTTGTGTATTAAAAGATATGATTTCAGATACTGCTACTGAAATGTACAAGTTTTTTTTAACTATAAAATGAAGAGATTGGCCATGGTAATCACTATTTTTTTTACTTCAGTTCTAAAATCCCATGAAATTATTTGAAACTCATATTTGACAAGGAGATAGGTAGTAAACTATGATCTTATGATTCTTTAAATAAAGAAATTGAAATTCAAATAGGTTAAATGATTTGTCTAAGAATAAAAGGCAATGAGTGGCACTAGGCCTAGAGTTTGGAAAACCTGAGTCAAATACAGGGTTGAACACTTACTAGCTGTGTCATTTAGCTTACATTAATCTATTAGAGAAAGAAATAGAAAACCACTTTATTATCTTTGCCAAGATAATCCTATGGACAATGTTGGCATAATATGATCCATGGTGTCATAAGGACTGCACAATAGCAACAATAAAATACAGCTAAAGTATCTTAGAACCAGAATTTTAACTTATCTTTTATCTTTAATTCCAATGTTTTTCTAGGACATAAAAATTTCAAAGTGGTTTTTAACATGTTATTCAGATGAATTTTTAGTGTACATCAGGTCTGATATATAATAGAATTTTTTTTTAATTTTAGGGTACTTGATCTCTTGAATTTCTTTTGCAGATATCCCCTGTGAAAAGCTTTAATGAGGATATCATCAGAAATGGAGTTGCGTCTCTTTGTAACTATCTGTGTAGAACAATAGAATACAATACTATAGAACTTGGAACTGGAAGAAAACATAGAAATGACTTAATCCAGTTCTTTTTGTAGCTGATGGAATTTAGATCTATGTGTGAGAGAAGATAATTTAGCTAAAGTCATTAAGTAGCCAAGCCAATGTCTGAAACAAGGTCTTCTGAATAGAGGGATCATGCTTTTTCCACTCTAAGCTTTTTATGTAAAATACATTTCTAAGTTTCCTTCATTTAGGAGTCAGGTTAGACAGAATGGTGAATCATAAGGAGAATCTGTCAAGAATTTTTTCTTCTCTCCTTGATTGGGAAATATGTGAAGCGGGAATCAGGCTCATTAATACCAATGAAAGATGTTGAGTTGAGTCTATTTTTCAATTCACTTAGCTTTCTTTTAAAAAATTGAGAGGTTTGTCTTTGTCACATGGTTTGTCATGATTAATCAGATATATTGGATGGGCAAATGGTTTAATAGCTATTACTATTTGTCATATCAGAGATGACTTATCATCCATTATAAATGTTTGAATGTGTAAAATTAGTTTAACTGGATCTGGCTAATATTAAAGAAAGTTGGTTATTAGAGCTACAAATTTGAAAGATCCTCCATAGTTCAGGATTAGTGAGTACATATTTATATTCTGAGATTGTGGATTATTTGAGCTTGAGAATGCTGAGATGCAGTAGGGCTAAAATGAACTAGATATAAACTTGGAATATGCTTCCAATATGATGAGCAGTGAGGAACAAGAGACCTCAAAACTGTTATAATATAAGAATTAAATTTAAAAAGTCCTTATTTTTCTGGAGAGTGAATAACTATTCTATCAAAAGGTTTTAGGAAAGAATAACATAGCGACCTGATGGGTCGCATAGTCATGAAAAAAGAATGTTATCTTCCCCAAAAGGAAAAGGGAATTCAGGAATTTGTTGATTTTCAAATTTTTTTATTTGCTAACCTTGCAGTTCCATTTTAAACCTATTTTTCTTTATCTAAATTTTTTCCCATAAGTACAAAGCTCATTTTGCTTTCTTTTTCAGGGATTTTCTTTGAAAAATGGAAATAATTTTTAAAAATAGAGAAATCATGCTGTTAACCATTCTTTTACTATAATAATATTCTGTCCTTCTCATAAAGGTAGACTTCAATAGTAAACTTCTTACTTTCTTCCTACTAATTTTTCTCAAAGACATAGTAACACAGAAAGCAAAGGTCTCAAGTTAGATTTCTCATTTGTCTCATTACTCTTTTTGACTTTGGGTATAACTCCATATTTTTCACACATTTCCATCTAGTTAGATTCTGAGTCCTAGTCTTGACCATTTCAAACTATCCCTCCTCCAGTGCTTCACTGTTGTACATATTGCTGCTTTTGACAACATGATACTCATCTGATTATCCTTCTATCTTTAAAACTGACCATTCTATACTATCTTTCTGGTTCTTGCTGCTCTCACTAATAACTTTATGTTTAATATAAGTTTCTTCCCCTCCTCTATCTATAACTTTTCTTTCAATAATTTCTCCATCATTCCTTTACTAAATCATTTCACTCAACCCTACCATCTCTTCTGTTCAGGCAAGACCCACATCTTCATGAATACCTCCAACCATGATAAAAGCTTCGAAATAGCATTTCAGTGTCTCTTAAATTGAATATCCCTTCAAGACCTCAAATTAATCATGTCCAAAATTTTCAACTCTGTTTATTTTTCCTTCATTACCTACTCATCCTTTCCTTCAGTGCTATTACCAGTCACTAAGCATCCTTCATTCGAACTTGCATTTATTTTTTACTTTTTACTCTCCTTCATATATTCTTATCAAGTCCTGATGATTCTACCTTGGTGACATTTTTCATGATTCCCTTTTCTCTGTTCCCACTGCAACTGCTGTGATATAGAACCTCTTCCCATTTCTGTTACTTCCTGTATGCATTATTAGCTTCCTCATGAATCTTCCTACCTCTATTCTCCTTTCTTGCCAAACTACCCTTTTATAATGTTGCCATGTTCATCTTTCATATTCTTAGATCCCATCAGATCAGTCCTCTTTAAACACTTCAATAGTTTATTATTGTCTACTTACTAAGGCTGCAAGATATCATTAAGGTCTTCTATAGTCCATTACTATGACTATCTTTTTTCCTTTATATCATATTCATCCTTCCCAACTATTTTACCATAAGCCACAGACTAATCAATTTCATGTACACATATTCATTCAAAGAGAGAAATACATAATTCAAACTTTACTCATGTTCTTCTTTCTAAATAATATAGTTTTCTATTTCCTTTTTTCAAGATTTACTTGGTTTTCTTTTAAATTCTGGTTCAAATTTTATTATTAGTTTTTTTTCTGATTTCCTCAGTCAGAAATTTTAGTGTTTTTTCTCCTCTGGACCACAAAGAGGACTTTATACTTCTCATACGGGGCTACATACATTGCTTTGGTGTAATTCACCATTGAGTTTTTTTATTTCCTCTCTTATACTGTAAGTTCCATGATCTCCTAGGATAAATCAAAAAGCTATCTCCCTAGCACCAAGTCCAAAGCTTTGGAAAGATTAGATGCCTAAGAAATATTTATTGAATTGAATTGTCACTGACAAACAGTACCATTTTTTTTCTGTTAATTGGTTTCTTAGAAACCAAATAAGATCACCTCCAATACAATATGTTTCAAAAAAAATATTGGTTTACTTGTCTAGAATGACACTGGAAGATGTTTTCTCATGGAATTCCCCAGAGCTTGATTGAATTGACTTTGGTTTCTCATACAAGAGTCATTAATCTAGGTAAAGCTGAAATTAGGACTTGAAGATCATCTCCTAATATGTCTTTCTGCTATCTTTTTAAAGAAGAATTTTAAAATTAAAGAGAATTGAATTGTCCTTTAATTTGTATAGTCTTCCCAAAAGAGCAATTATTTCTCAAAAAGTGAATGCTATAATGGGGAATAAAAAAAATCTGTATTAATGTACAGTAAATTTTAGAATCATTATAGATTACAAATCCTACTTCAAATGGATTTTTCCTCTCTATTTAGAAAGATGTTCTGGCATCTTTGGGGTACATAAATCATCAGGATATTGTTCAATATAACATTTCTTAAGGCCTTTATCCATTCCAGGCAAACCAATTCCTGAAATTCAATATGTACTGAATACTCAAATTCCTAAGTTTACAGAGTCAGAAAAAAATCATTTAACTTGCAGGAATTGCTTGGCAGATTCTTTTACTTTACAAATAATAGAGTTGATCCCCATGGCCATCTTTTTTTTCCCTTGGGATTTATTTTTTTAATAACTTTTTTATTGACAGAACCCATGCCAGGTTAATTTTTTACAACATTATCCCTTGCACTCACTTCTGTTCCGATTTTTCCCCTCCCTCCCTCCACACCCTCCCCCAGGTGGCAAGCAGTCCTATACATGTTAAATAGATTACAGTATATCCTATATGCAATATATGTGTGCAGAACTGAACAGTTCTTTTATTGCATAGGGAGAATTGGATTCAGAAGGTATAAATAACCCGGAAAGAAAAACAAAAATGCAAGCAGTTTATATTCATTTCCCAGTGTTCTTTCTTTGGATGTCGCTGCTTCTGTCCATCCTTGATCAATTGAAACTGAGTTAGGTCTCTTTGTTGAAGAAATCCACTTCCATCAGAATATATCTTCATATAGTATCGTTGTTGAGTTCATATAATGAACTCCTGGTTCTGCTGATTTCACTTAGCATTAGTTCATGTAAGTGTCACCAGTTCTCTCTGTATTCATCCTGCTGGTCATTTCTTACAGAACAATAATATTCCATAACGTTCATATACCACAATTTAGTCAACCATTCTCCAATTGATGGGCATCCATTCATTTTCCAGCTTCTAGCTACTACAAACAGGGCTGCCATAAACATTTTGGTACATTCAGGTCCCTTTCCCTTCTTTACTATACTCTTTGGGGTATAAACCCAGTAGAAACACTGCTGGATCAAAGGGTATGCACATTTTGATAACTTTTTGAGCATAGTTCCAAATTGCTCTCCAGAATGGCTGGATGTGTTCATAATTCCATCAACAATGTATCAGTGCCCCTGTTTTCCCACATCCCCTCCAACATTCCACATTATCTTTCCCTGTCACTGTAGTCAATCTAGACAGGTGTGTAGTGGTATCTCAGAGTTGTCTTATTTGCATTTCTCTGATTAATAATGATTTTGGAGCATATTTTCATATGGCTATAAATAGTTTTAATTTCTTCATCTGAGAATTGTCTGTTCATGTCCTTTGACCATTTATCAATTGGAGAATGGCTTGATTTATTATAAATTAGAGTCAATTCTCTATATATTTTAGAAATGAGGCCTTTATCAGAACCTTTGATTATAAACATGTTTTCCCAGTTTATTGTTTCCCTTCTAATCTTGTCTGCATTAGTTTTGTTTGTACAAAAACTTTTCAATTTGATCTAATCAAAATTTTCTATTTTGTGGTCAATAGTGATCTTTAGTTCTTCTTTGGTCATAAATTCCTTCCTCTTCCACAGGTCTCAGAGGTAAACTATTCTATGCTCTTCCAATTTATTTATAATCTCATTCTTTATGCCTAGGTCATGAACCCATTTTGACCTTATCTTGGTGTAAGGTGTTAAGTGTGGGTCAATAATGGCCATCTTTTTTGCAGAATAACTCCATAGTTAGCATAGCCTGCCAACTTTGCCATCACCATGTTCATTCTCAGAACAACTTTTAACCTTAAGGTAGGACATATGAAAGATATAGGGCATCTGAATAGCAGTACTCCACAGACCATCAATTGTACTTCTACTTGCAATCACCCTCCAGGGGTCCTACTCTCATGAAATTACAGAAAATTAACTGATTGCATGCTATCCTTGCCTCCTTAATGGGCAAAATGACTGAAAACTTACAAACTAAAGTTCTCATCACCAAAGCACTTGCCATTAAAAATGGCTCAACATTAAGAAATGGTTATGACACTGAAATGGCATTAAGGAAGATGTATTACTAGCTGCTTTGCTGGTGTATCCTGAAAGATGATGAGACTATTCCATCTGACTTATAGCTGAAAGCCCCTATATGAGTTGTCTAAGTTAAGATGTGAACTTCATAAAAGCAAGAATTGTCTTACGGATAATAACATAGGAGTCAGAAAACACCTTATACAAAAGAAACATAATAGAAATGTCCATGACCTATATTAGCAATGAAGAAGTCGACTTGGTTGGATTGAAAGATACATGTTGGAGAAAATAGGAACTCAGATTGCACTTGTGAAACTGTACTCCATCATTGAAGATTTCAAAAGTCAAGTATTGAAGTTTAGATTTGATATAATGGTGGGAAAAGAAATGGCATCTTAAAAGCCATTCTTATTTCCATTTTATTTTGTATCTAAACTGGGGTAGGAATCTCTTCTTTTGGTCTTGTGAGAAAATAGCCTACATTAACAGTTGCTCTCTCTCCCTCTCTCTGTCTCTGTCTCTCTGCCTCTGTGTTTTGTAAATCTCTGTCTCTCTTTCTCTGTGTATAGGTCTCTCTTCTTCTCCATCTCTCTCATTAAAATGTTTTAACCTTGGTAAAGAACAGATATGCACTTAAAATACACAAACCAGTTATGAACAGAAATAATTGTCATATATTTACCTCAGTCAGATATTTCTAAAGAAGATAATATTGATAGATTTTTCCCAGCACAGAATCACAGGAATTTAAGTTGGCAAATCTCAAAAAAGCACCAAAATGTTTCCTTCTATCAGTAAATCCTGCTAATGTAGAAACAACTTTGGACTCAAAAATGATTATCAAGCTTATAACAATCCTAGTCCATGCTGTATAAAGATAAATCTTTCATCTGACACACCATTTACACATTTCTGGAGGCTACAATAAAATATATCTCTGGAAACTAAACCATCTACATTTATTTTCCCTCATGAATATGGTGAGTTTTGAAGCCTGTGAGAAAGCAAGCAGGATTCTCATCTGCCTCGTGTCACTATCACACTCTGCTGTGTTTCTCATAATGTTTCTGGCAGGGATTCCAGTGGTAGAATATATTAGACTTCTAGGTCTCACTTCTAATCTAGGTTCCTTTGCTATTAATCTACTTCATTATATTTGAAAACTTTGTAGTATTTTTTTTTTGATGAAGGTGAGGAATTTACCATAGTTGCTTAAGACAAAGGACCAAATAACAACTCTCCAAATATTGCTTCTAGTTTTTAGGGATTTCTCCAGAATACTGATGACCTCACCAATGCTGTCTCCCTTGTTTTGAGACAGGAATCCTGATAGAAGAAATGATTTTCTGGGCTAGTCCAAAGCCTCCAAGGCATTACATGAAGGCCAAGAAATCCCCTTCTTTCATGTAGTTGAACTTATACTAGTGAGATCCCCTTGCCACTTCCATCACAGAATTCTAGAATTGGAAGAGATTTTATAGGACATCTCTCTGGTTGATAGTTGAAACACTTCTATGATATTCTTAATAAATGGTCATTTTGTTTCAGTCCATGACATGTTACTTAAGTAGAGAATTCTTCCCTTGTTTCTCTTTCCTCATTTAAAAATGAGCAAATAAATAAAAACACTGAAGTGTGTGGTGTAACAATAAGAACTTTGTCACTGGAGTGAAAGGATCTGGGTTCAAGTCCTATAGCTAACTATTACTCCTTGAATGACCTTGGGTTCTCTATAGATCTCAGTTTCTTTATTTGTTAAATGGGAGGGGAGTAAACTTGATGATTGTAGTTCTTTTCAGTTATATGGAAATTAACATCATTTTGCATTATTATTTCTTTACTTCCGTGCTGTTGTAATAGAATTGGCAAAGTTATTTCCAAAACAAATCAGAAAGCTCTGCTTTCTGAAGACTATACCTATATTTTCAACTTTGATCGATTTGAATTAATTGTTTGTTTTGTTTTTGCATTTTTGCTGTACTTGTGCTTCTTGCTCTGGTATGGGATTAGAAACACTGTAGCTCAAAGAAAATGAAAAATCCTCTTTCCCCAATAGTTTCTACCTAATTCAAAAATATAACCCAGAAGGAAATTTTCTTCTTGTGGATATTTCTCTCTAGAAATTTTCCAACTACTCTGGCAGACAAGGGGATTTGTATGTGGTTAAGATAAGCATCAAAAACTCCGATTCTTTAAGCTCCCAATAGTGTTAGACCTTTCAAAGCTTACCCAGGCCGGACTTGTTTTATTCTGTGTTGCTTTGCTTTTTAGGATCATAAAATCTTTTTAAAATACTAACTCTGAAGGAATATTTTTGTGTCTAAATATGAAGAAGAGTCAGATGATGAGGAAAGAAAATAATACTCAGAAATATGGGAGAAAACAATATTTTTTCCCTGCCATAGAGAAAGAGCCCAAATGACTAATCTCTGTGTGATAATCCTAAATAACCAGTGGAAAGGTTTGAAATCCCAGTATCCTAACTCTCACTCCTCCAATCCCTTCATATCTGTTAGATACTGTTCTCTACTTTTCTAAATCAATAAATCATTTGGATGCAAGAGAAATCTTCTCAGAGCTAAGAAAAGAAAAGAAAAAAAAGGCATGAAGACAATGAGGCGTTTGGAAAGACATTGGTTCCAGAAATTGGATTCTAGGCATGTACTGCCAGGGTGGAGAATTTTTATTTAATTTTATAGAAAAATGTTCGGGTTATTTTACACTGAGATGTGAAATCTCATTTGCAGCTAAGCCCCGGAGGGAGTGAAAGGAACTAAGAGAGCTCATAAAGACATGCGTAATAGGATTAATAAGAAAAAGGCCTAAGACATAAGCCTTTATTGTACGAACTTTGTGCTAAATTTTAGCATTGATGAAGGATGAAATGTCGATACTTAACCAAACATTTATACCTCTAGGGCAACAACAACTGACTGATGGTGCTATCATATGTTCATGTTATTTGAGTATGTTATCTAGTTCCTTCATGAGATAGACTGAATCTAATGGTAAGGAAGAAGACAATCATAAGATACAAGCTATTCTTGGACTCTTGAACAATCAGAGTTGTTTTTCCATACTCCTTTAGGCTAGTACTCTTTATTTAGTTAAAAATAAACTGAGAGTTGAGAATTAACTTAATTTCTTTGAGATAATACAAGCAGATCATCAGAATAATTTGGAGTATAATTATAATATTTAAAATATCAAAGATTTTAGACATATCAGGATCTTTACATATCATATAATTTACATAAGACTTTATAGATTAAAATAAACAAAAAAACCAAGAAAAAGGAATAGCAATGTCAGGTGACAACTAATGGAACACAAATAATTATTGATAGAACTAAGGGTAAAGTCAAGTCTCCTGATGTTACATCTAGCACTTATTTCAAGAAATCTCTATGCTTCCTATTTTGATTAATTGAGTGATTGTGTGTGTGTGTGTATGTGTGTGTGTGTATACATAATTAGTTAAATGGCATTGATTATTCCCAAAACCACTCATCTGAGAAGCTTAGTCAATACACAGGTGATACATGGTCATCAGATTGAATATGCTATAATCAGTTCGGAATTTCTTACTGTAAGAAATCAATTGTGGCAAACAAGATTGATTTGACAATCTAGACATTAGGCAAAGCAATATGATATAAAGAAAAGAAAACTGTGTTTAGTGTAAGATTTGTTCTTGATGCTTATTAGCTATGGGACTTTAAAGGAACTACTTTACCTGTTAAGTTTTCTCTTTCCTGATCTATAAAATGATAAGGTTGGACTTTTTCCAGATCCATGATTTTCAGAAGTTGAAATGATAAGAACAAAGGTAGTATGTTTCCATTATTAGACTTGACCACATATGACCATTTTTAGGAAAAAAAAATAGCTTCAGAAACTGTCTCTCAACTGGGTCAGGGAAAGAATAAGTTGCATTTAAGCTAACACAATGTCAGGTGCCAATGATTTCAATTCCCAAAGGGATTTATTCATTTTTTCCTAATTTATAGTAGCAAATTGATTTTTTCCAGTATTACATTCTTAATAAGTTCCATGTACACTTTTAAAAAGTTAAATTTTTAAATTGCTGGCAATTTTTTTTTTCATAGAACAAAAATGCTAGTGTTATCTAGGGAATCAATTCCATTTTTTCCTGTCTTCCATTTTTTCCTGTCAATGTCATTCTTCCTGGCTGTCACTTGAGAAGTGAAAGAATGTTCCAAGATATCTTGACCTCTGTTCCAGGTATGAGTGCTTTTGTTGTTTTATTGTGGTTGCGGTTGTTGTGGTTGTTGTTTCCTCCCAAGTTCTCTGTGTACTGTACATGATGCTAAAAGAGTTAAGATTTCCTAAATACTGGTTCCTTCATTTATGAGTCCATGTTAAGAAGACATGCTGAATCAAAATAGCTGAATTATTTGGTCATATCCAACTTCATTGAACATTTAGAAAAACTCACTAATTACAGATAGGGGAAAAAGCTATATAGCTTGAAGCAAAACTGTCTTTAAAAGGAATATCTGACCTTGAAATGCTGATCAAATAGGCAGCTTTTCTAAGAGGCAATTAATTTAGGTTTAATTTTCTGATGTCCCAGATGACTTACTTCTGGTGTCCTTTATGATAACCAATGCCTAATCACACTTTTTTCAAGAAAACATATAAATATACTCTTTGATTTCTTTTTTATAAAATGAAAGTAAATGGTTCTTTTATATATAGATATAGAATGAACTTGTAATTTCATTTGTTATAAGGAAGCTGAAATTGAGGAAGCACTCTCTACCTCCCTACAATCTATTATCATAAGAGGGTCACTTAGCAAACTGAGAGATTAAATACTAGTACATAATCACATAGCTAGTATTTCTCAAAGGTAATATTTGAACTTAGATGTTGCTGGTCTCTAAACCAGCTCAGCTCTTTATCTGTTACCATATAACTGCTTTTGATTGTACATATTAATTATGATTTTAAAATGCTTTAGAAATGCAAAGGTCTTTTTAAAGCAACATTATCAATTTTATCATTATCTTCATCATTGTACTTTGGTGTTGCATCTCTAAACTAAACTAAAGTGGAATGAAGATGGCCACTGTCAAAGAATACTTGAATTACATTCTTCAATTTCTCTTATTCTTGGAAGATTCTGTTGGCAACATGCAAATTGTAGGGCCAGTATTTTGAGCCAAGTACAAGATATAACTCTGTAAGTGAAATAAAAGTCATATGACAACACAATATTCTATTCCAGCTATTTTTAAATAAACATGACACATCCCTATTTAACATTCTTACTTACTAGTTAGTTGTTACTGATAGATTGAATTCAAATATTAGTAAAGTTAATCATTTTAGTTTTCTGCAGCCTGATATAACAAAATTCATAAATTAGTAAGATATTAGAAATACCATGCCCACTACTCATGAGTATGATTTAATGAGCTGTAGAAATATAGTATGATCAGATCTCTTGGAAATATCCAGTTCACATGCAGACATAGATGGATCCAGATTGTCATCACTCCTCACCACTCCTGGCTCTGTTTTGATGTTTGCATTTTTCATTCAACTTGGCCTTCAGTGTAACACTCAAAGTACTCTGTCTGCTTTTGTGCCACAGGGAAAAAAAAAAAAAAGAGTCCTTCTGGAAATTACTTTGTACTCCCCTACAGGCAAAACAACCAGTTTCTTTATATTTCTTCTTTTGCCCTTTTCTTTATCCTATCTTACACACCTCAGGACTTTATCACGTTACCAGTCAGTTCTAGGGCAGAGGTTCTGGCTCTTTCTAATTTGAATAAGGTACTAGTTGAGAAATGGATGGAAAACCTAGTGACAAACGATAGAAAATTCAATTGGGTGCCTGAAGGAAGGAGTGAATTTCTGCCTTCATCTATCACCACTGATTAGCTCCAGCGAGAGAGAGGGAGAGACAGAGACAGAGAGAGATCGGAAATAACAAATGGATCCCGGTGAGAGGCTGGGCTCTGCTGTCTGGTTTCTTTGGCTCATCAATCATCTCTGGTGTGGTTGATAGGTGGCTGTGTCAGTCCCAACCTCTGTTCCTCCCACCAGAGACTCCGTAACGATGACAAGTGAGCTGTACTCCTTCCCCAGCCTGTTCTATGGGGATGGCAGAATCTGCCTCCACTTTATAAGCCCCATCCTGCCTATCTGTCTGATGGTCTGTCTGCTTTCTAGTGATGTTTCCATCCCAGCTCATGCTGGTGAAGTGATTGTATTCCCATCATTCCTATCCATCCTCCTAAGCTATGGCCTTGCCATCCTGTCCTCAGGGTAAATGTTGGCAGCATGCCCACTATACTAATCGTGCTGGTACAACAGATAGACCGACATTACATAAAACATTTATGGGAGGAGGGGTAGGGGATGAGAGGGTCCATAAAATGTTGAGATCATCCAAGCATGAAATAGAAAGATGAAGAAAGTGTTTTCCCAAAGCCATTTGTACCTGTCATCTGTTCTGGGTCTCACTCTAAATGTATTTCCTATTCATTCACTTTCTCCAACCTTTGCTACGTATATTTGATCTTTCAATGGTAGAACATATCTAGAGAGGTTGCTATAGGAAGAAGTCAGGAGACTATTTTCTTTCTACCTAAAAAATGATCTTGGTTATTCTACTTACTACCTGAGGTGCTAATTCACATAATAGTCAAACTTTTACATATAGCTAATCCCCAAATCACATAAATTTAACTTTATAATGAATATCTAGCTGCTAAATGAGAAAGTTTAAAGTCAGAAAGCCACGAGTTAAAATACTGCATTATACATTAATAAGCTAGTTAAGTCATCCTTCAGTAAGTTATTTAACTTCTCCCAGACTCAGTTTCCTTATTTGTACAATGGAGATGATTAATAGGATCTATCTCACAGGTTTTCTGTGAGAATCAAAGGAAATAACATATGTAAAGTACCTTACAAACTTTAAAGGACTATATAAATGCTAGCTATTTTTAAGTAGTATTGTCTGTACTTCTGCTTGAGCATGGATATATGTGACATTGCTGGAATTCAAAAGTCTTGTAAAAAACAGTGAAGACTATGAAGACTTCTCTTGTTTCTTAATTTTCCTCTTTTTAAAAAATTATTCTTTCTTTCCAAATTAATTTAGACATCATGTCACACATGATGATACATGTCTTAGTAAAGACTGGTTTTTGTTTTTAAGTTTACTGTTGGCTTATATATGCCATGATTCAGATGTAAAATGTTCCTGTTGAAAGCTAGCAGTTGCAAGCCATTGGATAAGCCTTATGATGGCTTGAAGTCTTGACTAAAGAACTACGATTGAGCCCTAGTATCCTTTAATAGCATATTGTTTCCAACTCTTTCCCCTGTCATTCCTATTGTGACCTACTGTTTTCACTTTCTTTTGGTGTCCATTAGTATACTCTTGATACTTGTAATATTCCCTCAGGAAGAGATAGTTTATGAGCATTGGTCCCTCTCTATTGAAAATTAATCATTTTATTACCTTCCTATTTAACCATGTACAAAGTGTGAACATTGCATGTTAAGTCAGATTGTTAGATATACAAGAATTTCTTCACTTCCCTCCTTTTCATTTTTTTCTTCTTTTGTTTTTGTTACCCTCTTCCTTTACCTCGTCTTATCTTTTATATGTTTTTCCCTTTAATTGCTCTTCTAATCTGAAAGTCTAGATGAGTATTTATTCCAACAATGCTACCTCCTCGAAGATTTGGCTTTCCTTCTTTAGGTTTTACCTGTTTAAGTGATATATTACACATCATAGAAAAGCAATTTCATTCATGCTTTTCCATGAAAATTAATCCAAGATAATTTTTGTCATAGTTTTATATTAAACTTAGGATCACTCAAAACTTTTAGATCTTTTCATGTAAAACTTTCCAAGTTTTTTTTTTTTTCAACTAAATACTTGTGGAATCAGTTTTTTTTTTTTTTTTAATTTAGCTATGGTTCCATTTAACAAACTTATGTCATCTTAAATCTTTTCCCTGTTTCATCAGGTCATTTGTAACTTCTAAAAGTCTATCATGTGAAAATTTTATGAGTATTGTGCTTTTATCCACTTTGTTGACAAAGTTGCTGGTCAGGATAGGATCAGCAATAAAATCTTGTGGAACTATTAGAAACCTATGACCATATGGAAAGCAGACATTATCCTACATTATTCCAGAACGATTTTTCAGCCTACTTTAAAGTCATTCAATGATAATTATTCTCTAGTGCATATTTCACTATCCATCCACAAGGATATCATGGGCTTTTAAAAATAAATTTATCTTGAAATCAAGATAACAGGTGGTATAGTATAAAGAATGCTGTCTTTAGAGGGAACTCAAGGCAACTGGGTTCAAATCCTAACACAAGGAGTATCTTATCTCACCCATGGTAACTTATTTAAATGTAGTAGACTTGATTAAAGAGATACATTTATGCAAAATGCGAAAAAAAAAAGTGTCATTTATGCTTGCCAGGATCAAGACCAGGTTCAAGCAAGGCTTTGATGCTTAACATAAAAGGAAATGAAGTTTAAATTCAAAAGAATTCATCTTGCATGTCATTTCATCAGTGAATCCCCCACAAAATACATAATAATACATATATGGCATTTTGCAAAAAGATAGAATCTTTCATTTCAGAGTAGGTAAAGAATAAAATTGTGAAAAGGACCACTGTATTGGGAGCTCAAAGATATGGGTTTAAGCCATGTAACTTCTGGGGAATCACTTTATTTTTTTTGACTTCAGCTTGTTTCTCTGTAATAGGGGAAACTGTTTTCTAATATTCCAACTAGCTTGGATATTCTATGATTCCATTAATTTATATCATCATACATCTATCCTCTCAAGTTTTTATGGTACAAACTCTCAGTTGTAATGCTGACATTATTTTTCTCAACAAAAGAGACCTGTAAAGGGAAAACAAAAATGGCATCCACTACCATCCCTGTCAGAGGGTATTTCCTCATAGCAATTTGGTTCTTTGAGCAGTGGTTCAACAAAGGTATCTAGAAAGATACTTTTTAGGAGTTTGTGAAAGTAAGTAATTGCATTTTCCCTCCCTCAGAAAATTATTGTTCCCTTATACAGTGTCGTGTTTTCAGGGATGGAATGTAATCCAGGTTTTATTAGAAAAAGGCAAATATAGCTCTGAAAAAAACACAAATCATGTTACTGAGTTAGAACACAAATCATGTTACTGAGTTGGAATGGCACACATCAGTGGTTGCCCTATTATTCTCATCATCTTTGCAGTTTCCCAAACCAAAATTTAGATTCTTGGCCACTATTCATCTATATGTACCATATCCCATGTTTTAACATAATATGGCCAAGGGTAAAGACCATATCACTTTGTTTTTGTACTCTAACACTTTCACAGTACCTTGAACATAGTAAATACTCAATAATATATATTTTAATTCATTTATTTCTTTCACTCATTCACTCAGAGACTCCAGTAAATCTGGCTAAACTGACACAGGATTAACAGGTCAATACAATGCTTTCCCAGGGAGAGAGAGCAGAGATTAAATTAAATCAACGATTGAATTTCCTTTATTGTGATGAGCCTATCCAGGCTACTATCAGAAACAATTGCACAGGTTTCTTCAGACATATTTAGCAAAAACACTACAAATAGCAAACACATTCTTTCCAATGGAAGAGCCAAATACATCTCTCAATACATTCTACAGATGCTTTCTTCTACTTGTTAACTTGGTTAGGCTGAACTTGAGCCAACTTGGTTTTCCCAAGTTCTTAATTTGGCCAGACTCTGTAGAAGTTAAGAAACCACCCTTAAGAGATTAAATGAAAATGAGATGTGAGAGCTGAATCCCCTCATTAACACCAGCAGTGCAACTGCAGTCCAATTTGCTTTCTAGTGGTTTAACACATTTGTTCTCCAATATTGGATGACACAAGTAGCACCAAGGTTCAATTTCTGGATGGTGTGTTTCCATCTGCCACCATGCTTTCTTTCTTCTCTGCTCCTTTTCTTGCTACCATTGCCTTTACCTCACTCCCAAAATTTCCCTCTTCTCCTTGTTATCTTTCTCTCCTCTCCCTTCCAAGCTTCTCTACTTGGCATGTGGTGCAAACACTATTGCCTCCAGTTAGTCAATTAAGTTATCATGTTTTTGTACTGTTTTTTTCCCTGTGACTTAATATTATTCCACCCTCCCCAGCTCTGACTTGGCAACTATATTTATTTGAAATAAATTGCAGGATAATTTGTTTTTCTAATATTCAGGAAGAACTCTCCTGGTTACAAGGGGGTCGGTTATTCAAATGGCTGGTGCCAGAAATCTGGGGCTGCACACAGAGATTTGTGCTGTGCAAGGAAATACTTCATTAGACTTGTATTCCATGAAGACACTTTCGCTTCTTAACGCCTGTGATTTTAATTAAAACCTGGAAAGTGAAGAATCCTCTGGTTGTATTAATGTTTTCGTTTCCATTAGGACAGTGGAGTTTATAAACACTAGTAGGGTTTATAAATTAGTTCTCATGCGAATAATAAGTGCACAATGCAGCCCAGAGAGCAAGGCTACGTTTGCCCCATCTGTCTCTTTCTCTCCCTCTTTTCTCTTCCTTTGCAATATTCAGTTGTCAGGGACTCCCTTAAAGCTATTTCTTCTACTTTTCTTTATTACTAATGTCTTTACTTTTTCCTTTCTTCATCTCAAGACTCCCCACCCCCCACCAAAAAAAAAAAAAAAAAAGCCTGTGTGTATAAGGATTCCATTAGTCAGGGGTTTCATTTGAAAATAGTTTAATTAAAAAAGGAAAGAAAGAAAAATCAATTCCTTAAGCAGTAATGAGTTCCAGTCTCTTCTGTTCCTTCATTTCTAGTTTTCTTGGAACACCTGCACAATTGTACACTGTAGAAAACAAAACAAACCTTCTCATATGGTGATATTACCAGATTCATGTATTTGTTAGTGTACTGAATATGATAAATGTATTTCACTTCCCCACACATATCAGCCAATACAACTCTACAGATGGAAAATTATACTTTGAGTATGACATATTTATATGGAAAATTATATACAATCAGTAAGCACACAAGCTTTGTCTACAAAGTGCCCAAGCAAGTATAATCAAATTTTGGGGAAAAAGGAATCATTCAAGCATTTCTTTAACATCTTAAGTTATAATAAATGACTGTTGAACTGTATGTCTAGCTTTTTCAACTGTAGGTCATGTCCACATTTTACCTATATAATTGAAAACTGCAAATAACACAATTTCTGTCACCTCAGATGATTGAAAATGGTACTCGGTTATTTGGTTGATTAAGGTTTCATGTTTTCTGAGTCTGTTTAGGATAATTTTTGTGCCAAGAATATTTCTCCTCTGCCCAATATATATTAAAGCATTGTATGTAGGAATCCCAGTGGCACCCCTCAATATATTTGGCATAAAAATGCAGACAGATAAGAGTATCACTAATCAGAACATCTTTAAAGGAAATGTGCCAAAAATGAACAGGTTTCCTCTTAGCAGATTATGAAAAGAACAACAAACATATGTATATCGATTTTATATCCACTATATCCCAAATGCATTGATCGAATCAAACAATTGATTAGGGCTTCCTTTATTGAAATCCCATGAACGTCAAACAATCAGGCAAGAAGAGATCTTAGGAATAATGCCTGAAAAACAAGTTTGGATAATAAATTCTTTATTATTCCATCAGTTCTCTCTTCCACTCCTTGTCTTTCTCTTCTTGTTCTTCTCATGTCTTCTATATGTCATCTTTCCTAATCACAGGTTGTAGTGCCTCCTTCACCCCTCTCCGAATCATCTTATATTTGTCTTATATTTTACATATGCAGTGTTTGTTTATATGTTGTTTTTCTTCATTAAATTTATACTTGAGATGATATCTTCAATACTTTATATAATATCTAGAACATTCAATGCTTTTTTTGACTGATATCTTTAAAGAAATCAAGTTACTTGAGAAATTCAACAAAAAATTAATTGAATAAATATTTAAATCCTTACTGTGTTCAGGGCACTATTTGAGATCCTAGGGATACAATTTTGATCAAACCAAAACAGCCCCTAGCTTCAAGGAACTTAAATTCTGTGCAGAGATGTATCATATCTATAGATAAATATATGACCTACAATTTAAGAGCTACTCTGTCTATAGAGTCATAGACACTAATGCATTTTGGGTGAAGTTGCAAACTGATGCAATCATTCTTTTTTTTAAGTTTTTTTTTTTTATTTTCTTATTTAATCATTTATTTAAGATTTTGTCTCAGTTACATTCAATATATTTTTTAATTTTTTTTTAAGATTTTTGAATTCAAGATTCTCTCCCTTATCCCCACCCATAATTAAGAAACCACATGTGAAGTTATACATAAATTGCCATAAAATCCAAGTTCTTAAAGAAAACAGATCTCCCACCATAATGAAGATTAAAACTCTCAAAAATATAAAACTAAAAAATAGAAATACACAGAGGGTAATAGACAATGCTTTCATCTATATGCAGACTCAATCAGTTTCTTCTTTGGGTATGGATAGGATTTTTGTCATAAATCCTTCAGAATAGATGTGGATGATTGTACTACTGAGAATAACAAAATTATTTACAACTGGTCATTCCAGAACATTGCTATCACTTTGTTTATAGTATATTTGACTTTGTTCATGAAGGTGTTTTCATGTTTTTGTTTTTGTTTTTATTTTTTTTCTTGAGAGCATCCTGCTCATCATTTTCCAAAGAACAATAATATTCCGTCAGAGAAACTGCTTCAATTGTTTTTTTTTTTTTACAATTTCTATTGCTAATTGTATTCCTCCCCCCATTTATTCTCTCTCTTTTTATCCTGCCCCTTTCCTAAAGTGTTTTGCTACTGATCACTCCCTCCTCCAATATGTCCTCTCTTTCATCACTCTCCCTTGTTTCTCATATCCCATTCCCTGTCTATTTTCCTGCAGAGTAAGATTTCTATATCTATCTATCTATCTATCTATCTATCTATCTATCTATATACATATATGTATATGTATATATATATATGTTATTTTTTATTTGAGCCAATTCTGATGAAAGTAAGTTCACTCATTCAGTCACTCCTTCCCTTCTTCTACTCCATTGTAAAAGCTTTTTCTTGCCTCTTTTTTTATGGCAGATAATTTGCACCATTCCACGTCTCTCTTTCCCTTTCTCCTAAACATTATTTACTCACTCCTTAAATTCATCATTAAAAAAAAAAAAACTATCCCTTCATATTCAACTCATACCCCATGTCCTCTGTGTATATATACTCCTTCTAACTGCCATTACAGAGAATATTCTAATGAGTTACAAGTCTCTTCTCATGCAGGAATGTAAACAGATAAATTTTATTAAATCTCTTATGCTATCACTTTCCTGATTACCTCCTTATTTTCCTTCAGAGTTCTGTATTTGAAAATCATATTTTCCATCCAGCTCTGGTCTTTTCATCATGAACACTTGAAAATCCTGTGCTTCACTGAATGACTATCTTTTCCTCTGAAGAATTAGACTTAGTTTTACTGGGTAGATGATTCTTGTGCAGTCCAGCTCCATTGTTCTCCAGAATATCATATTTCAAGCCTGCCAGTCCTTTAATGCAGAAGCTGCTAAATCTTATGTTATTCTGACTGTGGCTCCACTATATTTAAATTATTTCTTTCTGGAAGCTTGACCTAAGAGTTCCATAATTTGGCTATAATATTCCTGGGAGTTTTATTTTGGGATCTCTTTCTGGAGTTATCAGTGGATTCTTTCAATTTCTATTTTACTCTCTGGTTCTAGAATATTAGTACAGTTTTCTTCAATAATTTCTTGAAAGATGATGTCTAGGCTTTTTTTATCATGACTTTCAGGGAGACAAATAATTTTTAAATTATCTCACCTGGCTCTATTTTCCAGATCTGTTGTTTTTCCAATGACCTATTTTACATATTTTTCTTTTCTTTTCTTTTTTTTTTTTTTGTTTTGTTTTGTTTTGCTTTACTGTATCTTGATTTCTCATAGTCATTAGCTTCCATTTGCTCAATTATATTTTTTAAAGAATTATTTTCCCCAATGAGCTTTTATTCTTTCTTTCCCAATAGCAAATTTTGCTTTTGAAGGCATTCTTTCTTTAAGGCATTTTTTTTGTATCTCTTTTTACATTTCTCTCAATTCTTTCCTTCTCTCTCTCTCTCTCTTCTCTCTCTCTCTCTCTCTCTCTCTCTCTCTTTCTCTCTCTCTCTCTCTCTCTCTCTCTCTCTCTCTCTCTTTCTCTCTCTCTCTCTCTCTCTCTCTCTCTCTCTCTCTCTCTCTCTCTCTCTCTCTCTTTTATTTGATTTTCACAGTCCCTTTTGAGCTCTTCCATGACTTGAGAACAATATTACTTTTCTTATAGGCTTTGGATATAGGAAGTTTGACTTTTTTATCTTTTGAGTATGTGTTTTGATCCTCCTTGTCATCATAATAACTTTCAATGGTCAGAAACTTTTTTTGTTTGTTTGTTTTCTGTTCATTTCCCCAGACTATTACTTAGCTTTAAACTCTTTGTTAATTTAGGGCTCTGTTTCCAGCATGGAGCATCACTTCAAGGATTTTGTGTAACTGTTTTCAGATATCCTTCTAGGAATCTTACCATAAGCACTCTTTTCTGCCTAGGAGTTGTTAGGTGTGTCCTTGCCCCATTGTAGTTGTAAAATTTAGTGTGCTGGCTGGGTTTTAGATTCCACTGGCTGGGTCTGCATTGGGATTCCCACCCTGTTGGTGGGATCTTTTCCCCTGACCTTCAGAGTCCTCCCTGGTGTCCTTGAGCTGAGAGGTCCAGATGCCTCCAGTACTTATGCTGCTTCAGGGATCCCATCTCACTGACATTGGTATATGGGTTGGAGCTGGGGCTGGGCCAGCACAGAGATTGTACACTGGGCTCTAGTTCCACAGTCCTTTCTTGCCAATCTCAGAGGTCTATAACTTCCAGCTATTCATCCTAGTTCTAATCGTGGGGGCAGCCCAAAATATGAGAACATTTTAAATATTCATATCATATTCATATAAGTACTTTGTCCCTTCAGGTGCTCTCTTCTTTACACTAAAGCATCCTTCATTCCATCAACTATTCTTCATCTGACATTGTTTACAAGACCCTCATCAATCTGATATCCCTCTACATAATCACTCCAATTTGTCAATGTTCCTCTTAAAATATGTTGCCCACAACTAAATAAAATATTTTGTATATTGTCTGACCACCTCTTGTCTACCATGCAATGGGATTATACCTTTCCTTGGTTTTTACAATATACTTCTATTAAGGGACCTTATATTTACATATTAATTTTTTTTTATTTTTAAGAATGTTCTCATATTCTTTACGTAATTATGAATCAGAACTTCTGCAAAGTTTACAAACCCTGCTTCCTTGATATAATTAATATCTAACTAACATGTTTTCAGGTAGGGATACCTGTCAATGTCCAGTCAATATTAATTGCTTCTTAATTATGTACTAATCAACCCCCATCCTTTCATCACAGATCTTTGATGTTTACTGATGGCGGGGTAAACTACTCATCTTCTCTCTATAATCAGTTGTAGTTTTCTAAGAAAAGCAAAATCATGGAATTTGATGGAACTTCAGAGATCATTTATTCTATCGCAATCCTAATAATAACAAATGGTTATATTTTATTATCTGACTAATAATCTCTGCTACAACATTTAGAGATATATTCATCTAGCATCTGCTTCTACTACTAGGGAACAGTTCTAACTATAAGGAAGTTCATTATTAGTATTTGGTAGCAACAGCTAGGTACCACAGTGGCTAGAAAGATGGACCAGGAATCAGGAAGACATGATTCAAATTTGACCTCAAACAATTACTAGCTATATGAGCCTGAGCAAATGACTTAACTCCATTTCCTCATATTTTAAATGAGATGGAAATAAAAGGTAACTGTTCCAATGTCTTTGTCCCGACCAACAAAACAAAAAACTCAAATGGGATCACAAAGAAATGTCTAAAACTGTAAGGAACAACAACAAAATTTTAATAGATGCCATATTCAATGGCCCTAATAAATATCAGTGGGATTTTTTTTTTTTACAATACTACATTTGTTTCTTTGAATCACTTTATGTGCCTGTGTTTACATGACATATTTAATTTTTATTGTAATTTGTCATTTTCCTCACTTTGTTATATGACCCTGCCCTCTCATTCTCCCACCCCAAAATCTCCTTAACACTGGCAAAGTGGAGTAGATAGTACAACTTTTAACTCTATGGTTGTCTATTCTCTTAACAGAAGCTCATGAGAGGAGGAATGAACATCAAATACAAGGGTTGTGAGACAGAGATAAATGAACTACCCAGAGCTAAGTCAACTTGCAATTCAGAAATTCCAGATCTCAATACCTATTCTTCTGTAGAGGTTCCTTGTCATGACATTTTCTGCTTTTGAGGAATGGTATTGGTAATGGAGGAACTAAATAGCTTTTTGAAGAACACAATGTCTTTGCTAAAATGGTGGCTTAGTTACTTATAGGGCATGATGTTTTAGTGGACTGTTTAATCCACTACTCAGTCATTCAATCACTGTTCTGAGTCCTTTCCAGGCTCAGCTGCTGGAATGTGCTAGTAGTCTGATTTGCTGGAGGACAGCTGCTGCCAGACGGTGCTGGACTGGCCACTAAGCCACTGGGTTGTAGTTACCAGCATGGGTCAGGAAAGTTGCTCAGCTACTGGGTTGTCCTCAGAATACTGAGTTTCTGCTAGATGAGTCAATTTGCTGAACACTCCAAGCTCAACCTTCAATGGAAAGCTATAATCCTCTTCAAGCCTCAACAACTTCTTAGGCTCGGTGAAATGGTGCTCTTTTTAGTTTGGAGCATCACAGTGCTTGTCCAGATAGAAAATAACCCAAATTTATGATTTGTGGAAATTTCTTCATTTCCTTCCATTCTAAGTTTTTTGTTGCCTCTAAATAGAAATTGGGGAATGTCTTGTTTTTCTTGTTCTATAATCCTTTGCTTATAAATCTAAACACTCAATGAGGCACTTCATCTTGTCTTATGGTGATCAGTTCCAATTCAATCAGTTCTTCTACCCATATTCCTTGAGGAACTTATATAGATGAGTGGCTATGGATAAAATCATGAATCAAGACTATGCCCTAGAGGCAAATTAATTGTATCAGCCCACTTCATAAACAATTGAACTATTTAAATTTGAGGGCCATTTTATAGTGGGTAATATCCTTTTTTAATCTAAAAGCTTTCCCATTTCCCTTTGAATGTATCCAGATCTATAATTTTTGGTTAAGTCTCCCATGGGCATTCATTTTTACATTTATTGTACTCACATTCAGGAAGTTCCTATCTCCTATATTTCATACCTATAGAGGTGTTTTTTATCACAATATTACAGAATTCATCCTTCTAGGGCACAAAGACCATGGTTGACTCAACTCTGGCATTTGGGTACTACAGCATGCATGTCCAGTGCTACACACAGAAGAATGTAATCAAAATGATAAAGTCTGGGCCATTGGAAGGAAACCTCATTAAATATTAAACATAATAAATTTCAAATGGACCTCAGTGTTTGGGTTTTAGCATATTAGATTAGAGTGAAGTAAAGATTAGAGGAAGATTTGTTTGTAGGCAATTTATCTCTTTGGTACTTGTTTTTAGTCTATTATCAAATTTACTTTTGATAAATGGAATGGCTTACAATTTACAAATGCAAATGTAACTCAGCTAATACTCAGCAGTTGTCTGTCTCATTCATTAAACTGACAAGAACTAGAAGACAAGGATTTTCAGTTGAAGGTCCCTGTTGATTTTGTGTCATATGAGTCACCATTTAGGGTCAGGCTTAAAAAAGAGGGCACCAAAATTGTCATACCCTATCTCCTTGAGCCTAACAAAGGGATGTTATTGAGATATCCTTCCAAGTAGTTTAAATAGATATGTCTGGTGACAAAATGAAAACAAATGGAGGAGCTAGTGAGATTCACATGAGAGACTCAGCTTCCTGCTGCCTACAATCCCTTTGGGAGAGACAACCTGGCACTTCCATTCCCCATAATGTATCTGAGTCAGAGGAGGGAGGAAACTGTCAGGATTAGGAGGGGGAAATGGTGTTCCCTGATATTTTTCCAGCACGCTATGGGATTCTCTGACATTGCTGAATCTATTAGGGGCCATTATTCAGACTGCTTGAGAGAATGGACTTTTTGACTCCCAAAGGATTCTAAAACACCTCAGCTCCAAAAATACAAGCTGAAACGCATCAATCAATGTACAGGGGTATATCTTTTTTAGGAGAGCCACTGGGAACTCCAATGATACAACAGTTCCACTTTCTTTGCTTTCTCTAACCCTTCAAATTCAAGAGCACCTGAATGGAGCAAATTGAATCTAGTGATTTATTTTAGAAGCATTTTTTTACTTTATACTTTCCTTTTGTCATACAACTTCTCTGTCTCTCTTCAGCTCATCAGAGTTCCTTTATTTTATTGTATGTGTTTCTTCTTCTCTCTCTTTACCCCGTAGGGATAGAGTCTATCCTATTTTTTTGGAGGATTTGTATGAGAAATCAGAGCATGTAAGATTCTTATCATGTGCATACAGTTCCCTCATGTGAGAAGTTCATACTTTCTATTCTGAACTGATGAAAGGTGGATTGCTTTCTAGCAATGGGACTTGGTTTTCTGACTGAGATTGTTCAGCAAGTCCATTCTTATAACCCTGATGGGTGTCATCACCTTAGAGAATGCCTGCTTGGAATCAAAGAAGCAAAGGGAAAATAAATGAAGGAATGAATCTAGTGAGTTCTTGCTTATGGATGAAAATGAAGCTGTGAGCCTAAAGGTTTCATGCTGCAGACTGCAGTGTGCTGTATGTAAGGAAACTATTTTTAAAAGGAAGAAAAAAGGAAACTTAATTCCAGAGGAAAAAACTGAAAGACTTCAACTTGCCCCTTTCTTTGCATAGGTGATGAAACTACAGGTTTGAAATATTGTATATGTTGTAAGTATTAGCTGATATTTCATAGGAGCACAGTTATAGATCAGAAAGGAATCTCATAGACCACCAAGTTCCACACTCTCATTTGACAGAAGAGGAAACTGAAGAGGTCCACACTGATTAAGTGACTTGTCCATGATCACACAGATATCAAGTATCAGAGGGTAAACAATTAAAGTCATAGGTGAGATTCAAAGCTGAGCCTTTTGAGTCCAGAGCCATGTTCTTTCTACTGCTGAATTTTTTCATTTTCCTCTATTTTAAAATCTTTTTCATAAGAGAAATTGACTGGGGAAGGGAAAAAAATTGACATATTTAGAAATAAAAGTTATGTAAAATATTAATAAAATATATTCTAAAGAGTAAAGCAGAGAAAAAACCTACTTTTGCAATTAGCTTTCATAAAAGAGAATGTTATATCACACATGCCCATCTGTCCCTAATTCATTCATGTACCTTACCAACCAACTTTGTGGTTGCTGAACTTACTGTACATTCTAAAAGGTAGATAGAAAAGGAAAATGAGCTGAATAAATATTCACTTTTTATCATGTTAAAAGTTTATAATATGCTTTTCAAAATATCAAGTGAACTATATTAACCTTCCCATAGCATATGGACACTCAAATTACTTTCTCCTCTTCACTTTCCCTTCCTCCAATAAAACAGATCATATAGGAGGAAAAAAAAAACTTTTAAAAATTGACCTTTTGATTGGTCTTTTTATTCCTTTGTAGTTTCACTGTAGACATTTGACTCCCCTTCTTTGACTGACAAGGTATCCATAGGTATCTACCTGGGCATCCAAAATGAAGATTTTTCCAGGACACTCCTCATGATCTCCAAGGGCATAGCGATCTCACTGTATTTTGAGGGAAAACCCATAGTTGCCTATGGCAACATTCTCAGTTGTATACCTTCCTAACTTCTGGCCAAACAGAACAGACACATATTAGAGCTTTCTGGGTAGCAAAAAGTCATCTGTGATCAGTATTGCTTCGGGAATTGCTATTGAGATAAGCTCTCTCTATATCTTCATTTTGGTTTTGTTTTTCCCTAACCCAAGTCAGGTGATGTTTTTATCATTATTGTTTAGAATGAAGAAGTAACCTGTAGAGCCAGTCCTGTACCCAGAGAAGGGCAAATTTCTCATAAATAGCATGACACAGTGATTTCATACATCAACCACTTTATTTTGTGTTAATTCGTTCATATAAATGGAAGTTAACCACAGCTCTGTTTCTTGGAATACCATTTTAATGTCACATCATAAGAAAACACATTTAAAGCCAAAAGAGATTTCAGAGGACATCTAGTCCAACTCTCATATTTTCTAGATCAGGAAACTGAAACATGAAAAAGTCAAGTGATTTACCCACTATCACATAGACAGCAATCATCAGAAGAAAGTTTTGAAGTCAGGGCCTATTTCCACTGTGATTTTTTTGCAAGTCCAAAATTGACCATCTCTTACCCATGGAAAAAATCCTTTGAAGTATCTGAAGAAATATCTCCAATTTGTTCTGAAAAATGAGAGGATGGAACACAGTTGCCTATGAGATCCCTTTGTGATCTACATCTTGCTCCTGTGAAAACCATCACACATCAGCTGATGTGTGCAATATATACATATATGCGCATATATATATATATAATATTTCAAACCTGTAGTTTCCTCACCTATACAAAAAAAGAAGTAAATTGAAGTCTTTTAGTGTTTCTCTGGAATGAAGCTTCTTTTTCTCGTCCTTTTAAAAAACTAGTTTTATTTCATACAGCATTTACTGCATGTGTACCACCTCCAGTTGCTAATAATCTCCATGCCAAAATATTTTACATTTAACTATTCATATATATATACATATATATTTGTATTTATTAATATTATGTGCATGCTACACATATTTTATACATACTTTCATCCACTACTAAACTGTTAGCTCATTGTAAATAAAGATTGTTTCATTCTTTGCACCTGCATCCCCAGCACCTAGACACACCTGATATAGAGTAGGCATTTAATAAATGGTTATTGATTCATTAATTTTTGTTAGGAATAAAAATATTATAGGGCCATTTAAAGTTTAGGTGACCTGTGAATTACTATATTGCTAGTAGTTTTAGATATTTAATTTACTTTAAGCCAATTAGTTAATAAGCATTTAATAAGTGGCTGCCTATTATGTGCCAGGCTTTGTGCTAGACAGTGAGGATGCAAAAAGAAATAAGATATAATCCCTGCCCTCAAGGAGCTCACAGGCTAATAGGGGAGTCAACAAGTGAGCTATGCTATAGAGAGAGTAAATAGGAAATATTAAGAGAGAGAGAAGGCACACAATTTTAAAAGTTTTAAAAAGTAGGTTAAGTAGGCTTTAAAAAAAGTCTCCTGTAAAAGACTGTATTTTACTTGGGGGTTAAAATAATGTAGAGAAGGTATAACTGAGGAGGGAGAGCATTCTACACATGGGGGATAGCTAAAGAAAATGCCAAGAAGCAGAGATATGGAGTATCTTGTTTGTAGAACAGTCAGGAAACTAATGTCTCTGATTTAAAGAATATATGGTGGGGAGTAAGTTATAAGAAGACTGAAATTATAGGAGGGAACCAAAAGCACAATTTAAAAAAAGGAGATTCTCTCCATGACACAGGCTTAATTTTGTCAACTCAATAACATCTTTAGAAGGAATCAAATTTCTATGCACATGAACTACGTAAATACATACATATACTACATATACTCATATGTGTAAATAACATGTGTATACACAAAAATGTGTATGTATATGATATGTACATATATAATACATATATGTGACTTGTTTGTGCAAAACTACTTTGTGTACCCTCTCTCTTAGTAGAAAGATAATGGACTTATGGTGCATTATAACATATCTTTTTTTGGACATGTTCATGTTTTCTTTGATGGTGAACTTGTTAAAAAGATTTTGATTTATTTTTAATGCACTGAGATGGGAGGAGAGAGAAAAGCCAGATTTTTGTTAGTAGATAAAATTCAATAATAATAATTTATATATTCCCTTTGAGAACAATGTACTTAATATGTTCCAGTGTCTAAGGTCAGATTTAAATGTTAGTCTTCCTAACTCTAACTTCACTGCTCTATATCCTCAGTCACCGATTTGTCCTTTAAAACAAATAAAAAAAAAAGAACAGAAAAAGCATTAATCTTGAATACTCCAAAAGACAATCAATTCTAACTACTTTCCACATCCTGTTTAATTCTGAAATCAGTTTATTGTCCATCTAGAGTGTCCATCAATAATCTTTATAATTACAGAATAGCTCTATGGGCTGTCCATCCAATTGCATATCATTATCTGAACAATAGGTATTACTCATCAAATTTGCTTTCTTTTGTGGATAGTCAGTTGAATTTCTTTGAGCAATATTAGACTTTATTTGGAAGGTGATGCAATATTTGGGGGTTTGATGTATTCAGTGATGCCATCTATAAAGACAAATGTCCATAGAACCAGGTTTTCCATAAAGGTTCTTTCTCCCATCTGGACCCTATGCTAGACATCAATTATAATAATGGCAAATTCCTCTATTGACTGCACTGCCCTTGTCTTATAACTCTTTTGGTCCTAATTTTAAAGGATCATTAAAAATGCCTATTGTTAAATTCTTCAAGACATCCTTTATTATTTTGACATGGATTAGGACAGACTATTGAAGGAGAGCATTATTATGAACCACAAACAATGGGATCTTGAGTTTTCCACATCTTTAATTAAATTGTACAACTATGAAGATTTGACTGCCAATAGAGTATCATTTGTAAAAGCCTCCCTGGTCCCTTCTGAAATATGAATCAAGAGTTGCCATAAATTAGTTAATGTGTAGATTACAATCACAAAAATTTTGTTGAGGTCATTGATGAGACCAAAAAAGAATAGAGTCCACTGAATAAAGTTGGAGAATAATAATATGAAACCTCCAACTACTGAACTGGTTTCTACTTTTATAAAAATCTGATAGGAAAACTGAAAAATAGAGTAGCAGAAATAAAGTTTAATAAACATTTTATACCATATACCAGAATAAACTCCAAATGGATATATGACTTATATATAATAGACAGAAACATAGATAAGATATATGAATATTTATCTTATGTTCCTTTTTATGGCTATTTTTCTATCTCTTATATTTATTGTAGTTTGCTGATCTTTCTGTCTCTCTCTTTTTCTCTCTCTAAGCCTTCTCTACCTTCTCTCTCACATATAAAAAATTCCAAATATATCAATAGATAGACAGTTGACACACATAAATGCACAGAAACACAAACAAACATGTATTTATGTGTGTGTGTGTATAATAAAAAAGAAAAGGAAAACCATTCAAAACTCAGGTTTTTTTCTTAACCTGAGGAAGAAAGCACTTACTTAAACAAGAAATTTACTCTAAAACAAATGGAATCTGTACATCCTTTGCATCATATTCGTGTTTCTCTTGGCAGATTATGCCAAGAATCATCAGAAGGCTTCTTCCTTTCATGCTTTCTATCTCCTCCTTACCTATGCAATATTAAAAATGTGGTGAGAAGGGCCAGAACATTCAGAGTCCAAATCCTGTTGCAGCAAATACAACTATACCTTCAAATCAAAATGTGCACCAATATAAACTCAGCTGTATATTCTGCTTTTAAGATCAATGTTAAATTACTAACATACTAAGCACAATTCCATTTAATTGGATTTGACCTGGAAAGTTTATTTATCTAAGTTGTGCTTACTAAGGGATTTTCTTCTTCAATCTACTCTAATTCACACCCCTCCCATTCCTCATCACCAAATCACTTAGGACTATACTTCATTTTATATAAGGAAACCAAGGCCTAGGGAAGTTAAATGATTCACTGAAAGTTACATAGTATGTAGAACATAGAGAAGAATAGGGAGACATTTGAGATTGTTTAATTGCTTTTCAATTATGTCCAGCTCTTTGTGATTTTATTGAGATTTTTTTTTTTTAGACAAAGATACTGGAGTGGTTTGTCTTTTCCTTCTTCAGTTCATTTTGTAGATGAGAGCTAAGTTAGGCAAGACTGTCACTTGCCCAGGCTTACATAGATAGTAAGTCTCTGAGGTCAGATCTGAACTCAAAAAAGTGAGTCTTTCTGAGACTATTCATGGTGGACAATTTAGAGACTATTTCAAAAGCCTGGGAGAATGACCTAATCTGATGGCCTTGTGAGTGGACAGGAATGATATTGTGTTGTAAAAACAATAAAATTTAGAAACATTGGGAGGAGAAAAACACCACATTACTATGGGGGGGGGGGGAGTCTTCTCAGTAGAAATAAGGAAGTTTGAAAGAGAAAATTGGTGTGTGTGTGTGGGGGGGTGGATAATAATGACTTTTATTTAGAACATGCTGAATTTCTAAGTTTGAAAATAAAGCAAGCAGAATGTTTTCCATTGAAGAAAATACTGTTTCAAAAATTCTAAATATCTGTTCACAACTTTGGTGGATGGTAATAAAATAGTCAGGGTTAGAAATGGTTTCCTGAGTCTTAAAAAACATATGATATCTTTAGAGTAGAGGGTACCTGACCTATCAAGAAGTCACATTGGTTACCCTTTCTTGTGGAAGGATAATAATAATAAATCTCATCATCTCTGTCATCTTTCCTGGCCTACTTGCCTTGAATCAATAGGAATGAGAATATTGTCATTATTTATATGTGTTTGTCCTAATGGAAATCAATCAATCAACATTAATTAAATACTGGATGCCCATCAAAGTATCTCATGATCCAGAGACTTAGAGCTAGAAAGGAGAAACTATCTAATTCAAACTCCTCATTTTATGGATAAGGAAACTGAGAAACAGGTAAGTTAAGGGATCAAGCTAAATGATAAAAAAATTTAAAATGGTCACATGGATAGTAACAGTGTGAAGAAGGATCTGAACCTAGGCCTTTTTGATTCCAAGTCTAATATCTTATTCACTATAATATGGGATCTTTCCTTGGCAAAATGGGGAATAATTATTTTTTTTTAAATTGCATATGTCTAACACATTAAGATTTAAAAAACACGTTGTGTCCAATAACCCTGTCAAGAAGGTAATATAAATAATATTGTTCTCCACTTTACAAATGAGGAAACTGAGTCTTAAAGAGGTTAAGTAACTTGCCCAATGTCTCATGGTTAGTAATTGTCACCACACAGTAAGGGCTAGAAATAGGAATTTAATCTAGATCTTTGAATTTTAAAAATTTTTTTCTCAGAATCCCAAAGAACACCTTCAGCTCTAAATCTGTCAGGCACTCTGTTAAGAACAGAATCAGTCAGAGTGTACAGCTTGGTTGTTTGTTGTTTTGCCTCCTCTTCCATAGATATAACACACAGGATAAATTTCCTCACTCATATAAAAATGAATTCTCAAATTTCCTCCATACATCTTCTTTATATTTCCCATCTAAAGAAAATGAGGCCTAAAGAGTTTGAGAAATATCTCTAACAAATATGAGTAGAAGAATTGTACATGTTTAACATATATTGGATTATTTGCCATCTAGGGGAGGGAGTGGGGAAAAGGGAGGGAAAACATTTTGGAACATAAGGTTTTACAAGGGTGAATGCTGAAAATGATCTATGCCTGTTTTGAAAACAAAAAGTTTTAATAAAAAAAGAAACATTTCCAGTGGTCACAATGGTGATAAATGTACAAACTGGAATGTGAACATTTTAATTTCAATGGGGGCCACTGGCCTTAAAGCTAAGGAAAGTTGATTCCCTCTCTAAAAAATTTGAAACTTGTAATGGGCTGAGGCTTGAGTTGATGCACTGAGGTCCCAAGCACATGAGGCTAAATAGTAATTGGACCATACTCTATTAATATATAAGCTTGGAGAAAGAATGGCCCCCGCCCACTCTTTATGCAAGTCCTGATGTGTTGTATAGGAAATGACGATTTTGGTGAGTGGAGGCAGAGGAGTAGAAAAGGAAGGGGAAGGAGAGACTGCTTGCATTGCCATTGTGACGGCTTTTCAGCTCAGATCCCCTTCTGTTAGCTGGCTTCCTGTCGCAGCTGCCCATATTGCTATCGCAATCCTTATTCACCTTTTCACTTCAATAAAGATTGAAGATTTTTCCCTTAACCTGAATTCCTGACTCTGGCTGATTTTAAATATGCGGTCATTACAGAAACTATTCAAAATTCTATTTATTTATCAATCTATATATATATATATATATATATATATATATATATATATATATATATATATATATATATATATATATATAGAATAAATATTCTATCCTATGTTGCTATATAATTATATGTCATATATTGTATAATTTTATAGATATATATAGACCTGTCTCTCTATATATATCTGTTCACAACAGATATAGAGAGAGACAGATAGAGAAGTCTATATATCTATAATTATATATGTATATACACAATTCTAATACTGTCCCTAGATTTTTCTTTGTAACAGTCTTACATTGACCTAAATAAAGATTAACTATGTGGCTTTGGTAGTTAGTGCTATGCAGATCTTCCACAACTGTCTGACTTTTGTTCTCTTGAGCACCTAAGTTTTTCCTTTTATTTTTTTTTTTTTCTGGAGGGAGAACTGATGTTGTTTTTCTCCACTTTACCATGTTTCTGAATGCTTACTTTGTTCTTTTAATTCAATTTATCCTTATTGTACTTCACTTAGATATTTGACTAGGTGTTTAAAAAAATCAAAATGCTTAACTCCAAAGTACCTGTTAATGTTCCCAGCACTCAAAGCAGTGTTGTTTCCTGTCTACACCTAATAAATATTGTATAAAGGTTTATAGATAATGGAGATAAAGATTAGCATAACCTACAGACTTTCTTCAACAATAATCAATCAATAGTCATTTATTAAGTGTCTGCTATGTGCAAGGCACTCTGTTAGGTACCAGGGATGCAAAAACAAAAATTAAAACATCCCAACTCTCAAAAGGTGTACATTCTAAGGGAGAAACCACAAAGGAATATATCAGTACAAAGGGAATAAATGTGAAATAAATATAAGAACATCTAGGTAGCAGTATAGATAGAGTACTAGGCTTGAAGTCAGGAAGACTCTTGAGTTCAAATCTGACTTCAGATTCTAACTAAATGTTTGACCCTGGGCAAGTCACTTCACCCCCTTTGCATCAGTTTCTCATTGTAAAATAAGCTGGGGAAGGAATGACAAATCACTCCAGTATCTTTGCCAAGAAAATACCAAATTGTGTCATGAAGAGTTGTGCAGAACTGAAAAACAACTTCACAACAAAGTATAAGGTAGCTAAATACAAGATATACCAATGAGAAATGACACTACATGCTTGGGATATGAAGAAGAATTTAATGTAACCTTAACTTCTTTCAACACTGATTCTCTGATTTTTTTCCCCCTATCTTTCTTTTCTATAATAAGCTCAAATTTAATTGGCTTACCTGTAAATAGCTTTTTAAAAAAAATTGTAGTATTTATAAAATTAGTGACTAAAGACTTTGATTCCCAGTGGGTAATTTTAAATGTTTTGCATTTCCTTCATAAACCCCCCAACATTTCGAATAGCTTCAAAATTTTAGAGGAGGATCCTCTTTCCTTAAGTTTAAGACCAATGATCCCTAATGAAAATTTAAAAGGTTCAAATTCCAATTTGTACATTTATCATCATTGTGACCTTGAAAATATTTCTTAAACTCTTTTGGCTTCTTTTTTCTTTATATATTCTTAGAATTAACAATATGTAATATCTCTTTTATCTCTGATTTTCTTATCCCTTATATTTATGTCAACCTAAAAGAATACCCACAGTTATAGGTAGGGATCTCAGAAAAAAACAGATTTCAAGGAGAATGTCAGAATAGCATAAATTTGGGGTTAGAAGAGAAGAGATCTTAGTTAACTATTTTAGAAAGATCCAAATCTTTCCTTTAGCCTCTGGAGCTAAAAGAAGTATGTCATCTTAGTTATCTTTTTTTTTTTTTTCCCTTTGGGTCAGAGTCACCCTTTCAGCATTGTTCCTCTTCCTGATACTAGGTCACTCTATATGGTATTTATTTTGGGAGGGGACAAATAACATGAATATTGGGAAGGCTTAGGCAGCTCTTGATCATTCTTGTGCTCTGATTGAATGTCCAAATAAACACTGAGGATTTAGTGGGAATTTATAGACATGGCAATCATCTTTTGAGCATGAAATCACCACAGTTAAGTAATTTTAAAATGGTGGGTTTCTCAGAGAGAAGCTTGACTTCAGAATAACCTTTTTACTCAACTGCTAACCAGCTAAATTACCTAAATACGGTAGGCTTACCCCCTACTATTTAACATTTACTGAATGCTGACTGGGCGCGGCAGGCTATATATCTATTTACTTACCTGCATTTACTTGTATTTTTAATATCTTGATTTTTCCAGCAGAGTTATTACACTGCGAGTATATTACTTCCATTCTTTTTTTTCTATAGCTGCCATGCTTCACAAGATAAATGTTCTTTATTTTTATATTTATAGGAGCTTTTTATTTTTATTTTTACTGAGTTAGATTTGTTGGTATGTATTTATTTACCTTTTTCTCTAATTTTACCCCAGAGTCGATTTGATATAGTACATAGAGTTGACTATTCAGAAAAGCCTGGGTTCTAGTTCTGCCTTTATTACATACTAGTAGCAGTAAAGCTCTTAACCTAGTATTCTCAGTGACACTGTAAGTGGCAGAGAAATATCCTGCATATCAATGAAATTGCAGTTCTTGTTGCTGTCTCTATTCCTTACTGTTTTCACTGGGTGAAGTGCTAGAAGGAATATTGATATAGAATAACATTGTATGAAGACCTGACCTGAAAAATCAATTTTTATATAATTTTGAGTAAATCTTTTAATACTTAGAGCTGACATAATATCATTTAGTTATGATGATGACATGATAAAAATCAGCTAGGTGATACAATGAATAGAACCCTGGGGCTGGAATTTGGAAGACCTGAGTTTTAAACATAGCCTCAGATTGGCGAGACTTACATGAACTGATGCTAAGTGAAATGAGTAGAACCAGGAGATCATTATATACTTCAACAACGATACTGTTTGAGGATGTATTCTGATGGAAGTGGGTTTCTTTGACAAAGAGAAGATCTAACTCAGTTTCAATTGATCAAGGATGGACAGAAGCAGCTACACCCAAAGAAAGAACACTGGGAAATGAATATAAACTGTTTGCATTTTTGTTTTTCTTCCCGGGTTATTTATACCTTCTGAATCCAATTCTCCCTGTGCAACAAGAGAACTGTTTGGTTCTGCACACATATATTGTATCTAGGATATACTGTAACCTATTTCACATATATAGGACTGCTTGCCATCTGGGGGAGGGGGTAGAGGGAGGGAGGGGAAAAATCAGAACAGAAGTGAGTGCAAAGGATAATGCTGTAAAAAATTACCCTGGCATGGGTTCTTTCAAGAAAAAGTTATTTAAAAAATAAATTAATTAATTAAATCAAACTAAAAAATAAAAAATAAAAAAAATAGCCTCACTTAGGCTGTATGGCCCTGGACAAGTCACTTAAGTCTATTTGCTTCAATTTCTTTATCTATAAAATGACTGGAAAAGGAAATGGTAGACCATAACAGTATCTTTGCCAAGGAATAGAGATTGCCCAAAGGGTCATGAAGAGTCAGACATGACAAAAAATGATAAATAATACTGATATATTAAACTAAAGATAAAGTGGAAAATTATATGTGAAACAAAATGAATATATAATATCCATTCCAGCTCTAGATCTCTTCTCCCTTGGATACATATCAATTCATAAGAAACCCAACAATTATGTATGGGGACCTTGGGAGGGGGAAAGTCAAAGATGTAGAGTGGGCAGGGATCTAGTCCAAACTCATTATTTTACAAATGGAAATGGAGACACATGAAGATTGTCAGAGGCTGATTTTGAACCTTGAGCATTTGACTACAAACTGTTTCTCATATTCACTGTTCTGTCCTGTCTCTTACTTAGGCACTAATTCATCATGTCCCCAGGTAGCAAGACTATACAAGGGAACACCAGCATAAACAAGGCAAGAGAAGTGGATGGCAGATCTATGAATGTCAATAATGCATGCCCACCTTTCTTTCCATTTCTAATGAGAGCTAAAGAAGTTATCTAGGCAATTTTCAGGGCCACGCACTGCTGGCTAGCAAATGAACAATGTTCTACTCATATTAAAGATGATCTTGGTTTAAGCAGAACATTAAGAAAGGTTAGCCAACATTAGGAGAATTTTATTCTCTCAATCATTGAAGTCACCTTTGCAATTACCTGGTCCCAATTAATCACCCAATTTGCAGATAAGGAAACTGAATATGAAAGGGCTAATTTGACTTGTTCAGTGAAGACACTGGCTAAACATCCAATATTGTTTTGACATAAATCTTGCTTCCTCTTCTGATGAATCACTCAAGCTTACTTCAGATTTCCCCATGACATCTCCCTAATGGATTGTCTATTTCATGGAGACAAGAACTATACCTTTGTATCTCTTACATCACTTTGCACAACTTTCTCCATATAGAGATAGTCATTGGACCTATGATTTCATTTGTAGAAAGAGCTTCCTGATGAGGAAATTTTACCAAGGCCAGTCAATACTGTTCATTTTGTAGTCTTAGAGGTTTGCCTAGAGCCCTGGTTTTTCCAAAGTCACATTTCTAGTTTGTTTCAGCTTCAGGATTCATACTTGGATCTTTCCACTTTAATACTGGTCCTCTACACACTAAGGCACACTGATTTAATAACCATTTGTTAAGTGTGTTGAAGTCTTCCAAATGCACCGTTTAGACTTTCTTGATACTAGCACTTTTTTTTTTTTTTTTTTTTATCATTCCTAACATCTGGACATAAATATCCTGCAATGACTCCTTAGATATTTGAGAGTTCATTTGATCCAACTCCCTTATTTACAGATGAAAAAAAAATGCATTTTAAAAGAAGGAAATGACATTTCCACAGTCAAATAGCTAGGCAGTAGCAGATCTAAAACTGAACCTTATAGCTTCTGACTATTAGCTCATAAGGCCTTCAAGGTGCCAAAAAGTCTTCAGGTTGATTAGGAAAAAAAAAAAACCATGGAGGAGAAGGCAACACATTTTTCAAATGGTATATAAACAGAGTCACTTTTACAGCTCAGACAACGACCAGTTTTTTCCCTCCAGACTATATTTCACTGATGTTTAAATGTTGTATATATATATATATATACACACACACACATTAAATGGCTCACTCAAAATGCAGCTGTTTTATATAAATAATGCACTTGATAGTGGCCAGTGCGTTATGTAGAATATTTGCACTCATTAAGGATGACCTATTTTATGCTTTCCAGGGCTCTGTTTCTTTCTTCCACTCAAGAAAATATTTTATTATGATGTTCCATATAATTTATTCCCTATGTATACATATACAATGCATGCAAAGGTTTTATCATACTGTATTGATTTTATTCAACTAAATCTGCATTCACCACACACTTATTTTGTTCTCTATAGACTTCATTATCATAAAAAATGCAGTAAACATAAACTAGTTAATCCTCAGTACTCCCCTCACAGATGCTATCCACTCCTATTTTAAGAATGAGGAAACTGAGGTAAGGAAATTAATGTTTTAAAACCATGAAATAAAGAAAATTATAATCAAGGGAAAGCCTATGTCTCTGCTCACACCGTAAGATGTTTTTCTTCTTGTTGTATATAATAATTCATTTCAGACATGAATTAAAACTCTGTTCCTTTTGATTTTTTGCTACCTGAGATTGTATTTGTTTATTACTAGTAGATGAGCATGTTTATTTGTTTGTTTTTCAATGACAAATAGTTTTTCAGATCTAATAACAACCTGTTTCTTTACAATTCGTTGAGTAGTTTGTTCAGTCAAATATTATTTGATTGTTAATATGAGGGAAAGTACTAGACCTACCATTTCTTGACCTGGTGGGGTTTGGTGGGGGAGGGGAGGAGAGATTTGATTGATGTTGCTTTCAACGAAATCAGAAATGCATACCTTACAAAGGCATGTGAAGGGCATTTGAACCAGAGTTTCAAAATCTACATCAGTTTCAACTATTTTATTTTATTCTTTACTGTATTCCTCATTGGAGTCTTTATCAACACACAAATCTCACACTCCCGCAGCAAGCAATTTTCAGTGCTGAATTACTGCCCATGCATCCCCCAAAACTCCCCAGAGACTTTTGGCAGCCTTGAATTCAGCCCAGAGTGAACTTTCTCCTTCCTGATAGGCATCCAAGCACTCTCATCACATGACTTGTTGAAGGCATGTACTCTTTTATGGGCAAATAAAACTCCCTAGAGACTTAAATGGGTCAGTTAAATGAAACCAGAGTATCTCTTGAGGTCCCACAATCCCTTATATTTTCTCTAATATAGTGCTTATTTTTTCCCCTATGAGTATGTAACACCTATGTAAGGTCAGATGTTTTCAACATAAAATTTGTATCTGCTTAATTTTAAAAATGTTTTTATTTGCAAACATTTTTGTTATAAGGAATTGTTGAGAGGGGGGATGGACAAAGGGAAAAAAGAGGAAGGGAGAAAGAGAGGAGGAGAGAGACAGACAGAGAGAGAGAGAGAGGGAGGAAGAGACAGAGAGAGGGAGGGAGAGAGAGAGAGGGAGAGAGAGAGAAGAAGAATCAGTTATAGGGACAGAAAGAAAAAAATAAAGGATGAGAGCTAGGTTATGTAGTAACTAAGATCTTTAAAAGGACATAAATATTTATTAAGCATCTACTGTGTGCCAGTGTGTGAAATACTTTACAAATATAGTCTGTGTGATTTGGTTCTCACAAAAGCCCTGGGGGTCAGGTGCTATTATACCAATTTTACAGATGAATAAAGGGAGGCAATGAGAGCTTAAGTTACATATTCAGGGTTAGTTATTATATGGAGCTAGACTTGAACTCTTAGGGCCCTATCCACTGTACCACTTAAATATTATTAAGTCCCACCCATAAGGAAATGTTATATCAGTCTGCTTCCTAGAAAGTGTTACTTGATGAGGCAAATGTATTCTCCTGAAGTGGAATACTTTTGTCTCATCAAATATTTGAAAGGGTCTCAGGAGACAAATATGAGAGACATCCTATTGGGAGTAACATGACAACCTGTCACTCAAATATGTTAGGTCAGAAGAAAATGGAAAAGGTGAAGTATCATAACGAGTATGTTAGACATGTAATCAGGTCACAGTTCTCTTTGGATTAAGATTTTTTTTTTCCTGAGGAAGCCAGAGGCCTGTAGATTTGGACCATCATAGATCTAAGAGGTGTCTTAGTTGCCTGCTCTGTTATGGAACTACACAAAAGGATTTGATTTCACAATTGACCTGGACTTGGACTTGGTCAGCATGAGCATGATTTAGTTTAGGATATTTCTGAATCTTAAAATAATTTTGGAATAAATAAATGGAAGCATTGCTAAAATTAATTCAGGATTTCACAGGGTAGCACTGTCGCTAGACTATTTTGGTAAAGATTTACTTTAAAGTCATCCTCCAAACTTCCCCAGTCTCCAGAGGTGCTAAAGAAACATTGCCCTTGAATGGAGGCAGCAGTGGCAAGTTATCTGTCTTTTCCTTTATCTATCTTCTTCCAGCTAATATTAATCACATTATTCTTCTCTTGATATCTTTCTGTGTAACATGAAGATTCCCAATAGTATAACAGAAAGAGTTCTGTATTTGAATCAGAAGATCTGAGTTCAAATCTGGTTCAAATACTTACTATCAAGGAGATTTTAAACAAGTCAATTCACTTCTCAAGTTCCTTGTCTGTAAAATGAGGGAGTAGTTTGTACCAAATGACTGAAGGACATTTACAACTCTTTTTAATTTTTTTTTAAATTCACATTTTTTTATGAATCATGTTGGGAGAGAACAATCAGAGCAAAAGGGAAAAAAAAACAGGAGAGGAAAAAAAAAAAAAACAGATAAGAAGTAAACATATCATGTGCTGATTTACATTTAATCTGCATAGTTCTTTTTTCTAGATGCAGATGGCATTTTCTATCCAAAGTTTATTGGGCTTGCCTTGGAAAACTCTTACAATTCTAAGCTATGGTCCCATTACATCCACTGGAGAAATGAGGATGATACAAAGGTAAAAATGATTAGTTTTTGAATCAGCCTGAGTTAATATAAAGAGCACTACCAGTAATTTTAAAAGAAATAACTCACAAAAAAAATATCCCATAATGTACATATATCCATACTTTGCTTAGTAAAGTTCAAGACATGATCTAAAATTAAAAGAGGAAGAAAAAAATGGTCTCATCAAAAATAGTCTGTGCAGAGATCCTATATATTTCAAAGGATGGGGATTTGTGCTCTGAAAGTCTATATATATATTTTTGTATTTCCCTCCCCCAAAAAAAAACAATATCCCTGATTACTTTGGAACCCTTAAACATAAAGGGGAAACATGGAACTATTGTAAAACTATTCTGTTGTCTGAAAGTTATGACTCTCAGGTAATTGTTATTGTTGTATAGGAACAAAGACATTAAGTAATAAAGATAGTAAGGAGGAAATGAGCATTTATTAAGTGTCTGCTATGTGGTAGGTATTGTTCTAAGCACTTCATAAATATTATTTATCTGATATGATTCTCACAAAATTCCTGGGAGACAGGTACTATTATCTTATTTTTGTGAATGAAGCATTCCATTACCACAGCAGAAGTACCTCTCCTAGTAATTTCTTGCCTTCTCTTAATGGAACCTGAGGTTCTGGTGCACTTGAATCAAGGAGCCAGCTTGAGTTAGCCCCAGCAAGCTGATTCTTAAATGTTTATTGTAAATAGTTAAACCTTATAAGTCACTACATGTTACAAGGAGGGCTTGGTTTATTGTCTTGTTGATATTCAAGACAAGAAAATGATGGAGAAGTATTAATAATGATGATTAAATTTAACAGTGTTTCATGCATTTTGGGAAAGCTGGTTGGATGCTTATTTAATATTTGTCACTACTACCACCTTTCTCTATCTCATCCCTTCCAGACAAGGGGATGTACCTTTAGAGACAAAAGGGAAGACTGGAGAATGAAAATATTAAGATAGCATGAGTGGTGGCTCCCAACAAAGTCTCGGTCTGTAATTGTGTGACAGGAAAGAAACCAGACAATTCAACTTAAAAAGAAAAGGAAAGGAAAGGAAAGGGAAAAAAAGAAGTCAGGCTTATGACTCCTGTGCCAAACAACCAAACAAATGGCTGTTTGGATGATTTTGGTTGTCTTATAGTTATGTAAATATAGCCCTAGTAAAATTGCATAGAAGTGTGAAGGCTGGTGATTATCTGTAATCTGATTGAGGCCAGTTATTACAAATTGATGTTTTCGAAGAACCTGTTTCTAAGTCTTTAAAATATTCAGGAAGGGCCTTTCATTTATATTCATAGATTATATTATCTAGAGATTTTCACTTTTATTTATTAAAACTGGTAAGAAAAAATCTAGTTTAGAATGGAAAGGAAAGAAAAAAGAATAAAGGAGAAAAATAATTAAAGATGAAGAGAGAAGACTTGTGGGAGAATCCAAAGGAAATAGAGTGTTGAACTAGATGATCTCTAAGTTACTTCCAGCTCTAATGTACATTTTTCTGATATTGTAAAAATGTAAATATGTATACCTTACATCTTATTTGAAAATGGTTGACAGCTGGCTGAGAAGAAGATATCTGCTTAGAAAGGAAGAGAAGGTAAGGTACAGTTGCTGAGGAAGTAGCAAACTCCAAGAGGACAGGGATATATCTAATTTATCTTTGGATCATTTTTAGTGTGCAGTAACCTGCTCTATATGTATGTATTCTTGTTTAGGCATTTTTTTCAGTTGTGCCTGACTCTCCCTAACCCCATTTGGGGTTTTCTTGACAAAGACACTGGAGTAGTTTGCCACTTGCCTTCTCCAGCTCATTTTATAGTCAGGAAAACTGAGGCAAATAAGGTTATGTGACTTGCCCAGGTCACACAGCTAGTAAATATTTGAGGCTGGATTTGAATTCCCAAAGATGTCTTCTATATGTTTAATGTTAATGGTGCTTAAGGTTTCTTGTAATTAATTTTTTTTAAAAAAAGGTATGCTAAAAGAGTAAAACACATAACTGGCCTAGTTCTGAATTTTGCTCTTATTATTCAAATTTTCCTATAACATGTCTTCTTATAGACATTCTATGATGAATTTACATTTATATAATACATTTTGGTTCACAAAATGTTTTTATGACAGAAAACATCTAAAGTAGGCAATGCACATAGGTCCAAGGACATGAAGTGATCCGCTGAGGGCAGTCCCTCAGTAGGTAAGCATCCCAGCCAGTTTAATACCCCAGGTCCACTCCCTACAACTCTGACACTCTTTCAAATGAATCCTAATATCTTTCCTACAATATAAAATTAAAACTCCTTATCTAGATATTCAAGTTTTTCCTTTATGTAGTGTCATTCTACCTGTCCAATTTTATTTTTTATGATTCTCCATCACAAATCTACTCCAGAAGTCTAGTCTTTATCTTGTCCCCATAATCTGTTCTGGTTTGTTTGCCTTTTTATACCCTTAGCTTTATTTCCCTTTTTATACCCAATCCTCAGATTTCTAAATCTGAGACATTTTAAAAATTGTAATTCAAGTCTATACTCCTTCATGTGTATTCTCTGATCAAACTATATCTCTATGCCCCATCCTATTGTAAACATGTCTTGCTTTGGAAACAATAATGGAATAAATAGTATCATTTTTCCTTCTGGAGAAGGTATATCCATTTACTTCCCTATGGTTCCCATAACAATGCTTCTGATTTCTCAAACCCAAACCCCATTCTCTTATCAGAATGCAAGCTTTTGAGGGCAGGTATTATGATGTTTTTGTATTTGTATCCATTTTTAACTAAGTGTTTGGCATTTAATAAGTCCTCAAGAAATGTTTTTCATTTATTTCAATAATTCATATAGAACTCATTTATAATAAAAAATAATCACAAACTGTGATGGTATAATTTTAATCAAAGATAGTGCTTAAACAGTGTAAACAAAATAGATGCCCATCAGTTCAGGAATGTTTAAAAAAGTGTGGTAGCTGACTTCAGTGAAGTATTACTGTTTTGGAAGTAATGGAGGATAGGAAGATTACAAAAAAAAAAAAAATAGGGAAAAAATTCTGAGAATAGATGCAAAGTGAAGTAAACAAAACCAGGAAAATATTGTATATATTGATCACAACAATGTAAATGTAAAGAAAAATAATAATCAAAACGGAAAGCTGTATAAGCACAATTACCAACAAAAATTCTGGAAAATATATGATTATGCACCTTTCTTCTTTGTAGAGCTAGATGTTAATGCTGCTGCTGTTACTACTGATAGCAATTATATGGCAGCACTTTAAGATTTAAATTTTATGGAACATCTGATTTCAATCTAACAACAATGCTAAGAGGGAGGTGCTATTTTATAAATGAGGTAATTGAGGCAGACTTGCCAGCATTACACAAATAATATCTGAGGCTAAATTAGAACTCAGGACTTCCTGACTCTAAGTTCAACATTCTATCAATTGTGTCAACTAGCTGGCTAATTAAAGATGTATATCACTGCACATTATGCACATACCACATTATGGTAGATGGTTGATATGCTGCTTAGTTTTGCTGAACTGTTCCTTTTTTCTGTTTGTTAGAAAGAATATGGGATAGATCTCATTGGTAGAAAGGGAAAGGATATGTTGGAGAAACAAAGTGATGTAAAACAAAACAGTATTTTAAAAATTCTTGCTTAAATAAGTCACATATTTCAATTCTAAGTGACTCTTAAACTCTTTTATTATAGAACCTATTTTCCATGGATAAGCTTTGCATGTGCTTTATGTATGTCTTCTGGTCATCAACCAAGTCAAGATTAGAAGGATGTTTGACTCAGATTGCCCTTAAGGTAGTAGTATTTTTTTTTCAACAACTTTTTGACACAATCTGCAAAATTGTGGAGGAATTTTGATCCACATGAGATGGAGTAGCCCTACCTAAATTATACTATAACGATTGAAATATTTACACTGCAAGATCTGATTTACTTAATTTCAGTATATGCCATTGGAAATCAGGACAAAGACACCATAATATGAATGAGGAAAAAAGAAAGGAAAAAAACACATTATTTGCCTTATTAATAAAGCAATATATCTGCATAGACTTCACACCATGCTTTGCACTTAGCATATTTCAATACTTTGATGTTCTTATGATGTTACTGAGAGTGGGATTCCCTCTTCTGGAATTAGTTGTCAACCATTCACAAAGTGTAAATTGTGTACACAGTGCATACAATGTGTTAAAAAAAAAAAAAAAAAACCACTCATCCTGTGTAAATTCTTGCCTATGGTCTCCACAAAGAGGATGTTACTAGTAATTGTATATTTTATAAGGAGTAATGAAGGCCATCAGTTGTTCACTTCTTGATTGCTACCTGATCAGCTTATTTCCTTTTCCACTCATAATTTCCCAGATGATATTCTACATACTCTATACCATGTAATCTTGTATAAATTGGAAATATTCTCCAGACTGCTTTCTTCAAATATGTCCCTCTTCATTGACCTTGGAGTCATGAGCAACTTCTGGCCCTCAGAGACTGTTTCATACTTGAGATTGCAAATGGCATATGTTCAATAAATATTTTTAAATGAATGAATATGCATATATCCAAGTGCTAATAGTTTACTGAAGTAATTAATGGTGAAGGGATTTATCTGAAATTAATCAGGGAAGATCTAAAGAAGGGTTTTGAAGAAGGTTAAAAGCTTGTCTTTTAAAAAGGAAGGAGAAAGGCTATTTTGGGAGAGACAGAGACTAAGTGATAGACACAGATACACAGAAATATGTACAAAGAGAGTAGAGACAGACAGAGATGAAAACAGATGCAGAAAAAAAGGAAAGGGACAGAGACAAGGAGATTGGCAGAGGGACAGAGGCAGGCAAACAGAAAGACCGAAAGGCAAAGAGACATATACAAACACTTGACAGAGACAGAGAGAAAGCAATAGAATATAATGTGATTATTTGAACCAAACACAACCAATGTACCTAGTGTAATGGAAGACATGCATAGTGATTTAAACAAAGTAAAAAGGAATGGTATGTGTAACATTTGTTATCCAATTGTTTTCAGTCCTGACTAATCAATCCTTCATTATCCTGTTTGGTATTGTCTTAGCAAAGATACTGGAGTGATTTGCCATTTCCTTCTCTGGTTCATGTGTCAGATGAGGAAACTGAGGCACACTAGGTTAAGTGACTTGCCCAAGTTAATGCAGCTAGTAAGTGTCTAGGATCCAAATTTGAACTTAGGAAGATGAATTTTGCTGGCTTCAGGCCCGACACTCTATCCAATTGACTATTTAATTGCACTATGTGTGGTGACATAGACAAAGCAAATAGGAAAAAATAAAAACAGTAAACAGTACATAGATTTGTCCCCACTAGAATCAAAAATATAATAATAGATTAAGAAATTAAGAGCTGATTATGGAAACAAAAGTTAAAGCTAATGTTTCCACTTATCCATTCATACAAGAAAGATACCTAGCTATAATAGCTCAGTTGAGATTTAGTAATGAAATTTTTAAAGATAACAAAATACATATATGTATATATGTGTGTATATATACAATTGGAATTGTGTTTGTATATGTATATGTGTATGTGTATGTATGTATGTACATACATATACATATGCTTACATAAACATAGAGACACATATAAACATTCATAATCGGGAGTCAGGATCCATATTTCATTATTTCTTTGCTTTTTACTTTTATATCTCAAGGGTCTATAATCACTGGTATGGGCACGTCATCAACCAATGCAGATTTAAAATCTTTTACCCTCACAAGGTTAACTTTCAAGAATACTTTAGGTGAAAATATTATCCTCCCATGGCCAAACTTCTTGTGATAGTTATTTTTTTGTTTTCCCAAACTCAGACTAATCCTTAGAAGACAGACATCTAGTAAATTCATATTAGGTTATTATTATTTAAACTACCTCTGTATAGATTGTATTTTCCCCTAAATTACCACAAAAAAATGTACAATCACATATATCTCTTTGTGTATATATACATATGTAATTTATACTTTAAAATCCAAATTCATGTGTTCATGTTTCTAAAGAAAAATTATTCTTTTCTTCCTGTGTTAGAAATTGGAATAAAGGATAATGAGAATTTATTGCATATCTTTGAGAAGGGAAATATTCAAACTTTCGAATAAGGGAGATAATTTTTTGCTCTTCTCTTTAGGGTATATTTCAGAGAATTTTTAGAAGCTGGAAAACTGCTCTAGTTACAACACTATCATAATAAAAATGAAATGAGGGCCTAAAGCAATCTTCTATCTATGGGAAAAGAAAGAAAGGGAATAGGATAATTCCTCTATTACAGATAAAGAAAGTCCTTCCATATTCTGTCTTTTCCTCAAGTCAAGTTCTAAAGGAAGATAAAATTCAAAGATGTCTACTGGTGATGATAACTTAGGGAACGGGAGAAAGTTCAAAGTAATCATAATATAGGAACATGAAATCTTATAATAACACTTAAAGCTTCAGAAAAACTGTTTTGAATTTTCTTAAATTTTTATTTTCTCTTAATCTATATCTATGTTTTAATCAATCTGTCCTCATAGCTGCCCGTCCATCCATTTATCCATCCATCTCTTCATCTAATCTATCTTTAATTTCTCTCTTCTATCAGTTCTATAACTTTCCCTCAGAAAAGAAAATGGTTTGAAATTGTCCTCCTCTCTCTCTTTCAACATTTCATTTTTAGTAGCTTTCTCTTTCATTTTACATAAAATTCTTCTTTGCTTTGTCTCACTCATTATTTCTCCTTCCTTTACTCTATTTTAATATTATTTTTCATGGGACATAGTACACACACACACACACACACACACATGTATAATCCATATATATATATATATATATATATGCCTGTATATATGAGTGCATCCTCATATAGGCACATGTGTACATATGCATGTATGAATATAAATACACATATGTATATATAAAAAGACATTTATTTGTTTCTCAACCTTTATGTATCACTCAAGGTGATAAAATTTAAAAGAACAAGATTTGACCTTCTTCCTTCCAGTTTTATATTATTGTTTTTGTAGACATTTTGCTGACATCATTGTGTTTATATTATGCCAGGTTTTTAGAAAAATCAATTTATAAGGACATCAATGTTGGATACAAAAATTTTTGGAGACTGGGCATAATGCCCAATCTTAAACTCCTCCTTTATCCTAATTTGCCTCTATTTGAGTCTATGCTATGCTTTTTTGGGCTTGGATGCTGTCTAATGAGGTATAAGTATTTCATAGAGAACTTATTCTCCTAAGGTTCAAATTTCCCCAAGAATAAACCCATCATAAAATCATTGTCTTTCGGTGCAGACGTACAGTTCCACTCTGTTGGAAATACTATGGTAGCACCTTTGACTTTCACTTTATTTGAAGAGACAGCTCTTTCTGATATTTTCATATTTGTCCTCCACAATTGCTTTTATTCCATCCTCCTTAGGAGCCTCCTTTGTTGAAAGACTAAAATAATGTGTATACTTTTTCCGTTTTGCTATTAACAGTTATGCATCACATTTTCCATTCATTTCACTTGCCTTTCCTCTTGCCCCTTGTGCAAGTTCCTATTCTGTTATTATTTCCTTCAAAAGGTATTGATTCACTTTTTAAAATTCACTAAAATAATTATAGTATTAAAGTATTTTATTTTTTCAATATATGCAAATTTATTTTTCAGCATTTACCTATGCAAAATCTTGTGTTCCAATTTTTTCTCCCTCCCTCCTTTCTTCCACTTCCCCAAAATAGCAAGCAATCCATTATGTGAAATTCTTCTAAAATATTTCCATATTCATTATGCTGCTCAAGGTCAGATTAAAAGTAATAATATTAATAATAATAATAATAAGAGAAAGAAAAGAAAAAAAAGCAAACAAACAAACAACAATATGGTTCCAGATTGTTCTCCAGAATGGGTGGGTCATTTCACAACTCCATCAACAATGCATTAGTATCCCACTTTTCCCACATCACCTCCAACATTTATCATTATCTTTCCCTGTCATCTTAGCCAATTTAAGAAGTTTGAAGTAGTTCCTCAAAGTTATCTTTCAAATTAATTCATGCTGTATACACCCTAGTCTTTATTTGCTTCTCCCAAATCTTATTTTTAGAGTATTATGTTCTTTTTATCACTTGGTGGTCCTTCTTTTGCTTTCCTCCATCCTGAATATTGAATAATCTATTCTTTTATTGTTTTGTGGTGATGATAGTAGTAGTTGTGCTGTTGGAGTTGGTGGTACTAGTATATATATGTGTGTGTGTGTGTGTGTGTGTGTGTGTGTTTCTCCTTCCTCATTCCCTTATAATCAACATGTCATTTCTTATTTCTTTACCTTTGTACTTGTTGTCTTCAACCTTGGAACGCATTTAAATCTTGCCTTTACCACTTAAAAACATTAGGGTGTTTTTTTCGAGTGTCGACTCACATGCTATCTCTTTTCCTTTTCATTCTAGGCATTAGTGATCTCAAGATCCTCAAATCGATAGTTTTTATTGTTCTGTATACATGTGATATTTTCTAAAGGTAGAGATTTCTTTTTTTAATATGCATCTTCTTCATTTTTGGATGTTTTATTTTGTACATAGTAGGGGCTTAATTTTTTTATGTGAATTTATTAATTGAAGTAAGAGCAGTTGATTTATAAATCAAATTAATTTCCTGTAATATCAGTGTGGAAGATATGTAGCTGTGAAAGGATATAGGGTGATGGAAATCCCAGAGTTAGAGAGAGAGAGAGAGAGAGAGAGAGAGAGAGATATGCTAGGAATTGATTTTCATAATACATGTGTTAGATGATGAGGGTCTGGTCTATTGTCATGGACAGGAAAGATGCCAATGTTTAGGAATGGAAACATTTTAAAGGAAACAGTAACAGAACTTGTTAAATGACTGGAAATGGGGCATGTAGGAGAGTAATGAGTCCAAGATAATTCCAAGTTTTTGAGCCTGGATAGCTGGGATAGTGGAGGTGCTCCTGACAAGAAAAAGGGAAATTAGAATATTATTACAGTAAAACCTGATTGATCAAAATGTTTTAAGTTCTGCTTAATTAGATTTTCTAGTTAACTGAACATTAAGCAGAAAACCATTTTTTCTTTTAATTGTTTTGTTTTAAATTACATTAGCTGATTTTCCTGGCCTGGGAAGTACATGGCAATAAGCCTGATTGACTTTTGTTCATTTAAGATTGAGGACCTTATAGTGCTTCAGGGATATTACTCTGTACATCAATTTTCACTTTTACTCTTGATAGGTAGAGATCTAGGTGCATATATAAATGGGTGAGGAGATTGGGCTAAATTTATTCTAAATGAAAAGCATATGCTGAAAGTTGATCTTTGAAATAAATAATTGATACCAGTCCATGTGTATTATTAATATTCTCTCCTAAAAATCAGGTAGAAGAAGAAGACAAAGTCTGGTCAATGGAATATCCAAAAAATCAAAATTTTCTTGCCTCTGAAATGATCAAATGAAATATTTGTAAAATCTTCAGCACAGTTCCTGTCAGTAGGTGCTTAATACATGCTTGTTCCTTATCCCATCATAAATAAAAAGAACAATCCTTACATCACTTATATATCCATCTCACTTCATATTTATTGAATGATAGAGACGGGGTTTGACAGAGTATATACACAAGATTAAATCCTTAGCCTTGTTTCCTCAACAGTTTTATCAGTGACTTGGAAAAAGTCACATATGACATTTCTAGAAAATAAAAGACTTAGGAGGAAATAGGATAGCTATGTTTTTATAGTTAGGTCTTCTAAGTGTCAGGAAGATCTAAATTCAATTCTGCCTCAGACACTAACTGGCTATCTGACTTTGCTTAAGTCATCTAACCCTTTATCTGCCTTAGTTTTCTCATATGTAAAATGAAGAAAATAGTAGCACCTATTTCTCATGGTTGTTAGGAAGATCAAAGAGAGGATATATGTAAAATGCTTTGCAAACCTTAAACTGATGGATCTTTCTCTCTCCCTTCTTGTCTCTCTTCCTTTCTCCCTCCCTCCCCTCCCCACACATATGCACAACTATTTATATTTTTAGCTAATATTATCTTTATCTTTATTGTTTAGTGTTATTATTCAAATATTTGAAAAGCTGTCATTTTTAGGAGGTATTTATTTGATTTTGGACTAGATGACCTCTGAGGTTCCTTCCATCTTTGAAATTCTAGAATCTTATTTGATCTTCTCAATAGTTCTATGAATTAGGGCCATTACTGTTATTTTGTATTTTAAATAAGAAAGAAGGCTTAGAAAGTAATTTTTCCCAAGTTACCCAGGCAGTAGATGACAGAGATAGCATTTGAACCCAAGTCATGGGAACTACATCCTTGGAGTCTTGTATATATGGAAGCTGATGGTACCACTAATTAAAGAATATAGGGAAGAGGCAAAGGAGTGAAGATGATGTCAGTAATCAAAATATTTTTCAGTATACTACTCCATTAAATGAAATAATGATTACTTGACTGACCCCAGACTTTGCAACCATGCATTGGAAACATCTTTATGTTTATGACCATGTTTATGTTTATGACCATGACATTCCCTTTTCATCTAAGTCCCTCTGTAGAAAAGAATGTTAATGGTTAATACAGCATGGACTGTCCACTAAAGGTAGAGGACAAAGGAGGACTGTGCACATTTGCACCCCCTATTTGTTTGCCTGCCAAAGCACTATGTGTTCCTTAGAGCATGTACCACTCTTCCTGAGCATCCCCTAGCAGTCTTCTTGAATGGAATAGTTGTTTCAGGATACAGAGTACGTTCCATTTGGACCAAATACAACTCTTTCCACTGTGTGATCTAAATAGCCAAGTGTACAAGGCAGAAAAAAATTAGTGAAATGCCATCCTGATATACCGATGGACCTTTATTCTCCATTCTTTGCACTTGTTTTGATAAGTTTATGAAGATCAAGGTCAAAATACCCATGTCCCATAGCACAGCAAAAACTTGGAGAAGATGGCTGGAAGCAGAGGCAAAGCCCATGGTCTGTATCTTTAAAATAGAATTGATTAGGATATAGCAGGTGTCTTTTAGGATCCTAGTGCTTAATGACTTGGGTGAACAAGATAGCTCCTTGAACTTTCTCTAGGAGCTGAATCATTCTCCTATTTACCCTGCTCATAGATCTAAAGGTTGGTCCAGTCCAGCTCTGTCATTTTAACTTTCGCTCCTTTTAAATCACAAAATGAAATGGAGTTTTCTTCAAAGTGACAGCTAAATCTGGGCCCCTCGCTGGCTGCTGTACCAGTACTGCTTAATTCTGTAATCCCTTTGCCCTCCATTCCTTGTTGCGGTTAGCAGACGCCAAGCAAAGTTGGAGTGACAAGTGATTTCTCTGTGCCTGACACCTCTGCTAGAAGAATTGATAAACTGAAAATACCATCCCAATCATTTTTCAGGTGTACACTATGAAACATGCCTAAGGAGGAGCTAGTCTTGGGAGGTAGAAAAAGCTCTCCACTTCCTTCTCCTGACCTATATTCCTCTGAATTCAACTTGGTCCCCTCAGAGCTGTTCTCCAGTGAATACATCTGGAACACATTTGCCTTTACTCCTCCAAAATCTAGAGACATCAAATAATATACCTTACTTTTTCTCTATGGACAACAAATCTATCCCGGCTGAAGGGGAAGACTGAATGGACTGTTGTGGGACTCCCCAAATAGCTGACATTCAAGCATCTTATCCCACTTTCCTACAGCTAGCTATTACAGGTAGAAAGGATAGAGTGGCTGTTTCTTTGATCTTCTTCACAGTCAATATAACCCTTGGCCCCAGCTGCTCCAGGTTTTCCTCTGTTGGGAAAGCAGGAGGCCACTCCACATTTAGCACTCTCACTCGTTATTTGTCACTGTGTCGTGAGTGACATCTCAGCCACTCTGTCTCTGGGGAATGGTATTAGTATTCAGTGGTACACTCTTAAGCAAAACCTGAGAAAGGAATTAATCTGTCACTAGAAATGAATGCACTGGACAGTGATTTATGCAGATGCTGTACTCTAAGTGATGCATTTGTTTCATCTGTTCCTCTCACAGCACGGTCCTGGGAGCCAGTGCAACCACTTGCATTTAAAGCAATGTTACAGCTGTGACCAGTTGTATACTACCTTGTGCTTATGGGGGTTGAGCCAGCTGAAAAGATCAGCAAAAAAAGGCATCTAGTAGTGTCATGCTACTGGATGGGATTTGGAGATTTCAGAATGAAACACCTCTCTAGAAATTTGGAGGGATGAACCAGATGTTGCAAGCTGAATGTGAACTCTCATTGAATCTTCCTCACTTCATGGTCCTTCCCAGAATATCCCCAAAGTCTGATTAATTCCTGCCTTTTCTTTTTAAATACATTGTGATTCTAGTCATAAACAAAAAGAGATGTATAAAGGTGGGCATTTTTCTGCTTGGTTGGATTTTTTTCTGTCACTGAAGCCTGGACATTTCCTGAGAGGTTGTGTCTCCTGATGAAATTTACAATGCAATTTTCATTTTGATTCATTATGAAATAACATACTTAAGTGGGCTGGATGAGATTCTGGGAACAAGCCATGTTTAGGAACAATGATCTTGAATCAAACTTCCAAACCTTTTGAACTTCAGTTTTCATTACCATGTAGGAATTATAGGATCAGTGCCATTCCCACCACAAGACATCAGCCCCAATCCTTCCTTCCCCTACGCCCCCAGAGCCTTAGGCCCAGACCCAGTTCTGTATCAGGAACCAGAAACTATTACAGTTATCTAAGGCTGTTGCTGCTGCTTTTCCTCTCACTGTAGGGCTTGTTGTTCCCAGTTGGCAATTTTCTACCAGGTTTCTTTCTTACTATTGTTGTTATGATTACTAGTATTTCTTTCTTTTCCCTTTTCTGTCTACGGATTCATCTGGGATTTATCTCCATAATGAGAAAAGGGAGATAGGGAGAAGCTAGGGCATTTTTCTCTGACTTAGATTATTTGTCATTTTGATATTCATTGCAAAAGATGCTTTTCAAATATTTAAATGTATGTGTGCTCACAGATCAGTTCTTCAGGATGGATTGTATATGACACAATCACTGCTTTATATCTCTCTTGCTCTGTGATATTCCCTCCCAAACCAGTTGCCAACTGTGATTTTGCCAGAAAGAGTCTGGGTTACAAAGAGCATGTGATCGCTGATCTTCCTCGAAGAGTATTTCTCCTTTATTCTTTTTAGCAACAATATAACTCTGGGTCACTGATAGCTTTACCTAACAATACTGTTATAGAAATGAGATTGAGGATTTTCTGTGTCATCTGCATCTGGATCACATATTGACCTCTGCAGTCCAAATATTATTTCCTTTTCTACTAAATACATATTGATCAAATAAAGTATCATGGTACTTTTGGAAAAATAAATAAACACACAAACAAATTAATATCGGCTCTGATACCCCCTGTGTGACCATGGGCAAACCTCTTGGTCTGTTTGGGCCTCAATTTCTTAATTTGTTAAATGAGAGGATCAAATTATACAGTTCTGTGGGGGTCAGCATCAGACCTAAATCTCTGGTCCTAAGGGTAGAGTGAAATTTATCAAGAAGCCTGCAAGACTATTCTGCTTTCTGGTTAGAGATATTACATATGTAAAATGCTATTGCTAAACAAAGATCATCTTTATTAATAGTGAAGTATCTGAGCCTACGTATTTTTAGCTATGTAGCCAGCTAACACAATTTGAGATGCAGAATATTAAGAAGCCCAAGGCCAATTATTTGAAGATAGACTCTTCTAACACAGAAGCACCAAAGTGAATATTAAGGATCAGGCCTGCTAAAGTAGAGAGCCTCAATCAGGAAGAAGCAAGCACTAGAATCTTAAAGAGGCACTTTCTTAATGAGGCAATTCTGGGATACACATGCTTACTGGATTTGCACAGAGCCTGGTCAGGGCTGGGGATAGAGAATCAGCACCAAGAGGTCCCAAGACAATGGAAGAAATCTTTCACAGTCAAGTAAAACTGGGACTAGAAGGAAAAGATGGGCCACATCCAACCCCCTCCCCATGTCTTCCACCAAAGTGATATAAAGCACAGTCTGAAAATGTCAATCACCACTCAACAAATTCTTCTCCCTACTGCTTCTCAATTTAAAAATTTCACAATCTAAATCTAACCTTCTTCTAAAGGAATATTTTAAATAATTCTTCTTCACTCCCTCATTGGTCTACCTAAAGTGGCTTTCTTGCCATTCCCATTTGCATCTGTGGACAGGCTTTGAAATGCATTCTCCTTTTATCCTCACTTCTTAGAATTCTGATTCAGAGTTCAACTTCCCCTCACCTTGTAAATACAGACTTCTCTGATACTTTCTCTACCCCTGCTACTAGTGATTATACCAATGAACCTTGCTTTAATTTGACAGATATCTTGTTTCATTTTAAATGTGGCCAGAGTGTTTTTTAACTTTGTTACAAATAAAGAGTTCAGGAGCCCAAGAAGTGAAATTATTTAGGTATTGATAGAAAGGGGGGGGATCATTTTGAAAGCACATAATAAAACAAAAATAGGAGCAAAAGGGAACGTATAAAGAATCAATTTTGCTACTATCTTATTAGATTTTATATATTCCTACAAATGCATAAAACAAGATTATACTTCCTTATTCAATCATTTTTCTTCTTTGTATGTTGGAATATTTGTTCAGATTTCATTTTCTAATAAAAATAAAATTAAAACTAAAACACACATATATACACAAATAAAGATAAAGTATAGGGACTTGTCCTTGTATAGCCAATCATTGAGGGTTCCATAAAGATGCATTATTTAAAGGAGTCAATTTAGGATAAGGTAATGAAACATGTCATACTGACCTTATTACATTGTTAATCAACCTTTAGCTAGAAAATGCCACAGCTTTTCCCATGATTCACACATTATATTACTCACAAAGCCTCTGCTTTGTGGGAAGTCTTAATAAAAAAAAAAATCCAAATCTCCTTTCAGTCACCATCAAACCACTTTTTGACAAGAATCTTGGCACTTACCAAATCCATAATAACTGGAATTCATACAGTGGCCTAAAATACACAAAGTGCTTTTGATATATGTCATTTAAATGTCATAACAAACCTGTTAGATCATTTATATGTTATTATATTATTATGTTATTAGCTTTATTAATATATTGCATATTAATGTCAATATACTTAATATATAACTAATATATTAATGAAATGAAAATTATTATTATTTAAATCCAGAACACAGTGATTATTAGTTTAGTCATCCCCATTTAACAGATGGGGAATTAGACACTGATAGAGAGATTTGTTGGGATTCACATAGTTCTTATGTGTCGATCTGAATTTCAACCTCTGCTTTCCTGATTCCAAGTCCATTAGACTACCCAACACATATCACTGTCTCTTGTATCGTTAAGCAGCTAGGTGATAGTACTAGGTCTGGAATCAGAAAGACTCATCCTCCTGTGTTCAAATCTGCCCTCAGACACTTACTAGTTGTGTGATCCTGTACAAATCACTTAATCCTATGTGCCTCAGTTTCCTCAAACTGATTTGGAAAAGGAAATAGCAAACCACTCCAGTATTTTTACCAAGAAAATTCCAAATTGCTTTATAAGGAGTCAGACACAACTGAAAATGACTGAAAGGCAAAATTACATTATCAACCTAACCGTCAAGATATACTCCTGAACTCAATGAGTTATGAAGTATTTATAACATGTTACCTCTCCTGGCTACTGCAAGTAGCCAAGTATGCAAAAAAAAAAATTATGAATCTTTTCTTCAAGAAAATTATAATACATTTGGAGGACAATATTTATGTATATGAAAAGATGAGAGTACAACACTGATGGTATATTATCAAATGAAAAGGTTATGGTGTTTAGGCTTTAACACATACATTGAAAAGAACATCAGGACTAGAATCAGAAGACGTAGATGGAAATACTAGCTTTAATTCTTTAATAGATATGTGACATTAGATAAGAAACTTCAGCTTTGTATTTCTATTTCCTCATTTGTAAAAATAAACTAGAAAATCTCTAAGCTCCCTTCCAGATGGAGAAATTTATATTTAGAAGGGCTAAATTATTTGGTCAAGACCATGTATCAAGTTAGTTTTAGAGCTCAGACTGGAGGTCCTCTAGAATGCAAATCCAAAGTGCTTTTCTCATATTCAGAACACAGATCCCTTATTCCACTGAAATTACTCATGGCCCAGCCAAAGATTCATATTGTAATCTCTTTCTGACTATTTCTGTTTCATAGTTATTTGTCTCCTTTTCTGAGTTCCCTTAGCATTTAAATATTTATTTTTAATTTTTGTATTTATCTTCCTTTTGGATTCATTTCATTTTTATCAATTTATGGCTGTTATACATTTCTCAGTATACCTTCCCAAAAGCCGTATTGAACCCCTCCTTGTAAAAGCAACAATAACAATAGTTAAGATAGTGAAGAGCAAATGATCAGTCCTAATAGTATTTACAATGTCCATACATGTAGTTACCTATTTCTCTAGGAAAATAAAAAGATATGTTTCATTATTTATTGACTGGTCCTAATTTCTTTTTTCTATTATGCCCTGTCACTCTCTGGGTTATATATATATGTTGTCCTTGAGGAGATTTATATATATAGTTGTGCTATCGGGAGTTGACAGGGGCTGCTGGAGATCCAACCCAGACCTGCGGAATGGATCTCCTCATGTGAGAGGATGATACAAAGAGACTGAGAGGCCGTTGCATTGTCTGACCTCACTTCTCTTCCCTCTGCCTCCAATTTATTTCATTCCCAGTCCTGTGTCAGTAAAGGCTGCCCGGCAACCCCCTCAAGTGTCACAATCCACAGCTACAGAAGCTCTCAGAGAATTGGCCTGCCCTTTCATCCAGGCATGGTCCTGAAAAATATATAATATAAATTTCCACACATAAATATATATCTTGCCTATACAACTCATATCATATATGGTACATATGGGTATATTTGCATATATATATGTGTATGTGTACATGTGTGTATTATTTAGTGACTGGTCCTAATTTCTATTTATTTTCTATTATTCTCATCACTCTCTGGTTCTTTCATTTATATATTATATATATATATATGTGTGTGTGTGTATATATATATATACATATAAAGTAGATTTTATATATATTATACATATATATACACACATAGACATTTAAATCTGGCATATAATGTGTATGTGTGCATGTATTCATATATATATGTGTGGGATATATATATATATATATATATATATATATATATTTCTTATCTGATCAATTATAATATGATCTCTTTGAGGATTGGAGTCACACCTAAGCTTTTTTTGTACTCTCACAATGCCTAGCATACTTCTAGAAAGACAGTAGTCAACTCATATTTTTAAAAATAATATCCAAAAATTATCATTTTTTTGATTTTGTCTCAGAAATTAATTTTCAGTATGGGGTAAAGATGGGAAATAATTATAAAGTGAAACTAGAATTCTCCTTTCTTTTGATATTTCCTCATCATTCTTTACAAGAGACAGATCATAATATTAAACATAGTCCCAAATTCTGGGAGAGAATCCCAGCAAATGAGCTTCTGTGTTAATACTGCTAGGAATTCCACAATCCAGTGCTTCTTTTCCCATTTAATAGAGAAACTCCATTATCCACTCAAAGAGAGAATAACAAGCACTTTGGACAGTGAGTTGGATTCAAGGTCAGAGAACTTAGATGTGAATCTTGACTTTTTCTTGTTAATTACTTATTACCTGGGTGACCTTAGCCAAGTGTCTTAAATTCTCTGGTTCTGTTTCCTCACTTGTAAAATGAAGGGATTATGCTCAAACTTTAAGTACCCTTCTAGCTCTGCATATATATTATGGCCTGCTGTCACAGCTGAAAAAAATGAGAGTTTGGGAGAAAAATCTGTACTCTATATACTTTCCCCCCTCCTCTGTTTAAATAGAAAGATGGCATAAGGTAGTAGTGCCCTATACTCACAGCTCCAAGAACTTCATCCACTAGTTAATTCTTTTTGCCTTGCATTTATACTTCATTATGACCTGGACCAAACCTACTTAATTGCTCATCTTTCTCCTCCACACACACTGCTATCATTTTGCCAAATAGATCTTCTTGTTGTTACTCACATGTCTCAACCTTCCCACCTCCATGCCTATGGAATAACTATCTTTCATGCTTGGATGCATTCTCTCCTTATTCTGTCTCTTAGAATTCTTAGTTTCTTTCCAGGCTCAGGTAAAGTGACATCTTTTACATGAGCCCTTTCCTTTCATGATACACCCAAGTGCTAATACATTATCCTCAAAACTATATTGTATTGATTTTTATATGCCTATATATGGATGTGTTGTTTCATGCTAGAGTTCATATTCATTGAGGGCTGGAATTGTTTTGATTTTTTATCTTTTTATCCATCCTGGTACTTTGTACATAGTAGGTACAAAATAAAATTTATTGATTTTGTTCAGAAATTAATTGATTACTTGCTCTTCTCAACTCCCCAAGGGGTCGGATCAAACTACTAGATAAGTAACCTGGAATATATGGAACCAGTACAGAATAATGAAATTATAGACACAAAGTTAATGGTCCTTTTCTGAGCAATCTCCTCTAAGATTCCCTCTTCCCTAATATTTCTAGTTTCAAGATTGTCATCTTTATATTCCCAGAAATGTCAGTTAAAGACATTGCTCATATAACTAGTAGTGAGCTTTTCCAGAATGTCTACATATTCTAGTTGTAGCTACATAGAGAAGTAAAATGGAGAAATGGAGAAATCAGTGAAAGTGGTGTTAAAGACTTGGGCCCTAGTGTTAGTTCTTCCCTAATTAGTTCTAGAACTTAACTTTGGTATGTTAGGTTAATCTCAAATTTACTTCCATCTCATTTCAAAGTGTTCTGGAATACTTATTCCTGATTTCCTAAACCATAGTTTCATAAGAAAAATAGTCTTATGAACCAGGATCATAAATGATTAAGTGTTAGACTTCAGTTTTTTTTCCAATTAATAGATTTGTTCTCCCTCTCTTTCCTATCCCATTCCAATTCATTCCCATACTTCTACCTGTGCTTATTTCCTCCTCACTCCTTAATACCCCCTCTCCCCTCCCTGTTCCCTCCTTTTAATCTTCTCCCTTTTCCTTATCCTCTCTCTCTCTCCCTGAGAAGGGTGGAAGAAAGAAAGGAAAGGGAAAAAATAGGAATTTATATTTAAAAAATACAAATTTCTACTTTCTCCATGTCAAAGCTATGTGCCTTTCTATATATTGAGTTCACCATTTTTCTACCAAGAAGTGGGTAGCATTCTTCCTAATTGGTCTTTTGGAATCATATTTGGTCATTATATAAATAAACGTTAGGTCTTTCAAATGTGTTTGTTTTTAAAATATTATTATATAAAATATTATCCTTGTTCTCATTTCTCTTTGCATTATTTCATTGTCATTATTTCTATTTTAGAAATGAGGAAACTGAAGCTGATGAAATTTAATTCTGACTCTAGATCCTGGGCTCTAAATATCTAGCTGTCCCAGCCAATCTTTTAATGAAGGCAGCCAATGAGAGTTTATAGAGTTTAACTGGTGCAAAGCCAGAGACTAGTTGTTTCATTTAGGTGCCCTAAGGCAGTATCAATAACAAATACTCTGCATGGTCGCAAAAAAATGCTTTTCAGTTAGTTGGAAAAGAGCTCTAAAAGTCATCTACTTATATTATGCTTCCGCCTCCCAGTGGAAAGAAAACTGATGTAAGGAGTCTTGGTTAGGTGCTTGCTTTTCTTATTTTATTCTTCTAGATACTTCATAATATGATTACTTGTTCATTGGTTTCCTCATCAATTACATAAGGATACTTGCCCTTCCTATATGACTGATTTTGGGGGATTAAACAAATATATAGATATGGATAGATAGGTAGGTAGATAGATAGATAGACAGATACACATACATACACATGGATATGTATGTCTATATTTGGCAACTAAGTGATGTAGGGGATAGAGTCCAGGGCCCCAAGTCAGGAAGGTCTAAGTTTAAATCCAGCCTCAGACATCAGCTCTGTGTCCCTGGGTAAGCCACTCAACTCTGTTTGTCTCAATTTCCTCATCTATAAAATGAGTTGGAAAAGGAAAAGACAAACTACTCCAGTATCTTTGCCATAAAAAACCCAAATGGAGTCACAGAGTCACATTTGGCTATAAAAAGACTGAACTAAACTGAATTGACGTGCATCACACACACACACACACACACACACACACACATCTATATAAACATATCATATATAATAGATATTAATGATTCAGAAAGCATACAAGGACTTATATAAGTGTAAAATATTGTGATTTGCTTTTATTTTTGTTTCAGTTTTGCATTTTCTTGGTGTAGAGAACGCACACTCTGGTAACTTTTTTCCCTAATGGACAAGTCATGGCTCCCAGTTAATGTTGCTCTATTTTTCATTTTTAGATGTCATAAGTAGTGGTATTCATGTGGATTCCTCTGATTTTGATACTTTGGTTATCATATTTCTTATGCTTTATATGCTAAAGCATCTGTTTACCTACCTCTGCAATAGGTACAGTCATAGAGTTATCACAAGCTATTGAGGTTTAATTAAGTGGGTAAAGTGCTTTGAGGATTCTCAAAAAAAAAAAAAAAACTTTAGTGTAAGCATTAATAATCATCTTCATATGCTCAAAGATGATTAGACTACAAGCATGATAGAATGGGCAGGAAATCCAGACACTGAAGCATCCCTCTTGATTCATTTTATTATTATTTTCAGATACTGAATTCATCCTCTTCATAGAGCCAAGCAAAAAAGGTGTCCCATAGGGGTTTCAGGTCATTTGACAGAATTCTAGGGCAAATTGCCATATCCATGATATTATAGAATTACCAGAATCTATGTCTATATTTTAAAATCATGAAAAATACACCCTGAGAAATAAGGCCAAACTTCTATCTCTCTGTTTCTTAATTCTCATGCTTTAGTTTATGACCAACATTGCTGAGATGGCTTGGGCCACTTGTTAGTGTTTTTGAAAGACATTGTACCATGTCTGAGCTGACTGGTATTCCTTCTGCCATGCTCAGGAGATCTGAAAGGATCAGGATATATTAAGGACAGATTTATTCAAAGCACCTTTCACTGATGTAGCTTCCTTCTAAATGGATAATCATTTATCACTAAATTGCTTTTTCTGAGCCAGGTAATTTGTGATCAACTCATCTCACATCTTTTTTCTCTCTCCCTTTCTTACCTTGCCCTAGGGAATTTGTGAATAGCATTTACACATTTACTAATATAAAGCTGTTTCTCTTCATTTATGTAAATTGATTACAAATGACATTAATACAGGACATGTTAAGTGTAAATTGTTTGGAGAATGGAAGAAGGAGGATTGAGGCAGAACAAGCACATCACATTGGTGGTATTCCAGTTTCATTGTTGTTCAGTTGTTTTAGTCGTGTTCAATTCTTTATGACCTTATCTGGGTTTATTTCAGCAAAGATACTGGAATGGTTTGTCATTTCCTTCTCCAGATCATTTTACAAATTAAGAAACTGAGGTAAACAGGGTTAAGAGATTTGATCAGGGTGAAAGAGTTGCTAGTTAGCTAAGGCTGGATTTGAACTCAGTTCTTCCTAACTCCTAGCTCAGCACTCTATCCACTGTGCTAATAATTGACTTGGTTTTCCAATCAGTTTATCAATCAATAAGCATTTATTAAGCTTTGCTATTTACAAGGCACCATACTGAATTCTAGAGAGAGTAAACCAAAATATGAGAAACAACTCCTGCTTTCAAATAGCTGATATATTCTAGTGGAAGACAACACGTTCATATTTAAGTATATTCAAAGTGCCGAATTATGCAGAATAAATGAAAAGAGATGTAAGGTAGTAAAAGAGAAGGTAGTTTGGGAAAGAAGGCACTAGCAGTTGTAGCAATCATGAAATATACCATGTAGAAGTTTATGCTTTAGAGGGTTTTATGAGGAGGAGATAAGAAGGAAGTTCATTGCAAGTATGGGGGAAAGTCAATGTGAAGGCAGGAAGACAAGATATGAAGTGCTAAGTGTAAAAAAGAGAGATTTGGATGTACGGCAGACTGTGGAAAGAGAAATAATCTTTAATAAAACTAGAAAGATAGATTGTGACAAATTGTGAAGGAATTTAATTGGGAGGGGGGGGATTTTTTATCTCAGTGGCAATAGGGAGCTATTGCAGTTTAATAAGTAGGAGCATGAAAAGGTCAAATCTGCACGAAGACAATCATTTCAGCAGTTATGTAAAAGATGGAGTAGAATGCAGAATGCCTTTAGACATGAAGAATAGTTGAGAAACTATGGAAATGATCCAGGGGAGGTATAATTTCAGATTTAGAACTTGATTACGTTTAAGTGAGTATCATCTCTGAAATCTGGCTGACCTCAAAAGATAGTATTCATTATATGTTATACAAATGACCAAAGGTGGCATCCTTATATTATCCTAACACAAAAGACTTTTAATTTCTAAGAAGAGGCTACAAACAGAATATTTTACATAGGCTTGGAAAAGAAATATATAATATTCAGAAATAACTTTGAGAATGCAAAGGGAAAAAGAAATAATATGTTCTAAGGTCCCAAATGAAAACAAATTTGTGCTTTGAAAAAGACACTGTATAGGAAAAACTATATTTTATGTAGCTAGAATGCTTCCCGTAATGATTTCTATTGAAAGAAATACAATGCTATCTATATAAATGAGATATTTTATTGCTTTGTTATGGATTTAAAATTATTAATTTCAATATTATTAACATTATTGCCATTTATATAGAAACTATGATTTTATATCACATGGAACTTCTAGTCTGGGAACTTCCTCTTCTTCCAAATCTCCTAAAATGTTTGAATTAAGAAGTTAGTTTTGAATATAAGTGAATGAGTGAGTCATCCAGAATAGAAAGCTAGGAGAATTCAGTGGCTGGAATTCAAATTCCAGTCTTTCTGACTCCCAAACTAGCATTGTATCCACTATATTTAACTATGTCATTAAAAATATTTCAAAATGCAATAGCTTTTATTAATCACATGCTAATATTGCATTACTTGAGATGGCAATAGTGAAAACTGTAACTACCTGGTAGCTGTTATCACTGATTCAATTTTCAAAATACTGCATCATAATGCATGGATTTGTAACAAGAAATTTTCACTTGATCATGTATTATTGGTGTATTTTAAATTACATTTCTGACACCAGATTCTCTATTGATTGCAGACACTTTTCTATGGAAAATTAATCTTCCTCTAACCTTTAGCATGACCATCATAAAGAGACTATGTTCAGTTATCAAGTACACATTGGCAACTAATAATTTTTTCCCTTTTATTCTTCTCTTCACTTTAGCTTTTAAATTGACCACAAGTTGATTGAAAATGTATTACTTATTTCCTTGGTTTTTCAAATTATAGAAGTAGAGATACATTTGACCAAAAGTAGACTAATTTTGGGTCTCAGCCCTGATGGTAACAGTAGATATTTCTGGTAGCTAGTAATGAATGGTAAATACCATGGAAAGTAATTGCTGTACAGTGATGATCTTGGCATAAAGTAACAAAAGAACTGCTATAGGTTTTGTTGTTTTCAATTCAATGGGGTTTAAGAAATTAATATTTTGTGATAGGTTGATAATCATTTTACCTTCTTACTATTTAGTCAATATTGTTGTTGGTGTTTAGTTGTTTTTAGTCATGTGTGATGCTTTATGATCCCTTTTCAGGTTTTCTTGGCAAAGATAATAGAGAAGTTTACAGATCATTTTAGAAATGCCAAATTTTTATTTTAAAAGTTTAAAGTGGTATACAGCTATAAAAATTTTATTTTTGTTATTGGTCATTTTTCAGTCATGTCAAACATTTCATGACTCCATTTGTTTTAGTTTGTTTTAGTTTGTTTGCTTTTTTTTTTGTGGCAAAGATACTGGAATGATTTGTCATTTCCTCCTCTAGCTCATTCTGCAAATTTGAAAACAGAGGCAAATTGCATTAAGTGGCCTACCCAGGATCACGTAGCTAGTAAGTGTCGGACACCAGATTTAAATTTACAAAGATGATTCTTCCTGATTCCAGGCTTGTCACTCTTTCCATTATACCACTCAGCTATTCCCCAAAGTTTTATTATTGTTATTACTAAGTAAGATTCTCCCTTATCAAAATTATTGATTCAAGAATATAGAAACATACTTTTTGTTCCTCTCACCTATACTTTCCAAGCTTAAGCATCTTGGAACACCATTTATCAAGATAACCTTTGTATTCAAGGATATTTCTCTCAGACACAGTCCTTGCCCTCAACTCCAAAACATTTCTTACCCCCCAGAAAAATTTCAGAAACCTCATTTCCACATTCAGCAAACTCTTTTGGCATCTCAATAATTAATTTTTTTCTCAGAATCTATGTCTTCTTCCTGCTTGATACAGTTCCTATATAGCATTTGCTCACATTTTAGGGCTGCAGAAACTGTAAGATTTTTCAGCAAAACCGCACAGTGCCTGAGATCTTTATTGTCATGCATGCTACTGTACTGTGACATTAACAGTTATGCCCTGAGAGGCATGAGTCCTTCCCTATGACAGCTGGCATCATTTGTTACAGACTCCTGTAGAATGACATGCAGGTTTGGTGAGTAAAGATTGGGGGTATAGGGATGGTAACATTTCATTTCCATCCATCCCCTAGGGAAGACTTCATTGGCCCACACTTCCAAAGGCAGATTTCCTGCAGCTTCTTCTAGAGGGAGTGAAAGCTGCTTAGAGTAGCGTGTAAATTCATGGCAAGAAGCAATAAAGGTGAGTTTTATACATTCCCATTATTGCTTCTACGTCTTTGCAATAATGTTTATTGACATGTTTGAACGGAGCACAAGCTGCAGTTCAGTTCAACTGCCTGTGAAAATGGGACATTTGTCAAGAAACAAACCTCGCCGTTTTTAGTGGCTCTGTCAGTGGGTATTAGAAAGGATATTGATGGGAAAATGCAGAGAGTAGGCAGGCCTAAGGGGAGGGTGTTAAAGAATATACACTCTCAAAGCACTTGCTGTTGGCCTGAGATCTGGAAAGAGGAGATTCTGGTGAAAAAAAAGTGTAACTTGAGAAACATTTCAGTGAGGACTAATAGCCTCATAGCCCATGTATTGTACACACATGGTCAAAACGACAAATTCCAAGTTAGTTTTTAAAGAACAAACTCTCCCATGATCCTTATATCTTCTGTTAGCTTGTAAAGCCTGGAGCTATAGGTCTGAGCCCTAAATTTGTCACTTCCCAAGTGATCAGTGAGGAAATTCAATAAATTCTTCTAATCTATTTTTCCTCTTCTGGAAAATGATGATCATTGATTTTGAGACCTTATTGCTTCCATCATTGAATGGTTGGTTGGTTGGTGTCCTTCCTTCTCAAAAAGGAGCAAAATGACACGAACGTTGTATCTGACTGTGGCAGATCAGAGCAATAGGAACTTGGAAGGCTCGCCACAGATTAGGCACAAATAATCCATGTGAACATTTGGAGTGGACTTGTCTCTAAATTTTCACATCACATTTCTTTTTGAAATGCTGTAATTCTACATTGCTTATAGAGCAAAATGCCTTCTTTGAATTCAAACACATCAGGCTAGGTGATCCTTTGCCAGTGTCTCTCATGTCAGGCAATCGATTCCAAAGCTCTTTATGACTTTTTGTATCTTTCATCAAATAATAATTATCCATTGATGATGCGTGTGAAAGTGAATTATAACCATATGCCATGCTGATACTACATGGGATGAATATCTGTCCAATAGAGTTCATGGACTAGAATTCAAATCTTATCTCTGACACTTATTACCTGTTTTGGACAATTTTGAACAACTTATTTTCTAAACCATCTAATGAATTTGGATTAGATATACTCTGAGATCTTTTTCTTACTCTAGATTTGCTATCCTTTTATTATCCTCAACAATCAAGTCCTTAGTGTTTGTGTGTTTCATAGGATTCTTAAGAATTAAAGAGGGTATACATCTACACAGCAACACAATATGCCACAAGTTACCTTTAGAAGGATAAGTGATACTTAATAGTTTACACATATAATAGAAAAAAAATATTGGAAGCATTTTCTTCTTGGAGATACTTGAAAAGAGACAGCCCGAGTGGTCACTGAATTCCTCATTCAAGCATTCACAATTAAGGGTGTGCCACAAGAAATAAAAACAGATAATGGACCTGCATATACCTCCAAACATTTTGAACACTTTTGTGCACAGTATAAGATTTTACACATCACCAGCATACCCTTTAATCTTCAAGGTCAGGCAATCATAGAAAGAAGAGACAGGTACATTAAGACACTCATCCAAAAACAAAAGAAAGGGGGAGCCACAGGTAACCCTAGAGAACTTCTAAATTTAGTTCTCTATACCATTAATTTTTTAATCTTTGATAAAGATGCACTGGCTCCAGCAGACAGGTTTTATAACCCATCAGAAGAGCAGTGTCCAGTTCGAGCAGCTCCACTATCTTTAGATAACCACCAAATGATGTGGAGAGATCCAGAAAGTGGTGAATGGAAGGGACCAGAGAGGCTAACTGCTTGGGGGAGAGGGAGGGTTTCTTCCCAGAGTGCTCTCTGGCCTTAAGAGCTTCAAGGGAGGTGTGAATTCACAAAGTTACACAATTAACTTTGTGAATCTCCCATACTTGTGAATTCCAATGAGTACTTAGATACTTTTTGCTTATATGAGCTCTCTAAAGGTGTGAACACAAGCATTATTGTCTGTCAGTTCTACTTAGTACCTTGTTTCTTCTGGCCCATAACATCTCCTTATAGGATTAGATCAATTATACTGAACCATGCTAAATTAGATAATTATTGTCTCTATCAACTCTAATGACTTAACAGTTTGTAAAGATTCCAACAACTACCTTTGGAGTCAGGTGACCTATATTTGATTTGCAGGTGTCACTGGTTACCTATATAACCTAAGGGAAGGAATTTGATTTATTTGGTTTCTACTTCCTCATCTCTAAAAGAAAGATCTTTAAATGAATTTTAAGGTCTTTTCTAACTCTAACTTTCCAACTTCTAATGATCATAGAAGCATAGATTTCAAATTTCAAGAAATTATAAAGGCCATCTTGGTCGATCCATTATTTACTCAAGAGGATAAAGAGGGTAAGAGAGGTTAAATGATTTGTCAATGATTTACTCATTTTTACAACAAATAATTATCAGAAATCAGATTTGGACTCAGTTGTTTTTCCTGACTTGAGGAACAGCATTCTTTCCACTATAAAAAGAGGCTTTTTTTTTGTTTTGTTTTGTTTTGTTTGTGTGTGTGTATATGTGTGTGTGTGAAGAAACTCTTCCTCAGAATAATGTTTTAAATGTATTTAATAAAAAAAAAGGATTAGAAATAAAAGTAATTATATATTTTTAAAATATAACTTTTTTATGTATCCAAGTTCATGACTTCCTGAAATCTATCTCCAGATTCCTTAAGGGTCCATGGACAATAGTTTGAGAATCCTTTCACTACATCATGCTTTCCTTTTCATGTAATGTAAGGTAGACAGAGGAGCTAGTGTCACAGTATATAAAGTACCAGACTTAGAGCTAGGAAGTCTCATCTGTCTGAGTTAAAATCTGATCTCAAACTCTTACAAGTTGGAAACCTCTCAATTATCTTTGCCAAGAAAATGCCAAAAGGGATCATGAAGAGTCAGATGTGACTCAAAATGACTAAACAACAACATTAGACCAATAGTAAGAATGCAAAAATGATTATCAATCTACCAAAAAAATTGCTTTCTTAAACTTGTCTGCCATCACTTGACTTTTACTCAAAGTCCATTGAATTTGGCAGACCATGTAGTCTAATGGTATAGCCTTCAAGGACCCAGCATTGTTTTGATACCACAATGAAGCACCTGCAAGTTGAGTTTCATGAAACAAAGTATCATTTTTTCCTCAATCTTATCATGATTATTACTTTGAGTTTGCTGATAGGTATGGCATATAGAATCAAAACCTTTGTGAAGTTAATACAAATGACATCATTTGCTTCTGCCCTAAAGACTCAATCACTCTGTCATGGAGGAAATTAGATTAGCTTGACAGAATTTTTTCTTTTAAAAGCTTTGCTCTTCAGAGCTAACATCCTTGCCCAATCTGAAACCAGTTATGCTTAGCATGCTAATGTTCTGTGATAGCTAAAATAAAAATCTATCATCTGGATCTTGGGTTGTCAAATATTTCTAATTATATCCATGAATTTTTGTTTATTTGGCTTTTTTGTTTTGTTTTGCCTTGGATATCAAGAAGTTCAAAGATTTGTTTATGGTCACACAGCTAATATAACTTGAAGACTTGAAGGTTAGGTCTTTATCTCATGTCAAAAGACAAGATATTCATAATTTTGAAAATGAAATTAATACATTTGTAAAGGATGACAATGACCATATAGAATGTGAAGAATAAAAAGGGATAGTAGAGGGATAAAATCCAGGAGAGAGAGAGTATTGTTGTAGAATTAGGATTAAGGGTAATGTTATACTCAAAACACCTTAATTCACCCACAGCAGTGGACATTCAAAAGGTATAGTATGAAGAAGTAGAAAGAAATACAGAGTAGAAGTGTTAAAATTTGGATGTTCTGCCACTCACTTCTTATGTGATATTTTGATGGTATTTGACTTCTTGGAACCTCAGTTTATCCACCTGAAATATGCATATATGTATGCCAGGTTTTCCTAAATCCAGATCCAATGTTCTAAACGTTTTATAATTGTATAATTGTAATGGATCAATGACGTTTCAAAATAGTAGTATAAATGTCATAAATTTAAGTCATATGGTATTGATTTTCCAAAGTATCTTCACATATATACAGAAATTACAACAATTTCATATTTCTGGTTTATTTCTCCTATTTCCACCATCATCTCTTGAGGACTAGGTCTCATCACTTCATAGCTGTATTATTACAGCTATTATTACAGTAGCCTCCTAATTAATCACCCTAACTTTAATGTCTACTTCTTTCAAATCACCCTACTCAATTGATAAGTTGAAATTCTTAAAATCTTATACAAGTGCTAAAGACCAATTGCTAACCTTGCATTCTTATGAATGCATTATTTAAACACTTTGATTATCTTTTCCACAGGATGGGTTTGGTAGTATGTGTACTGCCTGCATCATCAGATTAGGAGACCCCAGATTTGTACTATTGAGAATCTAAATCTCTTAAGTAATAATTTTGTTAGATACTTGATGATAAATAAGGCAGATGAGTCCTTAAAAACATAGACTATCCTTTGAACCAAACAATGATTTTGCTAACATTTCAAGAATCAATTCTACTAGTTTTGCAAATTCTTCGTCCCTTTTTTTCTCTGTAAAACAATGGTTGTATCAAGCAACATCAAAACTGAAGTTCATTTGCCTTAAGTAGTTATGTAATGTGACATGAATCTCATATTACTTATAGTTTGTATGGCAGGAAAACAAGCCCAGAAGAACCTAGCTAATTGAATTTTATACTCCTATATCTGACAAAGTCTGAGCTAACTTTAAATTATCTAAAATTCCCCTATGGAATTTTACTTGAGTTGAGAAAAGGCTTTCTTCTAATCAAATATACCATTGGCCCTATATTCCAGCACTGTAACAAAGAATATTAAATAGAAAGAAAACAATATGCAAAGTAGAAATCTGGCCTTGTAATCATAAAACTTTATTCCCATCTTGCTCCTGATAGCTGATAGCCATGAAAAATATGGTTACTTCTCTGAACTAGTCACTAGATGTGGCAATTTTTCAAGATGACAAGTTACAAATGACTTGCTGATCTGCATCACTGAAGTGCATTTTTACACTGGGAGTTCCCCCCCCCCATAAAATGAGATATCTAAAAAGCAAACAACAACAACAACAACAACAATAATAATAATTCAGAGCTCAAGAATAGCCATTTCCCTATAGGGTAATAACATTTTCCCAAAGTGAGATCACTCAGTCAAATATATATATATATATATATATATATATATATATATATATATATGTATATATATTAACAAAGCAGCTACAGCAAGCAAACTACAACCTCTCGGGAATTGAGTCTGTGGTCACTCAGTACAGTTTTGCCTGTAATGTTCATTTTTCAAGATGTTATACTGATATCCATATTTAGCTATGTTATGTGATATGCTTATCTACTGATATCATCATTGAGCACTTTGTATATTTTTTTAAATAAGGGAAAAGACAGTCTATCAGCATTGTGACTAAAAAGGGCAGATAAAACCATCACATCATCTAATGTTAGGAGAACAGAGGGAACCAACACTGGAAAAGGAGATTTGGATGTTTCTATTGTGATGTCTACTAGGCTTAGCTAAATATGGGAAGGCAAAGCAAAAAGGAAAGGTTTAGTGGTCAAAAAAAAAGGCTTCTGAGAAAAAAACAAAGAGACTTCAGAAAGCATTTCAAAGAGAAATGATGAGGAAGGATATGCATTTAACATATAATTCAGAAAATGGAAAAATGGAAAACTGAGTCAGATAGGGATCCTAACTTTTGTGGCAGAAAAAGAAAAAGCCCCACAATACAGTGCATATTTGGGGGGAAAACTGTTTTTCTAGAAGCAATAATTTTGAAAAATCTGTGAGCTGTGTTTATTGCCTACAGCTTAATCCAGGTTCTCATAACTTCCCTTTGGAATAATAGTGATTGTCTTTCTCAACTGTTGCTTCTTTCTCTCCTTATGATCCATCTAGCATACAATTTCTGGGATGTTTAAAAAGTATTTATTTAAAATAAAATACAAAATTGAAACAATCAAAAAAGGCAGGAAAAGGAAAATAATAATACTAATAATAATGAATCAAGTATTCAGCAGAACGTCAGAAAGGATTCAACATGTGTAACAATAAATTTCTATTTCAAGAAAGCTTATACAGTAATAGAATATCCATCTTCTCTGTGCTTACAGGTTATTCTTTTGTTTTCTGCTATGCACTTTTTATTTTATTTTTCTGCTTTCATTCCTCCTACTTCCCCTAAGCAGGCTTTAGCATGGATATCTTTCTATATATTCACAGACACATACATCTACATGCATATACACACATAATCATTTACGCATATGTAGACATACACCTTAAACAATATTAATATGCATTGTTCTGTAAGAAAAGACCAACAGGATGATTTTAGAAAAGCCTGGAGAGACTTGAATGAATTGATACTAAGTAAAATGAGCAGAACCAGAAGATCATTATGCACAGCAATAACAAAATTATTAGTGATCGATTCTGATGGATGTGACTCTCTTCAACAATGAGATGATTCAAACTAGTTCCAATTGTTTAACAATGAAAAGAGTCAGTTATACCCAGAGAGAGAACTATCAAAAATGAGTGTGGACTACAATATAGCATTGCCACCCTTTCTGTTATGGTTTGTTTATATTTTTGTTTTCCTTCTTGTTTTTTTTTTCTTTCTAGATCTGATTTTTCTTGTGCAGCAAGATAACTATATAAATATGTATACCTATATTGGATTTAACATATATTTTAATATATTTAACAAGTATTAGACTACCTGCCATCTAGGGGAGGGAGTGGGGGGAAGGAGGGGAAAAGTTGGAACAGAAGATTTTGCAAGGGTCAATGTTGAAAAATTACCCATGCATATGCTTTGTAAATAAAAAGCTATAAAAAAGAGAAAAAATTTTTAAAAAATCAATATTAATATGGTTGACATATAGACTTCTCTTTTGATTTAATCTCGAAGTTTGACTTTGCCTGAGATCAGTGATTACTGGCGCTATTTTTTCCTAATAAATTGTACTCCCAATTCTTTTTATTTGTGTATATTTTTTGTATATCTCTTATTTACTATCCCTTCTAACTCTTTTATTTTATTTTTATTTAACTTGCCTTGCTATTACTTAATTTCCTGCCACTCTTTTCTCTCCCTCTTTACTCCATTCCCATTAATCTACATACCTTCTCTCATTCCCATTAATCTAAACACTGACCTGTACCCTACTTTATCCTATGCCATCCTTTCTCTTAATCTTTATTCCTTTCCCATTGATATACATTTAAATGAGGATTTATTAGTGTAACCACCTCTAATCTTGGGGTAAGGAGAAGATAGTGCCTGGATCTTCACTAAAGCTGTTCCTTCTTAGCTGGAATCCCAAACCAAAATTAATTCCCTCTACTATAAATCTGTGCACCTTTCTATACCACACCTTATATCCTTCCCCCCTTATTTCCTTACAGATTTTGGAGAGTGCTATACCCTTAGAGTATGCACATATATGTGTGTGTATGTATATATATGTGTATATATATATATATATGTATTGTTCCTTATTTAACCTATTCTCAATGTGAGTAGTTTTAAAGAACTACTTCTACATCCAATGTCTCTGAGTCAGTTCTTCCCCTGCACCTCATTTGTATATCATTATTATTTTTACATTTTCCTACACAATTTTACTTTTTAGAATCAGATCATATTCAGTTCTGCCCCAATCTTTCTTTGAACTACCTGTTACTTATATCAATCTTAGAAATATGGTTTATTTTTCCATCTCTAAAACATAAACAGTTTATCCTTGTTGATTCCCTTGAAATTAGTCTTATATGTTAAATTTTCTATTGAATTCAGTTTTGGTTGAGATACAATCTTGAAATTATGTGAATTTATTGAATATTCTTTTTTCATTCAATTTTATACTTACTTTCGCTGATATTTTTGGTCACAAGCCTAATTCTTTTGATTGTCAATATATATTATTCTAAAACCTGTGGTCTTGTATCATAGTTGCTGATAAATTCAGTACAATTCTAATTGTAGCTCCAATATATTTGATTTGAGGGTTTCTCTTTATTCTGGGTATTTCAAAATTTAGCAATATTTTTTATGTTCTCAGATCTCTTTGAGATGGTAATGTGTGGATTTTTTTCTTTCTACTTTCCCCTCATATTGTATCACTTCAGGCAATGTTATTTGATTATTTCTCGTATTATTAAATCAAGTTTCTTTTTTTGGTCACAGCTTTCAGGTAGTACAAATTTTCTTATGTTCTTATTCTTGTTTCTTCTTCTTAATCTGTTCTCCAGAAATGTTTTTTTCTTCTAAGATGTTTCATATTCCTTTCTATTTTTTCATTCTATATAATTTGATTTCGTATTTCTTTGTCTCTCATAGCTTTACTGACTTCCCCTTGCCCAAATCAAATTTTCAAGGAATTATTCTCTTTTTTAAGATATTAGATCTTGTTTTCTAGTTGGTTGACTTTCTTTTCACAAAATTTTCTTGAATTTTAAAAAATTTTTCCTCACTTTCTCATTTGATTTTTAAAGTCTTTTTGAGTTCTATAAATTCCTTCTGGGAAGGTAACCATTTAACATTACTTTTGAGATGAGACTTTATTTTTACTTCAATGTCCTCCTGTAAAGATGAAACCTGGTTTTCCTTATTTCCATAGGTAAGTTTCTATGGTTGGGTTCTTTAACTTTTGCCTGCTCATTTTTTAAATGAGGATTTATAAATGTAACCACCTCTAATCTTGGGGTAGGGAGAGGATGGTGCCTGGATCTTCACTAAAGCTCTTCCTTCTTAGCTGGAATCCCAAACCAAAAGCTCTGCTCTCTTTCAAGTGCCTGCAGCCTGCTGTGTCCCTTCCCCATTGCTTCTGCACTCACCAGGCGCTTGTTCCTTCTTACCCAGGACCTAGTTTCAGCAACACAGCTGGATTTAGCATTCCTAATCAAGAAAGGTTTCCTCAGTCTTCCTGTGCTCAAATCCCTTATTCCCCATGCTGTCCCCAGGTAAAAATTCCTGTGATTGTAGTTGAGGATCTCTCCCAACCCAACTAGCCCCAAGGCTCTCTGCTTGCTGTTTCAAGGAAACTAGTCTGGAGATGTTTAAACTTCACACCAATTAAAGGTCAATCCCCTAGGTCTTTCTTTGGGTCTTCTCCTGTTGTCGTACTGAGATCCTTATTATTCCCAAGTTTTATTTGTTGTTCACTGTTCTATGTTCGTCCTAGGGCTCAATTGAGTTTTTTCTATGGGGGTAATCTGAAGAATGTGAAATTTTCTAACATACTCCCCCAATTTCACAGAACCCTCTCTTCAGGATAATTTTTCACAAACATAGAGTTTCATCATGCTCAAGAAACTATTTGACTACTTTTTAAAATTTTTATTTATTTATTTAAATATTTCCCAATTCAATGTAAATTTTCTAACATTCATTTTTAAATTTGACTTCCAAATTCTCTCTCTTCCTCCCATCTGTTTAAAAAGCAAGTAATGTTTGTTTTTCTAACATTCATTTTTTTAAAATTTGACTTCTAATTCTCTCCTTCTCTCCTATCCCTTGAGAAGGCAAGCAATATGATATTGATTATATATGTGAAGTCACTATTGTGATTTAACTGGAAAAAAATCTAAATACCCAACTTGACATCTCTCAGTTTCTACCAGTTTTTCTTTATCCTGCCTACCACATAATTTATTGATCTCACCTTTTGTTAAAGACTTAATCTTTTTCCTTTGTAGCCTGAAGCCTCTTTAGTTTATTCGACTATATCTCATTCATTCCTTTTGCTCGGAAGATGTACATTCTCTCTGCTCTCTAATCATCTGGGTTGATGAGAAACTTTCATTCATCTTAAGCTGATCACTTCTTTACTTTGCACACTTCAGTTGAGATTTCACTGATCCATGTCCTGATAAAGATCACAATTCGGATATACATTAATAGAGAGTTTTGACAGTGGTTTGGGCCAAAAAGAATTCATCATCTTCTCTAACTCATTGAGAAGAGAGATTGTTTCCTTTTTATTCTTTATTTCTTGACTACAATAGTGTCTGGGATAAAATAGGGGCTTAATAAACACTTGCTAAATGATTGATTAATTGAATAATCGATGGCTAATGACAGCTCTTATCTGCACTGGCCTTCAAATTGCAGACCTAGATTTTGTCACTAGGGACTGGGATCAAAGCTAATTTTTAGTTTGATAGGACTTAATAGAAGTAGTGTTCTGCTGGCCTTGATTTGGGGAATCAGCATTGCTTCTATATCATAATGTGGGATCAGATTAGTGGAGGACATGATTACTTGTTGTGATAAGGATGACAACTCATCTTTATGTTTCTTTCTAAGGTTATGTAGCACTTTTGTATGCATGAACCCATTCAATAATCAAGAGTCCAACATATATTAGACATACACATATCAACACATATGTGGGAAATAGAGTTTCAGACTAATAGTTCTTTCAAGTGCTATGATTCTTATCTTTAATAACATTATCGGATATATTCTGTTTACATATATATACATTATTATATATATACACATATATACATATTATACATATACATATATACAAATATAATATAGATTTTATGTATAACACATATACTATGTATAACATATAGGATAGCTAATATGTAAATGTATATATATGTATACATATGTATGTGTATACTTTAAAAAAATCTATCCTTGTGTGTACACACACACACACACACACACACACACACACACACACAAGTTTCTTCTCCACTTTATATACACTAGTCATAGGAGAATATAATCTTTTATTGCTTTCACATACTATAGATTATCTGGCACATGCCAGTGATGTAGTAGCTGTCAAATATAAATTGAATATATCAGTGAATGTTATTAAAGATAAGAGTCATAGTTCTTAAGAGAACTTTTAGTCCAACTCTCATTTTATGGATGAGCAAACTAAGTCCCAAGGTACTCAAATAAATTGGTAAGGGTTTCACAACCAACAGAGTCAGCACTAGGACCTAGTTCTTTTGGAGATCTTACCTACTTCCTCTTAGATTCTCAATTCCTTGTTTTTGTTGATTTTTTTCTTGTCCAGTTCTCTCTTTTTTTTTTCTTTTCTTTTCCCAATAGGTTAGCATCGGGTTTCATCCTATGGACATTGCTAGTGCTTGTTTCTCTTATCTTATTGTCTTTTTAATTGCATCACTCTGCTTTCTGGCACTTTCATTATCTTTGAGCAGGTATATTTGTAAACAAAATAGGAGAACTATCTATTGTGAAAATATGAAAATTGCAAAATCAGTGAACACAAGTTTTTGAGGAAAAACATTGTCATGATTATCTCTTTATGTTACTAAATGTACATTCCCTAACCAAGAAGACACACTAACCTGCTTCAACACTGAACTGGATTTTTCTGTACCCCCAACTTCCAACTAAGATTTATTCTTGGGTTGATAATCATACTCACCTCTCAGGACTGAGATCAAAAATAGATAGCTATAGCTTATTTGTGAAGATTTTAAGTTTCTCTGTGTGAAGAAAATATTCTATCCATCATATGCTTTGAAAGTAACAGACTTTCAATAAAAGTTTGTAGAACAAGGAATGGATGAACGAATGAATGCACACATCTTGTATTTCACATAAAACCTTTTCTAGAAGAAATAAAAATTTTTGGCACATAGCAAATATGTCTCCCCAGTTCGTTAAGAAAATTCCAATTGAATATCTATCATGACCCAAGATGCATATCACAAAAGTAGACTGGGCTTTTTATTCTCTGATTCTCCTTTTGACATAGACATTTATCTATTTGACTAATAGGCAGAAGGGTTAATGGTCCAATCTAACCCAGATATTACTATTTCTGCATTTATGTAGTAACCAGTATTTATCTCAGTGCTTTGCTGTTGCCAAAAGCCTAGATGACAGATACCAGGATGCCATTTCCTTAGGGATCACTGGTCCTAATTGGTACAACCTTGATTTGTGCTTCCTTATTTGAAGGATCATCTCTTAGCCCACTCAAATATCTTTTTTTTTTTTTTTTTTTTTTTTTTTTTTTTACAATTAGTAGGTCTTTGGTCATAATCATGCAGTGGACATTCTCTGTGCTTATTTTTTTCCTCTCCTCTTGGTTCTGGCTCTGGATCTCATGTTGACTTCCCACTTCACTAGTTTTGTCTTATTGCCAATGAACTGCCCTTGCCCAATTCCAGTGTTTTCTGTTGAGCCATCCCTTGCTTGGCTGTCACTAGCTTTCTGATGCCAGAGTCAGTCTCTTCCCAAGGATGTTTCTGCTATTGCTGAAGGCCCTCCTTCTGCTTCAGCTGGTTCTGGCTTCTTTGTGGCTTCTGCCATGTTGCTTGGCAAAGCTTGGCCTCCAGTGCTCAATTGTTACCATATGTGTCTGGCCCTTATTTTTTCCTGCTTACTGCCTTTGACAGCCTGATGTCTTTGTCTGGCCCAGCTAGAGTGCCCAATTCCCTCCTGTATTTATGGTAAGAACCAGAATGTCCAGTGAATGTCTATTCACTTCCTATTGCAACATCTCAAAATGATTGATACGATTGTGTTTATTCTCTCCTTTAGCTGTCTCTAATTTAATAATGCCTAATAATATCTTAACATGGGATTAATTTTTTTTTAATAATTGTGTCTCCCTAACCTTCAAAATGTTGAAAAATGGACATTCAAGTTCCAATGTTTAACAAACTTTGTTCTCTAACTAAACTTTCTGTGGACTCGAAGCTATGAAAGACTCATAGAATCATGAACTAAGTGGGGCCTTTACATTATCTAGTTCTTTCTGTCAATTTTTAACAATACCATAATTAAATTTTGACAAGTGCAAATGTATCTCATTTATTAAAATATCCACAAGAAGCATCAAGGAGCTCATTCTCACATTCAAAAACCTGTCCCTTTCAATATATATAACTTGAGCTTTAGGGATTTTTTTTTTCTTTTAAAATTTAAAAGTCATTTCCTATTCTATGGTACTCAATAAAATGAAAAAAAAAAAACATGATTCTTTTCTAAGAAGACATCTCAAAAACTTTGGAAAGCTAACTTTTTATCCATTTTTATCAAACCTTTACATTTTCCATTACTTTAATGATTTACTTTAAAAAAAATGAATTAAAATATATTCCCTTGTATGTGAGGAGAGAAGCATTCAATAGGTTTATGGAAGAGGTTATAAAATATAGTGACCTTCTATTTGGCAGTCAAGTACAATAAAGTACCTGCCCAATCTCCTTTACCTGAAGGTAAAGAAATGACCATATATGACCTTCAATGTTCTCCTAATAATAGAATTCTATCAGTATTTTGTTTAACTTCTATTCAGTAATAGTAACAATACTATTAAATACAGTATTTGATATTAAGTCCCAAACTATTCTACAAAGCACTTTCTCTATTTTCTTATTATTGTCAGTGCTACTTAGATTCTCTTGGCTCAACATGCTTGAAATTTTGAAATTTAAATTTGTCTTTAAATTAACTTTCTCTCTTGTTTTCTACAATCATTAAGTTTTATAGATTATTTCTTTATAGTATCATTAAATTATAGAGATAAACTATATTATACTCTGATAAAAACATCAATTTCTTCCTAGATTTATCATGACCCATAATGCTTTTTTAATGGGCCTCAGATCTTGACATGAATATATATATATATATATATATATATATATATATATATATATATATATATATGTATATATATATGTACATATATATATATTGAATAACATCTTATTGATATATTTTGCTTTAATATTGCCTAAACTTTCCTCCTTTTTATCTATCTTTCTCTTTCCTCCAAGGTAGTTGTCCCTTATAAAATATATTTTAAAAAATAGAAATGAAGAAAGAGAAAGAAAATGACACTTTACGAATTTGTATGCAGAGGCCATGGCAATCTTCTATTTCTCCAATTTTAGTAGATGTGTTGCCAAAGCAAATATGATTATATCTTGTTAATATAAAATCCTACTTCCCTCACCCACCTTTTAATTTATTATATTCTATGGCAATAACATAACTTTCTAAGATCATATTCTGATATTGATCCATTTCCTACCAAGCCAAAATAATATCTTTAAAGTAAAAGTTACCTTTTTTTTGAGTTTAAATCTCTAATTTTCCTTTCCTTTTATACATTCATTGTACAGTTGTATATGTGTTGGAAACCATAAATTTCATTGCTGCTTCTTAATCTTCTGAATTATTGGTAAATATGGCAATTATAACAACATTGATCTCTCCTTCCTTTCCAGTAGCAATGGCAGTATTGAGTTATTCTGATTTGATTGTATAACAGGAAAAGTATTGAAACAGGGGAAAACACAAATAAGCAAGGCTTACTTCTTTCTACTCTGTAGCTACTTTACATGAAATCCATCTTGGTAAAAATACATAAATATCTTTCTCCAGCATGTTCTTCTTTTTTTCATCTTAAAGAATATTTTATTAAGTTTTCAAGACTCCAAGGAAATACATTTATTAATCAGTCCTCTTTAGATATATTCCATCCATGTCCAATATCCTATATTCCCATAAGCAGATAGTGGGCATAGTGGCTTGAGTTCTGAACTTAGAGTAAAAGAGACCTGAAGTAAATGTCTTTATCATCTACTAGCTGTGTTACTCTGGAGTCATAGTGAAACCTCTTTTGGCCACGGTTTTCTCATATAAAACATCACATAATATAAGCATAACAGAAGCATTTACTTCAAATGATTAGTATGAGGTCCAAATAAAATAACAAATATAAAGAATTTTGCAAATTCCAAAGTTCTAAATAGATGTTAATTATTATTTTAATATATAATCAAAAATAAATCTTCTCAGACACCATTGTGTTAAGCAATTATTTGCTTCCCAGATCTCTCCCCACTTTTTTTTTTTTGAAGCCCTGGATTTCTATAAACAGCATTTGGGACAATACTGGTATTGCCCTTAATTTCTTGCTCAGAAATTTGTAATGTTTAACTATTTTTAGATATCTTCTGGCAGGACCAACTGACAACATATGAATTGCCAAAAGTGAATAGCCATAATTGTTTTGACAATTATTGATAGATTTTTCTGTGATATCCTATATTCATATTCAAGTACAACAGACTCTTTCTATTGTTATAGTCAAGTCAGTAATCAGCTAGATGATACCATTTTTGGAGAGGCACTAGTGGCTGGGAAGGAGCATACCTATATGTAGAGGGTAGTTATAGGGCTGAGTTTTCAAGGAAATTAGGGATTTGATATGGTATAAATACAGAGGGAATTAATTGCATATATGAAAGATGTAGTATTATGTGTAATACATCAAAAACACTAGATTGATTGGGCAGTATAACGCATAAAGTGGAGTAATATGTAAAAAGTTGAAAAGGTAGATTGTGAAGGATGTTAGATGGAGGATGAATAAACTGATACCCAAAGGCAGAAAGTTATAATACCAAATTCACACAGATACGTATCAGAGCTAGAATCTGAAAACAAGTACTTCCATCCAAGATCACTGTTCATTTTCTTCTTCATTTTATAGTATCAAAATCAGCTTGGGCCTGTAATACTATATATATATATATAATATATATATATATATAATATATATATATATATATATATATATATATATAGTAATAATATAATATACTATATATTACTATTATTACTATAATATACTATATATATATATTCTATCCATATAGATCCATATATAGAGAATCCAAAGGAAAGAGGGAACAACCATGAAGAAAAGATATTTTGGCTATTTGAGATCTCAGAAACTAATCATTTCTGTTTTTCTTTGCTTATTTGTTGTGGTTTAAAAAAACCTATGTACAAGTCACATTTTTGTTTCTGTTTTCCATGTTTTGTTATCTTGATATTTGGGAGAAACTGATTATTTTACCAAAATCTAGAAGAAGAAAATTCAAATATGTACTGGATCTGAAACTAAATATAGACAAAAGTCATCCAAAAAGATTATAATCTAAAGCAATGATCATTAGGGATTTGGGGACTTTTAAACATTTGTATTATATGTGTGCATATAGTTGTATTTCAACGTATCTTGATACTTAAGAGATTCTGATTATTTTACAGAGGACTAGAAGAAGAAAATTTAAATATTTACTGGATCCATAACTAAATATAGAGAAAAGTCATCCATGAAGATTATAATCTAAAGGAATGATTGTTAGGGGTTTTTGGACTTTTAAACATGTATGTATGTATATAATTGTATTTTAATAAAATTTATCTCCTCTGTAAGCTTATATGTTATAGTTCATTCATTTAAAGTTTTTTTTTCTCTCTCCATCCTCCCCCCTCTTTCCCTTCATCATTTTGTTTATTCCCCTCCTTCCACTTGCTTTCTTGCTTACTTCTTTCCTTCCTTCCATTTTGGTATTTTTCAATGAACAAAATTGGAGAGAAAAAAAATAAATTGATTGAAAAAATATAAATTAAGAAAAAAAAATTAACTGCCCAAATTGCCAAATGATAAGTTTTCTGGACTCTACTTTGACATAAGGGTTAGAATTAGAAGTCAAGAAAATATTCAAGTTAATTCAACAAAAATGTATTCAATACCTGCAATGTGTAAAAAAAAAGTCTTCTAAACTCAAGAAGATATTACTGTGAATTTTATGTTTATTTATTTCTATGTATATTATAATCTACTAAAAAGTTGCAACCTCTAAATCTCAAGATATGCCCACCCCCTACACACATAAAAATGAAAAAGAAATGCAACAAAGTAAAGTTCCAAGAAGGGAAAACTTACCAACTGGTCTTACTTAATAAGAGAGTACCAAAGAATAGAGAACAATCAAAACAATGCTAAGACTTGAAGGTTGTGGGAATAGGACATAAATGGATGAAATTTGTGGAGAATTTATTTGGTTTTAGACATGATGAGATTAAGGGAGTGGCAGTCTTGGCTCTGATCCAGCAATTAGTAATGTAAAAATTTGATAGCATATGGTATTGTGTTTTCAAGACAATAAGCATCTTTCAGCAAAGTAAGCAGAATGAATGATTGCTTATCTTGTCACCTACCCTATCCTTCTCTCTTCCACCCTCTGAATCTCAGTACCTCTCTTCATAAAGATAGGGCAGTTATCAATTACCTCCTAGAAATTTTAAATTATTGACTGAGTGAGAAGTAGAAAGGATTTTCTTTGACTGTCTTACTCTGTCCATTGCATGTAAGAATTATAATACTATTCTCAAGCAGATGGCAGGTATGGAAACAGGGATGATTTTCATACTTGTCTCCAGTTGGCAGCAGTTAATTTAGTAGAGAGAGGAAAAAAAGAGAAGAGAAGAGAAGATACAAAAAAGAATATACAGAGATCATATTGTAGGCAGGATAGTATAAAGAGCATAGTTGATGGAATCAAAGAACAAATTCAAATCCCAACTCTCGATTTACTTTGTGCAAATCATTGAACCTCTAGGCTTCACTTCATTTATCTATAAAGTGAAAGGTTGGGCTTCATATTCTTTGACATATTTTCTAATTCTACACCTATGATTCTATGATCAATTTGGCAGGGAACCTCAGACTAAAAATTTGAAAGTCATCAGATTAGATATGATCATTGAAGAAAGTAATGATCACTGAGGGAGAATTTTTTAAAAGAGAAAGAACAGAGACCTGAGAAGTGAATACCTTGAGGATAATTCACAGGAGGAAGAGGATTTGTTTTCTACAATCATTAAGTTCTATAGATTATTTCTTTATAGTATCATTAAATTATAGAGATAAACTATATTATACTCTGATAAAAACATCAATTTCTTCCTAGATTATGCAGGATTATAGAAATTACAGATATGGAAAGTAATAAGTCCCTAAACACAAGAGCAGTTAAGGATGTTAAGTAAACACCATCAAATGAAAGGAGCTTATTCTTGTTATCTTCATAAATGGATGTACCAAGTATGTTAGAGCCAAATGTGTCCTTATATTAATCCCTCACATGTTAGCGGACAAATATGAAGTGGCCTCTGGTTGCTTTAAGATGGTCTGAGGCATTGGTAAGTGGGTTTATCTGGATTCAGAAGCCTTTGGGTAAAGGAAGAGAGAAGGGATGACAGGATAAGTAATCACCCATTCCATTCATAATAACCAAAACTCTCATATTGATACAAGATGTTCAGTCCATTTACAAAATATATTAGTTTGGGGGTCATACTCCTATCTACCATTCACCTTAATCTTGTTTAGAGAAAAAAAGATAAAAGTATGTGAAATATTGTTTATTGCCCATATTTTTTCTATATGTCTAAATATGTGTCAGTATATAATTCATGCCTTTTATGTCTAATTTTTTTTAACAAAAATATCAGATTTGATACATTCAAATTGGGTTGTTATCCCCATGAAATTCAATAACAAATTGGGAGGCTATGTTCTTATGCCAATAATGATCCCATTTCTCAAAATATTCTCAAATCTCTGTTTTGGAAATAATAATAAAACCTAATAGATAAAGAATAAATAAGTTAAGAAGACCAGTAAGCATTATTAGAACCAGGGCAATATCATAAACCAAACTGTTACCAGCAATCACAATCATGACATTGATGCATAAAAAGAATAGTTATTTGATTAGATGTTGTCATACAAATTTCTTATAATTTCCAAGTTTCTTGGAATGAAAAGCTTTCGATATATACAGAATTAGCAAAAATAAGTAAAATTCTGGGAGAACAGGATAAGGTACAAATCATATCCATTCTTTGTGCTTCTGGAATGCCAAGAATGTTTTAGGTGAGCTTCTAGAAGTGAGATTACATCTTAGAACTTTTTTTGTTGTTAACTGAAAAAAGATGTATTTTATATATTTTACAATAGTTAACACAAACAAAATAGATTAAAAATAATAATAATAAGATAGTAATTAATCTCAAAACTATTTCCATCTGGATCCTATCAAACCAGATAGATATGATGATGATAACAATAATTGAAAAAAGTCTCATTTTTCCCTGTTGTTTGGAAAAGCTGTATTATTTATTGACTCTTGTAGGCCTCCAACAGAAGATGACATGGTTTTGAGTATTGTCTCTGACACATAGCTGCAGTATGTTACTAGGGGAGTTATTTGACATTCCAATGCTCTAGACAATGTTCTAAGATTATAGACTGCAGAACATATGCTCATTTGCATTGGTAGAGAGCTATTCCTTACTCAGGCATTCAGTACATCAATGAAATCAGAAACTCCATTTTATCTCCTCTTTATAGTTGTAGAGGATTATAATTATAGAATAGTTCATATATTGAGGGATACCATATTGAGCGACCGACAAATCCTAATTTATAACTCTTCTAACCAATCAAAAGGAGAACAAAAACCTGCCTAATCATTTTGTCATCTACCTAACCATCATGTCTTTATATCTATCACCGTTTGCTCTAGAAAAAGTAATCAAATGCACACTACAATCGCCACTAGCATTGTTTTGATAATGAATTGACTTCTGGATCCCATAAATTTCCTATGACTCCTACACCAAAACCCCTTTTTCTAACTATTTTTTCTCTATATGAACTTTCTACCCCTGTTATAATATCAGTATTAGAGGACTAAAGTCTCTCTTTTGTATTTGTCACATAGTAGGCTCTGAAATGATTATTCATCCATTTATTCATTTGCTAGTTGATTTAATTTAACTATCCTTTTCTCTTTTCTTTTTTAGGCTTTGTTTAAAAGGGATGGTTTGATGAGTAGGGGAGAGATATGAACAGGAATAAATGTATTGTTAAAATAAGATTAATTTAAGGAAATTGCCTTCAGAGAAATTATAAAAAAGTTTTGTTAATTCTTATGAAGTTAAATCTTCATACTTTCTTAGTATTAATAGACTCACAGACCTAGGCTTTACAGACCATCTTTGGAAGAAAGGTGAGCTTTTGAAATTTTGGCAATTATGGAAATAAAAATTCATATTTTGAAAGAACTTTGATTGTTATCAATTTAAAAATTCCTCCTTTGATAGATTAAGAGAATGATGTCTAAGGAGCTTAAGCGATTGTCCAATTCCAGGATTTAAGTTCACATCCTTTTTTTCCATCAGGTATTTTTAATTTTTTAAAGATATTTAATTTTATCCATTTATCCATTTCTCCATCCATTCTTTTCATTTTTAAAAAAAATTGTAGTAGTATATTAGTTTTCTGAATACATGCAAGACTGTTTTCAACATTCACCTTTGTAAAACATTGTGTTCCAAATTTTTCTCCCTCTCTACCCACCTGACTTTCCCACACAGCAAGCAAACTTATATAAGGTAAACATGCAATTCTCCTAAATGTATGTCCATATTCATCATTTTGCAAAAAAAGGGAAAAAATAGGAGAAAGGAAAAAAACAATAAGCAAACAAACAACAAAAGCAAAAGGTGAAAATATTATACCCTAATCCACCTTCAGTCTCCATAGTTCTCTTTCTATATGCCCATGGCATTTTCCATCCCAAGTCTATTGGAATTTTCTTGAATCACTCATTGCTCAGAAGAGCCAAGTATATATCTGTAAGAGGACTTGCCAACCCCCTGCTAGCCTTGGACATCACGCAAAGCACGGCTCAGGTAATCTGAGGGTAGCTTTGTAAGAGTGAACAAGATGGTTTTGGGAGGAAGGGGTCCCAACAAAAGAAGCAAGTGGCAGTTCCCAGGAGAAGCGTATTGGACCTTGGAGGGGAATATCTTGAATATCCTTATTAGGAAAGAAATGCACAGTATATCTACGTATAGCTTCCTGTAGAGAATCATGTATCTACTATAGATTAGAATGTGCTTATGTATGATGTAGGAAGTAGAAGCAGACACTGAGAAGATAAAAGGACTTGCAGTTTTTTTAATAAAGCAGAGTCTCACACCATCTTTTCTCTCATCCCTCATTACTCACAGTCTTCCCTATTCAAGTGGACAGGCAATACTGGTCACATAAGGCCTGTTCCACTTGGGAGTTAGGGACATAACCCCCAATATATATTAGAGTTGATCATCATATAATCGTTGTTGTTACTGTGTACAATATTCTCTTGGTTCTGCTCACTTTCACTCAGTCATTAGTACATACAGAAATATGTAAGTATTTCCAGGCTTTTCTGAAATAATCCTGCTCATCATTTTTTATAGAACAATAATATTCCATTATTTTTATATATTCATATCTTATTTAGCCATTTCCCAATGAAGGAGCATACACACTATTTTCAGTTCCTTGCCATTACAAAAAGGGTTGCTACAAACTTTTTTTTTTCAAATGCAGGTCCTTTTCCCTTTTATGATCTCTTCCAGATACAGACCAAGTAGAGACATTGTTGAATCAAAGGATATACACAGTTTGATAGTCCTTTGGGCATAGTTCCAAATTGTTCTCCAGAATAGTTGGATCATTTTTTGCTGCTGCTGCTGCTGTTGCTGCTGTTGCTGCTGTTGCTGTTGTTGCTGTTGTTGTTGTTGTTGTTGTTGTTGTTGTTGTTGTTGCAATTGGGGTTAAGTGACTTGTCCAGGATCACATAACTAAGAAGTGCTAAGTGTCTGAGACCAGATTGAATTCAGGTCCTCCTGACTTCAGGGCTGGTGCTCTATCTATTCTACCTAGCTGTCCCATGGTTGGATCATTTCACTACTCCAACAACAATGTATCAGTGTCCCAATTTTTTCACTTCCCCTCCAACATTTATTATTATTTTTTTCCCCTGTCATCTTAGTCAATCTGAGAGGTTTGAAATGGTATCTCAGTGTTGCCTTAATTTGCACTTTTCTAATCATTAATGATTTAGAAGATTTTTTCATATTACTAAAGATAGCTTTAATTTATTCATCTGAAAATTGTTTATTCATATCCTTTGACCATTTGTCAGTTGGGGAATGGCTTATATTCTTATAAACTTGAGTCAATTCTTTATATATTTTAGAAATGAGACCTTTATCAGAAACACTAGTTGTAAATTTTCCCCTAGTTTTCTACTTCCCTTCTAATCTTGGCTGCATTGATTTTGTTTGTGGAAAACCTTTTTTAATATAATATAATCAAAATTATCCACTTTGCATTTCATAATATTTTCTAATTCTTTTTTGGCCAGAAGAGTGTTCTTTCCTTTTTGCCATGTCAAGCAAATAATACTATTTTTTTTATCAAAATAAATTGTCATTTTGAAGTTATAGATACAACTTTCTTCTGCTTTTCATAAAGTGTTATAGGTGAACAATAGGGACATCTTTGAACTGAAATGATGAACAGTTTGGAAAAAAACACATATGTGGATATTATAAGACATATCTAACTCTTCCCTCTTTGTTATGGTTATTAGGGGATTAATATAACTTGATTTCAAAACATTAAAAAGGGTCGACTATACATCTGGTCACTACTAGATATTTAATCATTTAGAAGTCTATCAAACAGATTTTTAAGGAAGAAAGGAGCAATGTGACAATTTGTCACTGATCAATCAACAAGCGTGTATTGAATACTTATGCCAGGTACCGTGCAAAATCCTGAAGAATAGTGAAAAAAAAAAAAGTCAAAACTACAGTTTTGCCTCATATATCTCTCATTCTAATGGGGAGATAATAGGATGAAAACAACTATTTCTCCATTTTCCAGGTGGAAAAACTGAGAGGTGACATAAGTGCTTATGATTCACAGAGGCAATTAATGGCAGAATTTTTACTAGAACATTTTTTTTTTAATTTCCAGCTTAGTGCTTCTTCTAATGTATTGTGTCACCTCTGATTTTCTCTCCCATTTGAAAGTGTGCTTCAATAAATGCAAGAAGTTATATGAGGTATTATTATACCATTTATTAGTACTAATTATACAATTTACTAACAGAATTTCATTTTTATATATTGAAACAAATTTATGGATTCTTATATAAAATGGTGAAGCGAAAGGGTAAATATTGGCCATTCATGCTTGATGAGTCAAATATCTGTGGTAAAGCGCTCATGAGTATGAAAACACAGTTTTGTACAAAATGATTCCATGAGCTAGCCATAAGAGATTTCTTCATCTCCACAAATAAGAGACAGGTTTGGCCCTCTTTTTCACCTATACACACAATACAATGATACTCCTCATACATCCTAAGATAGAATTTTGCCATAGAGTCTTTGCCTTTGCAAAATTTCCAGAAGACATTATGTGAATCACCATATAGAAACACATCCAGTTAAGGGGGGGGGGGGAGTATTTCATCTTGTTGCTTGGTGATAGAAGATGAGAACCAGTGATGTATTTCTCTGGGGAGGGACTATGGGAATAAGATCCCAATCAGTTATTTTCAGGCTGATTTGAAATAACTGATGGGCAGTCAGGAGAGCTGCAAAATCCTCAGCTGACAGAGAATAGGTAATGGGGTGCGCCACTAACTTGTTTCTTGGCCCTAGCAACGAATCATTTCTTTCTCTCTCACCTGTGACACAAAATGCTTATTTAATAGCAGCTAGAATCCCTTTTTTGTATTCTTCCCACATCCCAGCACTCAGCTAACACACAAAAAGAGAGAGGAAGAGAGAGGGAGAGAGAGTACAAGTTGGCAGGGAGTCAATATATTTCAGTGTTTTATTACTATGGAACTGTGGTACCATTTAGTTGGTTAAGATCAGCAGAGAATAAGTAGCTTGAAAGTGACTCAGATATCGGGGTAATGATTAAAGGCACAACAACAACAACAAAAAAAAATCCATGGATTAATTAGCAGGTCAATGGTGGTTGAGTAGTTATTACTAAATTACAAGGTTTGCATGCAAGAGAAAGGATTGATCGCCGGTGTTCAGTGATTGCATGTTAGAATTTCAGATCAGTGAGGAGAGATTCCAGCTTACTTAAAGATTGGCAAGGAAATCAGACACCCAGATTTCCTTCAATCACATGCAATTTCCAAATTTATCAATATTTGCTAATATTGATATTTTCTTCTTGATGTAGTTAAGAACTGAAGTCTGACAACCTGATTAAAAATATGTGAAGAGAATAGAACTAACATGGCTAAGACTCTGACTAAAATGGATGTTGAAGGGAGAAGCACCTTTTTGAGTATTGTGGGCCTTGAATATATTCTGGGTTTAGGATATGGTCCCTTACAGGAAGGGAATCTAAGTGTGCAGGAGAGGAAAGAGAAAGAAACAAAAGAAATGGATTAGCGGCATCAAGTTGCCCACTGATCCAAAGCATAGGAAACAGGAATTGATATACATAGTCTCCATATCTCAATGATGCAAAGCACAAGAATTCTAGGATCTGAGATAATAAGACTTTAATGATGCCATTCATAAGAGACAATGAAATAGTAAAGGAACTGTTGACCTTAATCAAAAAGAGAAATTATTCCAGTAGGTCTTTCACGTGAATGTCATTTAAAGCAAACTAGGAAAAGATCTAGGTATATACATAGATCTCTACGCTGTTATATGTAAGTCTAATCAGATGTGCTGATGTAGAGGATAAGCAAGTTGTCAAGGTAGTCTCCTGTTAACTTGCTCCAAGACAAATGGTTCTACAAATACTTTATTTCATTTCCAAATGACTTTTTTTATTCCCAGTAAAATTCCATTTTGTATCAATTAATAGTTTTGCTAATACCACAGTTATGAAATATTCCTTTTTCTGAAATCCCAGAAGAGAGCATGACAGACAATGGAAGTGTAGAAAAATTGTTCTGGATAATCAAAGAACACTTTTAGAACAAGGTGTTTGGGGATATACAAGAAACAGAGTCATGTGATCTTTTTTCTCACTTTGTGAGTGACAGCAAATATAAGTATCAAATTATTACAGGTTCTGGGGAAAGCTGTCCTACAGAAATCCCCCAAGCACCCTGCAGTGAGCCAAAGCCAAAATAGTCGGTGTGAAGAAGGCTGATTAGTATAACTAAATACTTGTGAAAGAAAAAGGTTATATCTGATTTTGGGGTGTAAACTACTCATCTCTCAAATGATTAAAATGATAAATAGTATTTACAATAGCTGTTGTTAAGAGACAAAGTAGGCAGAGTGGAAATTTTAATTTTTATTATAGAAATAAAATCCATAATGGTTAAATAATAGCAGTATTCAAATCAGAACTAATATTTCTTAATTCTTAGCTGATTTTACGATAGGCTTTAGGAGTGTGGGAGGGAATAACTTCACACTCCCAGTTTTCTAGATCCTCTAGCTATCCATCTACCAGCAAAACATCACTTTAACCCTTTATGAAGCCATAGTTATTTGGTGGAAATGGGGGCTGTTTCAAGCAACTACTGGACAAAAGGAGAGAAAGTAAAAAGTTGATCATTTTGCATTTGAATGTATTCCTCTAGATTGATTTTTCTGTGGGCTCCTTCCCTCTCATTGCCTACCCTCCTTTGGAGCTATCACACGAAGCTCAAATACTCAAATTCAAAAATAACCAACATTTTCCTGTCAATGCACTAGTCACAGAAGAATTGTCCCTAAAAGTGCCTGTACACACACACACACACACACACACACACACAATAATACCATGTACATTGGGTTAATGGGGAAGGGATTAGGTTCACTAGTACTTTTAAATCTCAAGACTTCTAACCATTTTTGGTTTAGAAAAGGCATTCAGTATGTGTTAGAAGTTAGAAATAGCACAAGGACTAACTGTCTCTTTTACCAGACTGCTTGAAAATAGGTACAAATGAATACAATGATGATTTATTATGTGTAAGGCTCTGATATTGGAGATACAAGAATAAAAAAAAATTAAAAAATGATTCCCTTCACCTAAAAAGCAAACATTCTCCTGGGGAAAGGGCACAAAGCAACAAAGATAAATTAATACAAAGTATGTAGAAATAATACAAGATTTCTAAGAATAAGTGATAAAGAAATAGTTAATAACTCTATGGGGGTAAGTGAAGACATCAGGAAAAGCTGATGGAAAAAGATGGCACCTGAATTTCTCAAATAATTCCAAGAGATAGAAGATAGGAGGAAGTTCATCCCAGGTAACTTGTGCAAACACTGAGGCAGGTAATGGAATATATAATGTGTGAATGTGATATGCTCTGTATGATCAAGAGCTAACTTGCCAGTTTCCGTGCATGAAAAGGAATAACAAGTAGAACAGTTGAGAACTAAGTTGTGGAGACTCATAAATGCCACACTGTGAAAATTTTAACTGAGAGGTGATAGATAACTATAAAAATGCTTTCAGAAGAGGAATAACTGATTACCAAGTTCCAAGAATATCAAGGATGACTCCAAAATTGTATTGAAATATTGTCACTGAAAGAATAATTATATTGTCAAAAGATATGGGAAAGTTTGGATGAGGGGTGGATTCAGGAAAAGATAAAATAAATTATCTTAAAATGTCTCTTAATGGGACATCTGGATGGAGTTATTCAAGAGGCAAATGTTAATACATTCTATATTGGGGTGGGAGTGGATATTAAAGAGAGAGAGACTAAGTAAAAGAGGGAAAGCTTCTTAAAAGCTTTTATAACTGGAAGGAGAAGGATTTGGAGAGAGGGAACTGATAGGGAGAAGAAGAGAAGAGTAAGGAGGTGAGAAAGAGACAATAAAATGGAGAAGTGAAGGGAGAAAGGAAAGTCAGGAAGGAAATGAAGTAGGAAGGAGAAAGGGAAAAAAGGAGGAGGAAAGCAAAATGTTATCACCTCCCCCTCTTCTTATGATGTCTCTTGAACTGCCTGTTTGGATTACCCATAGGCCACAGGAAATGGTCCAAAGATTTTTGTTTGATTGGAATTTTAAATGTCCAAATCCTAAAAGGAGGAAGCTTAAGCAATACAGAACCCATGTCCATCTTGAAGCCTCATGTAATTTCTCATAACTGAAGATCTTCTCAATGTATATGACAGTCTTTTCCTGTGAATTTTGTAAGTTAGATGGGTGGTTTGAATAGAGATTTAATGAGATGCTTTCTGCAGTCATTTTAAAAGCTCAGATTTTATTAATAAATTAAAAACCAATTGATCCTATGTTCCTAGGTTTTAATCCATGAAACCTGAGTTCAAATTCTACATCAGCTACTTAATCATTTAACCTTATCATTTACCCTTTGTTTGCCTCAGTTTTCTCAACCACAGAAATGGAGATAATAATAGCATCTACATGTCAAAGATTTGAGGATTAAATGAGATAATATTTTAAAGTATTTAGCCCAGTGGCTGGCACATAGCAGCTGCTACATAAAAGCTAGCTATCACTATTACTAAATCTAACTTAATGGGTGGAGAAAATAGGCTTGCTAGCTATTTTTTGAAAGTATTGAAGAAAAAGGAACTACATAGTTGTGTATTTTAACAAGTTTAGACTCTAAAATAAATGCATTAAGGATGGTAATAAAGTTTTTACTTCAAAGAAAATGCATTCTCCTCTATTTGATTAAAGTCACTCCCTCCCCTTTATATTTTGAAGGCTATTAGAACCAATACAATTGATCCTGAAGGTTAAACAAATCTTAGACCACCTTTATCAAAAAAGCTTTGTATTAAGGTTTTCATCACTTTCAGTTCTTGGGCTGAAACTACACTTGGCCTTCTGGTCTATTTATTTATTTTCTTTCATCATTAAAAGTTATGGATAGTTAAAATGCTAATTAGTTTCCTGGTCCTTAGAAACTGGTAGAATAACTTATTTCATTTGACCACCAAACAGTTTTAGGCTATGGGGTATCACCACATAATAAATCAACAAAAATACAAATGTCTGTTCTGTTACAAAGCTTCAGATGATTTTTCCTATTCTCTATTAATTTGCATCAGTGATTATTAAAAATGTTTCTCTCCACACATTTTCCCCATGAATTGAATTACTTGGTTTTGCAATGTGGTTAATGTTGTCCTGGATTAGTTGTTGTTTTATTTTTATGAATAGATCATACTTTAATGGGAACACCTGCTTATTCATGATTTTCTTAATGAATAATCTTGGCATTACTAAATGGCACCACAAACCAATTATAGCAAGCAATGCACTGACCATGTACAGACAAGGCTTCCCAGAAAGTAGGTCACTTCTTGCCTAACCCTGTCATGAATCTGACAGGATTCTTAGATGGAAGGCTGCTGAAATGCATGGAAGTGTACCTTTGAATTTCAAAGAATTCCAGTAACACTCTTCTCTTCTCTCTGTTTTATTTTTCTAGGTAAGTGAAGCTTCTTTTGTGGTCGAATATGAATCAGCTGGCCAATGTGACACATGGATTCTCAGACTGAAAATACTACAGATTCATACCTATTCTTGTTCCATCCAAGTGCCTGGTTTGTGAGTCTTTACGCTGAAGAATTAAACAACTGTAACATTTTCTAAGATGCAAAGATACCAAATAGCCTCATTATGTGTGTTGAGGCTTACTGAGTAACTGTGCCTTACTTTATACTGATTTCACATATGAAAACCCAGATTTCCCCCCCCAAAAAAAATGAATGGAGGATGCTTACTCACACTGTAAAATGATTCACTCTGGGAATTCTTGAAATAGCAAACACATTTATGACTTGATTTATGATGGGGAGAGAATGGGGGACAGGTCGCATGGAACTTTCCCAGCAAATATCGGTGGCATAAATTGAAATGCACCTGTTTGTATTTTCTGGAACTTATAGATTATCTCTGGATCCCTTCATAGATAGATACTGAAGTGTTGAGTTGTGATTTGTTTGCTCTTTGGTTTTCTGGAGGCTTAAAATTGCTCAGCTTCTTTGCTCCTAGATTATCCCCTTCACCTCAGCTAGATGAGGCCTGAATTTGAGAATTGAAGAGAATTAATTTTTTTAAGCATGCAGTGTGGAAGGTAGATTTAGTTGGCAAGAATGACAGTAATGTTTTAAAAAGAGGGAAAGAAATGTCTGTGAGATATTAAAAATTTGGAAAATCACTACTGGAAAATTGGCAATGAGATCCATGTAAGAGCCTCTGGTTTGATCTGGTCATCTTCCCTAAAATTCTCTTTCTCTCATTTTCTCTTTCTTTTCCTACAATTCTATGCAAGTTTTCTTGCATAGCCTGCCAGCAATTGGCATAAACAGTAGGTTCTAGTCTAGGCTACTCTAAGGAACTAACTACAGGCACTATGTGAGTTGGTGCAAGCTCTTCTGCCTTCCTATAGGAGTGACCTACCTCCTTATTTACACTAATTAGCATAATATGAAGTAGTCAAGTGGCTCTCTCTGATCACCTGTTGGAGAATTTTCCCCAGTGCCGCTGATTCACTGTTTGAATTCTATCATTGATATCCATGTATGAAGTTATTAATTATGAAATACAGTAGAACAGTCTTACAGTAAAATACTTGTTTCCCAGACAAAGTTTCACTTGAAGGTCATTGTTGCAATTGACTCATTGTGGTACATTGTTACAAACTGAAAATTTCATTTCTTCCCCATTGTTCATTGAATGCCTTGCCAGATGATTTACTGTTGTGTGTCAAAATGAGCTTTGTTATGTATGGAAAATGTGAGATGAATTTACTACTGTGCATTATGTAGATTTCTAATTCCATGGAGTGAAGGGGGTGGAATTAAGGTAAAGAATACAGACAAGTTGGGCCTACTGTAAATTGACTCAATTTTTATTTAAGTTCAATCTATTAGTTTTTTTCTAACTCTTATTGAATAAAAAGACAAGGCCTTGCTTTTATATTTTAATTTTTACTGTGAATATCTGTTATTTTTATCTGCTACTATAACACAGAAGTAAGAAATGAGACTTGGCCTTGTTTCTATATGCTTTTACCATGGAAGTTTAACATTTCTCATTTGATTTATAGTCAAAAACTGACTCAGTGTATTCTGTAGAAATTTTCCTCTCCAAGTACAATCTTAGTGATGGATAGCTATCTAGGTTATTAGACACAGAGTAAGAGGAGTCTAGACCAACAGTCTGGAATTGTCCTAAAAAAATCTAATGGGAAATCAGTCCCACAGGAAATCAGTAACCTTCTCTCTGGTATCCAGGGAATTTCTAACTTTGACTTCTTCCTTTGCTCTGTAAAGAATGTTATCTTCTTCATTGTAGTAATAATGTATAGTGCTTTCCCCTCCCTAGAAACAGTCAGCAACAGTCAACAAACATTTATTAGGCACCTGTCTATATCTATGCTAAGTGTTGAGGCTGCAAAGTCAAAGACCAAAACTCCAGTACCATCCCTATTGGTTTCATATAGCTTAAATTTTAAGAGACAAGAACATATATTATACATCAAATAAATATAATGAGAACAAATATAAACACTTGAAGTAGTGAAATGCAAGGAAATTTGGGAGGAAGGGAAATAATTTTCAGGATCAAAAAAAAGTTTTATGTATATGATGGTATTTTGCTGGGTTTGGAGAAAAAGATATACTCTGATAAAGAGGGAGTATATTCCAGGCATGTGAGATGTGCGCTGAAAAGGTAAAGAGGAATGATATGTGTCAGGAAGAGGAGAGAAGGATATTTTGGCTGAATCAAAGAATACAAGAAGAGAAATTATATCCCATTATTGAAAGATAAGATGGACTAAAGGAGTTTAGATTTTATCCTAAAGGCAATTAGAAATTGGTATTAAGTGTAGGAGTTATATGATATGATCGATCCTTAGCAAAATCAGTTTGACAGCATATGTGCCATTGAGTAGGAAGATTTTTGAGGAGGCCATTAAGAGAGACTACTACAACCAACTGTGCAAACAGTGATGAGGGCATTAACTAAGGTTTACCTGTATAAGTAGAAAAAGAGGTCAGATATGAGAAATGTTATATAGATAGAATGAGGGAAATTTGGCAACTGACTAAATAAGCAGAGAATAAAATTAAATGTGGATCACCAAATAAGCATTTTATACGCTATTTGTGTAATATTTATTAATTCATAGCTGTGTTGATTTCCAGTTTCAACTTTAAAAAAATTCTTCTTCTTACTTTTTACTTTTGGATTTACAATACTTTCCTTCTGTAGTAGACCTAGGGCAAACTCATCAAGAAAGGTGATTCCTATTGGATGTCTCTTATATCATGAGTTCCCTCTAGCTGTACATTCCTGGAGAAATGAGAGAATGCCTATTAAAAACAACAACAAAATAAGAACAGGGAAGAAGGGGAAAAAATCATCCCCCAAGCAGGATTACATTGGGAATTGGCAGAGCACTTTCCACAGCCTCCTTATCATTATCATTAAAGCTAATGTCATTTCATTCCCCAGTGAAAGAGGTTCCTCTGGGGGCCTTTTTGCCTTTTGACAGTGGAGACTAGTGTGTAGATTAATATGAATCTCTGCTTCTGCTAATGACAACTTTTTGTAACATTAATATTTCCTCCTCAGGAAAATATTTTTTTTTGACTTGAGGATCTGAACTCTAATTTTGTAACAGCTGGTTTGCTCAAGTAATCAAGCAGTGCTTTTTTTTTTTAATGTTCAAGCTAGAGTTTTGTATTGGAAAGGGAGACTAGAATTATAAATTGTCCCTGAAAACTGTGATTTTGTCCACCTTTGAAACAGGAAATAGAAAATGAGGCAATTAATTGGATAACATAAGGGCATAAGGGTGAGTTGTGGGAAGTTGGAAGAACTCAACCTCTTTCTGTTCAAATTATGAAGATAATTTCAGGTAAACATGCTTTCTTGGACTAGATTGTCTAGTATTGTTATCTCATTTTGTCTATACTCTATGTCAAGAGTTTCCAGGTAAATATTGTACTCTAATTTTTCTTAGAGGGAACAGATTTAATTTCTTTCTGTCTTTGCCGATGTGCTGCATTTCACATCCAAACTATTTAATTACTTAAATAAGTTTCTCACTAGAAACTACACCAATCAATTAATGAAAGGAGCTGTTGTTTTTATTGCTGTGGGGGGTTTTTGTGTGTGAAAAATCAAACAGTAATTTATGGCCTCTCTTCTTTCCCTACAACAAATGTCTATATGTCAACATTGTTACCTCAAGCCCAGGAGATTGTTAAGAAGAATGCCAGGGCAGTCAAAAGTAATCTATATTTTCTTAGGAAAATAGTCACTATGATATTCATTTATTTGATTAACATTTATTAAACACCTGCTATGTTCCAGGTGCTATGCTAAGTGTAGGGGAAACAAAAAAGGGAAAAAAATAGTCCCAGCCCTCAAGGAGCTTACAATCTAATGGAGAAAGAAAAATGCAAAAAAATATACAAAGCAGGGTATATACCCACTAAATAGGAAATAACAAAAAGATCAAGAGCACTAGATTTAAGAGGGATTGGGGAAGGCTTCCTATAGAAGATGGGATTTTAGTTGCAACAGAAGGGAAGTGAAGATTAGTAGTTGGAAGAGAGGAGAAAGCATTCCAAACATGGAGGCTGCCAATGAGAATGGTTGGACCAGAGAGATGGAGTATCTTGTTCAGGAAAGCAGTCTCCCTTTTTTGAACTTCGATTTTTCAGTTCCAAAGTAATCACTGTTCTCAGTTTTTATTATATTGTTTCTAGATTAAAAATTATTAAATTATAAAATAAACAAAGTATTATTAAATTATTAAATGACCAAGATGAATTGATATTCAATTCATTAAACCTTTATTATGAAATATATTATGCCAAGTGTCTGGGAGATATAATGCAATGAAAACATTGTTAATGCCATCTTGAAATTTACAAATTATGAGTAAATTTTGTTTGTTTCAGCAAAGTTTGGTTAAGATTGTACAACATGAGAGAAGAAATAATAATCTTTCCTCTCAAAGAAGTTATAGATACATTCATAATGTCAACCTCAGAGTTCAGCCAAGAGTGACAACCAGAATTAAGTTGTATGTATGGTTTATTTTTCTCAAGCTGGAGATATCCACAGGAATTTGCAGTTGGAACTGAGCTCAGGGTAGGGTTAGACAGCAAAAATTATAAAGACAAAAAACACAGGTCAGGTGGGCATTAGGGAAATGGAGCAGGTAATTGCATCTGGCTTAATCAGATGCAGCCATTAGTCTCCTGGGCTGAGCTGTTTCTCAGAGATTAGAAGATACCCTCTAGGTACAGGGAAGTGGGTCATCCACAGGGACCCCATAGTTCACTGGGGGGTCAGCATGAGCTAGTCTGAGTCGTCTCTGTGACTACTGGCATATCAGAAGGAATTTCAGGTTCAACAAGCAAACACAGCAAATGATCTCAGTTATGTTGTGCCCAAGGGATACTCAGTCTGCCTCCTACTAGGCTGATTTTGATTCCCAGATCAGTCTGGCCTTCACTGGACATTAAGGAAGCTCATGAAAATCAAGGTCGTTAGTAAAATTGTTAATCATTCCATTTTCACAACAGATACCTATTAAAAATAGGTGCATACGAGAGGTTGAAACAAAATGATATAATATATAATGGGAAAAATGATTAGTGAGAAAAGAAGATAAAGGAAAGATTCCTTGAAAAGATTTCATTTAAGATAGGCTTCAAAGAAAGGGCAAAATTCAAGAGTAAACAAGGAGAGAGAATGATTATTATATAATCAAGGAGAATATGAATAAAATCAGAGGTAGAGACTTGTGGGAAATATCTATCTATCTATATATATGTATATAATAACAATAGTTATCATTTATATAATGTTTTAAGTTTCACAAAGTGATTTAATTCTATTGTCTGATTTTCATTCTTGGAATAACCTTATGAAATAAGGGCTATTATTATTCAGACACGGTATAGAAAGTACTGGACATGGAGTCAGGAAGACTTGAGTTCAAATTCAGCTTGGAATGCATACTAGCTATGTGACACTGAGCAAGTCAATTCTCACTCTACTTCAATTTCCTCTTCTATTAAAAGGGGATAAAAATAGATGCTATATCCCAAAGTTGTCCTGAGACTAAAAATGACATATTTAAAAAGTACTTTGTAAACCACCAAGGTTTATAAATACAAACTATTATTATTTATTACTAGAGTGTCAGTGACTTGCTCAATGTTATCCATCTAATATCTGGGGCAAAAATTGAACTCAGGTTTTCCTGAATCAAGACCTAGCACTGTATCCACTATACCACTTAATTATCTTAAATAATAGTGGGAAGTTTGTGCAATAAGGCTGAGAGAAGATTGTAGAAGACTTTTGAGTGTCAGCTTTTATTTGACAATCAATTATTAAATCAGCATGCATTTATCAGTCTTTTGCTATGTGTTAGTCACTAATTGTGCTTGCTAGGGATATAAAGGAAAATAGAATGAAAGTTCCTGTCCTCAAGAGGCTTACATATAATAGGGAACAACTGATAGAATTGGGGTAAAACATGATCTTAGCTGTTTAAGGAAATGATTCTGGGAATGGTATAAAAGATAGATTAGAGAAGTGAGAGAACACATGAGAAAAGTTGTCAAGATACTTTAATAATCTAAGGGATTATTATGTATTAGAATTCAGATGTTTTGTGATTGGAGGTATATAAAAAGAAGGAGAGTTGAAAATAAGTTTTCCAATATTTATATTAAATATATAAAATCATAGATAAAAGAGTTTAGGAAGAGAAAAAAGTCCCAGATAATATTTAAATTTTCAACCTGAAGTTGACTGAAGTGCCACTGTGAGTAATAATAAACTCAAAAAGAAGAGAAGGGTTAGGAGAAAATAAAAGAGATTCAAGTTAAATCCATGTTGAGTCTAAGACTCTGGTGGAAAAGCATAATTTGGAGTTGGAAATTTAGAAATAAGAGTTTATAAGATAGTTCAAATTCCATTTTAGGAACTTAATGAATGATGAATTGCAAGTGTGGAAAGATAAAAGAGGAGAAAGTCACTCTTTTTTTCTTAAAGAAAACGTGCTAATAATGTTTATAGCTCTTTCTAACATAATTATACCCACCTTTCATTATCATTTCATATTGCTCAATTTCACAGAGCATTGTAGTTGAACCAGCCTGCTAGTTTTTTTTTTTCTGAAGATCACATTTTACATCCATTCTTTGTGTTGTTGAATGAGTGATCCTTATGTCTAGAAGGTCCTCATCCCTGAGCTCTACCAGCCTCAGAATCCCTAGTTTACTTCCCAGCAGACCTCAGATATCACTTCTTGAAGGAAAATTTTCCTGATGCCTTATTTATCATCTTCCTACATACTAGCACTCAAAACTAGTCAGAATCTGAGGCCAAAATGGAACTCAGCTCCTCCTGACATGTTCAAAAGCAACTATTTATCTTTCAAAAGATAATTTAAAAGTTAAACTTTTCATCTATCTTTTTTTTTTGGTCTTTGCCTTTCTCTGTCATCTCTCCTCTTCCTCTTCATTTCTTCTTCTTTATCTTCCACATCTTCCTCACATCTATTACTATACAGAAAATGTTTAATTATTGCTTAATAACTTCTCTTCCATTGAAGAATACTTACATGCATAGCTATGATTCCTTTAAGCGTGAATTAGTAAGATAAAAATGAGTAGATAAAATCTAAGAGTTTGGCTGATAGGGTAGTTTGACCAATTCTCTAAGGACAAATTCATGAGCAAAGCATGAAGCTGGTAGCTGAATAATGAAGTAAGAAATGGACTAGATACAAGCATATTATACTTTCTATATAACTCTTTTAAGGAGAAATTACATTTTATATACAGAAATTATAAAAAGGCAAAAGCAAAATCATATTTTTGACATTGAACTTAAACCTAAAAAAGAATCAGAGACAATATTAGAACTGGAAGAGGTCTTAGATATAATCATTATAGATCTCAACTCTTCCTCACTTACTAGATAATTTAGGATAGTTAGTCAGTTATACAACATGGATATGGAGGAGCCAGATTTCATGCTTCTTGACTCCACTGAGAAAACTTGTTAAATATTTGTATGATTTTCCAAGAGTCTTAATCCTTTCTTTACTACCTTTCTTTTTCTTGTTTTATCCTATGCTCAGCTTCAGATTTGAACTTTTATGAAAGGATAGAGTTAGCTAACAAATAGATGCAATTCTCCTCTGCTTCTCTATATTCCCACTTATTCTACCCATGCCACTAAAAACTTATAGTTCCCCAAATTCCTAATCTATTAATTCTTTCCTTTAGAGATGACTCTGGAGAAGAGAGGGGAGAAATATATTCAGTAGCAAATGTTAATATAAAACCCAAGTTATTAATAAAATTAATTTTAGATGGCCTTTTGAATCGTTTTTTTTAAGGTGTTTTCTACCCCACCCTATTCCATTTCCTTCTTTCTGGTAGTTTCAATTTGTACCTTCATCCAATCCCCTGAGCATGAAACACCAATTAAACATAACTAACTGCTGACCAATTTGAAGTCATTTAAAAAATGGGAATGAGTGAGTCTAGGCAAATAAATCCTGTCCATTTTCTTTACCATAACTAATAAACTGGCTAGGAAAATCTTTGTCTGACAAGTAATAACAGTTCATGCATCAATATATGGCTTATACAACAAAATATTGAGTGAGTATAGCTAAGTTATACTACCAATAAACATATATATACATATATATATATATCTTCAAAATAAATAATTCATAGAATATAATTATGAAGCATAGATACAATCCAGCCCAAGCCCTTTATTTACTGATTAAGAAATCAGATCCCAAGAAGGTAAAGGGAGTTGTCCACAGTAATTTATCTCATTGGTATTCTACTTTCTTTCTGTTACATAAATATTTTTGTTTTGTTTTATTTTTTCCTTAACTTAAGATATTTGAATATAGATTCAATATTAAATTTTATTGGAAATGTCTATGATAGTCTCAGTGTAAGGAACTCTTTATGTGGGACTACCCTTCACCAATACAGAGGAAGTTGTCTGTAGCACATAGAGATTATAAGTGACTTCTCCAGGGTCAGACAGCTAATAAGTGTCAAAACGCAGGCCTTCTTGACTCCAACCTGAGAACTTTACCCAATATGGTATATGTATGTCGATGTATGTTTACATACACACATAATAAATTTAAGAAATGAGGATACCTACAAAAACTGCACTCAGCATAGTCTTTAAATGTATTTGCTTTGCTTGACATACAATTTAATATTCTTAATTAAAATAAGACTTTTGGTAAAGTGAGAGATATCTGATTTGTCTTTTTTGGACAAACATGTATTGTGTAATTGTGTAATAAATAGATATTTGTTGAATTGAATGGAGACTTTTGCAGTTCTGGATTTGCCAAGAAATAGCTATATGATACTGCATAAATCAGTTTAACTCCTTTTAAAATTAAGAAATTAGAATAGATACTCTCTGAGATCTTTCAGATCTAAAATTCTATCATTAATTAAACAAGAATTTTTATATTGTGTTTATAGAGGTATAACTAGATGTGATTCTCCTTTAGAACCAGCAGGGGTCTCAAAAAGCTTTTTGCCCACCAGAAACTATTTTTATCCAAATTAATGATTACCCCTCCCCCATCAAATTGAATCACACACACACAATAATAAAATCTTTAGGCCATATTCAAATAAAAATACTATTCTATTTTAAGACAATAACTCAGTGCTCTGTAGTTATAGATCATAATGCTGATAATTGAATGTAGTTGCCCTGCTAATTTTAACAAGCATCAGAGCAAAGTATTGAGAAATTATGCTGATTTATATAAGTGTTCCTAATTACACTTCATGGTCTCAGAGTACTTAATATTTCCTCCATGTAAGTGTGTCCAAGGAATTGTGAGGAATTGAGATTATTTGTTTAAGAAATATTTTCAGGAGCCTGGTTCTTTGTGAATTATTCATTTCCTTGTTTAGAACGGAGCACAGAATGGGGAGGAAAACATTATATTTCTAGCACTCAGAATTGATTGGAATTTCTCAAAATGGAAAAGACCCCACATCTAATACTACAGCTAGACAGGCTTCACAAAGAGACTATAGAGGATAGCAGTCTTTGCCAAGCTGTCTCTTGATTTGCCATGGGTTCATTTGTCCAAAGCCATCCTTCTCCTTAATTAGACAACTAGAGTTACTATTGTGTCTTTTCTTTCCCCAATAAATCTGGTTTTTCTCTAATATAAGATGTTTTCCAGGATAAGGGGTGGAGGATTGGAGAAAGAGAGGGAGGAGAATTAGTCTATATATAGTTCCTTCTATGTGCCTGGAGCAGTGCTAACTGCTGTACAGATATCTTATTTGAATATCACAACAACTGTAGGAGGTAGTTTTTATTATTCCCCCTATTACAGTTGAAAAACCTATGGCAAATGAAAGTTTAGTGTCACACTGCAGCTAGTAAGTATCTAAAGTCAAATGGTTGATGGTAGGGGTTGGGAGGGAGAAGTGAAAAGGATATCCAGGTACAAACAGGAATCAGGCAAATCCATTCCTACTCACAAAGAGAATGTTCAGCAACAAAGAGTTATAGAATTATTGCAAGTAGCTGAAAAGCTAATACATAAACCTTGTTGTTCCATTTGTAATAGGACTCATTATTAATTATATTATGTTTAATTTCTGCTGGACTCTGCTTGAAAAATGCCAAAGGGGCTCTTTTCTTTTTGCCTTTTTCTCTTTTGAGGAGTGGAAGGAGATTTTTTTCTCTTCTTTCAATAAGTAAGGTCAATTCTTTCTTAGCCAATCTGCCCCAGACTCTTACCACAGATACTGTTGCCTCTGAAACTTTCCAATTAGCTGATACCTTAGTTCTCTGGTTCTAGAAAAGGAAGGAAGACACCAACTGTCATTTGAAATCCTACAAGAATCCAAACCAAAATAAAGATATCAAATACCAGGCACAGACTTTTATAGGGGATCATATGTTCTTTTTTTTTTTTTTTTTTTTTTTTTTTTTTTTTTTAGGCAATTGGGGTTAAGTGACTTGCCCAGGGTCACACAGCTAGACAGTGTCTCTGAGACCAGATTTGAACTCAGGTCCTCCTGATTTCAGGGCTGGTGCTCTATCCACTGCGCCACCTAGCTGCCCCAGGGATCATATGTTCATAAAACTGTGAGGAAGTAGGGGGAAGGACATCCATTTACCAACCTTCAAGGGCTAATAGAGCTGTTCTTATACCTTGAAAATCCTGAGGGGTATGGGTTGCCTCTTTACTAAATCCAGTCAATTATCAGTCAATTATGGCAGAAGGAAGTAGCCAGATGATATCTAGGCTGGTTCTGAATTAGAGGGGGAAGGGTTCTTCTATCACTTATTCCCCAAGGATTCTTCACATATCTGTCTAATTAAATAATTAATTAGTCCAAGGAACTGAATCATGGTTAATCAACACAAGTAAATTGTATGTCAAGCAAAGCAAATACAGTTAAAGACTAAGCTGAGTGCAGATTTTGTAGCTGTCCTCATTTCTTAGAAGCCCAAAGATCCCCTAAAGAGCAATGCTCTTTTTATACTTAGGTCAGAGTCTCAGTGAAAAAAATGAGTTCTAATAAAAATTACTAGAATACAATAGAACCAGGAACAGTCCCTGGTATTCTTTAGGTCAAGTAGTGTCTTCTTATCCACAGAGTTGGAATAGGGAACAGCAGAGGTCCTTGAGAATAGGTTTGGGAATAACTATGTGCATTCTAAAAAGCTAAGTTAACTATTGGGTAATAATTAAGACTAGAGAGAGCTTCCCACCCTCCAACTTGCTGCCTTATGAATATAAAGAATCCAGTAGGGGAGGGGGTAAAAAAGGGGTCCGTGATAAAACATCAAAGAGGAGGAGAAGCAGCATATGAAGCTTATGTGAATAGGTGCATGGAGATGAAAACTGATGGAAGAGTGGGGGAGAGAGAGAGAGCTTGACAGACAGACAGACAAAGAGACAGAGAGAAAGAGAAAGAAAGATAAAAGTGAAAATGTGAAAATAGAATGGAAGGTAAATAAGTCATTTTTTTTTTCTATTTCACAGAGGATCAAATTACTTTAAGAATTAAAAATGAATTCCACATGGATCAGGCTTCTAATAGTAAAACAATAGAATTAATATATGTTGTATTTGGTAGCTTCTTTTATTTTATATGGATTACTTACCTAAAGGCAAGATATTTGTTGAGTTACTTCAACTGTGTCTGACTCTTTGTGATCATATTTGTCATTTTCTTAGCAAAGATATTAGTAATGGCTGCCATTTCTTTCTCCAATTAATTTTACAGATGAGGAATTGAATCAAACAGGATTAAGTGACTTGCCCAGGATCACACAGCTAGATGAGTCTTCCTGATTCCAGATCCTGATATATTATTTACTGTGCCGTGCCAAAATAAGATATAAATTGAAGCAAACAAGTATATTTATATGTGTACATGATATCAGATTCCCTGGGGGAAAGAAGAGCCTCTCACCTTAGCATTTGGTGATTTCCAAAATTCTTGAACTAGTAATGGAATGTCTAAGCTTTTTGCAATATTTTATGCACACATAATCAACATATTCATCCACTTTAGGACACTCTTTCCAGCTTGCCTGATCACTTATCATCGGCAGCAGTATTATCATCATGAATATTTATTAAGTCCTATACTAAGAGTTATGCAAAATGAGTTACACAGACATACTACAGAAAGTCAGAAGCTAAAACAGATGGCCTTCAAATGTGTGTCCGGGTTACTTTCTATGCCCAGTGGTCATCAGCAAATTGAGATAATTTCTGTTGACAATTCCATTTTCAAATAAATAGTTTACCTATTTAACCAATGGCTTTTGTCCTCATCAAAATTTGTTAGCACATTAGAATGTTTTCTGAGGCTGACAAAATGGTGAATTATGCTTGCACTTATGCTTTGTACTCAAGGCTAAAAACCCTTCCTAAAAACCCTACGGTGTGTTAAGAATTTATAGCAAAAACACTTTAGATGGGTGGGATAATACCAATATACTAGATGTCAGAATCATAATATAAAATGATATTGCCAAACTAGATTATTGACCCTAATTAAATAAGGCAAAATTTCAAAGAACAAATACAAATTCCTACATTCTTTTTTCAAGGAAGAGCTAAAACAGAGAAAGAAAATTATAGATCAATTTCCCTAATAATTATCAATGCAAAATTTTTATATGAACTATTAACAAATTTGTCATGAGAATAATACAACTATGACCAAGTGGGATTTATATCAGGAATGCAAAAATGTTTAAGTATTAGGAAAATTATTAGAATAATCAACCATATCAATAACAGAATTAACAGAAATCTTATGATGATCTCAATATGACAACCAATTCCTATTAAAAACACTAACGATCATAGGAATCCTTATGAATGGATTCATGATCCTCATTTCTATTTGACTTGATATCATTGATCTAATCAACAGAACAAGTTTAAAATTGTGAACAATGTGGTTTAAACTGTTTGGTCCTTTTGTTAGAAATGAAAGTCTTTGGGTAAAGGAAGAAAGTAACATGATTACCTGAGAGGATCAGTATTTCCAATGGGTCTGTGTATAACCCAGCAGTCCATCAATGAAGGAATGAAGCTTTGGAAAATTCCTAGCTTGGGACAGTCTTGAGGAGGTAAATGATTGTTCCAAAGGACAACAAACTACACAGGTAATGATCCCAGTTGGGAGTGTTAAATTTCTGCCCCTGATGGCAAGTCACACCTTCCTCAATTCCTTATTAATGCATATTGTATCTATGACTCTTCTTTAAGCCCAGTTTCTGCCAAATTGCTTTCAAGTTCTCCCAATGAATTTTTGCCAAATAATGAATTCTTATCCCCAAATTATAAGAGTTTACACTTGTCAAATATAAGGTTACTATACCTATGTGCTGTTATAAATCAAGTATCTATTCCATTCCATTGATACACCTTTCTATTTCTTAGTCAGTATCATCTAGTTTTGATAATTATTGCCTTATAATATAGTTTAAGATCTGGTACTGTTAAACCTCCTGCCCTTATATATTTTCCCATTAGTTCCTTTGATATTCTTGGCTTTTAGGTTTTTTTTTTAAAGGAAATTTGTTTTTATTTGTTTATTCATTTATCTATCTATATTTATTTATTCGTGAAGCAATTGGGGTTAAATGATTTGCCCAGGATCACACAGCTAGGAAGTGTTAAGTATCTGAGGTCACATTTGAACTCGGGTCCTCCTGACTTCAGGGTTGGTGCTCCATTTATTATGCCAATTAGCTGCCCCTTATTATTATTTTTTTAATTCAGTAAAATTTTGGGGAGGAAATTTAATTATGACTGAACCAGAATGAGACACATTCAATAGAAATGCTAGAAACACAAACACACACACACACACACACACACAAACAACCAAGTACCTTGAAGATAGGCCACTGTAGAGAGCCAGAACTTTGGAGAAGTATACTTGAAACAAGGTGTTAACTCAATGTAATTGTGATAAGACAATGGTTATCTAGTTTGTATGGTGATTAATAATAGTTCTCTACTTTAGTATGATGGATTTAATCCTAAAATAAGGTGTTAACTCAGTAGAATTAAGATAATGATTCTCTAGTTTACATGTACTTAGTACTTAGTATAGTTCTACAAGTTGACACCTATGATGATGTACTTATAATAGAGTATATAAGAGTTAAGAGATCTGGGAGGGACTCAGATTGGAAGATAAAGCCCTTCAGGGTGGCTGTACTGTCTCCTTCACTTCTCCATTGAGAAGAGAGAGATTCCATCTTTGATCAACCTCATAGTGGCTCTCTTGCCTCCTGCATTCCTCCATTGAAACCAAGACCCATTCCAAAGGACTTCCAGAAAGCTAGCCCAACCACAGGTGAAGGAGACAGACTGTGAAGGAGACAATAAAGACTTTGGACTTTATCCCTGACTATTCTCATGGTGATTATTTTGCTGAAACCAAGGCTGGTCCCCAGACCTCCAGAAAGCTAATCAGAATGTTACAGGCAACTTCAGGACTCTACATGGATACTAACCTGTGATCCCACCAGGGATTTCATGGGAGTTCCATAATGTAAAAAAGAGATCTTTCAATAATTGGATGCTGTGGCTTTCCCCTTTGGCGTCAAGTGCTTCCTAAGTTTAGGACAAGTCCCCATAGGAACCTTGTGTAGACACCTATGGCCCTAGTTTAGGAAATAAATACATATTATACATATGTGTGTGTGTGTGTATATATACACACACACACACATGTGTATATATATATAATGTGTGCATACATATATATATATATATATAATGTGTGTATACACATATATATGTATATAATATATGTATGTATATGTATATATGTATATAATATAGATATGTATTCATGTGTGTATAGAGAGTAATGATAGATAAATAGATAGATAGATAGAAAGTAAGACAGACAAAACAAACTGTTGTTGCAAATACTTTTTTTTTTCCCTTCCAAAAGCAATATAAGTATGGCTGGATAGGGTTCATATGTAACAGAACTAGAATTCAAGAGAACATCAGAATTTGTCCTACAATCCTGAGAGAAGTAATTAGCTCTCAAGAGATAGAACTGCATTCCAGTGGAAGCATGGGCCACAAAAGTAGCCCCAAAGGAAATCTGACCATATTAGAGAAATTAACTTCTTTCATAAAATAAAGAGGGTCCCACTCCATTGGACGTCTTCAAGAAAAAGACAGGTGATTATTTGGTCAATTTATAGCAAGGATTTTTGATTCAGAGTCAGGTCATCTAACTTTTGAAGTCCTTTCCAACTTTGAAATTCCATTATTAGATTATTTAAATAAATGATTAAGTTGAACAAGGCATTGGGTTTACCATCCAAGCTTTTACAACTTGTTAGAAAATTCCAGAGCTTATATTCCTGTATAAACAGTATCCCTCTTGCCTCACTACTTTTTGAAGCAAGCTAATTCCACTTTTAGATAACAAATTATTGGTATAAGATTCCACATGGGGCTACAACTCTGTTCTATACTTATATTGGACTATTGATTTGCCATTGGACATCGGACTATCTTCCTCTCAGGTTTCTAAAGTTATCCATGATGGTGATTGGAGTTTCTAGTTTAGTTGTTTATGAGCCCCTATCCAGAGGCCTCTCCACTGATACCAGCCATACAATCCAGAATCACTTTCAGTTATCAAGGAGTCAACAGAGGCTAACTGTGATGAAAGGAAATATATATATATTAGTAGAAGGGATTATATTCATGGGTCATTGTCTTTACTTCCTTGTAACTTATTCTTTTGTTCTCTCCTGAGCACCTTTTTTACTTTATTTTTTTTCCCTTTCATCAACCCTTACCTCCAAGCAGACTATATGTATGTGCATATATATATATATATATATATATAATATATATATATAATATACATATATATGTGTGTGTAGATAAATACATATAATATATATTTACACCCATAGACACATAGACATATTTTCTTTTCATCCCCCTACTGCTCCCAAGTTACAGTTAAGAAAAGATATATTTATGTATACATATGTAGATATATACATATACTCATATACACACATCCACATACACAAACATATTTCCTATCCCCGCTGACTCTTTCATTCAATTCTACTCCATAACTTAGCTTACTATTACTTATTGCTGTTTCTAAAACAAATATTTCACAGTAAAAGCCATAGTTAGACATTCTTTCACCTTTCATTCCACCATGTAATAAATACTGCTTATACCAGAATTTTTAAAAGGCATTTGTCTACTCTATGCAAAGGTCAAATTTTTCTCTCCTTGAGTGATATTACCCACTAGAAGCCTTCACTGTAACATGTTTAATTTGATGGAAAAAAATAAATACCTACCAGGCATGGACAGTGGAATTTTATGGCACTAAAAATGTTCATTTACATTAAAGTAACAATTAAAAATGGTCTTTGTTTTTCATCTCTATGTATTGTGTCCTAGGCAGTCTCTAACTTTGTATAACCTTAGGCCAATCCCTTTTCTGCTCATTATTTGATAGTATGCTCTCTGCAGGGCACCTTTCAGCTATTTTCTGAGAACATTGCACTTGCTTATTCACTTAAAAGTAAAAGGACAGGTAAAGAAGGAAAAGGGAAAGAAGGCCAGAGGAATGCAGAGCTGTATTTTTTGTTTTGTTTGTTGTTTGTTTGTTTGTTTGTTTTGCCTGAATGGCAGTAAACAATCATGACTTTCCAGCTTCCCTCATTACTCTCCACCTCAAATATTTCAACTGTCTTTGTTATAAAAGCACACACACACACACACACACACACACATACACACACACACATATATAGTATGTGTATGTTTAAAATGATCAATTATCCATCATTTTCTATCGAGAGAAGCAAACAAAAACTCACATAATAAATAGGGACATTTTTCTCCCAAAACAAGTTTCATAAACTGAAACTAGTTGTAACAAGGAAAGAAAATGGATGAATTTTGGGCCACTAGGTCAATGGGGGGACTAAATCACAAAGTTTGGGGAGATCAAAGTAAGGAAGTACATTTCATTTTGTTATTTGGTAGCTTCCTATTTTAATTAATTATTCTTTCCAATTAATACTAATCTCTGTTGTATTTATGCTGGTAAAGAGCTACAATTATTGTTTTGGTCCTTTAAATTTGGCACAGTCTATATTCATTGTTCTTCTAGGTGTGTTTCTGCATCTTCTTTTTCTTTGATTATTTCCTATACTTTCTTAACTTTAAGACTTTATACATAACTATTCTGTCTACTTGAAATGCCCCCTCATATAGATCTGCCAGCCCAATTCATATATTTCTAGAAACAATCCAAATCCTACATTGTCTGTAAAATCTTACCTGATGCAACTTTCACGTTTAACCTTTCCCATTTTTTTAAAATTAATATGTACATCTTGGATTTTTCTTATTGCATCATTGAATTATATTTTTGCACATAGATATGTATCTATCATCTTTACTAATTAATTATGAGAGCAGAGACTATCTTATTCTTTAAAAAAAATATTTCCAATGCAGTATTTGAAACATAAAAGATAAGTGTGATGAATGACTGTCCCAGATTAATACCTTTCTTTGAGCTTTTTGTTGTTTGTTTTGTTTTTTAGGAAATTGCAAATAGGCAAATTTAGATTTGAAGTACGGCTTAGAAAACTTCTTAGCAATAAGATCTGTCTAAATTTTTTCAGACTATAATAACCAATGCCTATCACTTTAGAAAATCCTTAAACAGAGCTTTGTTGAATATTAAGGAGGTATCTCATATAGGGTTCTGGTTCAAATCTGCTCTAGGCTAACTGATCTCTAAAATGCCTTTTAGTTCTAAAGCTCTATAATTTTATGATTGTTAATTGGACCCTAGTTATAGGCAAGTTGAACCTAACTTTTGTATATGTTTAGTGTTGATGGCACAAGCATGAGATATGTGAATCACTATAGTTACTACAACAAATTTTCCTGCCTTGAAAAATTAGGATGATCTATGTAGTGTGTGTGTGTGTGTGTGCATAAGTGTGTGTGTGTGTGTGTGTGTGTGTGTGTGCATAAGTGTGTGTGTGTGTATGTGTGTATGTGTGTGTAGCCCATGGCTTAGAAGCACCATAAAGTTTTTTGCCAAATAACCCTGTTTGACTTCTTCTTGGTCTCCATGGCTCACTGTTAACATCTGATTATTTTATGTATGTGAGGAAAGTAAGGTATTAGTGTACTGAAAACCTTTAAGTATTGTTATAATGAGCTACTCTGGGAAAACATTGTATACTAAGATAGGTCCCTCAGTGTCAGTTGCTATAGCCAATCCTGTTGCCTGACAAAGACTGTAATAGAGTTTGTGATATTTTAATGTCCATTATCTTCTATTAGATTGACACCTTTCTCTTTTTTAAATATTTTTTACCCTATTGGGAAAAGGAAATTTTAAAAATTGAGCAAATTTCAATTATTTTAAAATAAAGGAAAAGTATTTCCTTTCAATGTTATTAGTTTAAGAGTCTACAATTGAAGAGGGAAGATACTAAATATTTTTCAACTCCTGAAGAAAACTGAGACTTTACTAGACACCTTCTCTTTTCTAAAACAATAGAAGAAAGAAGATAAGGAATGCATATAAAATAACAATTCATATATTGGATTAGCACTTTGTTTAATGAAAGTAAAAATAAATAATATATTGTATGGGCTAGAGTGTGTCACTTTAAGAGAGGTCACATTCATTAATCCATATATTAAACGGCTACTATATGGTTGACATGAGTTATTGCAAGCAACAACATTTTATCTCTAAGTCTCTTTAAATCTAGAGCTCTCTTTTTGCCTTTTAATAATAAAAGTCATTTGGATGATTGAGGGGCTGGAGATTATAGTGGAAGGCAAATTAAACTTAAAATCAGAAGACCTGAGTTTAAATCTACACTCTTCCACTTATTATTTGATTTTAGGCAACTTATTTATTAGACTTTTCTGAATCTCAAGTTCCTTATTGGTTACACATTTCTAATAAATGCATTCTAATTATATCAGAGTTGACATAAGAAAGAAATGATAGAAAGTGTATGTGTGTATGTGTGTGTGTGTGTATGCACGTGCATGTGTGTGTGTTTATAAGAGATAGTTTCCAAAGACCATACCCATAAATACTACATAAGTTGTTGCTTTTTTGTTATATTTTTATCACGTTATTTAATGGAGTTCAGATAGAATCAGTGTTGAAACTGATTAATATCTTAATATTCTTCTTTTATAATTATTGTTGTATTGCCTGTTATACAGATGGTAAAAACAGTTTTTTTTGTTGTTGTTAATGAATAAAATTACTAGGAAATGAGCTTCTCCTTCAACACAATTCCAGTAGAATATTCCTATGTTCTCATCAATTTACCATGGGATTTTAGTCTCTTTTCACAGGTTTCTATATAGGATGTCCCCAAAGTTTTGGGACAATTTTAAGCTTTCATATCTGAGGGAAGAAGAAAGAAAAGTGTGTTTGTGTTCAAATAAAAACAAATAGCAAAGGCATAACTAGGATGAGGCAATCAGAGCTTTTACTCAGGGAACTGAATATAGGTTTAATAGCTATGTATTTTTTTTTATTTATTTTTTATTTTTATTTAATAATTACTTTATATTGACAGAATCCATGCCAGGGTAATTTTTTTTTACAACATTATCCTTTGCACTCATTTCTGTTCCAATTTTTTCCCCTCCCTCCCTCCACCCCCTCCCCTAGATGGCAAGCAGTCCTTTATATTGGATATGTTGCAGTATATCCTAGATACAATATATGTTTGCAGAACTGAACAGTTCTCTTGTTGCATAGGGAGAATTGGATTCAGAAGGTATAAATAACCCGGGAAGAAAAACAAAAATGCAGATAGTTCACATTCGTTTCCCAGTGTTCTTTCTTTGGGTGTAGCTGCTTTTGTCCGTCATTTATCAATTGAAACTCAGTTAGGTCTCTTTGTCAAAGAAATCCACTTCCATCAAAATATGTCCTCATACAATATTGTTGTCGAAGTGTATAATGATCTCCAGGTTCTGCTCATTTCACTTAGCATCAGTTCATGTAAGTCTCACCAGTCCTCTCTGTATTCATCCTGCTGGTCATTTCTTACAGAACAATAATATTCCATAACATTCATATACCACAATTTACCCAGCCATTCTCCAATTGATGGGCATCCATTCATTTTCCAGTTTCTAGCCACTACAAATAGGGCTGAATAGCTATGTATTTTAAAGCTATTTCTCTTCCATGTAGGTTGGGGATTCTGAATTAGTGATATTACATGACATGTTAAAGTAATTGGTTTTAAGATTTTGTGTATTGATGTTGTGTTCAAGTAATTTTGGGTAAAAAGTTTGGTCTGTAATGATAGATCCACACCAATGCAACTTATATTCAGAGAGTTAACCAGAATATTATAAGTTCTAAATATTATAGAACACTATTAGAAGGAAAGTCAATATGAACCAATGTAACTAGAAAGTTCTTGTGGTGATGGGACTTGAATCGAACCATAAAGAATGGATGAAATTTTGATAGAAAATGGAGAAACAGATGTTTTGGATATGAGGTACAAAATAATTAAAGATACAGAAGGAGTAAAGATTGCAATGTGTATGGTTGGGATTAGCAAGGGAATAATTAGTGAAACAGATAGGCAAATTACCTGGACTATATACTACTCTTACCTTCAGAAATTCCCTATATAAATCAATAAATTGTATAGCTTCTAGCTATAGCTAGCAATATAATTTATTGATTTATATAGAGAATTTCTTCTTTATTAGAGGGAAACATGCCAAGTTGAGCATTGATTGTATATTTTGGATTTTCTAGCTAGAAGGTATAATTGTTATTCAATAGCTCTACTGTATTTTGTCTAAAATCCCAAATCTAGCTGGGAATTTTTCCAACAATGGACATTTGTCATCTTCCTTCACTCATTTTGAATTAGTTATAACTAACAAGTATACATGACTTGGCAAACATTGCTGGATAGAGAATAAATAATGTGCTATTTAACAGAGATAGAGGGAGGTGCTTAGGACACTAGAAACAGATTTTATTTCTCTTTTCCAATAACACCAAGAGATCATTTTTATTTTCTGCATGCCAGACAAAACTCAATTTGAGGCAACTATGAAAATTTAGGGATGAAATGTTTTCTTGCATTTTATTTTCTGAAATCTCTTATGAAACAATTATGTATTTTTGAATTTAAAAATAATAAACCTGATGTCTAGACTTTGATTGAAAACTAGCAAACCAGAGGGGAAAAAATGTACCTCTGGTTTTATAGAACAAAGCAGGTCAATTTTCGTTGCTGAGTAACGTAGAGGACATTAAGCCTCTGTCTAGCATAGATCAATCCTGGTGATAAAGAAAAGTCAACTATCAAGGTCTACGAGGAAAATACAGATGTAAGCACTTATTTTTCACTGATTAAGAAGACTGCTACCTCCCCTACTAGTGAGTAAAGATGGAATCCACTAGAGATTAAGAATAAATATATCTTACATCCCATTGCCCTACCAAGCTACCATCTTCCTAGTGATTGAACTACTTGATCAGAAGGTCCCAATTCCCTCAAATACACATAAATCATTGTGATACCAGAAAAACAGAAAACTCAAAACCATCTCTGTCAAGTGGAGAGGTTATCTTTGGTTAACTCATTAACAAATGCTGCTCACAAGATCGACACACACAAAATTCACATCACTTAAGATAGAAGATCAGGATACAACATTTTCAATGCATGTCTTATGTTGTTTTCTTGCTCAGTCATGTCTTAAAAAGATGTGCTTGAAGCCCTCCTGTACAGTGTTATAAACCCTGGAGAACTTTTTATGTGATGCAAAGTGCTATTGTAAATGTTAACTAGAGATGGTTAACATCCCCTTATTGTCTGCATAGGCTAGATCTTTTCTGGATGCCTATTCAGTTAATCAGAAATAGTCCCATCTTAAAAACTTGCAATTACAAGATATGTACTATAAAAGATTCATCTTCCTACTGTGACTAGATTTTAGATTATTTGAGATGACTGTGTTCTTGTGAGTATGAGAAACGTATATATTGCTAGATATAAATACTCATTCCAAATATCATTTACATATATTGTAAACATCTAGGGGGAACAATCAATGTATTAAAAGGTCATTTTTCACATATCAAATCATCCACATTATGCTTTAAATTTGTAACACACTGAGAAACTAGTAAATAAAAAAGAAAGAAAAGAAAGTCTAAGCATTTAAATAAAGTTGTTCTAACTGTTGGACTTATTTTTTTTTTGCTTTTTTATTATTATAACTTTTTATTTACAAAACATATATATGGGTAATTTTTCAACATGGGCCCTTGCAAAACCTTCTGTTACCACTTTTCTCCTCCTTCCCCCCAGTCTCTCCCCTAGATGGCAAGTAGTCGAATACATGTTAAATATATTAAAGTATATGTTAAATCCAATATATGTATACATATTTATACAGTTGCTGCACAAGAAAAGTTGGATCTAGAAAGAAAGAAAAAAAACCTGAGAAGGAAAACAATAATGCAAGCAAACAATAACAGAAAGAGTGGAAATGCTATGTGGTAGTCCACCCTCATTTCCCATATTTGTCTCTGGGTGTAGCTATTTCTCTTCATTTCTGAACAATAGGAACTGGTTCTAATCATCTCATTGTTGAAGATAGTCACAGCCATCAGAGTTGATCACTGTATAATTTTCTTGTTGCCATTTATAAGGATCTCCTAGTTCTGCTCATTTCACTTAGCATCAATTCATGTAAATCTCTCCAAGCCTCTCTGAAATCATCCTGCTGGTCATTTCTTACAGAACAATAATATTCCAGAACATTCATATAGCACAATTTATTCAGCCATTCTCCAATTGATGGGCATTTGTTCAATTTCCAGTTTCTAACCACTACAAAAAGGGCTACCACAAACATTTTTGCACATGTGGATCCCTTTTCTTTCTTTAAAATCTCTTTGGAATATAAGCTCACTAGTAATATTGCTGGATCAGAGGGTATACACAGTTTGATAACTTTTTAAGCAGAGTTCCAAATTGCTCTCCAGAATGGTTGGATTTATTCACAATTCCACCAACAATGTATCAGTGGCCCAGTTTTCCCACATCCCCTCCAACATTCATCATTATATTTTCCTGTCATCTTAGCCAATCTGAAATGTGTGTAGTGGTATCTCAGAGTTATCTTAATTTGCAAAATTAAAGGGGATCTGATCAATAATGATTTGGAGCACCTTTTCACATGACTAGAAATGGTTTCAATTTCTTCATCTGAAAATTGTTTGTTCATATCATTTGACCATTTATCAATTAGAGAATGGCTTGATTTCTTATAAATTTAAGTCAATTCTCTATATATTTTGGAAACGTGGCCTTTATCAGAATTTTTGAATGTAAAAATTTCCTCCCAGTTTATTGCTTACCTTCTAATCTTGTCTGCATTAGTTTTGTTTGTACAAAAACTTTTTAACTTAATATAATCAAAATTTTCTATTTTGTAATCAGTAATGATCTCTAGTTCTTCTTTGGTCACAAATCCCTTCCTCCTCCACAGGTCTGAGAGGTAAACTATCTTATGTTCTTCTAATTTATTTATAATTTCATTCTTTATGTCTGAATCATGAACCCATTTTCACCTTATCTTGTTATACAATGTTAAGTATAAGTCAATGCCTAGTTTCTGCCATACTAGTTTCCAATTTTCCCAGCAATTTTTGTCAAATAGTGAATTCTTATCCCAAAATCTGGGGTCTTTTGGTTTGTCAAACACTAGATTATTATAATTATGGACTATTTTGTCCTGTGAATCTTAAACTATTCCACTAATTAACGAGTCTATTTCTTAGCCAGTACCAAATGATTTTGATGACCCCTGTTTTATAATATAGTTTTAGATCTGACATAGCTACCTTCATTTTTTTTTCATTAATTTCCTAGAAATTCTTGACCTTTTATTCTTCTAGATAATTTTTTTGTTATTTTTCTAGGTCAGTAAAATAGTTTCTTAGGAGTTTGATTGGTATAGCACTAAATAAATATATTAGTTTAGGTAATATTGCCATCTTTATTATATTTGCTCAACCAATCTAAGAGCACTTAATGTTTTTCCAATTGTTTAAATCTGACTTTATTTGTATGGAAAGTGTTTTGTAGTTTTGCTCATATTGTTCCTGATGTTCCCTTGGCAGATAGATTCCCAAATATTTTATACCATTCGCAGTTATTTTAGATGGAATTTCTCTTTGTATCTCTTGCTGTTGGATTTTGTTAGCTATGTAAAAAAATGCTGATGATTTATGTGTATTTATTTTATATCCTGCAACTTTGCTAAAGTTGTGAATTATTTCTATTAGCTTTTTAGTAGAGTCTCTGGGTTTCTCTAAGTATACCATCATATCATCTGCAGAGTGATAATTTGGTTTCCTCATTACCTACTTTAATTCCTTTTAATCCCTTTCTCAACTCCTATTGCTGAAGCTAGCATTTCTAATATAATATTGAATAGTAATGGTGATAGTGGGCAACCTTGTTTTACCCCAATCTTATTGGGAATGGTTCAGTTTATCCCCAATACATATTGATGCTTACTAATGGTTTTAAGTAGAATCTACCGACTATTTTAAAGAAAAGTTCATTTATTCCTAGTGTTTTTAATAGGAATGGATGTTGGATTTTATTGAATTTTTTTCTGCATCTATTGAGATGATATTTTTTTGTTAATTTGGTTATTGATATAGTCAATTATGTTAATACTTTTCCTTATATTGAACCAGCCCTGCATTCCAGGTATAAATTCTACTTGGTTGGGTTTATTATCTTGGGGATGACTTTCTGTAACCTCTTTGTAATATTCTATTCAAGATTTTTGCATCAATATTCATTAGAGACAATATTCATTGTCTATAATATTTTTTCTCTGTTTTCATCCTACCTGGTTTAGATATCAGTGCTATGTCTGTGTCATAAAAGGAATTTGGTAGGACTCCTTTATTCCCTATTTTTCAAATAGTTTATATAGTATTGTAGTTAATTGTTCTTTAAATGTTTATAATAAATAAAATGACATTTTATTTATTTTATTTAAGTAAAATAATATTTTCTCCTTATCCTTTTCCTCACTATTTAACTATGGGCATCACTTACCTCAAGCAGTCCCCCCCTCCTTTTAGAATCCTTCCCTGTTAGAGTCCCTCCCTCTTTCTTATACCTTTCTCCTACTATTTCTGTATTCCCTTCTATTTAGCCTACCCCTTCCATTCTCACTTTTCTCCTCCCACTTTTCAATGAGGTGAGGGAGGTTTATTTGTAAACCAAATATGTTTAATATTTACTCTGTGTGCCAGATCTAATGAGAGCAAGATTCACCCAATGTTCATCCCCCTCCCGTTTTCCCTCAGATACAATAGGTTTTCTTTTCCTCTTTGTAAGATGGAATTTCCCTCTTTTTACCTTCACTTTTCACTTTTTTCTGGTGCAATCCCCTTTCCACCTCTAGTTTCTTTTTTATATTATAACAGTAAAATCAAATTATACATGTAGTTTCTATGTATGCCCAGAGCAGATATACAGTTCTCAAGAGTTCTTTTTACCTTTTTATGCTTTTCTTGAGTCCTATATTTGGAGGAAATTTTTGTTTGTTTGTTTAGCTCTGTTTTTTTTTTTCATCAGATATAAATGGAATTCTCCTATTTCATTAAATGTCCATCTTCTTTTCTGGAAGAAAATGCTCAGTTTAGCTGGGTAGTTTGTTCTTGGCTGCATTCCAAGTTCCTTTGCCTTTTGGAATATCAGATTCCAGGCCCTTCAGTCCTTTAAAGTGGAAGCTGCTAGGTCCTGAGAAATCCTTATTATGGCTATTTGGTATTTGAATGTTTTTTTCTGGCTGCTTGTAATATTTTTTACTTGGTCTTATAGTTCTGAAATTTAGCCACAATATTCCTTGGAGTTTTAATTTGGAGGTCTCTTTCAGGAGGCATTTGATGAATTCTTTCAATGGTTATTTCACCTTCTGATTCTATGACATCTGGGCAATTGTTTTTGATGATTTTCTGAAAAAAATAGTGTCTAGGCTCTTTTTTTCATCATTATTTTCAGCGAGTCCAATAATTCTTAGATTATCTCTTTTAGATCTGTTTTCTAGGTCTATTGCTTCCCCAAGTGGGTATTTAACACTTTGTTCTATTTTTTTTTTTTATTTTTGATTTTGCTTAACTGATTCTTGATGTCTCCTTTAGTCATTCATTTCCATTTGTTCAGTTCTGATTTTTGATGAATTATTTTCTTCATTTACTTTTTTACTTCTTTTTGTATTTGTCCATTTATGTTTTAAAATGAGTTGTTTTGTTCTATGGAATTTTTTTCATTTCACAAATTTTTTAAAGGACTTATTTTCTTTTTCCAATTCACAAATTCTGTTTTCTTGGGAGTTCTTTACCTTTTCCATTTTGCATTACAGGGAATTATTTTCTTTTTTGACTTTATCAAATCTGTCTTTTAATAAGTTATATGCCTTTTTCCAAACCCTCTTGCAGACTTTTCCTTTCTTTTCCCCATTTTTCTTCTCTCTTTTAAGATCCTTTTTAATTTCTTCTAGGAGAGCCTTGTGTGATGAGGAATAGGTTATATACCCCTTTGATGATTCATCTGGAGTCAATCTGTTTTTAGTCTCTTCAGGATTTGAAATCTGTTCTTTTCTTTCACTATAGAACTTATCTATAGTTAGAGCTCACTTTGCCTTTTTACTCATTTTTAGAAAAAGTTGGGATCTGCTTTTAGAGCAGGAAGTTTTAAGCCTCCTTTACAGGGTGGTAGCAGAGCAGTTCTGGGGCCCAGGCCACAGTTGCGCTGGGATTGTGCGGAGTCATCCCTGGTGCTGGGTAGCATGGCCAGGTCCTGTAAGACTCTGGCCCTTTGGGATTCATGCTTTACTTTTGGGGTTTCTGTTGGATGTTTTATAACTTCTCTGCTAATCTACTGTCCTGTAACCAGGGCAGAGTACCCAGGACCCTGGTAGAGTCCTCCACATAGATTCTCCATCCTACAGAGACTGTACCCCACCCCCCTCAACAACTCCCTCCATCTGTTCAGCTTGCACTGGCCTCCTCCCGTGCCTGATCAAAATAGACCTTTTTTTGGTGATCTTCAAAATTATCTTCTGCTGGTGATCACAATATTCATGGATTCTGCCAATCCAGCACTATTTCAGAGGCAGAATTTCATAATTAATAATTAGTATGAGGGTAGTAGAAGAGCTCAAAAAGAAGTGTGTGTCCTCTCTGCCATCTTAGCTTCACCCCCTACTGTTGAACTTTTCTTGGAGGTCTCCAGAATCACATTTTAAAAATCTGTATATCTTGTGGAATGAACATAGTTCTGCTTTTTTATTTTAATATGTTTCCAAAGTGTTTTATTTTGTTTTCAAAAATTCTGGATTGCTTGGACAGCAACACAGCAGCTATCTGATTCTGGTTTGCTTCCTTTATATAACTGGCATCCTCTCTCAGACTAATACCTGACTATAGTATGATTTCCTACCTTAAGTCCTTTACAATATAGCTTGCTTTTTATCATCACATGGAGATAAAATTATAGGAATCTAGGGAATTCTGGATAGTCAATTAGAAATCAAGTCTAAAAAATCTTAGAGGGGAAGAGAAAAATGTGCTGTTGGTTGGATAAAATTCCCAGAACTCCCAATATTTGAATGGTCTTCATTTTGAGCATCTGGCAACAGGTGGGCTATGCCTCATTTAGAATCCTAAACCTGGCATATAGTCAACACTTAATAAACATTTGTTGACTTTGTAATAAAAGTCTTCATTTTGAGCAAGTGGCAAAAGGTGAACTATGCCTTATTTAAAATCCTAAACCTGACATATAGTCAACACTTAATAAACATTTGTTGACTTTGTAATAAAAAGTGAGCATTAAAGAATTTAGCCATTCAGTTCTATTGCATATGCAATTTTAATGGTACCTTTATATAGTTTGGTTATGAATAATAGCTCATAAGGCACTGTACAAAATATAAAGATAATTGAAGAATGGAAAAGCAAAAAGGGTCTGCAATAAAAAGAATCTCCTCTTAGAGTCTGACTCACCATCTCTTCCAAATCACTCTCCTTTCTTCCTTGTTGCTGCTCAAGCAGATGAATCTGACTAAGGAAACTTAGCATTCAGTGTTGTTTTTCCTCTCCTTCTATCTCCTTTCAAATATCAAAACCTACTTTTTCTCTTCTTCTACTAGAGCTTTATCTTAGGTATTCCATTTGGGAACAATTTCCCCCTACAACTTCTACAACTGATGTCACTGCCTTTCATCTGATCATAGGCATCTCCTTCATAGATGCAACCATTGGATTATATTGTAGGACATAAATTTTATTGACCCTCATTCTAATAGATTCCATTTTATCTTCTTATCATCACTCCTTGCTTCTTCCACATTTTTATTTGCATCAGACATAAACAAAATATCATACAAGCCTATAGATGAATACTATTCTATAGTCTTCTATTCTTTTGTCTATGAGATCATCTTTTTTCTCTTCTCTTTCCTTTACCGCCTACTTCACTTAGTGTGGTGTTTTGCAGGCCTATCAAAACCAACAGACACATTACATTTCATCTCGATAAACTGAGGCAAAACAAGACATTATTAGGAATGTCTTGGTATCATACAGGTCAGGAAATTGTGGAATATGTGGCCTTGAGGTAGTTATCTTATTCACCAATAAGGTGACATAGAGAAACAGAAACGTTTTATTGCAGATGCTTGGGATAAAAATCAGAGATTACCCAGTCTATTCTCAAATAATTTGGGAATCTAAACAACACACAATCAGAAAATACTTAGTGTTTTATCAAGGTGCAATCATCATGATGGTGGTGATGTGCTTGTATTATTGTGAGATGATAACATGTTTGCATTGATTCAAAGAGCATTGAGTAAATCATGGAATTAAAGAATCATAGAATCTCAGATTTCAAATGCATCTCAGAGGTACTTTAGTTCAACCTGCATCTGAGCAAGCATTGATTTTTACAACCACCTTGAAAAATGGCCATCCAGCTACCACTTAAAAGTCTCCAGTGATGGAGAACTCACTTCTGAAAAACAGAGTACTTGATTTCCAGCCAAATAGAATTAGTTTAGAGAAATTCCTAGTTTATAGTGATTTATATATCTGAACTTTGAAATCCCATTTAGATTATCCTCACCCTCTTTGGCCTTCTAGTCCTTTTACCTATGTCCAAGCTTTACATTCCTTGAATATATAATCATAGCAAAATTTTGCTGGTGATGGTCTCATTTATTTAGCACACACAACTTTTCTGTATATAACTGCCATCAAGCTCCAAACTTTCATAGGATAGAATGGCTTGCTTCATTAAATTTGAATCACAGTCATAATGGAAAACAGAAAAGAGAGATACAAAAAGCAAAACATGGAAGGCTTAGAATGTGGGACAGTGGATATTGAACTTTGGATAGTAGACACCAGGGAATTGCTGAAGATTTTTGAAGAGAAGATTGACACTGCCAGATCTATTCCCAAAAAATTTTATTTTGACAGATATATATGGAAGGATTGAAGGTGGGATGAGGGCAGAAATGGAAAGATTTTTTAGGAGGCTTCTTGAGTACCTCAGATAAATGGAAATGATATCTAAACACTAATATATGGTGTTAGGAACAAAGAAGATTACATATGTATGTTTGTATATGATATTGTGAAGATCAATCTGATAGTACTTAGTGACTAATTAAATAAAAATTTTAATAATTTAATTTTAATTTTAATTTAACATGAGGAAGAGGTGGCATCAAGTTTATAATCATGGGCTATCACAAAAATGGGACTCTATTGAAAGAAGCCAAAAAAAGGGTTAGAGGAAAAAGAAAATAGGTGCATTGGAATATCTAATTGGAGATTTCTCATAGACAATTGGAAATGTGACTCAGGAAGGAGATCAAGATATGCTAAAGATTTGGGGGCCATCTGTATAGAATTAGTATTTGAATCTATAGGAATGTATAATGTTACTGAAGAAAAGAATTGAATGGAAAAAATTAATTTTAGGTGATTTGGATATCCCATTGGATATTTCTTTGAGTAAATTGGAAATATGATTCATAACAAACATCAAGATATGCAATAGATTTGGAGACCAGCTGTGAAATTGAATAAGGTAACTAAAGAGAAGAGGACCAAGGATAGATTCTTAGGAAATCTCCACATTATTGCTTGTGTAAGAGAATGAGTAAGAGTCTGCAAAGACAGAGGAGTAGATATGATGTTATGAGAAGAGTTTGGTGTCTCTGAAGCCAGCTGAAGGGAGATTGTGTAGTTCAAGATATGACTAAAAGATATGGTGAATTAAATGAGGATAAAAACTAAAGAGAGTCATTCATTATGTTATCGGGTACCTCTAACAGAAAGCTGTCAGCAGTATGATGAGAGTGGAATTGAGTTGCTCAGTCATGATCAGTATATGTAAAAGACAGTGGGATTGGATACCCTTATAGGCAATTTCCCCATAAATTTAGCAGTGAAGAGGGGGGCAGAAATGAAATGGAGACATAAATATATTAGAAAATAACAACTACTATAATTTGATCGAATGTTGATTTTTTTGTGGAAAAAAAGAAAGGTAAATTAGATTCATATTTTTGAGCATCTTAAGTACTAAAGGTATTCATATATGATTTAATAATGGTGAACCAATGAGTATTTTTAACCAGAAGACATAGTCAGATACGTACATTAGAATGATTATTTTAGTGCATGTGTGTAGAAAAGAATAGAGAAGTAGTAGTTTAACTCAATAAGATCATTTCCCCTCCAACAAAAATTAAACTAGTTCAGGTGATAGATGATGAGGCCTTGGTTTCAATGGAAAAGAAAATTTGTAATAGGACAGTTATTATAGAGATGATGGGTCAAATGCAAGAAATAAAATTGATTTAGAAGTGACAGGTCATGAGAGGGTATCTGAAGGAGATGGAATGCTCAGAAAAGATTTTAAGGTTCTCAGCCAAATGATTCAAAAGAATATAATACCATCAGTAGAGATTAATAAATTTGTAGGAGACACCTAGAGGGCTGGGATGAAGATAAATTGAATTTTGGAAGTATGTTTGAGATATGAACAAATATTTGGGGAGGGGGAATACACAGAAAATATTTGTGATCAAAATACTTGATCATGAGAGGTCTCCCCAGTCATGAAATTTGTAAGAGGCAGAGACTGGAGGTTAAACATTTTGCAGATAGCTTCATGAAGACAATGATTGCATGCCTGCATGCCTGCAATGAGTGAGATAACTAAGGGGAAAAGCCCAGACAGTGAGGGGAAGAGGAAGAAAGGAAATAAACTTTTTTTTTAAGTTTCTATCATGTGCCAGGAACTTTACAAATATTTTCTCATTTGATCCTGACAACCATCCTGAGGAATAGTTTGTTTTATTATCTTCATCATACAGTCTGAGGAAACTGAAGTTATCTAGGAAATGTCTGAAGTGAGCTTTGAGCTCAGGTTTTTCCTGACACCAAGCCAAGCTCTCTATCCACTATACCATCTGACTGCCTAGCAACTGAGTTTTGGAGAACGCATTAAGTGTTAGGAGAAGGAAAATGTTAAGTGTTCAGTTTTCATGTCCATTCTTCTCCTAGCAATTCCTCTTCTATTTTCATCCTTGAATGTCTTGGCCTGCATTTGGCATGTTGCCTTTTGCATTCTTCTATCTCCATTTGATGAGGAGATCAAAAAATGTGTTGACTAATGTTTCTTGGAAGGGCCTTTTAGTGTCCTTATTTTATAAATTAATTTATATTAGTTAAAGGTATGAATAAATCTATCATAGTTTTCTTATTTTATTTTATTTTTATATAACATAAATAAGGCAGAAAAGTTAAGTGACTTCCCCTAAATCATGTATAAAATTAGCAGCAGATCTGAACTAAAACTCAGGTGATCTAGATTCTAATCTCATATTCTTTCCACCATAAAAAATTTTCTATACAAATAAGAAAATTCATTAAAATCACTATAGTAATGACTTTTCATATGCATAACAGATTCACTCAAAGCCAAATTTTTGACACAAATGTTGATCACAATTATATATTTTCCAAGATGAAAGAGTCCCCATAGATTTTCTTAATGCTTCTCCTAAACATGTATCTTCCTCTTCCCAATATGTGTTATTCATATCCTACATGAAGACTTCCAGTGAAGTAAAACTCACTAGCCACTGAGATAGGCCATTGAACTTTTTGATATCTCTATTATAAAATGTTTTTATTTATTTCTATCTGCAATATACCTAGAAAAAGATGAACTTGCAACTTTGCTTGAGCACAAATCATATCATCTACTCACTCAATTTTTTTTTTATTTCTGTCTCTTGTGGGTCTTGATTCTGTTCATAATACTAATACTTTGCCCAAATCTGAGATTTCACTGGTACCAAGGGTTCTGAATTAAGAAATCCTCTCTATTGATGTTAGCTGGTCTGTCACACCTAGTTTAGTAGAGTTTCCTGAAGAGAATTGAGAGGGTAAGTATATGAGAAAAGTGATTTATTACACTGCTTGGGGGTAAAATATTATACTGTATAAATCTAACCTTATATGATTAAAGGTTGATTGCACCTAGATTCTGACTTGACTTCAGTAACTCTCTAGGAATGCTGGAGATGGCTGCAAGATATTTCTAATTCCCCCAAACACATAAACTACCCAAAACATTGTTGTTTTTGATGATCATGCTAGGAACTCCTAAAGAGTCCACACCAAAGTTCTGTTTTGGGTTACAATTCTAATATCTCTATCTATCTGGCTGCCTTGTTGTCCCCTCAATGAAGTTTTTTTTTTTTTTTAAACTGATGTACGTGTGATTTGTGTGTGGTAGTTTTGTCCAAATCCTATATAATGTTAAATCTTTCAGATTCTTGGGAGAAAATGACTCCCTTTCCATCTTTCTCTTCAAGTAGTCAAATACATTTCTTTTAAAAAAAATTAATTTCAGGTTTGGGGTTTGCCCTTAAAAATGATATGTGACTTCCCCCAGATGTAACATAGGCAGCAAGATGGCATAGTGGACAAGGTGCTGGCTCTGCAATCAGGAAGATGTGAATTAAATTCCAATCTAAGATACTTTTTAGCTATATAATCCTGAGTGAATCATTTATACTCTATGTACCTCAATTGCTTCATCTGCAAAGTAGGGATAATGAGAGCAGCTATTTTTCAGGGTTGTTGTGAGGATCAAATGGAGTAATATTCATAAAATGCTTAGCACAGTATCTGGCATATAAAAAGTACTATATAAATGCTATTATTTTATTATTATTGCCATCATTGTTACTATTATTAAAAAGAATATGTCTCTAGAGACCAAATCTTTCTGACACTCAGGGTGGCTCTCTCGCCACTGAAGTTTGTAAGCTTTTTAATGCATTATCTTATTTTTATTGCAAAAATTCTGTGAATGAGGTACTTAAATTTATTCCAATTTTACAGGTGAGGAAACTGAATCTTAGAGATTATTTGAACCTGGTCATTCAGTCAGTATATTTGACAAATAGAAATTGATCTCAGGTCCCACTTGCATTTCAATACAACAGTCTTTCTACCATACTTGGATTGGTTGACTACATAAATCCTATTAATGCCTCTTCTTTGTGTCCTAAGAACAACATATTTTCCTCCAGAAATTTGTTTTGAGGTAGACTATTGTACAATCAGTAATGAAAGTCAATGAAAAGGGCTTAACAATTTGTAACAGGTAGCGCTGTATCTTTGGAATATCTTCAGGCTTTTCATCTTATTGCTGTGTAAGTGAGAAGTCAAAGCAAACATATTTACTTAAACTTTCCTTACAATATTCATCTAATAGTAGAATAAATATCTAAGATCTGTCTGGTTGATAGCACCTCAATATTTAACTCTCTCTCCTAATTATGGATCACATCATTTTAATACACACACACACACACACACACACACACACACACACACATAATACATCCTTCTCAACAGGGGAGATCTATATTTTTCTACTTGCATAATAGAAAATATTAAGCAGAACTCTTGGAACAAGCATATTTCCAGGAAAGTTCAGCATTAAGCATTAGACTACTGATTCTGGTGACCAGATCTGAATTAATTTTGGAAGAGTATTAGACATTGCTATTGTCAAGCAGCTACTGAAAAGGAGACAATTAATTGATAAGTAAGGTCAGAAATCACATTCTTGAGATTCTTAAGTCCAGGAACTTGAATTAGACTTGTTTTCCCAGGAGCTGACATGTGGACTAGGGGATCATTAATGGATAGTACCTAAGTAAATCAGGGAAACAACTCTTGAATTTAACAAGAGTCTAAAATATGGTCCCATCACTCATTTAAATTATAAGATTTGTATTACCTATTCCACAGAGGTGTGGTGAAGAGTATGTTTTATAAACTTTAAAATGCTAACAAAATGGCATTTTTAATCATTTTAATATGTCTGATTCTTCAGATCCCTTTTGGGACTTTCTTGGCAAAGACACTGGATTGTTTGCCATTTCCATTTCAAGCTCATTTTACAGATGAGAAAACTGAAGCAAATAAAGTTAATGACTTGCTTTTAGTCACACATACATTTCTAGTGATTATCAGAGGTTAGACTTGAACTTAGGTTTTCCTGTCTCTAGTCCTAATGCTCTGTCTGCTGAGTCACCTACCTGCCCACTACAGAAATTGTATTTATTAAAAAAAAAAAAAAATGGGAATAGCGAGACCTAGACTATAAGTAATTTAGCCAATATCATACAGTATGTTAATGATAGATCCAGGATGGAAACCCAGGGATAATGACTCTTAGTTCAATAGCTAATATTATATCATTTCAGAAAGTAAAATATCTTTGATAAAAACAAGCTTGACTTTGTTTTTCAAAATGAGCATTTGAATTTTCAATCCAGTTTTCTTTAATCTTAAGTAAAAGTTCCTTTTTATTTTCAATAAAAGCAAAAACCTTTGTTTATTTTATTTTTCTTCAAAACTCCCAGACTGCCATATGTAGTTATCTCTAGAAGGAAAAATAAACACATGGTCCTTTTTTGGCCATGAATCACTGAAGGAAATAAAGTACTCTATTGAATGTCTATCCAATTGCTTTCTTTTACCCACAGGATTCTGCTTATACTTTTTTTTAAAATAATTTATGGAGAATAATTCTCATCATTATCTGTATGCCACTTAGTGTGGGTATAATTCACATAAAGACCTACATGGAGAGATTTTTCTCTATATGCATCTAATCCACAGCTGCAGGTTTTCTATCTACATATACATCTGGGATCTTCATTTCTTCCTTATTGACAACTTCTAAAGAGTATTGCTTTTTGCTTACTGAATAGGAACAAATGATTTCAACTTAAGTTTCAACTTTGGCCCTACGGTATTCTCTGTAGTCATTAGTACACTGACCTGTTTATGTCTACCTGATTAAAAAAAGTGTTTCCTCTCTCTTATTTCCCCCCTTCTAATCCTTTCTTCACTCTGCTGTTCACTTCATATTTGTAAACATTTCATCATACCATATGCTTGACCAAAACATGACTAATACATTGAATTTATTTGATCAATCAGTAAGTATTTATTAAATGGCTAATAAATATGTCTGACATCATTCTTGACACTGAGTTGATACAAATTTGAAAGTTACACAATCACTTTTCCCAGTAAGCTTACACTCTGCTGAAAGCAGGAATGCAACATATCCCATATTCTTAGGTAAGGAAAAATAGCAAAAGACAAAACAAATATATCATAATGGTAGGGAAGTACTAATATTTATAAAAGTCAAAAAAGACCACCTGGAGAAGAAAGAATACTTGAGCTTATCCCTTGAAAGAAAGCAGGTTTTTGAAAAGGCAGAACAGAGTAGAAAAAGTATTCCAGAGAAAGAAGTCTATGCAAAGTCATAGAAACAAGAAATGGAATATCATGTACCAAGAATAACAAACAGACCAGTCCAACTGAATTACAAACTTATGAAGTAGGGAGTCAATAAAGGGCTTTAAATGCACATAGAAGTTTGTCTTTTATCCTAAAGACATTGGGTAATGGATAGACACTAAAAATTATTTAAAAGATGGATAGTCAAATATGTATTTCAGGAATATCATTTGGCAACTAAATTGAGAATGGACTAGGAAAAGGCAAGACCATGCACTGATACCTGTTAGGATAAGACAATTGTCTGAGTTGTTGAGATAGCATCAATAAGATGTGGCAACTGATTAGATTTGGGAAATGAGTGAGAATGAAGGATTATAAATAGCTCCTAGGTTTTTAACTTGAATGACTGAAAGAATGGTGATAGCTTTAGTAGAAATCATTAAGGGTAGATTTGGGGAGAAAGAGTACACACTATGTTTTGGGCATGTAGAGTTTGAGATGCCTCCATGGAATAAAACAGGTAGAAAGTTAGAGATGGCTGCTCAAGAGAAAAATAAGGCTGAATTTATCTATCTAGGAATCATATGCAGAGAGGTAGTGATTAAAAATGTAGGAACTGATGAGATCATCACAAAAAAATGAAGAGAGAAAGAGAGGAAAGAAAGAAAGGAGGGAAAGAAAAAGAAAGAGAAGAAGAAAGCAGAGAGGGGAGAGACCAAGAGAAAGAGAGAGAGAGAGAGAGAGAAAAGCAGAGACAGAGACAAAGACAGAGACAGACAGACACACAGAAAAAGGGAGGAGGAGGGAGACAACAAGCACTCAAGTTAAGGTTCTAATGTACAATCACACATAAGGATTGGGATCATTAACCTGAAAAGGAGACAGGAATTTTTTTTATACTCTGCAGGAAGGGTGCCACAATTAAGGAGAATTATGAAAATGAAGGGTTACTAAAGAGTGGTGAATAGTCAAGAAGAATATATACTGGGAAATCATTGACTGTCCCCCAACACCTCCCTTCCCCCCAAAAAGGACCATTTGTGATTCTAGAGAGATATTTCATTTGAATGGTGAGGAGGAATCAAGATTGCAAGGGGTTAAGAATTGAACTAACGGAAGAAAACATAGATGGTAAGTGTAGACAGATTTTTCTTGGAGTTTGGCTGCAAAAGGAAATAAAACACATACCCCATCTGGCCCCATACTTTTCCTCCAGACTCAATTCTCACCACTCCCCTACACAAACCCTCTGTTCCATCATAACTAATCTTCTCACTATCCCTGAAAATACTTTTTTAATTTCCCCATGTCTGAACCTTTGTTCACATCAATGTATCTTCTCAGAATGTCTTAGACGATCCTTCAAGACTCATTTCAAGCCCCAGTCTTTTCTCGAAGGGAGTCTTAGCAGATCACCCCACCTAAAACTGGTTTCTCCCACTTGCTGAATTCTTATTCTGTATCATGGGTTGTATACCAAAATAATTCAGAGAGTACTGTTGTATTTTCTTAAGGACATATCTTTTTGCTCTCCCCAAAGAAGTCGAACTCCCAGTAGAGGTTCTTACAGATTTTTTGATTGACTCATTGATTGGCTTAATGGAACAGAATCCAACCCAAATATGGAAAAGCTCTCTTCTTTTGCCTATCCATACTTCTCACCAGTTGTTGGTGATCATTATGATAAGGGGCAAGAATGTTATGACAAATCAGAGAGATCAGCAAACCTAAGACTGCTCAGGAGAAAGATTCTCAGGTTAAGAATCTTCCTATGCCTCAACATCCTGAAAGAACGAATTTTTGTCACCTAAACAGAGATGTATAAGAAATATCACAATGGCTGTCCTATCCAGCCAAATAAAATTTGCTTGGATCAATCAACTTTTCCCTTTGACACGAAATGACCTAATGAATCAAATTTATACAAGCCAGTGGCTTTATTACTAGTATTCTAAGCTAAACATTACATACTAAAGCTAGAGGCAGCTTTTTATATGTTTCTAAGTCATTTCTACCCACACACTTTCCACCCACATATATTTATATCTCTAGCTTCCTTAACTGAATTATAGTCAAATACTTCATTGCAGATAGTTTCAGCCAGGAGGACATGCCCCGGGGAGTTTATTCATAGGCAAATGTATTATTCACAAACTTGATCTGATCATATGGAATTTGTCCTATAAACATCAGCCCTGAGGAAATTCCATTCATAAACATAAGTGATTATACTTAAAAGAACTATATTGAGGAAAAGAAAGGGAAAGTGAATAAACTTGAAAAAGATGAGAATGGCACAAGTTTTTAATGCTGGAACACATAGAAGGAACTGCTAGAATTTTATTTTATTGCCTCTCCACCTCTTTCCATGACATTGTTTCCTTTCCATGGTGCACTAGGTTTGCTTCACAGTTCTGAAGGGAGGAGATGATGCATTAAGTACAGTATGGTGAGTTTATAATGATAGTTTCCATGACAACCAGACAAATAGTTTCCATAGTTTTTATTTGTGTTTTAAACAGAGGGGCTCTAGGCAAAGATTTCATAGGAATAGTGAATATGGTGGAGACTGTTATAAGAATTTTTATTTTTATCAAGTTCAAATCACATTTATTTACTTTAAATAAAGAGCTACTCCATTTACCAGACAGAGTATACTTCTACATAACTTGAGTGTCTCTAGCATTACTTGGCCCAAAGATTCAATATTATAAGGCTCATTATAAGATTATAGATCTTAGAATCTTCCTCATTTTACAGATTAATAAATTGAGGCCCAAAAATGTCAAATAATTTGATCAATGTAAAAGAAATGTGATTAATTATCTCATCTGAGATTTAAACCAAGGTCCTTTGACTCCAAACTTCACAAACTCCAAGCATTGCCCATTACATCATGCTATTTTTAAAAAAATCTAATATGTAAAACTCATTCAAATTAAGAACTTTTTCTCAGACTTTTTTTTTTTTTTTTTTTTGCTACTAGCCATAGCATCAGTGAAAAAAAACCATGAATTTCCTTGGATTCATGATTTAGACATAAAGATTGATGCTATAAGAAAATTAGGAGAACAAGGGTCCATCTACCTCTCAGATCTGTGGAGAAGGAAGGAGTTTATGGTCAAAGAAGAATTAGAGAACATTATGAAATGCAAAATGGAAAAACATGATTTTCCAGTATTCCATTGCAAGATTCCCTATGGTGTCTTGACAAATATCATTCATGCCTCAATGACTAGGAATCCCCCTTTGCACTTGTGGATTGAGAGGCCCAGCCCCATTAATGTAACACTTCTTACATCGAATGGAGGTCAGCAGATTGCTGTACAATTGATACCTCTGCTACTCCCTTCTCTGGCTCTGCAGAAAGAAACCTATCTATTATTAAAAACCCTATTAGTAGTGGTGAGATTGCACTGTTCCCTCTCACTATCGCTGCTGAGTGTTATCTAATTGGTTTTTATTACTTCGAAAACCCAGGGAGTGTGGAGCTCAAATACACATTTGCTAACGGTTGTGTTCTTCCCTCTTGTACTCATTGGAGATGCTTTTAGATCATTTAGATTTTGTCAGCAAGAAAAGGGAAGAAAAATGCCAGAAAGCAGTTTGGCCAGTACCACAGAGTTACAGAGGTACAAAAGGGAATATAGACCCAAAGGTTTAGAATTGCTGTGAGAGCATTGGTGCTTCTCTAAATTGATATAAAGCATTTTTAAGGATTTTCCTAGACTGAAATGAAATAAAATTTGCTCACCGAATTGTGTTGCTACCATGAATAACTTATTCAAAAGACTGTTTACAATTTTTGTAGGCTTGACCAGTTTATATATTTTCCTTATTAATATTCTTAGGGAACTTTTTTTCTTTTGAATAGTATTTTATTCTTCCATTTTCATGTAAAGATAGTTTTCAACACTCATTTTTGTAAGATTTGAGTTCCAATTTTTTTTTTCTCCCTAAGACAGCAAGCAATCTGAAATAGGTTATATGTGAGAGATTTTCTTTAAAACATTGTATGCAATACTAATTCTTCAGAATCACACATATGCAACAAGCATGTATCACTTGACCAGTTTCTATTATTGCTATATTCCTTTCTTGCTTATTTCCCCTTGAGATGTATAATGAAGTTTTGCTTAAAATAATTTACTTCTTTTTTCCCCTAGGAGAGCAATTTCTTTTTACCCCTTTAAATCCATGGCCCTAAGGCACAGAATAATATGGAAAATTTTCAGTTTTGCTCCATCTTAAAAAAAAAAAAAAGCCTACATTTCAGGGCCAAATATCTTGAGTAGGTTTACTACAGAGACTTCCCATTTACTCACCACCTCCTCCTCCTTTCTTGACCCCTTGAAATTAGATTTCAATTTCATTCCACTCAAGATGTTCACTCTATGTCAAGATTGGGTGGCATCTTTTCAGATGTTTCCTTTCTTGATCTCTCCCCTGCTTATAACATTGCTGGTTACCTATTTCCTATAACATCAGCATCTGCTCTCTGATAACCTCCTCTAGTCTTTCTTTTTTTTATTCTACTTTTTGTCTCCTTGACTGACTCTTGTAACCTCCACCCATTAACTGTATGCACTGGGCCCTGAAGGAAAAGAAAAACCAGCTCTAAAATATAAGGCTGTACTTTCAGGGCAATGTGTGAGTGGGGTTACTGGGAGTGCTGACAAGAGTGATAAATGAATGTCACTTCTTCCTAAGATTCAATGGCATGATCCTCCCCTCAGTACTTCAGGCTCATCTCCTCAGTTATTTTCAATGCTTTCCTCTCCTTTGTTCCCTGTACACTTCCCTGTCACCAAGTCCTGCAAATAGCACCTTTTTCTATACACTTCTCCAGCCACAAGCTTTAAACAAAAGTCTATAATCCTCTCATTGCTGTATGACTGGTTCCAGTCTGTCTTCACTCTCCAGTCCCTTGTTATTCAGTCATGTCATGTCCAACATTTCATCACCCATTTGGGGTTTTCTTGAAAAAGAGACTAGAACAACAATTAGAACAAAAAGAGAACTAGAACTAGAACATTTCTTTTCCCAGCTCATTTTACAACGTAGAGAAACAGAAAAAGCAGAACTCGAGTGTCTCGCCCCAAATCACACAGCTAATAAGCATCTAAGATCAGATTTGAACAAAGGTTCTTCCTGACTCCAGGCCCAGTGCCCTATCCACTGTGCCATGGAGGTATTGCTCACTCCAATATATCCTTCCCTCAGTAGGAAGACTCCAGTTCTCAAAGAGTGGTTTTAACACATTGTTTAACATATGAAATTTGGGGATTATTTACATTTATCTTTCTGATAAAGACCAGATTCCTTACCATATTCAACTCTCTAAGAACTCTTCTTTCTATCCATTCTAGATTCAGATTTGACTGTAGCTAAATAAGTATATTTTCTGGCCCTTTCTCAAACTTTCTTTCAACTCCTATTAGATCAAGTAATATAATATATGTAAAACAATTTGAAAAACAGTATTATATAAATGCTAGTAGCAGGAGCAGCAGCCTTTCTGCTGTTGCAAATTGTGTATCCCTCTCCACTTTTTGTTCCCTAAGCCATATATCATCATCAAAGGTATACCTAAGAAATATCTTTTCTTTCCAATCACTCTGTGCATTGTAGTATTTCTTTCAGATTAATTTTGTTTTTAAGAAGCTATATTAGGACCTCTATTTCCATGAAATTAAAAAAAAATACATTCTTATGTCTTTTTTGCATGTGTTTGTTTTGTGCTTTAAAAAAATTTAAAGTACTTTTATTGACTCCAAATAAGGGAAAAAATAAACTCCATATTTTCTTTGCTGGTCTCACATGATTGTTAGATAACTATGCATCAGGGAATACAATGTTCTCTGAAAGAATTAAAATGAATATAATGGAGGGATAGAAGGGAACATCTAGATAGATAGTATAAAAACAAAATATATAAAATAAAAACTATTTTTTAAAATAAAAATAAATATAACATAAGGGACAATGGAGAAGCATTTGACAGATATTAATAGACTGCAAATCAGTATAAACAAGGAACTAAGAAGGAAAAATGAATTATTTTATTATAAAGATTGATGAGAAGAGAATAAAATAGTCTAATCACATGATGAAAGCAAGGGACAACTGCTGGAATCCCATGTGCTCTATTGGTGGTCTCAGTCTGTCAAGAGAAACTTAGGAAAAGCCCATTCTATTGGGTGATTTCTCTGAATAGAATTTATGGCATGGCATGAATAAAATTTGAGAATGATGGGTAGGCATAGATGGGATATACTGTACCACTGGACAAATACAACCTGATGAAATCAGATATCCATTTGACTACTATTTAAGGCTATGTGTACTCTCTAGGATGGAAATTATATCTTCTAATAAATTAATTCTCTCCTTCTACTTTTATGACAATACCCTGAACATAGTTAAATTTCTGCAAAAATTTTTGATTGTTAATTTCTCTTTTCATAGCCCATGCATTGTGGAATGGAAGGTTTCAAACCTCACTCTCTTACTTGCCCATGGCATACATTCAATGTCAACATTTATTGAATATCTAATGCTATAGAAAAGGTACTCATTGATAAGCATTAAAAAGAAAGAAGAAGAAGAAGAAGAAGAAGAAGAAGAAGAAGAAGAAGAAGAAGAAGAAGAAGAAGAAGAAGAAGAAGCAGCAGCTAATTCTGCCTTTAAATTACTTCTATTCTTTTGGGAAAGCTTCTGGGGAGAATGGCCGTCACTAGTTGTACTTACAAATTGAAGAACTGTTACCATAATATGTTTCTTTTGCCCTACATCTTCTATTTTATTTAATCTTTTGAATTTCTTGTAGCACTCTTATGGAGTAGTAAGATGTCGGAATCAGGAATGGGATGTCTCATGTGAAGCACTGTCCTAGTGGGGTCATCAGATTGGCTCCTTGCCATGCTGGAGGCTGTACTTTTATAATGAGGAAGTTAAAAGATAATTATGGAGATTAATCCCTCAATCACTGTGGCCTGTGAACTCTGCCAACCAAAACCCTGATTGTCAAGGACAGTGCTGCCATGCAATCAATGCAAGGACAGGGAAACCCTGTCCTCATCTGTCTTTCAAGCCATGAACTACTCAAATTTACCCCAAGAGGCTTTTTCAAGCAAAAACAATACTTGGGTGTAAAACTGCTTTTATATTATCAGCCACATAGAGGTTACTTATTTATCCATGAAATCATTGGGTTAAGTTGGTAAAACTTTAAGTAACCCCAAATTGATCTGCAAGGGAAGGAAAGGATTAAGAAAGACTGGTTAGTTGAAGGACCAAAAATGAAATGGGAAAAGAAAGCAGATTTCCCTAACTGATTTTATTCATTTCTTCCCATTGCCAAAAACAAAACAAAACAAAAAAAGTTTATTTTAATTAATTTGCAAAGCTATAATAGAAAATAAATAATTCTTCAAAGCATATCAGTCTCTCCACATGTTCACTACATTTCACATTTAACATATCACAGTGATATTTTCTTGGATAATGTGGCACCCTGGTACTCTGAAGAAATAAAATATCACTCTTTTAGAAACTGCATTTTTCTGGAGTTGTGAAAATTCTTCCTGTTTGATTATTGGCTTTCTTTTATGATTGCTCAAGTTCTTGATTTGGTTAAGATGACATGGCTACAAACATATTCCACATTTTAAGTTATACATGTAAGTGGGTAAAACTTCCTTCCTAGATTGCCTCAGTGAGGCATTTAAAGTGCTTAATAATCTGATTCTATCCTTATTTCCAGACTGATTTCCTGTAATCTGTGTAGACCCAACTGGCCTTCTGGCCGTTCTTCATATGTGACATTTGATCTATCTCCATGCCTCATCACAAACTGTCCCCTTTATCAGAGTGCGACACTTTCTAAGTTGATCTTTTCCAATCTCTAGTTCTCTTTAAGGATAAATCCATATATGTTCCATATCAGGAGGGCTTTCCTGATTTCTGTAATTACTAATGTTCTGTCCCTGTCTTCTTAAAATTATTTTATGTTTAATTGTGTAAATGCCATATCCCCTGATAAGCTCTTTTTGGGTAGAGGTGATTTAATTTCCCCAGGCACAATACAGTAGTACAACAGGTGTTTAATAACTGCTTACTGAATTGAATTGAGTTGGATTCCATGAAACTTCAAGGGAAAATATTCCTAAACCAAACATAAGTCCCTGAACATAAGAGGATAGGTATAGGTATAATATATTGCTACTTTCTAATGCTACCAAGGTGTGCATCTGATATTATTTTCAGACTTGTAAGACTCATTTGCTTTCTGACCTCTGATCTATCTCTTTCTCATTAGATTTAATTCAGTAATCACACCCTACAAACCATTCAGGCAGAAATACCCTCACTGATTGCAACTCTCACCAGATAGCACATGAATAATGCTATAATGTTCACCAGGGGCCCATGGATTAGGTTGTACGCTTTTCCCTCACCTACAGATGTACCTCCTGTTTGTATTGAAATTGCTCTCATCTCTACATGGTACTCCTTCTTTTTCCCTGCATGCCCTTGGTAGGTGTAATTCCATACCTGAAGTGTGCCTCTGAGTTGATTATTGTAGCCTTACTTTCTGCTTTCTTCACTGGTCTCCACTTAACTATGATGTTCCATTTCTCCTTTTATGCCCTGTGTGTATGTAACTATCACCCTTTCCCACACTTAAGCCCCTGGCTGTCTTTACTTCTTCTGTACAACAGTGAAGATTTGTGATTTCTTACTTACATTATATTAGCTGAGATTCCAGTAAGAAACTCTATCCCCTGGGTATAGGTGACTCTCCCTGACTGTCTCTTGCCCCAGCTTCCTATTTATTTGATTATTTCTCTCACTCCCAATTTGCTCCCCGCCTGTGATTGTGTCTATTTTATCCCCTGTGTGCCAGGTTCTATGATTTCCTCATACTTCCTTTACCTCTTGTGTGGTATGTATATGTCAATATCTATTTCCTGTGGGATCTATGTTTAAAAAAGTATGTTGTTGAATGATGTATGTGCTTTAGTTGGGAAGATGTATCTGTATCTCTCTACATCCTTGTTTTAAATCTTTATGCATGAGCAGTATCATTCAAGCTGAGCAGAAGCTTAACCGCCTGAAACTGCACATTGCCAGCTCCACAAAGAGCAGCTTTCAGTCCTGAAAGGATATAAATCATTTATTCAGCTGATGGCAGAGAGATGTGGTCTAGAGGAGACCCGGATTTTGCATTTTTAATAATTGTCCTTCAGAATAAAATCTTCAAGATTGTTTATTCTTCTATCAAAAAAGGAACAAAAGGAAACCTTACTTACATAGTCTTTCAGCTTCTCCTGAGAGTGGAATATCTAAGATTGTATTCATGAGAAAGAACTAAGTAAGTTAACCAAACCTCAAAGGAATTCTGTGTCAACCAGGGTTATGGGAGGACCATCCTTTTGACACCAATTTATAATGTTACTGGCCAATCTACTTTCCTCCTTTCCCTCAGTTCGTATGAACTAACCAGTTGCAGTTTTTCATCTCTTATAGTCTGGGAATAGATTATTCTACTGGAATAGTGTGTGTGTGTGTGTGTGTGTGTGTGTGTGTGTGTGTGTGCATGCATTGTAGTAGAAGATACCAAGATACCAAGGGAGGCTGAGGATGAGGAATGCAGAGGGACATAGTTCCAGAATTCTCTGCTCTCATCAATATTTAAATAATTTTTAAAAGTTTAGTTCAACATTTTCAGACTCTTATTACATTTTGAATGAAGGAATTAGGATAATGCTTGTTCTCCTGTGTCCTAGAGGAAAGAAGGAAGGACAGTGATTGAAAGTTATAAAGAAGAAAATGTAAGCTCGATATCAAGAAAATATACATATGCACACAAATACAATATAAGCAAAAAACCCCCAACAACCCCCCAAACAAACAAAACCAAAATCCACTCTCTAAATTAGATATATCAGAAATAGAATAGGCTGCCTCAGGAGATGTTCTATTTGAACTCCCAACCTAAACATCACTAGAGGACATCAAACTGATTCTGGGTGACTACTCCTTAAATATGTAATAGTGAAAATACATTTTTAGACCAGTTAGCATCTAAGGTCCCTTTCAGTTCTGAAATCATATAATTTTGTAAAAAAAAAAAATGGAAAAAGTACTGAATAGAAACAAGGTGATAGTATTTAGAGATGGAATCAGCCTTTAAGTCCATGTAGTTCAACTTGCATGTTTTGTAAATGAAAAAACTGAGACCCAGAGAAGGTAAATGATTTGACTGTGGTCATAATAACTGTGGTTAAAATCTTGACACTAAATTCAAAACTCTTTCCCCTACAAAGAACTGTTTTATACAAATGGGAAACATAGATAGGTATTTTTTAACGATAGAAAAAAAAATATTGTGCTAAATCTATAGTGTTGCATGTTCTCAATCTATTCAACATACGTGACATTAGTAATAGTTCAATCACCATTTTCTAGTGCAAGAGTTCTTAGCACCCCTACCCCAAGAGTCCTGTGCCAGATTTTAGGAGATCCATGAACTTGGAAGGGGAAAAAAAAGATCTTTTTTTTTGGGCATTTCTATCAATGATGAATGTAGGCAAGAAACTATTACTCTGACAAGGGATTGATAGGCTTCATCACATTGCTGAACAGTTCAAGACACAGATAATTTCAACAACCTCTTGACTAGAACATTTAAATTGTTTTAGTTCTTGACAGTCTTTTCCATAAATATCTTACAAACTTTCAGTATTGTGTATACTTTTTAGTCAAAAGTAGTTTTCTCGTGGCAGATAAGTAGTGTGGTGGATAGAGAACCAGTCTTGAAGTCAGAAGAACCTGAATTCAAATCTGACTTCTGACACTTAACACTTCCTAGCTGTGTGATCCTGGGCAAGTCATTTAACCTCAATTGTCTCAGCAAAAAAAAAAAAAAAAAAAAAAAAAGTAGTTTTCCACAAGAGAAAACACATAGTATAATACTGTTTTCATGATTTCCTCTTCTATATTCAAACACAACCATCTAAAAATGTGTGGATGTGTAGATATACACACAAATACATATACATATAGTAATAATATATGGAATCATAATATATAGCAATAATAATAATAATAATACATTATAATACATCACTATAATTCTGTTAATATTTTATCATTGTATTATTATAATAATGTTAATTATTATATTAATAATGAAATCTATATAATATATTTCTACTTTGCTAGTATATGAAAAAAAAAATTTCTCCACTGTGGTATTGTCAACTAACTCTTCTGCTTATATAGTAGCTAATTAGGATTTTGCTAGGCTTCAGGGAACAGAGAAGCATCCAAACTAATTTAGTATCTGTTATGGCCAGGGCACATGAACACAGAACTTGAGTTGAAAATGATTTTCATGGCCATGGAGCATAACCATCATTACACACACACACACACACACACACACACACACATATATGTAATGGGCTGAGGCTTGACTTGATGCACTGAGGTCCCAAGCACATGAGGCTAAATAGTAATTGGACCATACCCTATTAATATATAAGCTTGGAGAAAGAATGGCCCCCACCTACTCTTTGTGCAAGTCCTGATGTGTTGTATAGGAAATGACGATTTTGGTGGGTGGAGGCAGGGGAGTGGAAAAGGAAGGGGAAGGAGAGACTTTTGGGATTGCCTTGCCACAGTTTGCTCAGCTCACATCTCTCTCTGTTAGCTGGCTTCCTGTCGCAACTGTCCATATTGCTATCGCAACCTTTCTTGCCTATATTTGCTATTGCAATCTTTATTCACCTCTTCAGTTCAATAAATATTGAAGATTTTTCCCTTAACCTGAATTCCTGACTCCGGCTGATTTTAAATACGCGGTCATTACATATATATATATACTCATTCAAACTAATATACACATACACACATACACATATACACATTCACCCAGATTCCTTTCATAACATATCTAAGAAGTGTCATTGTGGACTCTGTGTGATGATCTCTGATCCAAGGATAGGAAGATGTATCACTTTTCTAGGCTGCCCATTACACTTTGGAACAGCTCAAATTGCTAGGAAGTTTTTCCTCATATCCTGCCTTCATTCACTTCTTTGCAATTCCCCCCTGCTTTGTTCCTATTTTTGCCCTCTGGAACCACACAAAACTAAATTCATTCTTTCTCCTCTTCACAACCTTTAAGTACTTGCAGATATTCTTCATGTCCCTATCGAGTCTTTTATCAGTTAAGCATGTTCAGTTTCTTCTATCAGTTTTCATATGCTTTGGATTTGGTGCTCTTTACCATGCTGGTTGCTCCCTCTAGACACTTTCAAGTTTATTAGTGTCCTTAAGGTGTGTACAGGATTCATAATACTCCAGAAAACTATATTGTTAAAGAATACCTTATATGTTATAAACCAAGCTTCTCTGTTTCTACATCATGCAGAAGTAATATTGATCTGAAACCTTTTAACTGCCCCCTACAGTTAAAAAAGGGCATAAAAATAAGGCAAAACTGCCAGAGCCATTGCTGTATAATTAAAGATCAAAACCCTGTTTACCAGTGGTATCTGCATGAAATCACTTGTTCAAAAAATAAAATAAATCACAAGTTTTTCTGCACCTTGATAGGTCACAGACTCTAAACTGTACTTGCTTAAATCCACAGGACTTAAGGGCATACTAGAGCTACCTTATACAGAATCAATTGTTCAGTTTTCTATCTCAACATTTATAACTTTGAAAACAGTAAATGCTATAGCTCAAGGTTTGATTAATTGCTTTGTTGGCTCTCTAGACTTGAAAAAAGTGAGGGAGGAAATATTAATAGAGATAAAATTTTAGTGTTTTATATGTTTTGTTTTTTCTTTGGAAAATTGGTTTTTAAACATTGAGCAGCCCACCAATGCAGTAGACCCACTTATTTTTATAAATTTCACAGATTCTGTATTCTACTATACCTGTTTCCATAGGCTTTGACCACTTGCATGCCTGAACCTATGATATGGATCAGTAGGCTATATTTCAACAGGACTCTTAGTCCTAGTCTTCTGGATGTCCCTTCTTGTCTTCTTTTTGTGTTCTTGGAATACTGAGGTCAAATTAAGATAGTATGTGTACATAGCTTACTGTGAATACCAGTACATTTACTCTTCTTGAATATAATAAACTCAATATAAAATGGATACTATAAGAAAATGGAATACAAGATATAAAACCTGAAAATAAAGAATATGATATACGTGCGTTGTTTCCCCCTCTTCCCTTGGAGATGAAATAATTGAGATTCTCATAATAGTTTTCCTATGACATGTGAGTCAACTTACATGGGTGATTTCATGAAAAAAAGAAAAGATAAACAGTGCATTTGCTGATTCTAGAATACCTGGTTTTCTTTTGTGACTGAGAATGGATTTGAGAATATAGTTCATTTCCTAGGTAAACCACATTACAGGAGGTTAATTCAGTAGGAACAAAACCTTAGTGTGTTGTTTTGACTTATAGAAGTCTAAAAAACTAGACCTGGAAAAAACCTGACAGTTCATCTGGTCCAGCCACCAGATTTTACAAATGTGAAAAGAGAGACCAAAAAACAAAGCCATAAGTAGAAATTCAGGCACCCATGGCAAATTCAATTGGACAAGGGATACACTCTGTGCTAGTTGGGTACAGTTAGACTGAGGGCAGATCTATACCTAACTCCTTTTGATGTAGCCAACTGCCTAATAACTCTAAAACCTCCAACCCCCCAGTCCCAAGAGGATAAGGTAGAACATTTAGAGTTGACATCATGCAATACAGGACAGAAGATGATTTACATCAGCTTCCAGGGACAATACTCCAGCTACTCAGACTTAGGTATAAGTACTCAAGAGATGGGAGTGGACTGGTCCAAGATTATGTACTTTGGGCAAGCCTACATAGAAACTCTGACTTTTTGTTTCAGCCTAATGATCGTTTCACTAGGGTAAGTGGATCACACATAGAGACATTATGAAGCAGGTAATAAGCATTATATTTCATGATACCAAAAAGTATACAGAGCCCTTGAAGAATTGAATGCTTTCACTACCGGATTGGTCTTATCTCTTTAAAAACAATCACAAAGAAAAGAATCAGAAAAAAAAAAAATGTATGTGTAAACTAATAAAGTGTTTTGATAGAACTAGACTCCCTAGGGTTTATTTTCATAATAATGGTATGAATGTATCAAAACCTAGATTCATCTGTTTATAGGAAAGGTAAAAACAATTTTCTTATCATTACCCTACTTAATGGCATTTTAAACCTAGTATTAAAGTTGTTTATACATTTCAGTTACCCCAAAGAACTAAACTTTCTGATTATTTACCAGGCATGGATATTTATACTGAACCTAAAAGCCTTTCCCCATCTTTTCAGACATCAAATAGATCTGTAGTCTCTGTGATATGACTGTTCCTCCTGTAATGCAGATCACAGCCAGTCCATCCTACCCATCTGACTCTTGTTCATGTCTTCTCATACCAAGGCCACCCAATGTACTGCCCCCCCCCCCTTTTTTTTGCTTTCTAGTAGCAGCCAGAGCATATTGCTAACTACCAGTTATCTCTCACTCTGAACACTTTTTTTTTTTCATTGCAAGATGTCAAGCATATGGGAAATCACATCATCATAATCTCTGAGTTATCTGAACATACAGATTTAGGTTTTCATAGTCTAATAAATGGAAGTAAACTGATTAAAGCTCAATTTAAATAAGACAGATATGTTATTGATAGACATGTGTAAAGATTATAGTGGACATCTTTCATAGTATTTTTTCTTTTCCTTGCCAATGAGCTTTTTGGGGGATACTACTGAGTTAGCAGTTACTGATGAATTAGAATCCAGCAAAGTATTTTTCTTAATCCTTATTATTTCTCAGAGAAATGATCATTCTCTTTCTCTCTTTGTCTCTCTGTCTCTGATTCTTTTTCTTTCTCTCCTCTCTTTTCTTTCCTCCTTCCCTACCCTCTCTCTTCCAATCATTGTTTTTTTCTGTCTCTTTTCCTCTATTCCTTCTCTTTTTATCTCTATATCTTTCTCTTCAGTCCTCTTCATTTTCCTTCCTCCTTTCTTCACTACCTTCCTTCCTTTTCCTTTTCTACTCTTCCCCAAGTCCTTCTTAGTCATACTGCCCCAGTCCCTTCTCCGCAGGTACTATAAGGTACCCAGAAAAGTAGGAAATGTTTTTTCTTATTTTTCTCAGTCTACCTCAATTTCAATACCATTATGTTTCTCCTTGCACCTATACTGATCATTTTATCAATGTTCAGTGGCCTTTGGTTGGATGAAATTACCATAAATGCTGGATCTAAAGATTTGCTGTATATCAATAAATAGCACCACTCTTGATTCTCTAAATAGTATTTGCCTAAATCTTATACTATACATAGTCAACCTTATCTATCTCTAGATTCTCAGGGATAGGAATCTAGTTACTAGAGGTAATTAAGAGCATTGTCTCTATTTTATTTTGACATTTATTAGTCTAAAAATTATCACCTTTTCTTTTAAAACATTTTTTACAGAGCAATCAAACCCTTTCAGAGTTACTCTGCTCTCAAATCCTATGATTTTTAAAGAGTTCTGTAATGCTGGAGAAACTGAGGAAAATAGAGATTAGAGAATATTTAATAATATATTAAATGGAAAGATATACTGGGATCAAATGGATCTATGGTTTGATCCCAGGGCTGAATGAGATTATTGTTTCCAAGAATCCAGAAAACAATGTGAGTTTTCAACGACATATATACATGTGGCTCAGAGGCAGGGGGTAGACTGAGGCAGGGGCGGAGTCGGTACTGAGAGCTGAATGGGACTCTGACAGGGTGGAGTGAGCCACAGGAGATGAGATGACATAATCAGGGGGAGGCACCCTGGAGATGGGGAGAGGCATCTTGATAAGACAGTATCTAACATTCTAATAGCTTGGGATGGGGAGAGGCATTCTGATATTCTAAAACATAAGAGCTTTTATTCTTATCAAGTATTCTGATAAAGAGGGAGGGGAGGTTTTGCAGGACAGAGAAGCAGGGGAACTGAGTCAGGACTTGGTCAGGATAATTAGGGAGACTGAGAACTGTGGCATAACAGTTCAAATTTATGACCTCCCTGCTAATCATTCTGTTAGCCTCTTAGTGTGGGATAAATGCACTACTGATTGGTTCTTAGTTTGAGGCAAGGGTTTTGGAAGGGAAATCCCCCTCCCCCATTTTTAATCTGCATGTATTTTCAATTTTTTTGTTTCACGAAAAGTGAGATTAAGATTAAGAATTAAAAGAGCAGGAAGACAGTGCAAAGAGTTTTAGGTGTAGAAATAGATGAATCAGGTTCAAATTATGCTCCTGATACTTTCTGTCTAAGTGAACTCTGACAAATCCCTTAACCTCCTTGCCCCTAAGAAGGTGGTACCAGTTATCCTCTGAGGTCCATGATTGCTTTAGATTTACAATCCTAGCTCTTAGTGTTAGTACAGATTGTATTGGGAAGAGAAAAATGAACTATCTTAACAAAAGAAAAAGAAAACTGAGTGGGGGAGGGGGTTTGAGGATTTTGTTGTCTGCCAAGAATATTATTGTAGCAACCTCTCACGCTTTTCCGTTGATTTGTTAAAGCAGTGCCTGTTCTACCTAAAGTTTTAGTATTAGAATAGCTTAATGAGTTGTTAATGAGTGAGAAAGTGCCCTAGTCCATGTTAAGTCCCACCTACACTGCATTGTTTACACAGGGTCAAAAACCCTTTGGGTACTTATACATGAGCAAAATAATTAAAGCACTTTCTAATCTAGTTTCAAATATCCTTCAGCCAACCTGCTTTCAGCCTACACACAGATACAATTTAAATTGGTCCAGGCAAAGTGGTTTAGAAGTGGATTACAGAATATGCAATGAAGCTGATCCCCTCATCCCTATTCATTTCTACTAGAGTTAACTGCTGACATATTGACAATGAATTTGAACTCAGCTTGAGCCAGAGCCACACATTCCATTCACATCCTGCTCGTGACAGTCTGCCTATTGGCATCCCATTGGTATCACATGTGGCATCATTGTGAAAGCCTCAGTGTGCTGGGCATGTTCAGGAATCTCTGAAAATACTTTCCCCAAGCATTTTAGATACAGGCTCAGAAGCAGGATTAGGTTTAAACACTGGTAGAATAGTTTGGCAGTGTGGCTTCAGGGCACTAGGAAATAACCCCCCTTCCCTCCAAGTTAAAAGTAAATAAAAGAAAAACTTAAAAAGAAAAAAGAAATACTAGAACATATATTTAAAGTATATAACATGGTATGAAACTACGTAATGTGGCATAATATGAAAAGGAAGGAAAAGATGGAAGAAAGCACAGAAAAAGAAAGATAAAGAAACATATATTGAGAGGGAAAAATGAGGAAATGAAAGAAGTAGATGGTATTTGTTCTAGACTTGTGTTTTTATTGCTGTGGGAATCTGACCTCATGGAAACTCTCTTCTATATAGATCAGTAATTCCTCTACTCTCAAGGTCTTTAGTGTGTGTGTGTGTGTGTGTGTATTTTCAAATTGTGCACCTCTTTGACTCTCTAAGCCTACAGATCCCTTCACAGAATGATCTCTTAAAACTGAAATAAACAAAAATAATTACTAAATAATGTAATTATTTTGAAAGAGAAGCATCAGAGTATTAAAAAAATAAAAATAAAAATAAACAATCACGGGTCCCAACTTTAAAATCCATTTTCTATAAACTTAAATAATTGCCTGGGTCCTAGATGGATTAAACTAGATGGATTTGCTTATGGTCACATTGCTAGTACTGGCCAAAGGTATGACTTGTCCCCCAGGTCTTTCTGGATCTAAATTAACCCTTTATCCAGTATTCCCTAACTCTTTTCAGAGAATGTTTATACATGATCAAATTTTTACCATTACTACTTTTGACAGTCTGACCTCAAAAAGTATTTGTTGAATAGAAGTAAATTCTCTAGAATTAATTAATGAAGGTATAATTCATTATAATAGTTAAATTGGTCATTACCACAGTAACAGCATCAGCCTTGAGAGACTATGCAAGCACTTGTCTTTGGAAAGTGTGTTCTAATACATTTTACCTTGCTGGGGTCTTGAAGAGAGTATGATTAGATTGCTACTCACTAAATAAAGGTTAGATAAATGTGACTAGGAAGTGTAAAAAGTATATCAGTTGGTCCTATAAAAGCATAAATAATAGACACCACATGTGTTTGGTACTGTCCGTTTACAATCCCTATTCCTGGAAGTTTGGTGCTAGTGGATTACTTGAGACTAGGAATTCTAAAGAGTCTAAAGGTACTCAGTTATCTGAACTTTCTGGCATCAGTAGAGAAGTGAGGGCCACCAGGCTACCTAAACAGGGTCTAAATAACCTAGATTTGAAAAGTAGAGAAAGTTAAAACTTCTGTTCTAATCATTATAGACCCCCTTTTATAATAACAATTTCAAAGGTATAAAATAAAATGCATAGAACTACAAAGAAAACAAAATTTTATCAAAATACATTAAGAATTAATCTTGAGTTCATGGATCTCAAGTTAAAAAACCTTGTACTAATAGGAGATATTGGTACCCCACTCTTGAAAGCAAATTTAAATTTTTAAATAAATTATGTATTTTGAATTAAAAAATCAGATATAGGTCCTAATGCCAAATCTATTACTTTTTAACCATGTAAATATGAGTAAATCACTTAATCTCTCCATGCCTTTTTTCTTATCTATCAGTATGAATAATAATAATTTTATTATTTCCCTCATAGGATTGTCCTATGGAAAGCTCTTCATATATAGCAAAGAATTAAAAACATGTGCATTATTATTATTACTTATGGTTTCTTTTTAAATTTCACATTATAAAAGATGCCTATAAAAATCATTTTCAAGGCATGCTTACTACTTTTATTTGATAAGAAATAGATTGGTCCTTTCAATCCAATATGGAATGCTGTGGAACCTAAATACATGAAGTGACTTCAGAAGTCCAAAATTATCATCTAAATGTTCTAGTTATGAAAAAGTTCTTGTGACCTCCATTCTGTTATAGTATTAATTTCTGAAGATGCATAGGTTGAAGATTTCTTGGATCATGTATTGCCTTTTCTATTTCAAAGGAACACTGAGGCACACCAATTCCATGTCGCTCCTATCCATAAACATTGCCTCCTACAAACCTATTTTTTTTTGGGGAGGGGGGGGTGTTGTTGTTGTTGTTGTTTTGGGTACTGGATTAACAGTAACTCTTGGATAATTTTGTCTTCTCTAGATCTATTGTGAATTATCAGGGCCTGGGAGACTCTTTTTGATAGTGTAATAGCATGTTGCCTGTATTGGTTCCCAAAGCCATCTTAGAATTTGGGAATATGATCCAAGAGAAATCATCAACTTGATGACAGCTGCTCTACATTTAGCTTTCTCATACCACCTAATAGATAGCCAGTTGGCCAGGCACCAGGATTTTCTGCCAACCTCAGAGGAGTACTTGACACAACTGTCTGGCTCACAGACTACTATGGTTAAGAAATGTTAGCCCAGTTTCATAACTATGGACTTTTTTTATTTTTTCAAAGAAAGTAAAACTTATAAGGCTAATCAACCATAGAGAATTACCTATGGGATGATTCTTCAAAGTGATAGATAGGGTCTCTGACCCCAAACTATACATTTTATTACTTATTTCTATTATTTTATTCATTATTCAGACATTAAACTTAATTATATTGGTCATATAAGGATCTTGTTTCTTCAAATGTCTCTTTTAAAGTAAAAAAGAAATTTTTTTTGGAGTTTATCTTGAATTATGTGAGCTACTTCCTTGATCGTTTCTACTTGAGTTCTGAGTTTATTGTGAGAATAGTGCATTGTAAGGAATAGAATACCTAAACATTTAAAACCTTAAATTCTCAAGGATATGCTATTTTTCAGTATGGATATTCCCTACTGACAGATCACAAATCTTCTGTCATTTAATAGATAGGACTTTAAAGTTTCTGTGGCCAAAAAGTTTATAACCTTTCAATCATCCTGATAATGAACAACAGCTATAAATTTACCAGGATTGGTGCTAAGGCAACAAACATTCTTTCCCTTGGCCTATAAATCTTTAAGAACTCCATAAGGATGAGTTGCTATTATTGGTCAAATCCTAGTAATGATGAGTTATGAATCAGCTAAGAACAAAAAATAACAAACAAGGTAAGTAACAGAAAGTGAAAAGATTTGGGGAAACTGCAGAGTCTGTTAAGCAGGGATTAAGGGAAGGTAAATTGGAATAGAATTAGAGATTTAGAGCTAGGAATTTAGTAGCCATCATGTCCAACCCACTGGCTTTTGTCATTTTTGTTTTGTCATTTTCCCCCCATGATCAACTTTTTATGACTCCTCTGGGTTTTTGTGGCAAAGATACCAGAATGATTTGCTATTTCCTTACATGTTATAGATGAGGAAACTGAGGTAAAATGAGTTAAATGACTTCCCCAGGGTCACCCAGGTATTAATATCTGGGCCACATTTGAACTCAGGAATATGATCTTTCCTGACTCCAGGCCTCACACTCTATCTATTGTACCACCTAGCAACCATGTAAAAGCCACCAAAACTGAGGGCCAAATAAATTAAAGGATATGCCCAAAGTAATATAGCTCTTAAATATCTGAGGCTGAATTTAAACCTAAGTAAATCTTCTTAACTTCTTGTCAGTTACAACTTGATGCCCTTTTGTTGTGGTTCAAAGGGGATCCCAAAAATGTTGGGAAATGTTCCAGACTGGCATCCCAAAGTGTCTCAAAAGAATTTGCAGGCTTAGACCCATCTTCATGTAAAGGGACAAAGTTTATTATAATTGTAATACCAATTAAAGCATGCTAAGTTCTAAAAGAAGTTAGCCCAGAGCCAGGGGCAAGAAGGTAAATTTACAGGAAAAAAGTTAGAGAAACCAGCTGCTTCATGTCACTGACATGCTAATTTTATGGCTCAGAGGTGGAGTTGAGCAGTGGTCTGTTTTTGATTTTGTGCTCAGGTGTACTACACATAATTTTTTGATCAGAGCTCAAGGAGCAAACCTTATAGAGGTGTGTTTTTTAGGCCTGAAATGTCACTAGGTCAAGTAGTGGACACCTAACTTTGTCTTGCACCTGCATCAATGTTAAGCACCTCATTATTGTTCATTAATCTCAGAAACGCTGTTATCACTGACCAACAGGCTGTTATCTGACAGACAGCAATATTTGTAGCCATAGCGTGAACTGGGGTAAGATAACCTATGGAAGAAATATATCATTTCCAATTACATCATTCCCAAGGCCAAGTGGCCTTAGGGCTATTGTTATATATTCCCTAAAAACTACACCACATAACTCTCATGTTACCTACACCGGTTTACACAAGAAATGTATAAAATTAATATAGTAAATAACTATACAACATATTTTAGAGGTAAAGGAGTTTAATCTTTTCTAGACTCAGCATTTAACAAAAGTTCCATCGAGTAGATAGCATTGAAAAATGTAAGAATAGGGAAGAGAAATCTTGGAATTGAGGAGCCAGAGAGAAAATAATTTAAGCAAGATCAGAGGATAGAAAATATTAGTTCATTTTCAGAGAACTGCACACATCTAGTGTTACTAGAATATAGTATACCATGAAGGGGAGTATTTTGTTGTGAACAGGAAATTTTTACTATTGTTTTCCAAAGAGCTGATTGTTTTCCACACATGGTTGTTTTCCCCAACACTTCACTTTTATTGTTTATTCAGCAGAGTGGAAAGAGTAATGTCAAACTCTTTTACTTATGACTGTTACTTAGTGTGTATCCTGAACGCATAGAAAATGTTTAATGGACTGGCTGAATTAACTAGTCAGGAAAAACTCATTAGTTTGATGACTTCTTTTTTTTTTTTTTAATTTTTATTTAATAATTACTTTATATTGACAGAATCCATGCCAGGGTAATTTTTTTTTTACAACATTATCCTTTGCACTCGTTTCTGTTCCAATTTTTTCCCCTCCCTCCCTCCACCCCCTCCCCTAGATGGCATGCAGTCCTTTATATATTGGATATGTTGCAGTATATCCTAGATACAATATATGTTTGCAGAACCGAACAGTTCTCTTGTTGCATAGGGAGAATTGGATTCAGAAGGTATAAATAATCCGGGAAGAAAAACAAAAATGCAGATAGTTCACATTCGTTTCCCAGTGTTCTTTCTTTGGGTGTAGCTGCTTTTGTCTGTCATTTATCAATTGAAACTCAGTTAGGTCTCTTTGTCAAAGAAATCTACTTCCATCAAAATATGTCCTCATACAATATCGTTGTCGAAGTGTATAATGATCTCCTGGTTCTGCTCATTTCACTTAGCATCAGTTCATGTAAGTCTCACCAGTCCTCTCTGTATTTATCCTGCTGGTCATTTCTTACAGAACAATAATATTCCATAGCATTCATATACCACAATTTACCCAGCCATTCTCCAATTGATGGGCATCCATTCATTTTCCAGTTTCTATCCACTACAAATAGGGCTGCTACAAACATTTTGGCACATACAGGTCCCTTTCCCTTCTTTAGTATTTCTTTGGGATATAAGCCCAATAGAAACACTGCTGGATCAAAGGGTATGCACAATTTGATAATTTTTTGGGCATAATTCCAGATTGCTCTCCAGAATGGTTGGATTCGTTCACAACTCCACCAACAATGCATTAGTGTCCCAGTTTTCCCGCATCCCCTCCAACATTCATCATTATTTTTTCCTGTCATCTTAGCCAATCTGACAGGTGTGTAGTGGTATCTCAGAGTTGTCTTAATTTGCATTTCTCTGATCAATAATGATTTGGAACACTCTTTCATATGAGTGGTAATAGTTTCAATTTCATCCTCTGAAAATTGTCTGTTCATATCCTTTGACCATTTATCAACTGGAGAATGGCTTGATTTCTTATAAATTTGAGTCAGTTCTCTATATATTTTGGAAATGAGGCCTTTATCAGAGCCTTTAACTGTGAAGATGTTTTCCCAGTTTGTTGCTTCCCTTCTAATCTTGTTTGCATTAGTTTTGTTTGTACAAAGGCTTTTTAATTTGATGTAATCAAAATTTTCTATTTTGTGATCAATAATGGTCTCTAGTTCATCTTTGGTCACAAATTTCTTTCTCCTCCACAAGTCTGAGAGATAAACTATTCTATGTTCCTCTAATTTATTTAAAATCTCGTTCTTTATGCCTAGGTCATGGACCCATTTTGATCTTATCTTGGTTTATGGTGTTAAGTGTGGGTCCATGCCTAATTTCTGCCATACTAATTTCCAATTATCCCAGCAGTTTTTATCAAATAATGAATTCTTTTCCCAGAAGTTAGGGGCTTTGGGTTTGTCAAACACTAGATTGCTATAATTGACTATTCTGTCTTGTGAACCTAACCTTTTCCACTGATCCACTAATCTATTTCTTAGCCAATACCAAATGGTTTTGGTGACTGCTGTTTTATAATATAATTTTAGATCAGGTACAGCTAGGCCACTTTCATTTGATTTTTTTTTTCATTAATTCCCTTGAGATTCTCGACTTTTTATTGTTCCATATGAATTTTGTTGTTATTTTTTCTAATCATTAAAATATTTTCTTGGAAGTCAGTTTGATGACTTCTAATGAAAAGTGTGTTGCCTCCTTTTAAACCTCTCAGCACATTGGTCTTCCTGAATTCAGACCTTACCACTTTTGTAATTTGGCTACAATGTGGCATGCCACACATTGCTGAAGGAAATATGTGGATTCATAGACAGCAGGAAAGGAAGTAAATCACTTAACAAGAGAACACTGTAGCACATTTCAAGAAAAGCTCTCATTGTTCTTCCATCAACCTTAGAACAAAAGTAAACAGTATCACAAGCAGGTAGGATAGGATTTCTGAGGCCAATAAGTATATTCTAACAAATGTTCATTAGTGAAAGCTCTTCAAGGTGGTTGGAGAATTTCCTACCATCTAAATTCGTTCCCCTTACTTCAACCCTGGCAATGGCAGAGATGGGGAAAAAGGGATCTTGACTTGTGACTTCATTAGCATATAGAATCCCAACTATCAACGAGTTCCTCCATCACTCTGGATTAGCAACTCATCTGTAATTTAGAGACTTAAAGAAGTTTTTAACCTGGTATGTGTGGGAGGGAACCTGGGCAGTATTTATGTGTATCAGTGACCTCTTTGGTAGTTTGGTGAAGTCTATGGGCTCCTCAGAATTTTTTTTTAAATGCATTAAATTATATAAGATTGCAAAGGAGACCAATTTTATTTAAGTACTGTTAATGGAATATTAAAAAAAAAAAAAGTGGCCAAAGCTTAAGAACTTTTGTTTTAGGGAGTTGGTTAGGACCATGAGGTGTCACCAACATTGGGAGGACAAATGAATAGTTTACTGCTCACAGATACTATGCATACAACAGGGAACTTATTTTACTGACCTCTTCACCACTCCATATTCTTTCTCTTATTCATATTCATTCACATTCAGGATTAAGCAGGATATTTTACTTGTGTGATGCTTTAAATCCTAAAACTACAATAGCAAAAGCATAGCATATTAAAGTTGAATCTATCAAGCTTGAAGGGAGTCAGACAAATAGGCAAATAGAAATGAGAGAGGAACAGGAATCTGGTTACATGTCTTTGAAAAGTAATTTAATTAACCAAGAAACCATTTAGCAATAAACTAGTAAAGCATAATGAAAGAAGCCCATTTCATTGTTCACATGAGGAACAAATACAAATATGAAGTAGTCTTTGCTAGGTTGCTTTGCATAATAGTAGCATTCAAGTGCCCACAGGAAAGGCTAATAGTTAATGTTCCATTTACGTTAATGAAAAGAAGTTTGGCTTTTCAAGTATAAAATATAGAGCTTCATGAGAATTTATTGCAAAGGAATAAATTAAACAAATGCAAATTCCACTTAGAGCTAACTAATCACAGATTTAGGTGTAGATTCTCATTGACTGAACAAAATTTGTTACCTGATTCAGTGAGACTGCTCATTGTTTAAGTGTTTATGTGTTTATTTTGCAATAATTTTGGAAGATGCTTACTGATTTTGATTAGTCATGATAGCTTGATAAAATATATGGATATATTCCTAGAGTTAGATTTACATTTCTGCCTATCATCTTGAAACAAAAAGTTACTCAAGTATTTCTCACTGGTAGCCATCATTTCTGTCATTTTAAGTGCATTCTGTCATTTTCAATGCAATGTCACACATGGGTATATGTTACAGAGATATGTAGTAAAGGAGGTCTACAATTCACAAATCAGGAATCATGGGGTATTATTCCTTTGTAACTGCCTTTGTCTACAGGTCTCAAATTATTTAGAGACATAAGCTTCTCTTACTTTTCTACTGCAGTTTGTTTCTGAAAGTATTCTTCCTCCAAGAATGTTTAGAGAACTAGTTTCTCATCAAGCAGTCCTGTGTTCAACTTTTGCCTCTGAAACAGAAAGACTCTGCTAACCTTTGCAGGTGGCAACTCTCTAAAACCATAAAATGCAATGGAAGTTCTGGCCTTCATTGGTAGAGATAATTCCCTCATATCATTGAAAGCAAAGCCCTGTTTCCAATGACACTGAACATACTGGCATGCTTTTCTGTGATTGATCTTTAATTTCAAAAATAAGCATTTACATCATAGAATGATCCCATAAAAGTAACAAGAAGTACAGGAGCTTTTTAGTCAACTATGATGAGCAGAGAAAGAAATTTCAAAGGGATAAAAAGGAGAAATATGACTAATGCATTAATGAAACCTAAAAAGACCTTCTGTCAAATTTAAATAATTTAGCAAGTATATTTATCTGTGTATTGAGTTGTGCTAAGTTTTGGATAAATAGAACACAGTTTTTACCTTCAAGTTACTTTTATGATAGTGCTACAGTCAATTCCCTAAAGATCCTTCACAAATAGTCACTGATACTCTTAATCCCTAGGAGTGAAAACTACTTATCTTTCTATCTTATATCCTTCCAAAGCTTTGAAAACTAATGAACAACTGGAACTTCTGTCCAACTCCCCAATTCCATTGTACAAACACATACACATGCATGCACACATGCCTCAGAGAGATTTCAGGGAAATTTAAGATTTGAAATGAATTAACATTCAGGGCTTGAAAGAAATTCAATAAGCTTTGGATTCAGAAATTATTTTGTTTTGTTTTTCTTCTTCATTCATATGGAGATTTTTTTTTGTTTTAGTATAGTTTTATTATTTAAATTTTATTATGATGATTTTTTGAGACTAGGTCTCCACATCTTCTTTCTATCTCCAGCTCACCCCAACCCAAGCTAAAAGAACAATATCTGCTCAGAGGCCCTATTCTGGTGTCTCATTTCCAAAGTACTTGAGTTCACCATTCTTTTTGGCTACTATATTCCCAGGGGCTCACCATATTGGTTTATGTCTTAATATAAATACTCAAACACAACTCAGAATTCCTAAACTCAAGTGATCCAATCATCCTTCACCTAAATAATATTAAGGACTACAGATATGTGTCACCAAATCTTGTTTAAATATTATTTCTCGTAATAGCTTTTACTTTTATGTTAGCATCATAGTCTCCTTTATGCAGGAGAGCCTTTGCTTCTAATGTGTGAGAAAAAGAGAGAGAAAACAGAGAGATTTCAGAAAAATTAATCAATATATTAGATATGTCTGAAAATTTCTACAATATGGCATATCCAAAGTTTACCCATCTTTGTAAAATGGGGTGTTAGATGAGACTATTATTGGTATGATTTCTTTATTTTATATATAGAATGATATTTTATGATCTAATCATGGAAATTAGCCTTCGTTTATAATAGAATGCTACAGCATTTAACTTTGACCTAGGTAGCCCATTGGAATGCGAACTTCCCCTAACATTCTAATTCATAAACAAATCTCTTTGTTGTTTACTATTTAGACTTCAGAAAACTCATTAGCAGAGTATACAAGATTTTCTTAGGGATTACATTCAACATATAATTTTCAACACAGTTAATATATAGGGAAGGCTGTCCCAAGATAATCAAGCCTTATGTTACTCTACCATGATAAGATCCCAGCTATTTTCTTCCTATATCTCAATAATATACATCTGAACAAACTTAATTATGGGGACATTAAGTGATCCCAAACATCAACAGCAAAATCCTTCTCCAGGTTTTTGCTCCATGACTGTAAGTGAACATTCCAGCAAAATAGAGGTTTGTATATTCCTTAAAGATGTTGACCCTGACTTCTGTCTTGCTGTTCCCAGATCTCATCTATTATACTTTCAATGCTCTTCTAACAAGTTGTAGCACTGTTATGATGAGGGAATACCATTTCAATTCCAAACTCCCGACTTAGAAGCACAAACTTGGATCACAAACTTTCTTGTAAACTGAAGACTACTTATCTTTCCATTTTACTATAAGTATTGTATTCTTGGGAAGGTTAAGTGAAATATTTATGGTCATTCAGAAAATCAGCTGGGAATAGAATTTGCTAAATTTGCTAAGCCCACATTTCTTTTCTCCGACAGTTCTATTTGTCTCATTTTAATCCACTTTCTATGACATTGGTTGTAGCTATCTGTCATCGACTAAGAGTAAGGCTTAGTAGTTTAAAAAAAAAATAAAGGAATTCAGCTCTTCCAAAAGATAAGAAAAAAATGTCAAGTCAATGTCTCTCACTATCCCCAAATCCCCTAAAGGAAACTGCTTTACGAATTCACACATGGTCCCAGGATTACATATATGTGATGGGAGAAGGATGGATGCCAATTGAATTCCAATCCTTATCTGTATGATTGCAAATCCTCAAGAGAGCAGTTGCCCCTCTTGCCAATGCTGGAATCAACCTCAGCTGCCAAGTGCTCGACTCTCATAGAAGAATGCAAATAGCTTGTTGGAGAAATGGCTGGATCTTGGTGCACCTGGGCCTTTGGCTGTTGCTATTGCTATTGCTGCTGCTTTGGGAGGAAGAAGCAGGTTACCTGTTTTTGTTGCTGTTGTTGTCATTGTCCTCATTGTTGTTGTTGTTGATGTTTTAGAACTCTTCAACCATTCAGGTTAGGCAATTTTGCATTGCCAGCTATGAAAGACATTTCCTTGACACTTCAGAGTATCCCACTTCTGCATTAAGATCACACTAGCTGGTTTTCAGAGATACATGGTAAAGGAAGAAAAGAAAGATGAAGTTCAAGGCAATGAAATTCCAAAGCAGTAAGGGATCTGTAATGAAAATTACACAGGTCAGAGTCACCCTCTTTCAAAGCTGAATGAAGTGAAAAAATAAAGGAATGACTTAATTCTAGCAGTTTGGTTTTGAATATTTAAACTATGCAGCTGCTATGGCTGGGCCAGGGGAAAGAGTAAAAATAAACTACACAAATGATGAAGTATCTGGCTGTGGGTTTGTTTTTTAACTCTCTAATGTTCAGTACTAACTAGGAGTAATTAGGCAACCAGGCTAGGGCTATCACACTATAGAATCTACATCAAGGCATTAAGAATACAGAGATATAAAATATGGAATTATTGAGGATTGCTTTGAAAGGGACAGACTGTTTACCTAAGAGATTCACAGTTTTTCTCACATGGGAGCATTTTATTATTATTATTTTGAGAGATTTTTTTTTTAACACTTCTTATCAGAAACTTTCAAAAAGCCTGGGGAATAAGCAAAGTGTTGTTTTCTTTTTTTTTCTCCTTTATTTTTCTAGGCAGCATTGATGATTTGAACTTTCTTCTTGAGTTAAAAGGGAAATTTTTTCAATTTGGGTTTTATGCCACCGAGGCAATTTCCAAACATGAAAGAACATTGACTAAAAAAACCTTTGTCCCCCTATTTTTTTTCAGTTTCACACCCAGATGTGTGGACCATTTCATTTACTCTATAATTAGAAAAAGAAATAAGTAAATTTCACATGAACAGTCTAAAAAAGATCACTGTTTTAATGACTGCTGAATTCTATTTTATTGCTAAAATAGAAATATATAATAAAATTAATATATCTAGATCAAAGTTCTTTACTTGAATTTTTCAGCAACCCTTAATGATGTCTTATCTTAAAATCTATATCTTATGTAAAATCTCTAAAATATATTTTAAAATATTTAGTTCTATGTCATATAAACAGATTATATGTATAAAATTTTATCCTAAAATTATAACACAAACAAATCTTTGACAAAGTAGAATTAAGATTAATTCACTTTAATGGAAAACATATTCTTTAAAACACTGAAGGAGAAGAGTTGGCAACTTTTGCAAATATCAAAAGTATTAATTATTTACAGATATGTGTTGCTAATTATATAATATCTAATTCATAAAATTAATGCCAGCAAATTTGGACCTACTTTGTGAATATTCAAGTTATTAAATGTACTTGAAAGTCATTTAATTGAACTGAACATTGATGAATCACTTCTCATGTACATGACATTGAACTTCTATAATTTTATCTTATGTCTGATTTTTCACTAATTCAAATGACTTTTCCTCATTAGTTCAAATGAACATTAGTTCAATTAGTTTAAATGTGAGCCCAATTTATTTGATTTTTTTTCATATTTTAGTTTTTAAGCTTCAGCATAATCTTCCTTAGTCTTATATGAATTTTCCATATAAACAGAATCAATTTATATCTTTAATAGTCAGGAATAGTTTCTTCCTAGAATTATATATATAATGAAAAGATTACTTCATATCTTCTAATTATAATTAAATTTAGTTCACACATATTGAATGTCTGATGATAATATCAAGTATAAATTTTGTAAGAATATACTATATTCCATTATCTAGCCCTGTAATGGAAATATTAGGTTAAATATTAGCCTGACCTAATCAGAGTGACATTGGTCCATGGGTGTCAACTTAACATGATTCTCCTCATCAATGAATAAAATTAGGGATGGGCATTTAGACTTTTATTTTTGTTTTCCCCTATCAATTTCTTCATCATCTTAAGTTAGATTTACAAGTCTCCCTGAATGATAAATGTTAGATATGGAAAAGACCTTAGAGAATATTTAATTCAACTCCTTTATTTTATAGATGAGGACAATGAAGCTCAGAAAGTTGATGGGATTTGTCCAATATCACACAAAAAGGCTAATGATGGGCAAAAGACTAAGACTTGAATTTCATCACTTTTAAATCAGTCCAGTCATCATCATCATCGTCATCGTCATCATCATATAATCGTAATACTGATATACTATTTCAGAAGTTTGTCAAGAGCATGATAAATATGCCATCATTGATTTCCATGACTAAGGTAGCTAATATCAATATCAAATGAGTAAACTGCAGCTTAGAAGGCTTAAGGAATTTTTCTATAATCAAATAATTTATAACAGAGACATGATTTGAATTTAGATTTTCCTTGACTTCAAGAATAACACTTTTTAGACTATTAAATTGTCCTCATGGGTATTTTCAGTTAAAATCACAATTTAAATAAATATAGTAACTACACAAAAATGTAAAAATAAAAAAAAATTGATATAATGGCAGAAGGAAAGTTTCAAAATACAGAGGAGAGAGGATAAAAAAAAAAAAAAAAAAAACATTTCTAAGTGCCTACTTTGTGCAAGTTAATCATATTAGACTATGCTCCATGATGAATGGAACAAAGTTAAAGGAGAAAACTGAAAGAGGCCAAGGATGAAAGAGTGTTGTAAAAAAAATCTACTTATTTTAAATCCTCTACTTTGGGGAGAAAAAAAAAATAAATCAACCACTTTCCTGTGGTTTCTATTGTATTTCTAACCAATCTTACAATACTTTCTGTTTCACAAACTACTACGGGAGTCCATATTGCAAGACTGAAAATACTCCCTTTATTTTATCCTCTTCAGCAAACACTTAAAATTGACTAGGAGACTGACTAGATAAATTTAGCCATTTCTTTTTGTTGCCTTGGAAAATCATCAGCAGGTTTTAGTGTACCTCATCAGTACCTTGTCTGGGAAAGCAAATTGACAGTTATGCTAATATTCTTATTAGCCTCAAGTTTGCTGGGTATTTTTTTGTTTTTGTTTTTGTTTTTTTAATTTCTTGACCTTTCTAGCCACATAATGCATATTGGGTGTACTTTGTATTTAGTTCCATGTATATAAGTGTTCTCTCTGTATAGAATATAAATTCCATGATGGCAGTGACTAGTCTTTTGTTGTTGCTTTTATTGTTATTTTTATCTCTTTTTGGCATCCCCAATACCTTCTTCTGTGCCTGGCACAAAGTAGCTATATAATAAATGTTTGTTGATCAATTGACTTTACATTTCTTTTGAACTGGATAGCTCAGTGCAGTGGACATAATATATCACTAATGAACATGTGTTGAATTTATGGAATATGTTGATTTTCTTAAATATAAGCAGAGGTTTTTATGTTCAAGTTTAATCATTTTTCATAATACTTAGAAGATCTTATTAAATTAATATAGATGACTAGAGGTAGAAAGAATACCAGGCTTTGAATCAGAGAATATGGAGTTTAATTCAAGTTCAACACTTATTTACAATGAGGCCTTTTGTCAGTCATTTTCCCTCTTTATTGCACCATTTCCTTATCTATAAAATCAAGGTGTTGGATAACATGATCATTCATTCATCTCAAAACCTATAATTCTGTAACTGAATATGTCAATATCTTTATGCACAGCAAGATCACAAGATCACAATTTTTAAAATGTGGATTCCTTGGGAATTCCTTCAGCAACTTGGCAATTAATTGAAAATATACTGTAATTAATTTCTTAGAAACCTGCAAAGGCCTGCTAGCTGATATTTATAAACTATTCCTGATACCAGCTTGAGAGAATTGCTTAGAATAAATCAGCTTTATCAGCTAGATATGCTACCCTGGCCCCTGTCCAAATGGAAAACAGACTTTTTCCCCTCAAATTTCAGTAAAAGTAATTAAACTCATTGTAAATTGCAAGTGAAAGTCATTGTCTGAAGTAGTGACCCATGGAAATAAAAATTGCGTATTATATCTATAAAGCATCTGTTTCTCATGAGCTCAAAGCACTAGTTTTATAATTAGATCTTCAAGGTGTATGTTGTGAGTTGGGAAGAAATCACATATCTATATATTTATTTATTTATTTGTGAAAAATTAAAATTAAATGCTATTTTATTGAGTATTTGTCTCAATTATCTTTCATTGCATTAAGCACTAATGAAAGATCATTTGGAGAGCTAGAGACAGATTACCTTTCTTGAGAATTCTCGGTACAAATATAAAGTTAAAGACTCCAGGAAAAAATTATCCCTTTTTCATACAATCAATAAAATTAGGGTTTTAATTTTTTTTTAAATAAGAGGTTATTCAAAAAAAATGAAAACCACTAATAACTGACATTCACCTCTAATGATTTAAAAAAACTCTTAAAAATATTTATGATTTTACATGAAAACTCAGAGTTGGCTAAAACTAAGCATAATTAGGTCCTGATTGAAATGGGGTGGACACAGAATGTTTAAAAGATGAAAGACACAGAAGAAATATATAGAGAAATGGCATAAAATAGGATGAACTTAACTAAGACACATGGAAATTTGAACCCTATAGCTATTCCTTTAGACCATTTGAATAAAATCTCTGTCCTATCTTTCATGCAATTTAATCAAACATTCCCCTTAATTCTAAATATAACAGAGTCCTAAAATAGGAGAACCAGAAAATATTATACAAAATATACATAGATAGGGTACAAGCATACCTCATTTTATTATGCTTTGCTTCATTGAATTTCACAGATATTGCATTTTTTTATTATAAATTAGAATGAGGCTGACAACTTTTTGTAGTTCTGCTTCACTTAAATCCATTTCATGTGCAAGTCAAGACATCATCTTCATGATATCATTGGTCCTCTTTGAGAATAAAAACAAACAACAACAGCATGAAGATTTGTGGCAATCTTGTTTTAAGCAATGGTCTATTGGCGCTATTTTTCCAATACCATGAGCTCATATCATTTTTCTGTCACATTTTGGTAATTCTCACAATATTTTAAACTTTTTCATTGTTATTATATGTCTTATGGTGATCTATGATCACCAAGAACCATGTTGATAAAAGGCAATGAACTTAATTGATCAACGTGTATTTTCTGATTACTTCATCCACCCCCAATTTCCCCATCTCTCTCCTTTTCCTTCAGTCTCTCTATTCCAAGATACACAACAATATTGAAATTAGGCCAATTAATAACCTTGCAGTGACATCTCAATGTTCAAATGAAAGGAAGAGTTAACCAACACAACAAACTTCATTGTTGTCTTATTCTAAGACATTATCACAGCTATTCAAACCATTAGCAACCATGACCTTGATCAATCTGTGGCAATCAACACTGAGACTCTCCAGCAACAACAACAACAAAAAGATTATTACTCTCTGAAATCTCAGATGCTGTTATCACTTTTTACAACAATGTATTTTTTAAAAATTTTTAACCCATGCCAAGGTAATTTTTTACAACATTATCCCTTGCACTCACTTCTGTTAAGATTTTTCCCCTCCCTCCCTCCACCCCCTACCTCAGATGGCAAGCAGTCTTTTACATGTTAAATAGGTTACAGTATATCCTAGATACAATTTATGTGTGCAGAACCGAACAGTTCTCTTGTTGCACAGGAAGAATTGGATTCAGAAGGTATAAATTACCCGGGAAGAAAAACAAAAATGCAAGCAGTTTATATTCATTTCCCAGTGTACAGCAATATATTTTTAATTAAAGTAGGAACATTTTTTAGACAATACTATTGCACACTTAATATACCACAGCATAGTTTAAATATAGGAGCACCTAGATGAAGCAATGCATAGTGTATTAGATCTAAAGTGAGAAAGACTGATCTTCCTGAATTCAAATATGACACTAGATACTAGTTATGTGACACTGGGTGAGTAACTTAACTTGCCAAGTAAAATAAAAATGCATTTATGAAGAGTTGAAAGCAACTGAAACAACTGAACAATAGATAGTGTAAACATTATTTTTTTTTTTACTACTGGGAAAACAAAAAAAAAAAGTGTGACACTTTATTGCAATATTCACTTTATTGTGGTAGTCTGGAATTAAATCCATAATATTATCAATCTATCTATATCCATATGTATATATACATACATATACACATTTATATGTATGCATAGAACATATGTGTACATATGTACATATATGTGGATATGTGTGCATATGTATGTGTGATATAGATACAAAAGCACAGATCTTTGGAATAAAATCTCCCACTTATCTCAAACTAAAGGTAGTACCCATTTAATATGTGATAAATGTGATCAGGTTATATGTTATGCATGATGATGGTTGGATATTTGTCTTTATTTTTCTCTTCTTTTGTGTGTGTGTATGTGTGTGTGATTTTTCTTCATTGGATTTCTCTCTCCTTTAAAGAAGTCATAATTGTTTGCAATTCATATTCCTGGAACTTTATACAGGAAGAAATGTCTCATAAAATTTAACTCAAACTATCAAAAAGTTAGATACAGGAGATGATTTAGAATTATCTCCTAAACATTCCCCTAAATTAGAATATCCAAAATGGCACTGAGTTTTTAAATCTTTATTGTACATGTGCACACACACACACATATATACACATAACATACTAAATACAAATTGGACATTTTTCTTTTTCACAAGAATAAAGTTCCAAAATTTACAAAGGTCCCAATACACTGTTTTCTGATACTTGGATAATAAAATAATGATATTTTTTAAATATAAAAATATCTAAAGTAGTTATTACAGCAACTCATTTGCCTCTTTAGTATCTTAAGTTAGTTAAAATTTCAGTTGTTTTGAGTCTTACTTAGTGTAAAATATAAAACCTTTACTTGGTTGTCTATAACAAATCTTTCTTGAAAGGGTCAGCTCACATAATTAAATGGACCAAGAAGACCCACAATAATTCTAAAGTTCAAGGTCAAAATTGTATACAGTTTTACATTTTATAGAAATAATATTGGGAAAGTCTACTTTGCTGAAGTTGCCATAATTCAACTCAAATGTATATGTTGATTCAAAACTTTAAAATGAAAAAATTAGCACTTTCAGAAGCTAGTATGAACAATGTAATCAGCATTTTACCACTGAGGGAATTTACCATTGAGCCATTGATTGGTTAATTGATTAACCTCAAATCATATATCTGTAAAGTATTTCAAGTGAAATTCAAACTCAGATCACTTGAAACCAAGAACTGAGCTCCTTCTACTAAGCCCCAATATATCTCATATTATTTTAAAGCTAGCACTTGCCTCAGAAAGTCTTTTTATTTAATCTCCAAGTATACCTATATATAAGGTTAATTCAGTATTTAAAATATGCTAATATTTCCTAACAATTCAATGAAAGTGATTAACAATTCAACCAATAAAGGCCTCATTTCTAAAATATATAGTGAAATTTATAAGAATTCAAGCCATTCTTCAATTAGTAGATGGTCAAAGGAAATGAACAGACAATTTTCAGGTGAAGAAATTGAAACCATTTCCAGTCATATGAAAAAGGTTTTGTAAATCACTATTGATCACAGAAATGCAAATTAAGACAACACTGAGACACACTCTTCAGCTTGGTAAGATAACAGGAAAAGATAATGATGAATGTTGGAAGGGATGTGGAAAAATGGGACACCAATACATTGTTGGTGGAATTGTGAACTGGTTCAACCATTCTGGAAAACAAGTTGGAACTATGCCCAAAGAGCTGTCAACTGTGCATACCATTTGATTGAGCAGTGTCTCTATTGGACCTGTGTCCCAAAGAGATCATAAAGGAGGGAAAAGGACCCACATGTGCAAAATTTTTTATAGCAGCCCTTTTTGTAGTTGCAAGAAACTAGAAACTGCCTATCATTTGGAGAATGGCTGAATAAGTTATGGTATATGAATATTATGGAATATTACTGTTCTATATGAAGCAATCAACAGGATGATTTCAGAGAGGCCTGGAGAGACTTATATGAACTGATGTTAAATAAAGTAGGTAGAACCAGGAGATCATTGTACATGTCAACAAGAAGATTATACGATTATCAATTCTGATGGACATGGCTTTTTTCAACAATGAGATGATTTAGGCAAGTTCCAATAGTCTTGTGATAAAGAGAGCTATTTGTACCCAGAGAGGGGACTGTGAGGACTGAGTGTGGACCACAACATATTTTCATTCTTTTTGTTATTGTTTGCTTACATTTTATTTTCTTTTTCATTTTTTTTTCTTTTTGATATGATTTTTCTTGTGCATCATGATAATTGTAGAAATATGCAAATATAAATAGCACATGTTAAATATATATTGGATAATGTGCCAAATGGGGGAGGGGGTGGTGGGAAGGGAGGGGAAAAAGTGGAATACAAGGATTTGCAGGGGTGTATCTAGAAAATTATCTATGCACATACTTTGAAAATAAAAAAAACTAATAAAAATACAAAAAACAGAAAAACAAAAACAATTCAACCAAAAGAATTAACTTTAGCTACATTATAGCATCAAATAACATTAGAGGTTAAAGAGATTTTACATATAATTTAATCTCATCATCTTTGTTTATAGAAAAGTATAATGAAGTCCTGAGAAGTTGAGGAACATGCTCAAGATTATAAAACTTAAGGATAGTGGCAACACTAGAAGCCAAATTCCTTCTTTTCTAGAGCTTTTTCTACTTGCTCAATTTAGTTTTTTTTTTTTAATTAAATTCAACTCAAAAATTATTGAATAACCTTTTGCTATATGCCAAATATTATATTGAGCTCTGAGATAGAAAGACTTGTTTTGTTATGATATAAGCACCTCCCTTTAAAGGATTTATAATCTTCATAGCTTCTTTCTCCACCCTCAAAATTTATGTATTTGATTCTCTGATATGCAAATAGGCAAGATCTACCATATACTTTTTTTTTTTTGTCATGAACCAGCCAAAGATCACATTAGTTGGTGGTAGTCGTAGTTTGTTTTGGTGAAAGTTGCTTTTAAAATTATCACTTTCTATTGCATTTGCAGTATCCCCACCCCTAGCCCATGTTCTTTTTCCTCCTTTTAAAGTCATATTTCTTCAATCCTTAACATAAGCAAATGAAATATATTTAATCTAAGTTAAGAGGACATATTTATCTCTGCTAATTTCCATCTGATTAAATTTAATATATCCTTTTAGTTTGTAGAGATTCACAATACCAATTCTTTTATTCATTATCTTATTTATTAGTCCTAGCAAATTCAATAAGACTTCACCTAAATAATTGAAATTTGGAACAGGAAGGGACCAAAGACAGATGTTTGGGATGTTCCACTAGAGACCTCCCTTGAGGATGATATTAATCAATTAATCAACACTTTAGAGGCCCTGTCATCCAACTAGTTCCAAATCCACATAGCTAAACTGTCCTCTAGTTCACATTGCTCATCTTCTCTATAAGAGGATAGGTCTGTCTGACTATCAATAAACATTTATTAAACACACCCCTCCCCATATGCCAGACACTGGGCTAAGAACTGTAATAAAAAGAAAGGCGAAAGACAGTCTCTACTCTCAAAGAGCTCTCATATCATAAGGAATAGTGGGAGTTTCCTTTCTGAATCCAAGTGTGTTATATATAGTATTTTATCCTATCTATTTATGGTTCTGCCCCCACAAAGAAAAAAAATGTTTATATTGATGCGACTTATTCTATTTGTTTCCATGTTCTTTCCCTCTAATGTGTTTTGACAAGTTTTCTAGGTAAATAAACTAACAACTAATTTCTTGTTAGAACCATATGAAAAATATTATTCTAGGTTCTAAGACTTTCACTTGTCAATTTCCTCATCTTCATTTTGAATATGCATGTCTTATATTGCATATTTCTTAAGAGAAAACAGAGTTGTTTGAAATTTGGGTGGGAGGGAGAGAATGGGTAAGGTTCTCCAAAGAAAATCATGAACAGGATAAAATTTATTAAGAATCACTGCAATTTTCAGTTAAAGTTTGATCTGTGAAATATTCATGTAGCTCTCTGGTTTCCCTCAGCTTATTTTTAGGGAGTCTTTTAGCTTAAATGAGACAAAGACAGTTATTTTTAGTGTTCCAAAAGGAGTTTAAGGTACTGCATAGTAAGTGACCATTCCATGTTACAACTGCACATGAGAGAGAGGAAATATAGGTGGTAGGAAAGTCAGCATTTCTTTTGTTATTGTCACAAAGGGGATTCTGGGTATAATAACACTATTCTATTGTTACAGCTCCAGTGAGGGACCATATAACAACAAAGCATTTCCCATATTATTGCCCCAAAGGGTACTGTCAGTGTAACAAGTGACTATTCCAATTCTACTACACCAGAGAGTCTTTCCAACTACTGACCATTCCACAGAATCCATGTTGTCTGAATTAATTTAAATATTTTGTTGTTGTCATCCTATAGTATAGAAATCAAAATCCTTTTTGGACTTCTGTAGTTAGAATTTTATTTAGTCCATTTGGACTGAACATGATGCAGACCAGATAGCACCTGGTTTGACTCATTAGCTGAGAATAGTTAGTATGGTTATGTGCCCTAACTATAAAGATTAAATCATTAATTTGGGGTTATTATGCAAGGAAGCATTTGTCGGTTGTTACAAAGAAGTTTGGGTAAAAGTATGTGGACATATCAGAGTCACTCTTTATACTTTCTAGAAAAAACAACTCAAAGTAAATATCACTGATCTCTAGTCATCTTCATAAATGATGGACAACAAATTATTATATTATAAACTTTGTTTTTCTCAAATTGAAAGTGATTTTGGCAAGAATAAAAACCTTGGGGAGCACCTTTTCCTAATATTTTTTATCTACCTCTAAAAGGGAAAAAAAAAAAAAAAGATTTCCTTCTGAGTAAAAACAACGTTGTTGTTTTTTTTTTTTTTTTTTTCTTTAGCTAGCAGTATAAATAATTAGTAAGGTAAAACACAAGCACAAACTGTCATAGTTTAAACATTAACAGATCAACCCACAGATTACATTGCAAACTCCTCAGGGATATTACTTTGAGAAGCACTATTGTAATTAATGACTTCAAAAGCATTTATTTAAATGATAATACTAATAAGCATTATGCTGACAGAGACATGGGATGATGTATTCAAAAATTTCATCACTCAGTTAGACAAACATTTTTGTGCAAAGATATGCTGATTCTCAGACAGAGGACAGTCTATTATGAAGACTATACTTAGTACTTATCAGACCTTTATAGAGCTAGAAATCCAGTGGCACAATTTTCCAAGGCAATTTACATTCCACAATGAGGTATTAGGTATATAGCTCCATTAATGAGGTATATAAAAAGACTAATAGGGAATGACACCTTATTACTGAGCCACATCTTAAGTTCTTACTCTGATGTCAATACCTAATTTTTTTCTAGGTTTTTTTTTTTTTTTCTGAGGCAATTGGGGTTAAGTGACTTGCTCAGGGTGACACAGCTAGGAAATGTTAAGTGTCTGAGGCTAGATTTGAACTTAGGTCCCCCTGACTTTAGGGATGGTGTTACACCCACTGCATCACCTAGCTGCTCCTCTAATATCCTTAAATACAAAAAAGTTAAAACAAATAAAAATGCTGCCCATATAGATATTTTGGAGGAAAAATATAGGTGGAGAAAAAATTAGGATACTTAAGAGATCATTTTTGATAGGATTTAATCACTTTGATAGCTATCCTTGAAATGTCAGAAATGAAAATCATGAGACAATACACATAATAATTATAGAAATGTTTGTGACCTACTTTAAATTTGCTCCCCCTCCCAACAGATTAGAAATCCCATCTCTGATGCTTAATATCTGCCTTTGTGAGTCATTAACCTCTTCAGGATTCGATTTCTTCTATAAAAAGAGGGGGATGTTCTCAAGTGGATTTTGGGACCTATCCTATCATGCTCCAAATCTAGAAGAGTTAGCTTCATCTTACAAGAATGAAATATACTACCTATTGAATGGTGTCCCTGCATCCTTTATGATTAATTCAGTTATCCTAGATAACATACATAACATTTAAAGTCTAAAGTTCATCTGGGAGGCTGGTTGGGGAAGGCTGCCATGAAGACAGATCAGTTGGCCAATTGAAATGCAATATTCTACCCTGCTACAGAATCCAGCCATATCCCTACATTCTTTTTATTCTTTTGTATTTTTATTTAGTTATAAAAGCTGTGACATAATTTAAACTGACAGCAGAATCAAACAGTGTGACCTTGTTGGAATTGTTTCAGGACTTCAACAAATCCACTTGGGGTGAAATGAGAAGGGGAGGGAAAAGAGAAAGCAAATGAGTGTAGAGGGACTCTCCACTGTTCATATGTTTTTGAAGGCCTGGTCTAGTAAGTTGTGTCTGCACTTTTCTATACTAGTGTGGTAAGGAAAAATGGTGAAATGAAAAGGAATTATTTTTTTAAAAAAGGCAGAAATAAATGGCAAAAGTTGATTCCACTATGGAGATGATAAATGGTGGGGAATAAGTTATGAAAATAACTAAGAGTATAAAGGTAAAACAAATGTTTATGTGGTATACTTTTTCAAATTGTAAGACCAACCCATATTGAAATAAATGAAGATAAATCTCATAATAACCATATATGCTAGAATAGACATTATTCTATGGATAGATTTCAGGAGATAAGCATCAACTTGGAAGTTTTGAAGAAATATATATATATATATTGTTTCCTAATTAGAAGTTAAAGTATATATATATTCATATATACATGTATTAGCCGTAGTTAGAAAGAAGATTGGGTAAAAATATGTGGACATGTCAGAGTAATCCTTTGTACTTTATAGAAAAGCAACAATTCAAAGTAAATATCACTGATCTCTAGTCATCTTCATAAATAGTGGATAATAAATTAATATATTATAAACTTTGTTTTTCTCAAATTGAAAGTGATTTTGGAAAGCATATATATATATATATATATATATATATAAATTTCTAATTAGGAACCAAAATTTCCTTCAATTATCACATTTTTTGATAAGAGGTTCATGTGTTTCACGAGACTATCAAAGTGATTTATGATTCAAAAAAAGATTAAGAATCCTGTGGTAGACAACTTGGTAAACACATAACCAAGCAAGTGATACCTTGACAACTTAGGAAGGGTGACAAAGCAATCATACTGATTCACTGAGGTTCCAGAAAGTACCTTCATGTAACCAGTTTTACAGTTGACATATTCCAAAGAAGGGGGAAATGTTACTCTATACTCCCAAAGGAAACTATGCCATGAAATCATAGACACATAGAACATTTTAATTATAAATATTTTTAAAGGTCATCTAATCATACAATAAACCAGATGCTATGTAACATTGTAGGAGTAAAAGATAGAGGCCTTGTCTGTGATGCAAAGTAAGTAGGAGACATCAAAAGAAGACTAGGATAATCTGAGCTATAGAGAGCTATTGTATAACTGGAAGCATGATACATCCCAACATCCATTACTATGGCAATAGTAGGAATAAAGATTAGAAGAATCTTTGTTTAAGTGGTAATGGCTTATATTTACATAGCAATTGAAGATTTGCAAAGTACTTTACAAATATTATTTCATTCTTCCTTCCCAATACTACTGGGAAAGAGGTGATATCATTATCTCCATTTTAAGTTTGAGAAAACTTATATAGACAGGTCACAGAAATAAAGCTAATTAAGTGTCTGAGGCAAGATTTGAATTCATGTCTTCTTTTCTTGAGGTTCAGCAGTCTATGGACTCATTCATCTCCCTATGTTACAAATCAATTTTAAAATGCTTACAAAACGTTAGTTTCTTGTCCCAAGTTATACTATGGTCTTGAAAAAAAAAAGCTTAAAGAATGGTTCATGATCTCAAGAAAGTTGAAATATGGTGGAGTTAGATATGAAAAAAAATATATAAGAATATATACATATATATAGATATAGATAGATATAAGAATCATATATATATATATCATTAGTTGTGGTGTTCTTTTTCTTCTTTAAAACATATAATATGATGGTTCTCTCTGGGAGAAAGCAGGTTTCTCAGGGAGGTTTTCTGAAGGCAGCCTTAGTTGCAGTTGAAAATAATAATCACCTCAAAACACAGCCTGGTGATAAAAGTTATTGCCTCCAATATAGCCCGGTTAGCTTAGAGGCCTATCTCTCTGCTTGGTTCCAAGAGCTTTCTCCAGATGTCTCCAAATCCAAAGGTTTGTCCTTCAGCCCAGCCAGCACCAAGGTGAATCTGCCTTGCCTCTGAGAGAGGGCTTCTGGCTCTCAATCTCCCAGAGTGCTCCTCTCCGACCCCAGGCAATGTTCCGAAGTAAAACTCCTCACTCAGAAAGGGCTTCTGGCTGAACTCACTTGATGCTGCCCTCTCAATCTAAATTCAGCTGAACTCTCACCTGAAGTAACTAACTAACCCAAAGCTAAGAGCCTCTTTATATATGATCTCCCAAAGGACTCCTCCTTCTTCAGGCACACCCAAGGGAGATGTGAATTCACAAAGTTACAAAGTTTACTTTGTGACTCTCCCATACTTGTGAACTCCAATGAGTAAAGGTATGAACACAAGCATTGTATCAATTAGTTCTACTTAGTACCTTGTTTCAGGTTCTGCCCCAAAACATTTCCTTATAAGATCAGATCAATAATCTATCAACTCTAATGAGTTCGCAGTTTGTAAAGATTCCAACAATTAGTGAAAGGTGAAGTCATTGTGAATAAATTTTTGAAGAAAGTTAACTTGATATTTGATTGATTGGTGGAATAAGTTGAAATATAAATCAACCAAGTTGAGGAGTAAATAGGAACAATGATATTGAGGAAGAAATGTACATGTAATATTCCTGATGCAATAAATAAATTAATCTAAATAGAATTGTGGTTTGTATTATGGAATGGTGGGACATTTATACTAGGTAGGTAGTGAAACCAAATGAGAATGAATAAAGCACAGACAAATTAGGGAGAAGGAGAGGAGTTTAGATTTAATGTAAGAGCAAGCATTGATTTGTGAATATAAAAGTGAACTGATGAAAATGGTGTTTAAGGAAAATAAATCTGACCATGGCAAGTTCCTCTTATGGAGGAGAGAAACTAGACTCAGAAAGTATAGCCCACATGTAAAGTAAAGAGGTCCCTGTAAAAATGAATTGGCTAGAATGAAGTAAATAAAAAGAATAAAGAACAAAAGGGAGTTATAGATGTCTTAACTGAGACTTGCTTATTCCTACGTGGTTCCTACTGTTGGCATATTATTCTCTTAACTTTCCCTTTGAGGGACTCAATTACATTCTAGAATGTGGTTGTATATCATTGCAACCAAAGAGATTGAACAGGTCTCATGTGTTACCATTGATGCTGCCTAAAGACAAAAACGCCCCTTAGCATATTGTTGGATATCTCATAGCTATACACTCTCATTCAGGCAAACAATGGATAATTTTAGCTCAGAATTCTATATTCTCTAATCGATATTGTAATTCTTTAAGGTTGTTTGATTTGTCATTAAAATCATTTATCATATTTTGTCTAGTGACTCTTTTCTACAATGAAGTGATTCAGGCAAATTCTAATAGACTTGTGATGGAAAGAGCCAATTGCAGCTAGAGAATACTTTGGGGACTTAGTGTGGATCACAAAAAATAGTATTTTCACCTTTTTGTTGTTATTGGCTTGTTTTTATTTTTTCTCATTTTTCTCCTTTTTGATCTGATTTTTCTTGTGTATCATGATAATTGCAAAAATATTTATAGCTTAACATATATTGGATTACTTGCTATTTAGAGGAGGGAGTAAGAGGAAGAGAGGGAAAAATTTGGAGCATAAGGTTTTTCATGGGTGAATGTTGAAAACTATTTTTGCATATATTTTTCAAAATAAAAAAGCTATTATTTTTTTAAAAATACCTTATGTCTGGACCCTAATTCCTAAGATCACATCTTGTTTGTAATATTTAGTGATTCTGTAATGTTTCATATATCTATGATTCTATATCTTTTTTGAACAAAGACTATGCATCCACTACATAAATGATTGTGCCCTCCTATACCACTCAGGCTCAGGCAATTTTCATCTCTCATCCTAGTGTTTAAACATTAGTTATTGCTCTTCAGTCATTCATTCCTGAGTCTTCATTACCCTGTGGACCACAGCACACCAGAACTATCAATGGGGTTTCCTTGGCAAACAAGGACTTCAGACCCAATGTTCTTTCCACTAGGCCACCTAGCTCACTACAAGGCAAACAAAAGTTAAATGATTTGCTCTAGGTCACACAGCTAGTAAGTGTCTCAGAATGGATTTGAACTCAAATCTTCCTGGCCCCCAGGAAGACTTTTTTTTTTTTTTTTTTTTTTGGTAAATTGAATGTCAAATTGGCCATAGTTAGATAGTATGGTAGAGTGGAATTTGTAGTCAGAGGTCTAAAATTTGAATCTTCACTCTAATGATTACTAAATATTTGATCTTGAGGTATCTCTTCCTCTCTGGGTATCAGTTTCCTCATCTATAAAAGGAAGGGATTGGACTAGATGTTCTTTAAAAAAATATTTCCAGCTCTAAATGTTTGTGATCTATTATACACTGAAGAGTTATCTAGCCCATTAACTTTTGGGAAAGTATAATGAAGCAGAGGGTAGTGAAAGTATGAAGATTTAAATTAATCTAATCTGAGAACAGAAGGTACAGTACTCAAGTTGTTGATTCTTGAATCAGAGTCTTGGATTCAGATCTCATGATACTTAAAGAGTACTACATATACTACATAAGGCACTTATCTTCTGTGGACTTCAGTTGACTAATTTGTAAAATAAAACAGTTGGACTAGTTGCCCTGTTTTATCCCTTGAAATCTTCAAGCCATGATCCATATAAGACAATGTGATAAGTTATTGAGACAAACCTTGGTGACAAGAAACAACTCTATACATTCAGTAGAAATAAAAACTTAACTCCAAAGTCTCTAACTCTCATTATAAGAAATAGCTATTGTTGAAGATTGTAACACATTAAATAAAGAGAAATAAATCATAAGTCCTACTGTATTCAGTTTTCTTTCCCTAGGTTTCATGTCTTGACTTTTAGCAAAAAAAAGGGAAAGTGGGTATGGAGGTCTAGAGAAAAGATTAGAAAGAAGGATGCTCCATGGTATAAAGACCACAAGTTTCTTTGTTTTGCTAAATTAGTGAAAAGTAGTAATGAAATCCATATTGTTCTTCCTCTCCTTCAATTTTCATTTCCACAAATTTCAGCTAAGTGAGATTCCCTTGTAATTTCCCCATGTCAAGTTTCCTTGATTTGACAGGATTTTAAAATTTTATTTAATTTTATTTCTTTTTGGATTGTCCATCAATCACAGATTATGCTCTATCTTTTATGATGAAGGGACCTGGGAAGCAATGGGAATCAAAAATGCATATGATCCATTCTGGAGTACTCTAATATAGCTCTGTTCTAAAGTGGAGATTTTTTGAAGCTTACATGTAGAATCAATCCTGACACTATTTCTCAACTTACTCACTCTCTTCTCACTCCCTCCCGTCCTGCCTTTCTTTCTCATTTGACCTCACCTTTTGTCACACTTTCATTCAGTAACTTGTTTTCATTGGAGCTATAGATGGAAGGCTATCCAGGGACCTGGCCAAGTGTGTGTGTGATGGGAGATATTTTTCAATTTTGAAAAAGGAGACCAAAAAAATGCCCTCTTTTATTAACCAAAGCAACTTTTGCTCAGAACACAAGGCACTTAGTAAAACATATCTTCTCTATTTCAATTCTTTGTTGTGCTCTTTACTGACCCCGCTTCTGTCACCAGGGTCTGTCTTCACAAACTCCAGGCAGAGAGTAGCCTTTCCTTTGACTAAGGTTCCCTTTCATAGCTCATTCCTTTGAGTTTTTCTAGGTGGGGAAGAAGAATGGTAAACCGATGTTTTAAACCACTTTGCATGCTGAGCATGCTAGCCTGGACTAGCATTCTTCTGGCTCAGATACTAAAGGCCTGAAAATGACCTCTGTTTATAGGGACTTGATTTTTCAATTGAAGAAAGAGATCTTAACACTAAAATCAGGATTGTGTTTGAATTTATTTTTTGTTTGTTTTCATATCTGTATATGTCATTGAATAAAAGAAAGAAAAACTTAAATGCTTTCTATGCATCAGCCACTGTTCTAAGCTCTGGGGAAATCATTAGAAACTAGCCAGCCAGATTGCACCTGTCTTCAAGAAGCTTCTAACTCTAATATTAAAGTAGTATCAACGGCTCATCTTCCTAGTTCCTGGAGCTTTCTGTATTGTGCTTTTCTGTGATTTAAGAAGTCAGCTGTCTGTGGGCCAATGCTTAATCAATGAGACACTCTATCAACCCAATGCATTTCACATCAAAGACATTAAAAAAAAAATCACACAAGTATCTAGAGTGAGCTATAGGATATATAATCATATAGAGGGGTAATATATCAAATGATTCTTCGCCCCACTAAAGCAAAAGTGTAGTCTGTACATATGCATACCAAAAGATAATTACTGCAAAAATTCTTTGGAATAAGATAAAGATATGATCTAGATTTACAGCTTTAAATAGGGTGAAACAACCACAGTTTTCTTCCTGGGCAATAAAATTTAGAGTTTAGTAACATTAGGTGCTTTAAAAACAAGTGAACTTTGTACCCTTTAGCCAGAATAATTAGCTGAAATCGAGTTGCTCCCTCCTCTGTAGCTCAGCCTTTTCCTGCTATGTTTTTCTCCTTCTATCAGAAGGAACTTCTTTAATAACACACTCAAGGTTCCATGGAGTCTCACATCAGAGACTTGTGTTCCTAGGTCCAAGTCCCTTCTCCAAATCTTACATCCAATTGAAACTTTTTTGAAAATTGATTTTAGGATATTTCAAATCTATGCCCTCTACTTGTCCTAGGTGCATATTGTGATTCTTTTCTCAAATACTAGAATTGTTAATTATGGCTCTAATCAGGTTTCCCATTTTTTCCTATTTATTTTTTTCACTTAAAAGGAAATATCTGAAAAAGAGCAGGATTCAGAAAGAAAGCGGCATTTGAAGAATAATGTGTATTAAATGTCTACAAAAGAGTTGGCTTTATATTTTCATCTCAGATAATAGATTGATTTTGACACTAACCAAAAGCTTATTAGGGATCAAGTCTTCTGGCCCATTTTTAGAAGATATTACACATATTAATTAATGTAATGGAAAGAAATTTAAAGCCAGAAAATTTGAACTGGAATCCTGTCTCTGGTAGGTAGCACAGTAGTGGGTAGTGGGCCTAGAGTCAGGAAGACTCATCTTCCTAAGCTTAAATCTGACTTCAGACACTTATGTGACTTTGAAGAAGTCACTTCACCCTATTTGCCTCAGCTTTCTCATCTGTAAAATGAACTACAGAAAGTAATGAAAACTATTCTAATATCTTTGCTAAGAAAATATCAATTAGGGTCACAGAATTAGACATGAGTGAAAAAATATTACTGATAAACATTCTATTTAATAATTCTATGTCCTTGGATATTTTGCTTTCCTATCTGGCCTTCAGTTCTCAGTCTAATAAAACAAGGATCTTGTATTTCATGATTTCTAACATCCATGCTTTCACTAAATCCTATAATAATTAGTTGCAAGATAAATATTTATTAAAGGCCTATTATATATTCAGCAGTGTTTTAAGCCTTTGACTACTAGACATGTTTCTTACTTATATAATCCTCACATGATAACAGTAGTAGTTTTCAAACTGTTTTCACAAGAAAGAAAAAAAGCAAAACTATGTGTTTGAAAACACTGTGTCTAGACCAGCAACATGTAGAAAAGGGAACAGAGAAGGGTAGTTGTGATGTCAGCATCTGGATCCAGTTCTGTAGCTTCTTGCTAAAATTTTTAAAAATATATTTTAATATTACCATCTTTTTCAAAAGGAGATTGAGTGGCAATATTAACTGAAATATAATTCTCCAAATGCTTATTCTTTTGCCCTCTTAACATTCCTGGTGAGTGATTTTTAAGAAGGAAAAATTAACAAGAAAAAACAGTGGAAGCTCTGTGTGGGAAATATGTTAGTTGGCATATGCCAAACTGCATGTGACAGAGACAAAAGAGGGGGAGAAAGGACTTACAAAATTATTAAATTTTGTGTTTGTATTAAAATTGATTTAAGAAAAAATTCTGAAAATCTGAGATGTCCATTTAAAAAAATCAATATTAAACTGAATTTTGTTGGTTATAGTATTCTTGTCTGCAACCCTATTTCTTTTGATTGTTGATATATTGTATTCTAGGATCAACAGTCTTTTATTTTAACTGCTGCTAAATCCTGTAAAAGTTTAAATGTAGCTCCAGCATACTTGAATATTTATTATTGTTGCTTATAAAATTGTCTTTTTGATCTGGGGGGCTTCAAAATTTAGCAATGATGTTCTTACATGTTTTCTTGTAAAATCTCTTTGAGGTAGTGATTGATGGATTTTTCTTCTATTGCTACTTTTTTCCCTTGTTTTATTACTTTAGCAGAAAATAATTATTTGAAAATTAGAATTAGGCAAGGAAGCCAATGAAGTTACAAGAGACCAAGAAATAATAAAAACAAAATATAAAGAATGAAAAAATAGAAGAGAATGTGAAACATCTTATAAGAAAAACAGCAGATCTTGAGAACAGATCAAGAAGAGAAAACATAAGAATAATTGGACTATTTGAAAACTATGACCAAAAAAAAAAAAAAAAAGAATATCGACACAATAATGAAAGAAAAAAATAATCAATTGATTTGAAAAAGTTATTTAATGATAGAGTGTCTTCTACATAGGTAAATATATATATATAATATATATACGTATATATATATACACACACACACACACACACACACACACACACAATATGTGTATATTTATAAGTATGTATACATGTATTCAGTTTTTGCATCTTCTGTATGTCATTACCCTTAAGAAAACCCTCAGTCACTCAGCCCTAGTTCTGTCTCTGGCATTCATCAAGACTTCACTTAGAAAGTAGAACTTGAGATTGGTTACAGAATCAATATATCAAGCTATAGAGGATCACAGGATTTAGAACTAGAAGAAACCCTAGAGTTCATTTAGATCAAGCCTTTTATTTTCAAATGAATAAACCAAAGTTTTTCATAAGTTATATGGTCTGTTCCAGATTATGTTGATGGTAAATAGCAGAAAAAGATTTTAAAACCACATTTTCTGCTTTTTAGACCCCAAAATCTATTTTTGTTTGTTTTTATTTTTATTTTATAACATATTATCTTATAATAAGTATAGTGAAAAATCAACGGAATTGAGAAACTAATTCACGGTGCTTAGATCTCATTTGAAATACCATGAAAATGAAGGGAAGTTAATAAACATCAGGTCTTTCAACATTCCTCTTGTCTACTTGTTCCCTTGCTTGGCTAAAGTCAAATTGTAAACAAGAAGTAATATAGGGCTAGATTTGTATACCTTTTAACCCCCCCCCCCCCAAAAAAAAAGCTATACAAATATTCATAGAGAAAAAATATGGAAACCGCCAAAATTTCCTTGTCAATCTTGCCAAAAAACCCACCAAAAATGAAAAAATTAAAAAAAAAAAACTATTTTGCTTGCATAGATTCTGATTCCCTCTTCCCCAGCCTCCTTCATTCTAGACAGTTTTGTAAATACCTACATATTTCTGTAATGTGACTTTGGTTGTGCTCTAACAAAGATACACTTTACTTTGTGTCTTCTTCAAACCTCCAATAGATCTTTGCTTATAATTCCAGTTGATTTTTCAAACCAGAAAATTAAGGAGGGAAGAATAATATAATAGAAACATTTCAATAATCACTGAATATTAAAATTAAAAGGCTCTTAGACATCATAAGTACATTTCCTTCACTTTGCAAATGAGGAAACTCAAACTCCCAGTAGCTAAGCCACTTGATCAGCATGATACAATAAATTAGAGGAAGAGCTAACAGTTGCAGTGAAGTCTTCTAAGTCCTATTCCACTTCTCTTTATACCATATTTTTCTATTTCTTGATTTTCTTCAAAAAATTATAAAATAGGAAAATGCACCATAGTATTACAAAGAGTGGTAAAGTAGTAGACTTCTATGAATGTGCTTTGAAAAATTTAATTTATGCAAGATAGTAATAATAGGGAAATTGGGGAAAATGTCATTTATCTTGTGTATCTTTTTATGTTTTACTACACATTATGAAACACAATACTGAATATGATTAAAATAAACACTTAACTTGCATATAAACTTTTTATCTAGTAGATAATTTCAACATATGAACTTTTATTTTAAAAATCCAGTCATTTCTTTGTCTTTATCATCCTTTTTTATTTGTTTATTTTCATTCAATTTCCTTCTTAAATGATCTTTTCTTTTTGATCTGTACTCCTTTTTTTTTGATTCTGATTTTCTGGTTTTACATTCTTTCATAAATTTTTTTCTAAATTTTTTATACATTTCTTATATGCATCAGTATAAATTGCATTTTAAGTTTCCACAGCATGGTTTGTTTATTTAGTCACTCCCCTATTTTTGGATAGTTTATCATTGTTGTTGCTGCTGTTGAGTCATATCAGTAATTTTCAACTTTTCATAACTTCATTTGGGAGTTTCTTGCAAAAATACTGGAATTATTTACCATTTTCTTCTCACCTCATTTTACAGATGAGGCAACTGAAGTCAACAGGGTTAAGTGGCTTGCCCAGGTCATATAGATAGTAAAGTGTATGAGGTCAGATTTGAATTCATGAAAATGAGTCTTCTGCTTCCAAGCCCAGTCCTCTATCCATTATGTCATCTAGCTGCCTTTCTGTAATTAGGCTATTTTTTTTGTTTCCATATATATATAAAATACTTCTATGAAAACCTTAAAATACAGAGTAATACAGTTTTCTGGTTTTGTAAAACTTTCATAGTAATTTTCTAACAATAGAATTGTTCATAGAATAATGCATCATAGGATCAAAGAAGAGCTAGAAGTGACAATAGAGGCAATAATTTTTTACAAACAAGGAAATTGTGGCACACAGGTGTTATTTTATTTGCTTAGGGATATTTAAAAGTTTGAGGTAGGATGTAAACAGTTTCTCTAGTCTCCCCATCTAATGCCTTAGTTATCCTTTAGATTATATTACTTCACCAGAATTGAGAATTGAGGGTCAGTAGGAGTCATGTAACAATAAGATCAAAAGCTTGGCCCTGGGCAATTATGAGAGAAATCTCATTTTTTTTCCTCATCCTTTCACTCTTCTTTCTTATCTTCTCCTGCATCATTTGCATATTTGTTCTTCTATTGGCTCCCATTTTTGCTAGCCTTGCAACTTTACCAATGGTCGAAAACATGGAACGATGCTGATTTCTGGCAGAACCTTGTGAATGTACTGAAGAGTCACTTCTACATCTCAGGCACTCAGCCAATAGCAGGTGTCTTGCTCAATGAACAGACAGACCCACAGTGGGCATAGGAGGAGACAAGGTGAAATCTAACACTGTGTACCTGCTGCTTTCAGGTGATGCTTCACCACTGGTATTTCTTTCACCTGGTGAATGGAAAGGAAAATCTGTCTGTCAAGGTTAGCAGAGTACAGCCTATCAGGGAAGGGAGGAGGTCACAGGAAGCATCTGGGGGAGGTTTGGGGATTCAGCATATGATGGATGCATAAGAAGATAAGATGAGACATTCAAGTAGATTTAAATGGAATTTTGCCCTGTTGGCTTGACATAGCTTGTATATGTAAACTTTCAGGTCATGATTCAAAGTCCATATGTTTTCTCAATCTGATGATTGAATCCAAGGTTAGGCCCAGAGGAACTAAGTTTGTGCTGTGTGTACAGCTTTGGGGGACAAATAATTTTTGGTTGATGTCATGAATTTAAATTTGAGTGATAAATCATGGCAAAATTATATTATACAAAGAAAAATAATGATGATGAGGATGGAGACAAATAGCATAGAAGGAAAAGAAGGATTTTATAGATGGAATAGTGAATGTCCCAGCATCCAGCAGAAAACTTGGTATAATAATTTTTAATTTAGGGTACATTGATAGAATTTAGTGAGGATCTTGAACTAGTACACAAAAAAATCTTCATTTTCACTAACTTCTAATTACAATTTAGCATTTCCTTCCATTTATTTTTTTATTGTTAAATAATCTATCTTCTACCTTGCACCAAAACTTCATTGCTTAAAAAAAAAAAAAAAAAAAAAAAAAAGGAGGGAGAGGACAAATTTGCTGCAATAAATATGCATAGTGAAGCAAAAAAAAAAATCTCTAATTGGCAATACTGAAAAATATTAATCTTATTCTGCTATCTGACACTACTATCACTCTTAGGAGGTAGACAGCATGGCTCATCATCTGAATTATTGTTAGTGATTGTGTTGATCAGTGTTTACTTTCAAAGCTGTTTGTCTTTATAGTCTTATAATGGAATAAATTATCCTTATGATTCTGCTAACAACTCTCTATGAGCTAATAGACTTCTTTCTAGAACTCACTGAAACCATCTATTTCCTCGGTTTTTTAACAGCACAATAATATTTCATCATATTCACATACCAAAATTTGTTCAGTCATTCCCCAATTGATGACATGCCATGAGTTCCTTGTTGTTTGCTAACACACACACACACACACACACACACAAATATTATAAATATATATTGCCCTTATAAAACCTTTTTTGATCTAAGAAGGCATTCATAGATTTCATTTCTTTACCAAAGGGGTCCATTCCACATAAAAAAGAAACAACAATCCACAATAGATAGATAAATTCAAAAGCCAAATAGATGCACAGACAAGCAAACAAATAAATGAATGAATTAATAGATAGCTGAATGAATGGATGAAAGCATGACTTAGAAAATTAATTGGCTTCTTTGTAGAATGTTTTTGCTGTTTTATGTCTTGTATTCGTTTGCATGTGAGCCCCTTTCAAAAGAAGGATGTGATGAGATGATAGAGTCTTGTTGATTATTAATTTTAAGGAGTCAATAAGTGCATTCAAAGAGGAAAACAAAGAAAGGGAACAGGAGGAATGATTGATGGATAGGAATGGAAAAAGGTAGGATATGGTATTTTAATAATAGCTTTTTTTATTTTCAAAATAGATGCAAAAAAAAAAAAGCTTTCAACATCCATCTTTGCAAAAAAAATCCTTGTGTTTAAATTTTTTTCTCCTTCCCTTTTTTTCCCCAACCTCTCCCCTACACAGCAAAGAATCCAATATAGGTTAAACAGGTGCAATTCTTCTAAACATATCTCCATATTTTTCATGCTGCACAAGAAAAATAAGATCAAAAAGGAAAAAGAGAAAGAAAAAAAGCAAGCAAACAACAACAAAAATGGTGAAAATATTATATTATAATCCATATTCAGTTCCCATGGTCTTCTCTCTGGATGGATATGGCTCTCTCTATTACAAGTCTGTGGAAACTGGCCTGAATCACCTCATTGTTGAAAAGAGCCAATTCCATCAGAGTTTCTTATTACATAATCTTCTTGTTGTATACAATATTCTCTTGGTTCTATTCACTTCACTTAGCATCAGTTCATGTAAAGTTTCTCAATGCCTTTCTGAAATCAAGCAGAATATAATATTAAAGAAAGAGGAGATAATTTCAAAAAGAACAGAGATCTATTTCTGTAGTCACCATTTATATTTTTTTCCTGTTTCTGCATATTTAACTTCTGCATCAAGTCATGTAGATAGCACTGAAAAAACTCTTTGACCTCTGATTAATTACAATAGCAAATCTCTTGAAAGAACAGAGAAGGAAAACGTCCTTCCCTTTAGAGAGAATGGAAGGTAAGGTATTGGTAGACATTACTATTTATTCCATCAGATATGGTCTCTGGATCAGTTGGTTTTGCTTATTGTTCTTACAAGCATAATATCACTTTAATGTTAGAGAAATTATACTGGCAAATAACTGTGTTGTACAAACAAAGTATATCAATGATTTCATAGATACAATATGTTCTTCCTAGTTGCATGATGCACATTTGACATTACTATGCCAACTAAGAGGCATTTGTTCCATGCATACTTCTGAGTGAAAGATTGTGCTAAGTCCTGGAGATACAAATATTAAAAAGCAAGATAAAACCTTTCTTCAAGGAGCTTACACTCTCCAAAAACATCCAAACATATTTTATTACTGTATTAAAATATGGGAAAAGTTCTTTGCAGTATTTACAGTTGAATATGGAAAGCTCTCTCTTCCTATGGAAGTAACTTTATCTCAAAATTTCCAATTATTCCTTGTGTGAGAGAAATGGGTTGGAGGAAGGGGAATGTAAAGAGGAAGTTCACAGAGCTATTTATTTGCATTTTAAAAATATTTTCAGAAATAGGAAGAAGTTTATGTATAATGATATTCTTACATTATTCAGGATAGTTAGTAAAAGCAAACAGTGTTTACATTGAATTTTAGATAACTTTCAAATGGATATGAATTACACTAGCATTGTTAAGTATCTTTTAAGTTAACTACATCTTTTCCTTGATTTCCTTTTATTTTAAATTCTCAAGCCCACATGCATTCAAAATTCATGCTCTGAATGGAAGGAGACTATGGAAGAGCTCAAGCTGAAGGAGACAATTGAGAGGGAGGGATAAAAATCTCACTTAAACACAAACACTCCCATTAATTACCAGCATTAACAGTGCAAAGTAAAGTAGAAAATTATAGGCATGAAAATCAGCTTCTCGTTTTTTTTTTTTTTTTTAAAGTTCTGCTCCCTTCTTTTTGGTCACAGCAAGAAATTCCTCTTCTATCCAGGGCATGATGAATGTGGTGGCAGTCTCAGAGGGCTCAGGATTTGTTGAAAAATGTCAAGCCCCCACTATTCCATTAGTTGTAGACTGTTACTAGAATGAACACCTGTTTCTCCCTGATGAAGATAAAGGGAAAAGAAGGTAGACAGAGATAAGAACCCAGAAAGCTCTTTGATTCAGAGGGTCAAAATTCCTTCTGGGAATTGAGTCCTGAATTCTAATCAGGTCATGTCACAAGCTCATAATGTAAAGAACAAGAACAGAAGGATGTGGCAAAAATCCTAATCTCCTAATCAGAAATAAAAATCCTTCTACCCACTTATTTCCCAGGGTAATTCAAGGATTTTATTTTTTAACAAATGTTTATAAAGCGTTAAACTGTTCAGCAAAAGAATAATAATAGTAATTTTCTTTTACCATTTTCAACTGTATTCTACAAAGCCAAAAATCATGGCAGAGCTATAAAGGACCTGGTTTTGCCTTCAGTCCCAGGCTAAAATTGCAGAATGTTTTGTCCTCACTGCTATGTAGATGATAAGCCTAGTGGGAAGGATGTAAGACAGGCTGGCACAAATTCCTTGACTTTCCATTTGTCAGCTCTTAAGAGGGTCTTTGGACACTTGACTCCTGCAGGCTTGCCATCTGAAGAACAGGAATAATGATTTCAGAGTGAAGTAAGTGCTGGTTTTCAAGTCAAATGGTCTGGGTTGAAATCTTTTCAATTTCACTTTGTGACCTTAGGTCTTAGTTTCTTATCTTTAAAATGAGGGAGTTGTTCTAGACAGCCCTAAAGTTTCCCTGCAACTCAAAACCTAGAATACACCTAGAATACGATAATGATAGTTAGTGATGAAGGTTAGCATATAAATAGGAAGTTAAGGTTTGTAAAGTGATTTGTAGAGCAGGTTGTTTTGACCCTTCTAATAACACTGAAAGGTAGGTACTACTACTATCTCTATTTTATAAAAAAGAAAAATGAGGCTGATGAAGTTTAATTCGTTTGCCCAGGGGTAAATACAGCCAGGAAGGGTTTTTTTTCCCAAACATATTTTATTGTTTTACATGTATATTAACTTTTTAAATATACATTTCTTTATTAATCATGTTGGAAGAGAAAAATAAGAACAAAAGGCATAAACGATGGCAGAAGGGAAAAAAACAGAAAAAGTGAATATAGTATGTTTTGATTTATATTCAATTTCCATAGTTTTCTTCCTGGTTACAGTTATAGTTTTCTATCCAAAGTTTATTGGAATTGCCTTGGAAGCCAGAAAGTGTTTGAGGAAGCATAGGAACTCAGATATTACTGATCACAGGTCTAATTGTTCTAGTCACTGTGCTATTTGGCTGCTTCTGTATCCTTGAGTTTTTATTCTTTGTTAGTCTCATACTATTGAGTAATGCCTTTTTGAAGTTATATGTGGCCTGAACTGTTTAGAGTACATCAATAGTTCTTTATAGCATTTGTTTATGCCCAGTCTATGCAAAACAGTGTACAGCATAGTAGAAGGTCATTGAAAAACAAAGAAGAAAATGTCATCTTTCCTTTAGGAATGTCATATTTCCTGACAGCAGAGGTAAATCATGTACTACAAATAGTTTTAAAAGAAGAATCTATTCTCTACATAAGGATAAGCAAAAAATATGAAGCCTAAATTAGGAAAGTAAAAATATTGAAATTGTTAAGATTATATTAAGAGTATTGTAAGACTTCAGGGTTTTATTCCCTCCTTTATCCAAGACATATCTGTTAAGCACTTACTAGCAGTAGACTATACTAAGCATGGTGAGAGGTCTAAAATACAAATATGGGTGGGATACCTCTTCAAAGAGCTTGTAATGTAATGTGACATTGAGAAACATGCAAACATCTACAGTATTGGATAGAATGAGGTAGAGTCAGTGGCACATTATTGGGGAAAGTATTCATGAGAGATCTAGAAAAGACAGAAGACCTTTGCTTAATAGACTCATAAAGTGCCTCATGGATGAAGAGGTATGTGAACTAAGGCTTGAACTATGGGTATAATTTCAGAAAGGATAAGAAAAGAAAGGGCTAGAAGAACAATTGACTCATAAAGATTATTGTGATTCAAAGTACAGGAGCAAAAAGACATGCTCTGTATAAAGGACACAACATCTAATCTAATTGTGGGTGAAACAGAGGGGAAATTCCATGCATGGGAGTAAGAGGAGAAGAGTAAAAATACAGATTAGGGCTATGTTTAGGAAACTGAAGTACTAAGCCAGTAAATTTCACCTTAACCTTGGGCAAAAGAGAAGTTTTGAAAGTTCTTGAATGCAGGACTGATGGAATCCTAAGTGGGCATTTAATATGGATAACCTGAAAGTGAGGTATAGAATAATTTAGAATATAGAGAATGGAAATGAGGAGATAAGGTGGTAAGCAAATTCATCAATCTATGCAAGAAAATGAGTGACTAAATTAAGTTGTAATAGTGTTCAGGAAGGGTAAGACATTTGGACATTAAAGACATTATGGAGCTTATGATCCACAAGAAAATGATTGACTTTATTTGTGAATAAGGAAAAATTAAGAGTCAATGATGACTTTGAAGGTTTAAGTAGTGGATAATTGGGAAAATTGTGATGCTATGAATGAAAAAAAAAAAACAGGGAGTCAGGAGGGGGAACAGATACTGAATGAGAGATGATAGATTCAATTGAATTTACAACCTGTTGAAGTTGAAATGTTACCATCGAAGTGGAAAGAAATAAAGGAAATAAAAATCCAGAGCTCAGGAGAGAGAAGTGAAAGGAGAACATACAAATAAGTAGTCGAAAGTACCAGAGCACAGTTGATTGGACATGGCATTTAAGAAGGTGAGGGAGGAGAAATATTTTAAGGAGTAACTAGACAATAGTGTACAATAACTATATAATTCAAAAAGAAAGAGTATAATGTCTTGGGAATCAAAAGAAGAGAATCTATATAGTTGCATTCAGAAGAGGTAAGTGGTCAAGAGTATCAGTTGTTGGAAGCATATGAGACCAGAAAAAATATTTAATTTTGCTATGCAGGATCATTAGTAATTACTGAGAAAGAAGAATCAAGAATAATGAAGGTAGAGAAATCAACATGAAAGTTAAGACAAAAAACTCCTTTGTAGTTAAAGGGAAGAAAGAGCATGGATGAAAGGCAAAAGGATTTTTAAGCAGAGAACTCCTTTTTAGAGTATATGTGAACATTTTTTCTCCATATGGCAAGAAGTCAACTGGTTGGAGTTAAATGTGTGAAACAGAAAGATATTAATGGAACTATATCCCAAGAGAGATGGGGAAGGATAAAATCAAGAGCAAAAGGGTGTGTGTGTGTGTGTGTGTGTGTGTGTTGGGGAGGGATAGATGTTAGCTGAAAAAAGAGGTGGGAAACCCAATGAAGCAAAAAGGGAAAATAAAGGAATGGGAACTGAAGAATCTATGGGATATCGGAGGAGATAATATGCAGGAATCCATTTAAAATAGTTTCAATCTCAATCCAAGTGATGTTTTTTACTAAAAACAAGAGCCAGGATGGTTTGTAATTTTGAGAAGAATAGGAAAAAGAAAAAGGTTTTGTGAAGAAATTGTGGATAGCATAACAAAGATTAAATGATAGAAAGATAATATCATTCCTGGGAAATTATGAGGAAATCAGTGTCTCAATTCCCCCCCACTTAATATCTGTCATTTTCCTATCTGTCAATCAAATAGATATGAAGTGGGTTTTTTTTTATTTATTTTTCTCTAATCAATAGTGATTTAGAGCATTTTTCATATAGCTGTAGAAAACTTTGATTTCTTCTTCTGAAAGCTGCCTGTTCATATCTTTTGATCCTTTATCAATTGGAGATTGACTCAGAGTTTTATAAATTTGATACTTGAGAAATGAGACCTTTTCAGAGAAAATTGCTGTAAATCCTCCACCCTCATCCCACATTTTTGCCTTCTTTCTAATCTTGGCTGCATTGTTTATTCTTTTAATTTAATATAATAGTAACTCATTTTGAATATTTCCATTCAATTTTGTCTCAAGATCTATCATATCTAATTTTTTGAAAGTTTTATTCAACTCCTTAAATTCTTTTTTGTTTATTTTTTGATAGGGGAAAGTTGAAGTGCCCTGATATTATATTTACTATTTCTTTCTTTCTGTAACTCAATGAACATTTCCTTTAATAATCTGAATGCCTTATAATTTGGCACATATATGTTTAGTATTGACATTACTTCATTGTTTATGGTACCCTTTTAGCTAAATGAAGTTTCTCTAGTTAGGACTGTTAGATCTATGTTTGCTTTTGCTTTGTCTGAAATCATGATTGCCAGACCTACTATTTTTTTTTTAACTTCAGCTGAAATATAAAAAATTCTGCTCCAGTCCTATCTTTATTCTGTGTGTGTCATGCTGCTTCAAATGTGTTTCTTGTTTACAAGAAACACATGCTATGATATTCTGATTTTTAATCTACTCTGCTATGGGCTCCTGTTTTATGAGTGAGATCATCCCATTCATATCCACAGTCATGATTATTTCCTTTGTATCTATTTCCATCTTATTGTCCCCCTGTTTATCTTTTCTCTCTCCCCTTTATCCTATCCCTTTTCAAAAGTGTTTTACTTCTGATCATCACTCTGTTCTTCCCTCTATCAGTCTCCCTCTCCCTTCTTTTATTGACTTCCCTTCCTTTATCCCTAGAGGGGAAGATAAATTTCTATACCCACATGAATCTATGTTAATTCCTTTTTGTGCTAATTCACATTAGAATAAGTTTCAAGTAGTCCAAGTATCCCTCCAACCCATCTTCCTCTTCAGTGTAAAAGCTCTTTTGTGCCTCTTTTACATAAGATAATTCATTTTATCCTACCTTTTCCTTTCTACTTCTCCCACTGCATCTCTCTTTTTCACTCCTTAATTTTATTATTTTGGATATCATCACATCATAGTCAATTCATATTCATTTCTTCTATATATCATCCTTCTAACTGCTTTAATCATGAGAAAGGTAAGAGGAGTTATAAGTATCCTCTTTCCATATAGGAAAGTGAGCAGTGTACTCTTATTGAATACCTTATGAATTTTTTTCCTGTTTACGTTTTTTTTGTGCTTCTCTCAAGTCTTGTATTTGAAAATTAGATTTTCTGTTTTGCTCTGGTTTTTTCAATAGGAATGCTTGGAAGTCCTCTAATTAAATATCCATTTTCCCCTAAAGAGTCATGTTCAGTTTTGCTGAATAGATGATTATTGGTTATAATCCAAGCTGATTTGCCCTCTAGGATATGGTATTTCAACTCCTCTGATCCTTGAATGTAGAAACTGCTGAATCTTATGTTATCCTTATTGTGATTCCATAACATTTGATTAAGTTCTTTCAGGATGCTGTGTAATATTTTATGTGTCCTGGAAACTCTGACATTTGATTATAATATTCCTGGAAGTTTTAATTTTGGGATTTCTTTCAGAAAAAAGAATTGGTGCATTCTTTTGATTTCTATTTTACTCTCTAATTCTATAATATCAAGGCAGTTTTCCTTGATAATTTCTTGACATATGATATCTAGATACCTTTTGCTCATGACTTTCAGGGAGTGCTAGCAAAGTGTTCTTTGTTATCTCCTTCTGATCAGTTTTCCAACCCCCTTACTGCCTCTGGGTAAAAGCTTGCATTGGACTGCATTCTACTCTCAGCCCAATGAGACAGATCTTTTTTGATGACCTTCTAAGCTGTCTTGGAATGGAATAGTTTTACCCCATTCTTTCATTAATTCTACTCTACAGAACTTATTTTGTGATGTTATTTTAAAGTTCTTTGGAAACTAATTTATCATTTCAAGAGAGTGCTGCCTGTATTCCACTATCTCTGTCAGTAAGGGGCATTTTCTTGAGAGTCCATAATGCAGATCTTTCTGACTGTCCTGATCTCAGGAGATATCTAGCTGAATTAAAAGCCAAAGTATAGACAGACACAAACATACATACAGAAAGATAGATGGATAGACAGACAGACAGATAGACGGATAGATAGATAAATAGATAGACATAAATATATACATGCATACAGAATGTATATCAAATATTTTAGCCATTTCTTAGAGGTTGATTATACATTGTTTTGATGAACTTTTCATTTCAATTCTGTTCTATTACATGATGCAAATACCATTATAAACAAATACAAATACTACTGTGTTTTGACCCAGTTTCCCATTAAAATCTAACATACCTGATCTAGTACACCTTCCAAATTATGAAGAATTGAGTCACTTTCTCCATCCTTATACCCTATAGTGATTTTCTTATGAAGAATTTAATTACAGGATAATAATAACAGTACAATGAAAAACACATTTCTCCATTATAAATGCATTATACCAGCAGGAGATTATTTTTTATGTACATCACAATAATCGATGTTAGGAATAGGTGTTCTAGAAAAAATATTTGCTGTATCATGATTACCAATTCCCTAGGATAATTATTACTAGCATTTGTATTGTGCTTTATATAGAATAACTCATATCATTCTTACATTATAAATATTATTGATATTATCTTCATTTTAAAGATGATGATACTAAATCACAGAGAAGTTAATTGATATGCCTCAGGTTACACAACTAATAAGTATCAAAATTATTATTTCAACTTAGATCTTCCTAGAATGCTAGAATGCTAACGTGTATGAGAAGCTCAACCAGTAAGCTGTCCAAAAACATAGGGTCATTTCCCAACAACAATGTATTTAAGGGAGAAATAGTCTGAGTAAGAGCCATTTCAGGATTAAGTATTTGAAGAGAGCAATAAAAGTCAAAATACTTAAGTGGGTGCTGAGACATTGATTTCGAGCCAAGTCACTATAAAAATAATCTGTTGAAGTAAGAACTGCAGTAGTCTATGAGAAGATGAAAGTGGCCCTGGTTAATGGATTTAGCTATTTTACCTGTCTCAATCAAGATTGTGATGTTACACATTATTCATGGTACTTAAAAATATGAAAATAAGCAATGGCTCCTTATCCATTTATCTTCTCCAGGACTTGTTTCTTTTGTGATTACATGATTTTTAAATGTTATAGTGTTTTTAAAATGTTACAGACATTTTTAAATGTCTATATTTTCAATCATGTTCAATTTTTAATGTGATGTTCATTATTTCTATAAGGAAAATCATTGAAGATCCAAATTTTCAATCTTTAGATTGGCAAGGTAAAGGAGGGAAATGCCCACTCATGTAGTTCATTAACTGTCAAAAGCAATATGCAAAATATCCTATTTCCATTGCTCTTCAAAGATTCCCATCCAGTCTGCCAGTATCTCATCAGCCTCCTTCCACTATAACACCATCACTGCTTGGAACGGATATGACATGAATCATGTCTACACAAAAAATGCATAGGAATGAGTAGAAACAATTACCTCAAGATTTTTTTTTTTTGAATTATCTGGTTCAAAATGTTGTTGCCTCATTATTACATATAATTTCCTAAATTTTCCACTTCACTTTACATGAGGTGACATAATCCTAGACAGCCAGAAGTCAAATAGGCTCAGTGCATTTATTAAAAAAAAAAAAAAAGTCTTAATGCTTAAAGCTCTGAAAGTATCTTGAACTCAGGAAAATGTGCTATTTACAAAGATAAAAATTGTTTAATGGATTTAGTTTGGATGCTTATGAGTCAAGGTTTCTGTTATCCAAATCTAGCTCTTATATTTACTCTTGTCATAACCCTGAGTAAGCTGTTTCGGCATTCTTTTTTATGTTTTCCTGATTTTTTTAAAAAGCAAATAATAGTACCTATCTACAGATAGATTAACAACAGGAATCATCATTTTATCCTGAAAATTTCTGATGGAAAATGCATAAAAATTCAACATGCAATAATTACTATGCTTAATTTTTTGGATGGGATTTAAACATATTATAAGGAAATTTTCATATCAAATATTTACATATGTAGTTGGCACATAATTTATTTTATGTTCATTTTAAGTTTCAAATTGTCTCCTTCCCTTCTGTCCCACTCTTCACTAGAGAAATTTATTATTTTACATATATTAGTACACACACATTCATATAATTAGATATGTTTACACTTATATATACTATATATAAGTGTTTTCATATATATGCATAGAAGTATATTCAGTAGGGTTTTATATGCATGTATGTATTACGTATATATAAAATCATATTATGTATACCTCTATTTACCAATTCTTTCTCTGGTGGTCAATAGCATTTTCCTTTATAGGTTCTTTGTAACTGCTTTGAATATTTATATTACATGGGATAACTGAATTGTTTACGGTTATGTTTTGAACAATATTGCTGTTACTGTATACAATGCTCTTTTTATTCTGCTCATTTTATTTTTCATTTTTTATTCAAGCTCTTCCTTTTTTTTTTAATATCAGCCAGACAGCACAGTAGTATTCTACTATTTGGTACATTTCAAGAGATATGAAGTAAACTTTGTTTTCATGGCTCATATATTTTTAACAAAAAGTTATTTTCCTAAATATTTAAACTAAAATATAGCCAATTACTAATCATACAATAATAATACCATACTTTATCATTTTTATTGGGGAAAAGCAATTAAATGACTTATTGTAGGCAGTTGTTATATTAAGTGATAGACAAAGAAAAAGTATCTAGAGAGTCCTTGCCCTCTAGCACTTTATTATCCCAGATAGGAGACTTATTATAAAATTGGAAAGAGTATTGAAATGAAAATATGCCTATTTTTATTCCTGGATCTATCACTTATCCTGGGGCAAATTACTGAGCCCCTCTGTCTTCAGTTATTTCATCTATAATATAAGGATGCATAGCCAGATGATTTCTAATGTCTCTTTTGAATTATCATTCTATGATGCTAAGGTTATTAAAAGTATCACAATAAATTGTTCTTTTACAAAATTTAGAATCTTTGCAAAAGATGATTTTGAATAGGACCTAATCTATCTTGATGTAAGATCAAGGATCCTATATTCTTCTAGCCACAATTTTACTTGTGTTATTACTTCTTTTGGTGTCCAAGATACCATTCTCATTTTCCTCAGACTCCATATAATTGTGGCTGTCTTAGGGATAGCATAATTACCAAGAAGTTCATACTTTTAGTAATCATGCTATACCTAAGATAGATAATTCTCTCACTTGGCCAATCCTCTGAATTGTTTTAAAAATTGTTTCTTCAAAAGACAACATTATCTAAAAAATGAAAGTGGAGAACCACACGATGGACATGAGATGGCTACAATACAGAATAAATGAAGAGTTATAAAAGGAATGTAGAAATTATTTTTTAAATATCATAAAAAGAGAAGTAACCAGCAAAACAAATTAGCCATCACATAACAGTATCGAGAGATAGCTGATCTCTAAATACTGTAATGATTTACAGCAATATCAAGAGAACATGAAGAAAGAACATAATACATTGCATAAAATCATCTGTTGAACTTCTAGATTAGAATGATCTGCAGTATAATATCATGCACTTGTTAATATGAATTAGATGTATTGGAGTGTTGGAGTCACCAAATGATATCTGTCAATCTAACAGACTTGACCTTTATCAACTAATTCAGCAGAAGAATTTTGATGCACTTAGTTTATCCAGTCTCTTCTCATTTCAATAGTACTTTTCTGGGCTCATACTATCACTCAACTGTGAATGAGGGAAGGGAGAGTTAATAAATTAGGATCAGATTAATGCTAGTATAGATTTCCAGATTTCAGCAAATAATCAGATTACTCTCTCTGTTAACAGAAGTTTGCTTTTAGCCAGTGTAAAAGCATATCTTAATAGGAATCGGTTTAGAGACCTCTTATATACAAAGCAAAGTCCATCTCTAAATGTATTCCTTTATGATGACACTGAGCCAAATTTTTTTTTAGCAAAATTTCAAAAAGACATTGCAATTTGTATGAAGCACAAAATTAAGACTGTTAATGAATGTTTCCTTAAATTAAGATGTTTATCTTAGCCTAGAATCCTGACATTCAGTCATTGGTGATTTTATTACAATTTCAACAAGTCTTAAATCTTTGCAGTCTGTGACTTGACAGATGCAGTTTTTGACTTGGAGAAAAGAGGACATTGGTTCATAGCCTACATCAGACAACACTTAATATTCATAATAATAATGACAGGCTCTTTGCTAAAAATTTTACACATATGTCATTCATTTCTTAATAGTTATATAACTAAGGTCAAATTGTTTAACCTCTTGGTTTCAGTGTCCTCATATGTAAAATGATAATAATATAGCTTAAAGATGTAATAAAGATCCTATAATGTATATAAGTCTATTTGTAAACCTTTAAATTCTTTATAGATGTCAGCTACTAATATTGTTGGGCATTAATAGAAAGCTAAATAATGTGATACTGAAATAACTTGATATTGCTGTGTATATTGCTTTTCCTCATTTTTACATTTGAAATCTCTACATTAGCCCACAATTTTACTCACTACCTGCCACAGAATGTCAAAAACTATGGTTTTAGATGCCTGTTGATGGAGCCAAGAGATTCCCTTGTGCAGGATCACATAATGTATGTACCACATCAAATAAAATCTTCAAAGATCCTACAGTCATTAGCATAAAGAAAATCCATATTGCATATTGAGATGGTACTTTAAATCTAGTATAGCATCATAACACATTATCAACAAGCTTTCTCATAATGGCCAGAACCCCTACTATCTTGAAACATTAAGTAACACAAATGCCACTTTATTAACCGTTCCAAAATTCCCAGTTTATACTTTTTTCTATATGGTATAAAGGTTCTGAATGTCCCAGTGGTGCAGTATATTTCTAAACATTGAATTTTAGTAGATATTAGGACTTTCTTCAACTATTCACACTCTGTAACAAGTATTTAACCCAGGTTGCTAGCCAGGATGATCAGAGTTCAAGTCCAACCTCAAACATTTATTAGACTCTGGGCAAGTCTTTGCATAGCACCCTGCCATGTAATTTTAGTATTGCTATTGCCATTCAATCATCTCTTAGTCTCCATTTCCTTAACTGTAAAATAGAGATAATATAGATAATAATAGCATCTTCCTCCTGGTGTTGCTTTAAGGATTCCATATCATAAAAGGATTTGATATCATAAGACTAGGTCCAACTCCAAGCTTTAAACTCCCCAGCTATGATTTTTTGTCAAGCCACTTAATCCCTCTGGTAGTTATTTTTCACTTCTATAAAATGGGTTGGATCATACTTGTCCTATCTAACTTATATGAAAGATTTTTTAAAATTACAAGATTAAATTCTCCATTAAATTGAGTTGAATACATCTGGTAATGAAACCATGCTTCCTGACTTTACTGATAAACTACTCTTTTTCAAAAACAGAAGTTATAAAAATATTTTGAATAATAGCAACTTCCTTGAGATAAATATAACTTCGGAGACAGTTACTGGAAAGAGTTTAAAACTCATTTAACCATGGATGTTCTTCTGTGTTCATGTTATTTTATCTTCAGGGTTTTTTTTTTCTTTGAATTTGAATAGCTACTATAAAGTCCCATAGTAGTCTTTTTATAACACTAAAAGGATAATAATTGATATTTACGCATCAATTGATCACATTCCAACAAATCAGTTAGGGACATAAGGAATAGAGTGCTGGATTTGAAATCAGGAAGATCAGAAATTGAATACTGCTTTAGACATTTGTCAGCCAAAGTCACTTAGCCTCTTTTTCATTCTCAGTTTCTCCATCAGTAAAATGGGATTAATAATAACAGCTATTTCATAAGGTTATTGTGAGTATAGAATGGGAGATTAAGTGTAAAGCACCTTGCAAACATTATAATAATGTTAGATGTTACTATTATTTCCATGATTATTAGCATTTTGCATGAGAAAATTTAGACATGAATAAAAGACTGCCCAAAGATACGTTGAAATTAAATTTCAAAGGAGAATTTGAATCCAAAATCTTCTGGACTCCATATTGAATTCACCACCTTTAACTAACATTTAAATAGCTTTTCCTATACTCTTCTCAACTAATATTTATATATATTTAACATTTATATATTACATATTTCATGTCAGTGGAACCTTTGTGCATGAGATACATTAGAGACTATCATGTCTATTTTAAGAAAAGGAAACAATTACACAGAAAGGTAACTAAGTGGCATGGTGTATAATGTTGGTTTTGGAGTCAGGAAGATCAGGTATGTAATACTGCTTTATAAACTTAACAGCTGTATGACCCTAGGGAAATCACAACCTCTCTTTCCTTCAGTTTCCTCATCTATAAATGAGGTTAATAATAACACCTACCTCACAGTTGTGAAATAACAAGTGCTATGAAAAATTTAAAGTGCTATATAAATGGCAGTTATTATAATTATGTTTAATGATAAGTATTATTGATTGTTGTTTTGATTTGTGGATTATCTTTTCATTATTACAATGCAGTTAAGGATATAGAATAGACATGATTTCATTGCTATAAAGAATTCCCAGGAGAGGAAGAAACTCCCAGTTCAAGTCTATATCTTCATTGTAATTTGTAGACAAAACAAGATTAATTAATAGTTAGTGTGTGTCAGAGGTAAAACTTGAACTGCCTTTTTTTTTTCCTTTCTTTATTGTTTTATTTTTCTGGTTAAACATATATAGAGACTTTTTTTAAAATACAGTGTGTGTATTGTGAAATACAATGTATTTCTGGTTCTGCTTGTTTCATTCAGCATTGGTTCATGTAAATCTTTCCAGGCCTTTTAAAATGAGCTTGTTTGTAATTTATAGAACAATAATATTCCATTATCTTCATATGCCACAACTTATTCAACCATTCCCCAAATGATGGACATCAGCTCATTTTCCAATTCTTTGTTACCACAAAAAGAGCAAACATTTTTACACATGTGGATCCTTTTCCCTCCTTTATGAATTTCTTGGGAATCAGACCCAGTAATGGCACTGCTGGATCAAAGGGTACACACATTTTGATAGCCCTTGGGACATGGTTCCAAATTCTTCTCCAGAATGTTTGTATCATTCCACAATTTCACCAACAATGTATAGTGTTCCAATTTTCCCACAGCCCCCCAGAAAACTTATCATTATCGTATTTCTTTCATCTTAGCCAACCTGAGAAATATGAGATGGTATCTCAGGAACTGATGTTTTCTTGACACTGAATCTTGAACTTGAAATGTATTTCTAAATTTTGATTATATCAAATTGAAAAGTTTTTGTACAAACAAAACAAATGCAAACAAGATTAGAAGGGAAACAATAAACTGGGAAAACATTTTTACAATCAAAGGTTCTGATAAAGGCCTCATTTCCAAAATATATAGAGAATTGACTCTAATCTATAAGAAATCAAACCATTATCCATTTGATAAATGGTCAAAGGATATGAACAGACAATTCTCAGATGAAGAAATTGAAACTATTTATAGACATATGAAAATATGCTCCAAATCATTATTAATCAGAGAAATGCAAATTAAGACAACTCTGAGATACCACTACACACCTGTCAGATTGGCTAGAGTGACAGGGAAAGATAATGGGGAATGTTGGAGGGGATGTGGGAAAACAGGGACACTGATGCATTGTTGGTGGAATTGTGAACACATCCAGCCATTCTGGAGAGCAATTTGGAACTATGCTCAAAAAGTTATCAAACTCTGCATACCCTTTGATCCAGCAGTGTTTCTACTGCGCTTATACCCCAAAGAGATACTAAAGAAAGGAAAGGGACCTGTATGTGCCAAAATGTTTGTGGCAGCCCTGTTTGTAGTGACTAGAAGCTGGAAAATGAAAGGATGTCCATCAATTGGAGAATGGTTGAGTAAATTGTGGTATATGAATGTTATGGAATGTTATTGTTCTGTAAGGAATGACCAGCAGGATGAATACAGAGAGGACTGGCGAGACTTACATGAACTGATGCTGAGTGAAATGAGCAGAATCAGGAGATCATTATATACCTCAACAACGATACTGTTTGAGGATGTATTCTGATGGAAGTGGATCTCTTCGATAAAGAGAGCCTTAATTGATCAAAGATGGACAGAAGCAGCTACACCCAGAGAAAGAACACTGGGAAATGAATATAAACTGCTTGCATTTTTGTTTTTCTTCCCGGGTTGTTTATACCTTCTGAATTCAATTCTCCCTGTTCAACAAGAAAACTGTTCGGTTTTGCACACATACATTGTATCTAGGATATGCTGTGACCCATTCAACATGTAAAGGAATGCTTGCCATCTGGAAGAAGGAGTGGAGGGAGGGAGGGGAAAAATCGGAACAGAAATGAATGCAAGGGATAATGCTGTAAAAAAATTACCCTGGCATGCATTCTATCAATAAAAAGTTATTAAAAAATAAAATAAAATAAAATAAAAAAGAAATGCATTTCTATCCTGCTTCTCAATACAATTAGATTTTCTAACACTTGTGATAAGGGATCAAAGTGTAACATGGTTATGAAGAATTTCTCATACTCTCTAGTTGACACAGGATAAGGATTTAAGGACTTTACTTCTCCAGGACATTCAAAGGGATAATGCGAGTATACTTATCTTAGTCGCTTTTATAAATAAGTGCTAGAATAGTCCAACAGTCAGCATGCTGGTTTGAGAGTCAGAAAATTGGGGCTGAGTCTTGGCTATGATACTGACTGAGCTCAGTTTCTTCATTTACAACATAGCAATATTCATTCTTGTACTTCCAGTTATTGAAATTTTGTGAGCTATTTTTTTGTAAAATTAAAAATGTTCTCTAAATATAAAATGTTCTTAAACATCAAATCAACTAATATTTCTGGGGAAAGTATTTTTTAACAGAGGGACACCATGGATGGTGACTCAAGGAGCACAGAATTAATTTATTTGATTAGTTTGTATTTATTCTTATAGAATATACATATTGTCTAGTTTAACTATTTTGCTATAAAAATTTTAGTTACATTTTCCTAATATTTATGCAGCTACAGAAAGAGCTATATAGATAAAAGTATTAAAATATTATATAATTATTGATCTTCAAAAAAAGTTCCCTTTAGATCTCTTGACTTTGTGGTTTTTCATTTGTATCAAAATACAGTTTAAAACCACATTCTTTTCATGAGCTCCATTTTGTGTCAGTGACTACTTTTCCATGAGAGACCCAAGATTTGTGTAATATCTATTCTTGTTTGTAGCACAAATAAAACATTTGTGCAATGAATGTGTGTATAGAAATGGGGTGTGGGGAGAAAGACAGAGACAGAAACAGAGACAGAGGGAGAGAAAGAGAAAAAAGAGAAAGAAACAGTTTTGTGTAAACAATAACTGCTCATTTCAGATACTCTTAAGTTAGTTGTTTTCTGATTTGAGGGCAGATTATATCCTAAGACTTTTTTTCAATTACTTAGAAAGCAAATCAGTTCAGTAAAACTGAATCAATATCCATCTTCATTTGGCCTATGACAGCAGTAAATATATAGTAATACTAGGTTTGCTTTATATAAAACAGAGCAAAATTTATGTTTTTCTACACTTTGAAGGAAAATGCAAGTGGAAAAATTTAGTGATGTAGCACTATCAATATCTTAGTACATAAGCAGTAAAAATCTTAATTGTATCCTAACCTAGTCTTCTTAAAAAGTATCTATGGCTCCGTGTCATCTCAGAGAATATTGGGTACTGTTTTTTCTACTCCAAGCAGGAAGTCCAAAACTGAGCCCTCTTCTAATCTTTTTCTTCTCTGGAGAGAAGCAAGTTTGACTGAGAGAACAGCCAGATGTCTACCTAAAATGAAGAAACCTATACTTGTTTTAACAAAGACAAAGCATCTTTTCTGTCAGTTCTATAAATGATGCAGTTGAGAAAGACTAGGAATTAGTTTCAGGAAGATCAGAGTTTAAATCTTGTTTTGGATACTTACTGACTATACTAAGGTAATAAATACTGGACAAGAGACCTATAGTCATTCTCACCTTCAGCCTCCTCATTTGTAAAAATTATAATAATGATAGTGGCTATCCCAAAGGGCTATGGCATCAAGATGACAAAAATAGAATCCCAAGATTGAAGTCAAGGAGATCATCTTTTGAGATTCAAATCTGGTTTCAGACCCTTACTGGGTGTGTGACTCTGAGAAAATCACTTAACCCTATTTGTCTTAGTTTTCTCACCTATAAAATAAGCTGGAGAAGGAAATGGCAAGTCACACCAGTATCTTCACCAAGAAAATCCAAATGGGATCAGGAAGAGTTGGTTGTGACTGAAAACAACTGAATAACAACCTAAGGCTTTGAATATCAAAAGACCCTGTACATAAATTACTTTGCAAATCTTGTAGCACTTTATATTAACTATTATTTATTAATAAAAATCATTTTCTTACATAGACTTCAAAAATTTCTTTTCATCCCCCCACACTGTAACTCTTTATGCATATGGTATTAATGAGTTTGCTACCAATGAAGAGGCAAAACTTATTTGCCCAGCAACTTACTTGACTTTATCCCTGCTGAAGACACTAAAGCTATGGTACAAACTGGGATTAGAGACCCTACTATGCTTAGCCATAAACCGAGATAATTAAATAACAAAATTACTCACCAGACAGCTACTAGCCACTGCTTAAAACTCAAAGGACTTGGCGACTATGATCTTCTGAAAGGGATTTATGATTCAAACAGAAATTAAACTTCAGATTGGTCCCTCTTAGATCCTTAGATTCCATGATTCTATATCTCAGTAGAATGATACTTCTGATCTGCCCTAAGCCTTGTCATCTCTGTTCCCAATGCCCCCTTCAATATTTCCCAGATATTTAGATGCTGGATTTCTTTTTCTACATGTCATCTTTCCCAATTAGAATGTGAGCAACTTGAGAGTAGGAATTATCTTTTTTTCCTGTTTATATGTCTAGAATTTTGCCTAATGCTTGATAAATTAATCTTCCCAATTCTTATCATTCTTACTATTCATTCTTCCATCCATTCACATGCATATAAATACATACTGAGATGAGAAAATTTTTATATACTCTAGCTATGACAGCTCCCTTATTTTCAATAAAGAGGAAGTGGGTGAAAGTAGAAGAAAATTAGAATCAGATTGGTCAAAGGATATCTAACAAGGACTATCATTAATAACTGTGTCTGGTTTGGGGCTCTCTAATTTAAGAAAATGTGAACAACCCTTAAGTAAAGACATTGCACAGAAACCAAGCTCATCATAATAGTAACAGAAGGCTCATAAAATATGAGAGATGGAAGAAGTCATTGGCTCCAACCCACTCTTTTTTCAATTTTTGTGTGTAGCTATTCTTACTTTTCAGTATACTTTTTGGATGCATAATTTTAATTTTACAACATGTTTGAGGGGTTTATGTGGCATGAATATAATCCCTAGTTTTGCAAATGAGCAAATAGAAACACATAAACATGTCAAATCTAAACTAGTTCTTTGTAGTAGAGTTGTAATTCTCATAATAATTAATAATGATAACAATAAACACTTATTTAACACTTAATATGTTTCAGGCACTCTGCTAAAGTCTCCACAATCTCATAGCCACTGGTGAAATGCTTATATTTTTTCTAGATTTCTCAGCTTTGTTCTCCATCCCTTTTATCTCCATCTCTTTTAACCAGATTCCTATTTCTTATTAAATGCCTCCATGCTTTCATTATTCCATTGAACTAATCTTCATGTTAAAATAAAATTAATTTTAATACTGTACTATTTGAGTATTAATAACAATTTGTAATATTCCCTTCTCTGTCAAAAGGCTAACAAAAAGAAGACCCTCTTGTGTTAAAGAATGTCATAAGCATCCCAGATCTTTTCAAATTATCTGGACTGGGCCCCACCTAACTGGGAACCTGATTTCCATCTGCAGCATAAACTGTATCCATTTTGAATTAGATTTTTCCAGGGAAAAGGGCCTCAGTCCTTGCTCTCCTTCATCAGAGTTTAAGGCCAACCAAGTCATAAAGAAGAAAGCAAACCAAAGAGAATCTTATTGAGGCATCCAGATAGCTTGAGTGGGGCTTGGACTTCATGGCCATGACACATTCTTAGCTGACTTTCCATGATGACTCCCATGATGAAATAATTGGAAGAAACTGAGGAGTTTTAACCCTCTTTTTCATTAAATGTCCATCAATCATAATTGTGTTTCACTTGCCAGAGACTTCCTGCTTCATAAAAAAATATACATGATTTAAGGAGTTTCAAAGGCATCTTTGATAACTGAAACATTCACTATTAATTTATTGATCAGCCTAACTTTTATTACCCATAACTTTGATCTCAGATGTTTTTACTCTGGACAATTTCATTCTATCTCTAGTCCAAACACAGAAACAAAGAAACAAATTAGAAAATTCAAATGGGTATGTGCTGGGTAAATTTTCCTTTCTCTCTTCCCTCTGCATTTGCCTGGCTTAATGATTTTTTTCCCTAGTGAACAAAGACTATGATTTCCTTTTGGATTCCTTTTGCATAATATTTAGCACAGCCCCATATTCATGTTAGCCTGCTTCATAACATGGAAGAATGATGAGTAAGCTGGGGTGGGGTAGTTATTTGATTGTATTAGCAGAATGGACATTCAACTAATATAGTATAGTAGTAAGTGCCATGGAATTTGAATCATGGGACCTGAGTTAAAATTTCAGGGCAGGAAATTACCATTTCAATTCTCTGGCCCATCTTTTTTTTTTTTTTTTTTTTTTTCTTATCTAGATTAGACTAAATGAAAGTTTCGTAATCTTTTTTGTGTAAAGGGCCTATTTTACAGCCTAGTAAAACCTTTGTAATCTTAGAATGATGTTTTAAATGAATAAAGTAAAATATATAGGATTACAAAGGAAGAAGATTGTATTGTAATGCAATAATCAATAAAAAACTTCATGGATCCTAGGGTAAGAATCCCATGAATGCAATGATTTTTAAGATTCCTTCAAACTATCAATCCTATCATCAGCAGTCTCATTTGTTTTGCATCTTGGAAGGGAGTAAGGATAGAGATTAATATCTTTTTATAGACTCTCACAGTGCTGTTAGAGCTTTGATTCTATTCATTTACTTATTAGTCCTCAAAATAAAGTTGTGCTTTCCTGGTGAACCAAAGAATACCTAGCGACCACTTACTGCATAGGTCAAATATTTTGGTATTTCCCATTTTCTTCAAAGGACAACCATCCAGAGTGACTTGGCCGAAATAAAGTTAACATTGCAAAATCTCATGAGGTTATATATGAGGATTATGCTAAGTGACAAGATAATCATTTACTTAGAAGTAATATTAAGGGATAAAAAGCTTATTTAATTTTTATTAGGCTCTACTTAGAGATTGTGCTGTTTGTACAAGGCATTTCTCTGGGAATAATATTCTCTAACCCTAACCCCATTCTCTGGTATTATCGTGTGTATGCATAACAATTTCAGAAGACTTTCTTTTTAGCTCAATGACACTAGCCATCCCTTTTGTTTGACACATGAAACATCCTTTCTCCCATTTTATTCTTATGAACTCTGGTTCCAAAATGGTCATGTCACAGGAAAAAAAAAAAAAAAAAAAAACAGAATGAAAAAGTGGAGACAAGGAGAAAGAAAGCTTTAATTATGGATTAAAACTTTTCATTTCTATACCTTAAAATGGGCTTATATTTATAATTTTCAAAGAGTTTCACCTCTACTGTGAGGTGCTTTTACATTTATAAATAAAGTTGGAAGAAGAGAAAAATGTCCTGACACATTACATGGCTTAATGTCATGACAACTATTTACCTGACTCCAAATGTTCAAAAAGATACATAACTACACTGTTAGATGTATAGCCTATAGGACAGGGGCCAAAGTCATGTGACTGGCAACAGCATATTTATGTTTTCTGAAGTGACATAACTCATTTTCCCTACTATGAACCATTAAAGTTAGTGTATTTGGGTATTTAGGTAGTATAAGTAGTGGAGCTGAGGTTTTTTTTTTTTTTTCCCTATCCTCTCCAAGTCCAAGAACTGAACTCTCTGTAATGAGAATAATGATGCTTTTCTCTAAACCTAGATTTGTGACCTTGGATGATGTACGTTATTTTCATTATTTGAAAAATGAGGTTAGATTACTTGCTCTCTAATGGACCTTACATCTCTCAGAGTTTGTTATTGAGTTAGTTTCTATAGCATTTTATTTGTGTAGGTTCTCTCCAGTGTAGTTCATTTTGTTGCTAAGCTTCTGTAAAGCAGAAAGTTTAATCAGCTTTGCAAGCGATCCTTGTTAGTGTCATGCATTAGTAAAAATAAGTTGATTATGTTGATGGTTTAAAAATATGTTCAGAGTTATATATAACATGCACATCCTTATCTTTTTTGAAGAAGTGGGGAACAACAGGCATTGACTATCATAAATATTATTGAACATCATGTGTACTAACTGATTTTTTTTCTTTCTTTCTTTCTTTTTTGATAAGGGATAAGTTATTTGAAAGTGAAAGTAAAAAGGTCATATATGAAAATTATGGCAAAATGAAAACAAGCTGCCCTAAAGTAAAATGAAAATAAATAAAGAAATGGAGAAAGAAGCACTATAGTCTTCTCAATGCTAAATGAGCATTGTCGCAATTCCTTAACCATATCCATCCTCTGGATTTAAGGTGATCTGAAATCTAATACACTTAGTACAAAATTCACTCAAATCCCCATGAAAACACAACCTTTATGCACAAGTGGCAGGGCATATTAAAATGTAACTTGGCCAACTGATTTAATTTAGTTATGCCATCTGACTCCTTTTAACTTACAGGTCTATTAGGATGTTATAATTTCATGGCTTATATATAGTTGCTGATATATAGAACTTATTTTAAACAAGTTAGGCTGTTATTTTGTAGATATGATAGTGCAATTTTAAGTTTTAAAAATCCATACCCTGAGAGTCAGCAATGTTATTTTTTACAGTATTATTCAATAACGTGTGTGTGTGTGTGTGTGTGTGTGTGTGTGTGTGTGTGTGTATTTGGCTTTGTCTGGTCTTCTAATTTCATCTGTGCAGGGAACTCCTAAACAGACAACTCTCTTTGTCAGTGAAAATTACAATTATTTTGCCACATGTAGTCTAAAAAGGCTTCTTGGGGACTTCAGAGTATGTTATCTGGATCAAAAAGCTAATATATGTTACAAGTAGGACTTGAATCCAAATCTTTCTGATCCTTATACCAACCCTTTAGTCACTCTGCATTTCTAACTCTTGTTCCAGCTCTTTCTAATAATACATTTTGATGTGTTTATGTGCATAGATTTAAAAAATATATTGTGCTCCTTGGCTTTATTAAATATATATATGTATGTATGTATGTATACACATATACATGTGTGTGTGCATGTACAGGTGGGATGGGAGGAGAGGAGAGAGAGACACAGAGAGAAACAGAGAAAGAAAGAGGAAGCCCTGGAGTGCCTCAGGATTGGACTTTGAGACATCTCTACTTTTTTGATGCACCCCTAGATAGCATGGATTGTATGACCTTTTTACATATCATTTAATCTCTTTGGGCTTTAAATCACCCATGCTTGCTTATGTGGTATTCATTCTATTTTTGTACTTGTTCAGTTGTTTTTAGTCATGTCTGACTCTTTATGACCCCATTTGAGGTTTGTTTGGCAAAGATATTGGAATGGTTTGCCATTTCCTTCTCCAGTTCATTTTTCAGATGAGAGGGAAACTGAGGCAAACAGGATTACGTGACTTTCCCAGAATCACACAACTAGTAAGTGTCTGAAGCCAGATTTGAATCTTCCTGATTCTAGACCCAGCTCTCTGGGCACTATGGCATAATCTAGCTGTCCTCATTATATATTCAGTCAATCTATTCCATTGACATTCCTTTTCAGTAGGCGTCCTTCATGCCTAGAATGCCCTCCCGATTCAGCTTTTCTTCTTAGAATAGTTGGCTCAAGTGCTACTTTCTGCAAGATATCATTCCTAGTCTTTTCCATTTTAAAGTCACAATTCCTCTACTTTCTATGTTTGCTTTAAATACCTATTTTTCTACACATTGCCTCCCTTCAATTTTTTTCTTTGTATATCCAACATTTAGCACAGTGTTGAAAGAGAACTGTTCGGTTCTGCAGAGATATATTGTATCTAGGATATACTGCGATATATTTAAACATATATAGGACTGCTTGCCATCTAGGGGAGGGGGTGGAGGGAGGAAGGGGAAAAATCGGAACAGAAGTGAATGCAAGGGATAATGTTGTAAAAAAAATTACCCTGGCATGGGTTCTGTCCAAAAAGTTATTAAAATTAAAAATTAAAAAAAGAGAAATGTTTGTTGATTGATCTGTAAAAAGAGAGGGTTGGACTAGATGGTCTCTTAGGTTCCTTTCAGCTTTACATCTATAATACCCATAATCCTTAAGCTTTATATGCTTCTGGTAACTCCCAAAGTCTTAACTACTAAGTCAAAAATTGCTATTTCTGTTCGCAGGGAGAGCCCCCACACTGATAAAATCCTAATTTTTATGTATGCCTGTATTTACAAACATCTGCATTACATGGAAGGATGCAGTGGTTTCTGGTGCAGAGTAGTGACTTGTACACATAGAAACCTGAACTGCAGTTCCAGTTTTATTATTGGCTAGCAGGACAACACATTAGTCAAATTCCTTTCTTCTTCTCTATCTTGATTTTCTTATCTGTGAAATGAAATAGTTGTATCAGAGACTGTCTAGGTCTAGTATTAATATTCTGTGATTCAATAATTCTAATTTTGCCACATGCTTCCAAAAATGTTATTGACTTAGTATATAACACTTATTTAATATTTATTTACATGACTACATTGAGAAGCAGTCTATTTGGATGGTTAGGCTGGATTCAAAGGATTCAGATACTAACACTTACATTTGTCTAAGGTATTTAACATTAGGTTAGTTGTATCAACTTTTGGGTCTTTCACACAAGTGCCTAAGCTCATTAAATAGCAGAACAATTGCTCATCTGCATTGATGAAGGGAATATCCTCACTTGAATATTGTCCTATTCTTTTTAGTTGGGAAGCCTTTCAAAATGCAGTAAATTTGAAAAGAAATACTCAATATAAATATTACATTTATATACATATATATGTTCTATATATTTTCCTTGATGGCTCAGATAGAGATTGGTTCCTCTCCAATCATATTAAATTGTGATAAAATAATATATGGATTCTTTAAAATTTGTTCTTGAATGAATTTTTCAGATTATTCCTTAGCATAGATTATAGATATATTTGGGGTTACACTGAATACAGTAAAGTTGGTAAATGATCTGCATGTATATATTACTCAGCTTAAATGCCAGAGTTTCTGAAGACCAGTTTTCCAAATCTGAACTGAAAGATATTACTTCTTACTTACCTGCCCTACTGCTGCTTTTATGCCCTCATAAAGATTTAATAATGTCCTATCAAGACACATTAACATTTTTCCTTGAGCTGGGATGGCATGAAAGCCACTTGAATTTCTAGACATCAAGTTTATCCTTTATCCAGAAAGTGTTCTTATATTTCAGAATGAGTGGGGGAATCTAGGAATGAAGACTAAAAGGAGCAAAAATACTGTGGAATAGGCTTCATAGAGTCGCAACTACAGAGTTAATAGAAGAGAATTAAATTTTCTATTAGAATCTGAAAAATTTTAAAAATGGAGATGATTCATACTAAAGATAACTGTAATTCTTCCCTACCCCAATTACCAGAATGTTTTGTCTCAGCTAGAAACCTCTTGGCTACTTTTTCCTGAAGTAATCAAGGGGAACTATTCCAGAATGGCAGACAGACCAAAGACAAGAGAAAATACATGAAAGTGTTATGTACTAACAGAACCATAAATATATGATGGAAAACATCCCATAACCCAGCCATTTTCCCTCTTTCAAATTGTACAAGTTAATATTTTATTTTCACCAAGCTGTAGGAAAGAGATATATTATTGAAGAGGCCATATTTTTAAAAATTTCTTATTCTCAGGGTCTCTCATTGCACCAAGATCATAATAAAGGGATCACAGAGAAGAAAAATACAATCACTCATGATTGGAAGCTGTAGAAATATGCAAAACTTAGGCAGTCTGAATGTCAGGGTTTTTAAATCCCTCACCATCACCCCACTGGTTCTTTTCCTAAAATTCCTGTGCTGAATTTAAGCACAAAACTTAGAAAAATAAATTCAAGACCCCCCGAAAGATTTCTAAAACTATGAGGTGAAAAAAAGGGAAAGTATTAATGCAATTTCTGAACCTCTTTTCCTAAAGGTGAACAAAGAGAAGAAAGGGTTTGACTCTGATAGTTGTGCTAACATTCCCTATGGCCCAGTTAACATGTTTCACTTCTATTTCCTAATATTTCTATGGGGTGACTCCATTTCAGGGCTTGGTTTATTGAATATTGTCCTTTTCTTTTTAGTTGGGAAGCCCTTCAAAATGCAGTGATTTTAGTTGTAGAAATAGGCAAATTTGAAGGAAAATGAAAACATAATTTAATATTCTGTTATGTCATAGCCCAAAATATTTTATTCTTTCCACCCACTGGCTACTTCAGATGCTAAAGATCTGCTTATATTATAGAATGATATAGAGAAAAAAGTAGACTTCACATACCTCATCAAAATCTTGTCTTTCTGTTCCCTTACCTTTCAACTCACAATAAAATCTGATGAATCCTAATAGCTATTCTTTGAAGAATGTTAGGCTAAAGTGGCCACATTTGGTAGTATTGTTGATTAAGTAGCCCCTGAACTTTTTTCTTGTGGTTTCTGGGGAGCAAAAGTAAAATAATAGAGGAAAAAGAAAAAAAAAATATTTCTTACCCTCATTCTCTGTAGATGCAGATAGAAGGATTAATGCCAATGGCAATATGTGGTGAAAAAGAAGGAGCTAAGGAGAGTCACAGGGGAGACTCAGGGGTTAGGAGCAGGAGTTTCTACAAATCACAACACAAGAATGATATACTGCATTTCTCCCTCACTATTGTGCCTACAATTCATCTTTTTCATTCTTAATACTTGACCTTGATAATCCTGTAGGAAACCATGTCTGGGATTGTAGTGAACAGGTAGCTCTGTAATGGTTATGTGATGTCCAGGAAATACGTTAAGTGTGTCTATAATTCATATTTTCTTCTGGACACAGGAGAATGAAAACAACATATTCTTCCCTTTGGCTCAGATGCAGTTGTGTGCTTAAATTTCAAGTTTCTGTGTGACATGAATCATTGGATAGCAGCTGTAGTCAAACATTGCTACCATATTTTCTCCTCTTTTTCAGGGCAAATGACAGTTTGAATCTTAAGTAGAATCTCAGATTACTAAATGTAAACATTTACCAGGCCCAGGGGGGGGAAATAATTATACATCTGTCTGGTATTTTTCCACTTCCTTCTGTATTCTCTTCCTCCTTGGGTGAATCTCTTTTAATTATTTAAACCACAGAATGACAGGCATTATTAAAAAATATATATAACATGGGACTTTGGTGAGTGGTGATATAGCTAAAGAGAGTACAACACTTTGTTATTAAAAAAAATTGTCCCTTGACTTTTTTTACTTAAATTAATTTTAGAAAAAATATGTAGATGTTCTTCTGACTCTCTTCTTGCAATTGAAAATAATTTAAAAGTCATTCAAGGTCAATACATATTGTATAATTTCTTTATTAACTCATAGAGAGGAGGGAGTGAGATACCCAAAGGATGAAAATATGTTTTGATCAGTTCATAATAATTTTTGCATAATTTTCCCCTCAATTTTTTTTATTTTGTGAGGTTTTCTTATTTTATTTAAAACAAATAAACATAGCTGAAAGAAGATCTTTGACAATCAGTCAGAAAAAATAGCTGTCATCATTTCCAGGTCACACAAGGAATTAAGTTAAAGAAATATTATATTGCTTATGACTGGGGAAAGCAATATTTAATTCATTTTCTATAGTTTGGTTTTAGACCCCATTTTCTTCCCTTTTCTTGATCTTCCTCACATTCACTTTGGCCTGGGACTGAAAAACTATGAGTCACATTAGATGGTACCAATCTTCACTAACTTCCACTGACCAAACTTATACAAGAGATAGGGATATTGTTTGAATTCTCCTGTGACATAACACAATTGTGTTATGTGTGAGCTAAAGGGGTAAGAGGATGATGATTGATCTGATTTTGGGATCCAATGCTGTTTCCAAGTTTTCTGAAAATTTCAGGAAATTGGTTGAAGGAGAGGAGCATGTCATATTTGAAATTCAACCAATTAGATTTTTTCCTTCATTTTCCTCAAAGCAAAGGATTTCAAGTTTAAAAGCTTAAATTCAAAAAGAAATACTCAATATAAATATTACATTTATATCTAATTAAATCCAATTTAATTACTTCAATTCCTTTTCTTTCTGTGAATCTCTCTATCAAACATGCTGACATATATAATTTTATAGGATCACATATATAGAGTTTAAAGGGACTTTAAAGATCATCTCATCAGCCTACTTCTTTTACAGATAGAAAACTGAAATCTTCATAATATCTAATTATATATTTTTTGGGGCATGGGGTCTTCTTTTAAAAACTTTACTAGGGCAAAACAAGTATTAAATTAATAAACATTTATTAAATTCTTACTAGAAAAGGAAATTTTTGGAGAATCAAGCTTTAAGACTTCAAGTTTCTCTGGTTTCCTTGAGGCAGGTAATATCTCTAATGGAACATATTTTGGAACATATTTTACATGTCCCATATGTTAGACCACAATCTTCCTGACTGTGTGTAAAAAAAAAAAAAAAAAGAAAAGAAAAGCCTTTCTTTTCTTGATAAGTTTGGGCCAGCTTTGGAAAAATAAACAATTTAAAACTGAACCCATGCTAGAAGCTGATGTGTTTGCAGACAGTAGAATGAGCACTAATAAAAGGTCAATTGATTTCACAGCTAAATTTTTGTTATCCTGGCAAAGAGCTATTAAGTCAAATGGTGGGGAATAAGCAGAAAGTAACAAAGGGGAAGAAATGATTTTAAAACATTATCTAGGGATCTGACTGTGAGAAGAAGAAATGATATGACAATGGTATGAGGGGATGGCAGAGTAAATATTGGTTTATTTCTTTTTTTTCTGAGAGAGTTAAGGGTTACTAGTAAGAAAGGGGTAGACCTGAGTTTGTTTGTAGGTAGTAGGAACTAATAACATTATGTGTTAAATACTAAAGACAATCAATAATTTTGCTGTGTTTTAATTTTATGACAACACAGCTTATGTACATTTGCTTCTACTGGTACTAGTTTATCTCATAATAAAAAAAGACTAGATGACCTTGACTAGATGGAAAAAAAAAAAAAACTAGACCAATGCACTTAGTAGGACTTGCCAAGGTTTTCAACCTGTCAGCATAACCTTTTAGATAAGATCAATATGATTATAGAGGATCTCATCTGTATTCTAGTGCAATAGATTTGTGTTTCATAGTAGCTCTAATTGAGTCAAATTCTCTAGTGAATGTGTATATCAAACATTAATGAATATGGCACAAGAATCTGGCTGTTCTCTTTTTTCTCATTTGTTGTTGATAAAATTGGGATAAAAGACATAGAGTCCAGTATTATTTAAGTAGAATTCAAAAAATATCTTTTAAAAATGCTCCCACTTCAGAATGCCTTATATCTTTAGAAAAAGTAAATAAAAATTAGAGAGCTTTCCTAATACAAAAATTTCAAATGTTTAAATTGATAACACTTCTTACCAACTCTACAAAAAGGACTAAAGTGTTCTGTTTCATGGAATATGGGGAAATGATTTTACTTAATGTGACTTTTCCTTTTTTCTGAACTGGAAGTAATGGTTCACTGACCTAATTCACAAATATATCATAACTATATATTAAATAATGATCTTAAGATCATAGATCTAGAGCTGGAAATGACCTTTAAACTGTATGGTTATATAACTTCATTTTTCAAAGTAATTTCTGGGAAGGAATGAATCTGTTATGCCCTTTTATAATCGCCAAAAGATAGGGGAGCTTAGTAGTGATTTAAGTGAATGTTTCTGGAAAGAGTAGAATGTACTGGAAGAGAATAGGACTTAAAAATTAAAAAAAAAAAAAAAAAAAACTTAGGTTTGAGTCCTACCTATGACATTGTCATTTCATCTCTGAACTTTTTCCCATCATTTTCTAAAAAGTGGATATTAAGTTAGATAACCCCTAGGGTCCATTCCATTTCTAATATTCTGTTCATTAGTTACTTTGGGTTTTTGTCAATATATACTTAGATTACTCAAAGAAAACAGTCATGCTTTGATTAGAATTTTTAAGGTATCCTTCATTATTGCTATATTGAAAAAGCTACATGAGTAAATAGGTCATCAATCTAGAGAATGGCTGGAGCAGCCATTGATATAAAGGGTAGTCGAAGTTAACTAATGAATAGTTCAGAACAAACAACTGGCACAGTGGCTAATCAAATATAGAATAGATATGGATTAGGACAAACTTAATGGTTAGTCAAGGTGAGGCAGGAGGCAGGGAAGTCAGACAATATCAGGAGTTGCTGAAGGCTCAAAGGATAGATTCAGTACAGCTAGAAGCAATAACTTGCACAAAAAAGAGGGTCCCTGTCTTTTGAATCAGTTTCAAGTTTATGGTATCTATTTCATTGGATAGCTCTAAGGGATGGCATTTGCATAGATTCATAAGTTTTTATCCTTAGAATCTCTGACTCATTCATTTAGCTGCTCAACTCCATCTCTACGAGTTTCATTATTAAAGAATCTCACTCCCTTTTTGGTAGACTTCTTCATTCTGGTGCTACAAAATCATCCACATTTCTACCTCTGTGTTTAAAGGAAGAGGCATGTATTCAAACTCAAATAAGAGATTCTCTGAGAAGTGAATTTTCCATTACAATCCACAAAGTTGGTTAAAAGTTACTCAAATTCTGTGCCATCATAATCATTCTTTTTTTCCCAAGGCAGGCTAGTTTCACATTATGGCTAAATAGATGAGCAAGTTTGGGGGAGAGACTCTGATGAAACATGAATGATAAGACATTAGAATTCTAAAAATATGAGGGTATAAATGTAGGATGAACCTGAGTTTCTATCATTTATACCTAGGGCTAATCAGTACTAGAGTTAGGAGGAGTGGGAATGCAAAAATGAATGGAGATTGGTGAACAGGAAAGCTCTCAAAAGTTTTATTAACTATTTGTACATGAATTTAGCCTCCCGTTACTGCTGTTCTCCAACATTGTCTGTCTTCTTATCAAAGTTTGATCAGATTCAGGGGGGAAATTAAACAATATAGTAACAATCAAATTAATGTGTGGCTAACTGACATTCCATCAAATTATCAAATATAGTTCTTGCTAGTGGAGAATCTCACTTGGGAAAGCAAATATAGATCAAAAGATTAATTCATGCGTTCATCAGATAAAACCCAGAAAGATGGCCATAAGAATAGATTTGCCTCTTTTGGGGCCTCATTCTCTAATATCTGCTCCCAAATTCCTATCTAAGCTTTTGATTTTTCTATAATTTTGGCTTCCTATCCTATTATTAACTTGTTTATTCAATATTCAAAACATTGTCTTAAGCACTGAGATACAAAGACAAAGGCAAAACCCCCCAGCAACAACAAAAACAAAACAAACAAAAAATCCTGTTCCTGATCTCAAGGAGTTTATTCTATTGGGAGTAAACATCATCTGTGCAGATAAATTGTATAAAATTCATACAAAGTTAATGCAGATTAATTTCAGAAAAGGAAAGATATCAACAACTGAAGGAAGAAAGATCATGAAAGATTTCCTGAAAAGGAGAGCATGTGATCTGGGCTTTGAAGGAACACAGGAATTCTAAATTACAAACATGAAGAACATGTGCACTACAAATCTTGTGGACAGCCTATACAAAAGCAATTTTTAAAAAATGATAAAATGTTATCCATTAGAAACATCAAATAGACTGATTTGCTTGACATATGAGAGGTGTGAATGTAAATAATGTTAAAGCGATATGGAAAGGTAAGTTGCAGCCCTATTGTGAAGTACTTGAACTACCAGAACATATTTTGTACTGCATTCTGAATGTGAGAGGGAACCCCTGAAGTTTCTTGAACAAAGCAGTGACATAGTAAGATCAGAATTTTAGAAACATCAGTTTGGAAGGTATCTTTCTGAGTTCATCATTGTTTATAGCAAATGTTTTCTGCTTTAGGAAATTGAACTTTAACTGATTTTTATGTAAAATAGTTTATAAATGAAGTACTGTTGCTAATGATTTAATAATATAAAGTAGAGTAATAAATGAGCACTATTTGAAAAAAAATAGTATATACAAATAACAGTTTACAAACACTGCCCAAATGTTTATCACTTAGTCATAGGGTTACCTCCAGTGATATTTCATAAGTACTGTAATAAGCTAGGTGGTGTATGTTTCATTATTACTGTTTTAAAGTACTGAATACTGAAAAATCAAAAAGGCTTAATATCTTTTGTAAACTCTTACTGTTAAGTTTCAAAGGATGTGGGGGATTAAATTTGCTTTCCTTGACCCCAGAAGACAGAACTAAGATATTATTTCCTCCATAAAACTCATGGAGATCTAGATTCAGAGTCACTAGAATCAATATTCCAATTTATCAATGGATTTATAATTATGAATGGTTCATTCACTGCCATAAGTCATAACCACTATATAAATTCCAGCTTCTTAAACTGTAATTTGGGACCCCATATGGGGCCTTATACCTGAATGTGCAAGTAGTGATTTATTAAAAGTAAATGTTTCAGTTGTATACCTATTTTATATACCTAAATCCCTAGAATAACATAAAAATTTCTCTGATTAAGAGTTTATAAATAAAAAAGCTTAAGTTTGATTATTACTTTTTTCTTTTTTTAATTAAAGCTTTTTATTTTCAAAACATATAAAAGATAATTTTCAGCATTCACCCTTGTAAAACCTTGTGTTCCAATTTTCCCCCTCTCTTTTCCCCATTCCCCCTTCACTATTCACCAAGTAATCCAATATATGTTAAACATTTGCAATTCTTTTATACATATTTCCACAATTATCATGCTGTACAAGAAAAATCAAATCAAAAAGAAAAAAAAGAGAAAGAAAACAAAATGCAAGCAAACAAAATCCCCAAAAGTGAAAATACTATGCTGTGATCCCCATATAGACCCTACAACCCTCTTTTTGGGTGCAGATGGCTCTCTTTCTGATTATAATTTTGTAAATAATTTTTGAGTCACTATTACCAACTCTCAAAACCCTCCTTCACTCTTTCCCCAAAACAAGCAAACAAACTTCATCAGGCTATAGCTAATCTAATAATGAATCTCTTTAACTTTAATTAGGCTGATCTTAATTCGAGTCATAAAATCTATTAAAGAATCCTTTCGAAATCTGTAGAATGTTCCAGAATTTATGTTCTGCTCCACAACTTTCAAGAAGCTGGGATCACTTCAGTGACATGGAGACATCTCATGTCTTCAGAGTTGGACTTCAGAAGAAATAATATAAGGGGGAAGGAGATTTTTTTTTTTATTTTAACCATTCTAAAGTTGAATGAACTCTCTTGGTAGGTAAATGATTCCTTAGAACTAAAAGCTTTGTATGTATTTATTTATTATTATTATTAATCACTATCAGGGATTTTAGAAAGATCATCTGATCCAAGTTGGAGTAAATCGTTTGAGATTCCTTGCATTGTTCAGACTATAATTCTATGAATCTTGGATATCAGACTCCAAGTTTACTGTTCTTCTCAATTTTCAAAGGATTATCACACCAATCAAATAGTGCCTGAGTTCATCTTCCCCAGTATTCATACTCTTTACTGGATAAATACCCTCTTTCAAAATCATGTCAACTTATCTTATTGTTCTTGCCTTATTTGATCAGATTTTGTCATCTCGTGATCTTATGGTGTTAGTGTTGAGGTACTGATGGACTTCATCCCTCTGACTGCTAACTCATCAGTTGTGGTAGAGTTTGTAACATGTGTGTACACAAAAATAAATTGTGTGGTTCTAAAAGTGCTCTCCTTGATTAGCGTAGTAGAATGCACAAATTGTGTGTAGAGATTCCTTAGCATGGATCAAAGGGGAAGCATTGAGTGTATCATACCAGGTGTCTCTCTTAACAGACTATTTTCAAAGCACACTCTAATTACATAAGAATTCAAAGAGGACTAGTTGAATTTTCAAAGTGGTAACAGATGGGAAAACCAAATCACAAAATTTCAGGACTCAGAGGTGTCATTGCTGCCACACACATTTTCAGCTGGATTAGCTATTTTGTCTCATTTTCTGCCTGTGTATTTCACACCATTTGAAAGATTTTGAGGTTTTGAGGAAATTCAGAGCTTGTAAGAAATCTCTTCCTCAGCCTAACCCCGTCTCTCTTGTTTGTTCCCTTCCTATCTTATTAATGCAGCTGTGAGTACATTTCCAGAACTCTTCACCTGCCAAAGTGATGAGGGATCAGGTGCCAGGTAGGGTAATCAATCTGGAGGGCTTTTAGCAGAGCATCCTGCCACTGTTTGACAGCATGTCTCCGTCAAGGAGACTGTCTTCCTTAGATCGATAAATCAATCAGTTCTTTTTACATCTTATGAAGCACTCTTCACGCCCTGTGTCACTCATGCTGCCCCACACACAAATAGAGCATCAGAGCTGAGGTCAACCCAAACTGGTTCCCATTCACATTCTATCCCATAATCTCATATCGTTCTTCTCAAATCAATTTTCAACACACTGGTGATAGATTAAAGTCCAGTTCTTCTTGCCTCTGAACCAATGACTAAGTCCACTGTAAAGCAGAGGATTTTCCAGTTAATAGGTCTGTTTTGCATGTTTGAAGAAAAGGAAGCATTAGCTATAATTCAAATGAGACTCATTTCAAAAATAAAGTCTCAGAAACTGGCAAAAAAAAGTACAAAAAAATTATCTTCAAAAATGTAAGGCTGGAATTTATTTCATTTGTCTCTGCATCCTCAGTATTTATCACAATACCACGTACACAGAAGTTGCTTAATATATGCCTGCTGATTGATTGATATTTTTCAAGAAAGATATACTAAATGTTATGACAGAAGCAAAGAGCTAGAAGAAACTTTTGATAATGTTTAGTCAAACCTTCTTGTTTTACAGATGAGATTGAATTCAAGAAAGATTATGTGAATCCTCAAATATGACATTGCTGTAAGTGGTAGAAATAAAACTAGAACCTAGGACCAACTTTTCAGATTCCCAATTGTGTGCCCATTTTACCATACCATTTATCATCCTATCTCCCATATGGCAATCTCAATACAGTGAGATTCTAGGAGTTTAAGCCTGATCACAATTTAGGAACAATTTTCTACTGCAAGGAAGAGAAGTAATAGAATAATAATAATAATAGTGAACATTTATAAAGTATTTTAAAGTTTATAAATCACTTTAAATTTTAATTTTGTTTTTAATCCTAAAATAACTGTAAAGAAAAGCCTATTATTCCCATTTTACAGATGAAGAAACTTAATGTGATAAAAATTCATTGATTTGTCCCAGGTCACATAGCTAGCAAACATCTAAAGCAGATCTTTTAAATTTTAAAAGTAGTATTCTCTATGATACCAATATGCCACATCATTGGATGCTTTTGACACAATGATGTTTAATGCCTGGGTAAACTGACACCCTATTGGAATTTGTTTTATATGGCCATTTTCCCATCCCCCTAAATAAGTCTTTTGTTGTTTGTGATTTGTTTTATATCAAATACATAATTTCTCCTTTGTAGGATTTTTTTCCATTGAGGATTTGTTTTTATCAGTGTATATCAGCAACTGTACTATAACTTATAGTCTTAAAGAATTACTTGGTATCTTAGAAGTTAAATGGCTCATCCAGGACTACATTAATACTTAACATTAAAAATGGACTCAAAGGTCAGGCCATTTACCTCTAATTCTAATAATTGGCCCATTCTTCCAATATATTTTCTCTCTATAACAGTATAGTTTAAATTCAAAATTGTTTTTTTTACAGTTTCATATCATCTCTCAGATAATTGGAAATATCATAATTGAAGGAATATTATAACTGTGGAGTTAGAAATCTACCATATGTCTTGGGATTATTGCAAGTTATACATGCAAAGGGGCAGAGTACAGCAGTTGCAAAGAAACAGAATGTTTCTGTAATCTTCTTGCCTCTAAGGGATATCTCAATCAAGAGGTCAAGTCTTGTCTAAGATAGTAAAAACAAAACAGAAGAGTTCAGATAGACATTGGAAGGGGGAACTGTAAAATGTAGGGGGGGGAGGTGGAGGCACTATGTTTTACTGGCTATGGCAGCAGGTCCACACATTTTTCCAAATATACAATTGAGTAATCCAACACGGGATTATAGTGACAAGTTGTTCAAATGAATATCTAAATGGATAATGAAAGTTCATTTTGTATAGACCATAAAATAGCAATAACTGTCTTTAGCAATCTTCATTGAAAAGAGACTCATAATCTTAAGATGAATAGCTTTTCATTCCTTTACCAATCTCCTGAGCAAACCAGCCCCCCTCCTCTCTCCCACTGCTCCTCCACCCAGGAACAACATATGTTTAATATTCAGACTAATGAAAGAATTTCAAGGAGCTAAATGTCGATGATGTATTTACTGGGCTGTTATTAAGCTGTTCCTTATCATCCTAATGTCAGTGCAGCTGTGAATGCCTATCTTTCCATTTCCTACTCTCTTAGCCTGGCTCTGAGCCTTCTAGAGGTCTCACATGGTCAGTGCATTAGCATCAGGTGCCAGAGTATCTGGCTCTGCTGGGGAAAGAAGTACAAGAAACCGTTTTTCTCTTGTGTTAAATTTGTGTTCAAATTTTTCTTGCATTATAACTTGTTGGGAGATGAGGGACGAGTGGTAAGGGACGGAAAGAATGCTCCTTTCATTTCATTTAGATACTTCAATAAAGAAGGTATGTTGTAATAGCTAGGGATGCTCTCTTTCTTTACTGTATGTTAATGTAAAAAATGTGCTTCTACAGATCATGAATACTTGTTTCTTTATCCTTCAGTAGAATTATTTTATTCAATTGCATAATACATTGTATTTATGTATGAATGTGTGAATTCTTCTCCTGTAAGTTTGCTTTTCCTTTTAAGTTCTGCTTGTCTGCATCATAAATGTGCCTAGTTATCTACATATTATTTCCCCCATTAGAGGCACAAGTTCCTCAAGAATAGTGACCTCTCCTCTCCTAGCCTATCTTCTCCACTTCTCTCCTTTTCTCTTCTCTTCCTTTTTCTCTTTTTCTCCTCTCTTCTTTTATGCTTTTCTTTTTATATTCCAACAATTTAGCCCAATGTCTAGCACATAGTAAGTGCTTTATAAATGGTTGCTTATAGATTGATTTTTACATATTAGAACTACTAGAAGACAGGTACAATTTGTTTAGTTTAACATTGTAACCATCTATATCAGTATAGATAAACCTGATAAGATTGAATTGAGATTAGATACTTAGGAATTAAGAAAAGTAGCCAGGGGTAGCGCAGAGCTGTCAAACGTTTCAGACTCCTTACAATTCCTGAGTGAAGCCTGAATGGATAAAAAAAGGAATGAGGAAAAGAGGAATAAAATAAAGTGTAATATAATATGCATATTATCAATTTGTGGTTTTCTAGTCAATATACCATCCCAAAGAATCAATTTCTATTAAATTTTTGTCACTATTGATAGAGTATTGGTCTTGGAAGCTGAAGTTAAGGGTGCAAATTCAGTTTCTGACACTAGCTATGTGATTATGGACAGTTAATCTTTTAGTACTCTTAGCCTACTTTCTTCAACTGTGCTTTGGACCCCATATGGGGACTCATAACTAAATGTGGAGGTCATGAAATTATGATTTGGTATCTGAAAAAGTTTGATTTGTTATCTGTTTTATGTACCCTAAGAAATTTCTTGGGAGAAAAACGATTGGGAATGGAAAAAGTTTAAGAAGCCCTCCCTGATCTAAGGCTGTGATATCAAACTCAAATACAAAAAGATGTTCTCTATTGTAAATATGGATCTTTTGATTTCATTATAAAATGCAAGTTATCTATATTTTATTGCATTATCATTTATTTTGTAAAGTATTACTAAAACACATTTTTAATATGGTTTCATCCTTCAGAGTGTGGCACACAAAATGCAGAGCTTAAACTATAAATAGCAAAAAAAAAAAAAAAATACCAACTTTCTTTTGTAGGAGTTTCCTCTTTCTGGAGTTCCTTGTGCTAATGAAACCAGAGCTCCAATCTCCAAGAAATAACTATATTTGTATCAAATGTAAAGCTTTACAAATCCCTTTTTCTTTCATGTTCTTAGCATTGTATTGGTTTCTCTGCAACTCCAAAGAAAGGAAGGCAATTCAGGTACACACATGCATGCCCATCTGCATGTATGCACACCCATTACATGCATACATACATATACATATGCACATTGTGTATGCACATGTGCATGTGTGTAGGCACATGTGTGCATCCATGCACATACCTATGAGTATATATATATATATATATATCTGCATATAACCACGCAGCCAAACATTTTATACACATGTGCACACACATGCATACCTAAGGGGATGCATACATACATTATATGTTTGCACACATGTATACACATGCACAGTGCATGCATGTGCACATTTATGTGTGGATGTGGGTGTGTATGCATACATGAACACATATATGAATGGATGTACATCTATACACATATGCATGCATGCATATTAGATCAGAAGCCAAAGCCTTAGTCCTTACCTTAAAAAAAAAAAAAATGCAATCTATTTAAGGAAACAATACTACTATTGTGAAACAAATGGAATGAAAGAAGTGGTTGATAATGAAAGGTATTTAAGTGCTAAATTCTGTTGTTTTTAAGTGCTATGTAGACAAGGAAATAAACTGGATGGTTTATTTCTCTGGCTTAGGGAATACTGCAGAGAGAAAACTCTCTCTACTAAATCTGATGGTCATAGTCTATGAAATTTACAGAGTTGCTTAAAGCATTGAGAGGGAAAGTTAGTTCCCTAGAGTTTCAGAGGCGTTGTTGAGCAGTTAGAAGACTAATCCCAGGGTCTGAAAGATCCAAGTTCAAATCCTGCTTCAGATACTTAATGGTTGTATGAACCTGGACAAGTCTTAGTCTTCTCATCTATAAAACAGAGGTAATAATTACCTCATATGTGGACTCCAAAAGGTTGTTGTGAAGATCAAAGAGATAATTATAAAATGCTTAGCACAGTGACTGGAATTCATATGTAAATGTTGGCTGGCGTTTTTCTTATTATTATTTTCCTGGCTCCAATGCTGCCTCCCCATCCTTTATTTTGATTTGGATAAATGGAGGGTCAACGAGCTCTGAGACTTTAGATGGGTCTTGAAGAATGTTTGGGAGCTGTATATAGAGAGAAGAAGTTAAGAATGAGCTGTCTAGCAGATATGGAGAATATCCAGATGAAAATAAGAATAATTCATAGAACTTCCCACCCGGACTCAGTCCTATTACTTGGGGAATAGTAAGTGGTAATAAGAATGATTAGAAAAGATGAGGATCCAATTATGAAAGCTTTGGAATTCCAAAGACACTTCATATAATCAAAGGATTTGGAGCTTACAGTCCTTTAGAGCACATCTAACCCAATCTCATTTTGGAAATGTAAGAATTGATGCTTGAGATTTTAAGGAATTTGACCAGGGTTATGTTGATATTAAATAACCAGAGCCAGGTTTTGAATTCAGATCTTCTGACTTCTAAGGTAGCACTATCTGATGCTGACAGCATTGGTGGGGGAGGGGAGGAAGAAGGGAATTTGGTTTTAGAAAAGGTATTTTGGAAAGGGAAAGGGGAAAGTGTGAACTTTGTTGAGCTGAGTAAGGGAAATGATGCCAGCACAATTTATAGAATGACAATTATAGGTTACAGGCAGTAAGATTTCATAATAAGGGGATCCACTAACATCACCACTGGTAGGCAGATGATATGTATTATTACTAGGGTGTTACGGTCACTAAGTGTGCAATTTCTACCAATTCAATAAATAAAATGCTTCTACCTCTGCTAAGTGGTGTGGCCCATACACTCTGGAAGGAAGAAACGATGGCTTTGAAAAGCACAGGCGTCTGTGTCTAACTAGCAGCCTTTCTACAGTTGTGACATCCATGATCAGGGAATCAATAAGAACCAAAAGAGCATTTATTTTGTGGTGATAATGACAATGGTGACTCAGGGTTTGAAAAGTACTTTGCAAATATTATTTTATGGTCATTAATTGCAACCTGGGAAGTGCATACTATTTTTATCTTCATTTTACAGATGAGGAAACTGAGGCAGGCAGAAGTTAAATGATTTGGCAAGGATTGTCACCATTATTGGTATCAGGAGCCAGATTTGAACTTAGAAGTTCAATTTCTTGGAATCCAATTTCAGAGTTTTATCCACTGGCTCCAACTAGTCGGTCTTGATTGACAAGATTGTCCAATTTTAGGACTAAGCCAGGCAACTGGAACACTGAAACTTAGGAAGCAGTGTGGTTGCATTGAAAGAAAGCTGAATTTTCCCATGGAAACTAAAGTCAAAGGACCAGGATTCTATCCAAATCATTGCCAATTATTAGGTGACTTTTGTTGTTGTCATTTAGTTATTTCACTCATGGTCAACTCTTTGTGATTCCATTTTTTTTTTTTTTTTGGCAAAAATACGGAAGTGGTTTTCCATTTCCTTCTCCAGCTTATTTTACATGAGGAAACTGAGTCAAACAAGATTAAGTGACATGCCCAAGATTACAAAGTGTCTGAGGCTAGATTTGAACTCAGGAAGAGAGTCTCCCTGACTGTAGCACTCTATCTACTCTGCCTTTTAGGTGATTTTAGGCATATTTTCAATTACCTCATATGTGAAATGAAAGGGCTGAACTTGATGGCCACGGAACTCAGTTCCTGTTCTAGAAAAATGATCTTGCAATTTATCTATCATGAGTAGAACTTTCTTTATAGGTTAAATGTGTGCCCTTTCACTTCATAGAATTTCTGGTGGAAGACATGGGCAAGAGTTGCTTGCTTCCCTGCTTCTCTCCTCCTAAAAGAAAATATTTCAGAGTTGTGATATTTTACTCTTTCTAAATACTGTTAACAGCACCTAGGAACTATGAGTACCTCCCTGCTTGTGCTTCTTATCAGTAAATCATCTGTCTTAATGGGCTCAGAAGCACCATTTCTATCTTGTACTGGTTCAGAGTACATGTAAATAAAATATCTCTTGCATCCACACCAGTGTTAGTTATTAAGAAGATATTAGAGTTAGAGTCTCCTGATGTTACACTTTACTATGAATTTGCTTCCCTTCACACTGTGCTAGGCTGGCTGTGTCAAAAATAAATGAATTAAATTAAGAATTCAATTCAGTGGCCAACAGCTAAACTAACCTAAAATCAACAAGGAGCTACCGAAATGCCACTCCAAGTTTAGATACTGATTCATTACAGGCACAAACATTAAGCAGCTGAGTATATCTGGTCCTTTTCTGAGAGTGGGGGTGGGGATGGGGGTGCTGTATGTATGTAGAAAAGCATACATATTTTTGCCATTGGCTACATTTTTCTTATTTGAACATTTCCACACAACGGGAGAGGATTAAAGCAGGAAGTGAGACTGTACTGAGCTCCTCAAAGAAAGAAAGGCACAGTGTTAATGAAAGGATACATGATGTCATTTACATAATGCTTTTAAAGTAAGAAAAGCAGTCTGCATTCATGCCTTCCCTTGTCACCTATGTCACTTACATGTTATAAGTGATGATTTGGGGAGCTAGGTAGGTGACAGGTGACTAGGTAGCACCAAGTGCTCTCTCTCCAGCCTCACCAGAACACAGCTTTTCCCCCACACCTGGCACATCTGCAGAATGCCTGCAAAGTATCTGAGTAAAATAGGTCACATGGTCCAAAGTGGAAACCCTGATCCGATTGGCTGGAGAGCCTTGGAAGCCTCTGAAATCTCCCTCTAGGCTTTCCACACAGCTTTGGTGTCTGCGTTCTTGAATTCCTGGCAGCTCACTGTTTGATGGCAGCAATTGATGTTGCTTTGCTTTCATTTCTGCTGACCAGCTCACTGAATAAAACGGATATTCATGATATTCAGGAAATTCATTTAGACACCAGACCTTTGGGGCCTTCAAGCAGCTGTTTGATGGCAGCAGCAGCTCCTGCAAAAGCAACTGCAGGGCATATGCATGAGAAAAAGGGGAACCGTGGGGCTGCCAATGCCCTCTATATTCTGGACCAGCTCCTTCTCAGACTAGCAGAGAGGGAAACAAGAGCTGTAAATCTCTGGCCTGCTTTTTGATGATGTGAATTCTATACAATGAATACTAGAAGTACCATGTGGTGGAAAGTGTGCTGGATTTCAAATGAAAAGACTTGACTTGAATTTTAGATCTGTGGCCTCTTTCCAGCATGACCTTAGAAAAGTCATATTACTCCTCTAATCTATAATACAAGAGGAGTAGGCTCATCTTTCTCAATTCAAATCCTGCCTCAGACACTTCCTTCCTAGCTGTGTAATCCTGGGAAAGTCAATTAAACCTTTTTGCCTCAGTTTCCTCATCTGTAAAATGAGCTGAAAAAGGAAATGACAAAATATTTCAGTATCTTTGCCAAAACAATCCCAAATGGGACCATGAAGAGTTAGGCATGAGTGAACAGCAACAAAAATAGAGCACCTCTCATAATCTTTGAAGCTCTACATTTACATTCCTAGGAGTTTTAGGCCTATGAATTTATTTCTTAAGTGTGAAACCCTAGACTCTTTATTCAGTAAAACTAATTCATAATTTTTTTTCTTTCTCATTTTTTTTCCTTTTTGATCTGATTTTTCTTGTGCAGCATTGTAGAAATCTTTATAGAAGAATTGCACATGTTTAACATATATTGCATTACTCACCATCTAGGGGAGGAGATGGGGGAAAGGGAGGGAAACATTTAAAAGATTTTGTAAGGGTGAATGTTGAAAATTATTCATGTATATATTTTGTAAATACAATTAATTAAAATTTTTTTAAAAAACTAATGCATAAATATGTTCTCTTCTTTAATCCACTTGTTTTCTATCCATTCCTAATCAAAATATGTTTCTTTCTTTTACTTTGTCTATTCTCCTACTTAAACCCTATGGGATTCAGTTACCAATCTCCTGTATAAACTTTTTGAATACCTACTATGTGTCAGGCACTATGCTAAGCACTGGAGAGATGTAAAAATATTAAAAGATAATCTTTGCTCTCAAGGAGCTCATAGTGTATTTGGGAGAGACAACATGCAAACCACTACATACAAATATACTGTAAACAAGTTAAAATGGTGGTAATCTCAGCCGGAAGGCACCAAGATTAAGGAGGACTGAGAAAGAAAGATTAATTGTAGAAGGTGGGACTTCAGCCAGGCCTTGAATGAAACTAGGGAAGCCTGGGAATAGAGATGAGGAGGGAGAGCTAGTGAAAGTTCTGGGTGAAGTTGGGAGATAAAAGGAGAAATAGTAAAGAGATCAGATTCATTGGATTGCAAAGTATGTAGAGAGTTCATTCTGAAAAGTAAGAAACAAGAAACTTAGAACTGATATATTTTTAAATAGCCAAGAGAATATCTTAAAGCATTACAATTGAATAATACATGTCTCACTAACACGTGGCTTATAAACAGCTGGAATTTTACTAAGTTTTCTGGTCTAATTCTTGGGGAGTGGAGTGCTAACCCTATTCCTACAGTTTTCATGGCTTGTTAAGGAGGCTAATGAGGTTCAAGGTCAAGGTTGCTTTCTTGTAGGTGTCAGTGAATTGTACTCTATACTTTGGCCACATACAGAACTCATGACCTCAACCATCTGCCTTATGAATGAAAACAACTGTTCTCGTCAGAGTGGGTCAATAGTGTTTTCTTGGAATATGAAGGACAGTGTTTATACTTGGATTTGTAACAATAAGGGATGTCCTAGGAAAGATGTCAGACAATGATTCTAGAGACAGGGATCCACCACAGTTATTTTGATCTAAAATTATTCATTAGCCCCTTTTTTGTATCACTATGAAGCTCTATGGAAACCCTTTTGAGAAATGGTAACTGCTAGAAATTTATAGTTTAACCTCCCCTGGTTTAATGGAAAACATACTGTATTAGAATTTAATAATCATTTTCCCTTTGTTTTCAATTGGTAAATGTAGTCATTTCTATTATTTGTTTATTTGTTTGATTTTGAGAGCACAAGGGTTTGGAATGCTGGATCAAGGCTGAGGCTAAAACAAGTCACTTTGAGTTAAATCCAGTCCAATAAGAGAAGGCAGTGGGAAAGGGAGGATTTCTGTTCATAGTATAGGATGTGATATGGTGACTACCTTACCTACTCCCAAACTTCAAAACCTTATAAAGTAAATATTCTTAACCAGACTATAATTTTAAAAAATGGTACACAAACAAAAGATACACACACACATATATATACCTGCATGCATACACACACACACACACACACACACACACACACACACACACACACTTCCCCTTCCCTTGGTACCTAGAAATCTGGAGTCTTGACTCCACTGTTAGTTGTAAGTTCTTAAATAGGCCAAGTAACCTATATGAACATATTGTTACAAATTGCCTCCTAACTCACAGAACTGTTGTGAAGCAAGTGATTTGTGAATCTGAAATATTAAATAAATGAGAGTTAGTACGAAGTCTAATAATAGTCTCCCTTGTCCCATCTTACAGTGATAGAATCATATTGAATGCTTTAAATTCATTCAGTCAAGCAAGTTCCTTGGAAGAAAAGTACTGTGACTTAAAAGGTAGTATTTTACATTTATTTTGATGTTTTGATATCTTAAATGACTGGTTGCAAGTGAACACAGGGATAAAAAGATACATAACAAACAATTGAGCTTTAGCTGAATGAATTAAGCAGAAGAAAATGTACCCGTAACATTTTTAGAAACTTAATTTCAATGAAAGAGCTGCTTAATTGGGACAAATCCAAATCAGCAAGTCATTGTGATAAAGCAGTTTGTACTATATTAGTTTCTTAAATGTAATTATTGTTTCTAGGACCTTTGCATTTCTTCTGCTATACAGATTTTACCCCATAGCAAAGCATCAGTTTAATGCAATTTCAACCAGGCCCCTCCTTTCTACTCCATCCTTCCATAATAATCTTTCTTAAACATCCTGATTCTCATATTAGTCCCCTACTCACAAACTAAACTCTTTCATTTAAAAAAATCCACTATAAGCTTGCCAAATTATGACTACCCATCTTACTCTTTCAAGCACATCCTCTTCCAAGCAAGCCAAAATCAGCATTCCATGAATGCACTACCTTTATAGCCCTACTCAAATTACTCACTGAGCCAGAAGAGGCCCCTTCTTTGTTTCCTTACGCTTATCTCTAATAAATCTTCAAAACTTAAAACCAAAATACAGTGACAAGAAGCACTGCCTCTAAAATCAGAAGAATTGTGTTCAAATACTGTCTCTAATATTCTTTACCTCCATGACCTTGGGTAATCACTGATCTCAATTAAGCCCAGATTTCTTCATCTATAAAGTTCTATTATTATAAACATTCTCGATTATAACTTTTATATGGTGGCAACACATAATTTATTATTATATGATAATATTAATAAACACAAGAGACATGATAGTTGAAAGAGCACTGGCCTTCAAAATAAAAATTTGATTCATTGAGAATTAATGAAGCATCTTTTATGTGTCAACTACTCTAGGAGGGATACAAAAAGCAAAGTAAAAAAAAAGGCCCAAAGTAAAAAAAAAAAAAAAAGGAATTTGGATTCAACTGTAGGAAAATATATACTATAACTGAAAAAGGATTACATTCAAATATTGCCTCTGACACTTAATCTGTGTGACAATGAGCAAGTCACTCAATTTCTGTGAGGTTAAGTAAATGCTATTATAGAATAGTTTGTATCTTCAAAAGTAAACTAAGTGGAAATCATCTGTCCTTGAAGAAGTTCTTGCTATTGGGGCAGTTAAGTGGTACAGTAGATGCAACATTGGCCATGGAGTCAGCAGAATTTTATTTCATATTCTGCTTCAAATACTTTTAGGCTTGTGACCCTGGGCAATTCACTTAATCCTGATTGGCTAAAAAAGAAAAATAAGAAATTATAATGATGTGAATTCTATAATTAAAGGTGGTATTTTTATTGTGTCATGATATTTATTTTTCATCTCAATCAGACTGAAAGTTTCTGGAAATTGTCACAAATTCCACAGCTCACCTAACTCTTGGCTCAATGGTACCCAGAGAGTAGGTTCTTGATGCATGCATTTAGATTGTTTGGATGTGAGTATGATTTCTAATAACTCAATAGCTGAAAGTAAAGGAGAAATGGTTGTTTGAGTAGCACCCTGAAAGATGATTTTACTTACAAGCCACTTCTGTAGAATCACAATCAGTATGTGATGTGTCAGAATCATTATCCTATCAGCTCTTCCTTCTACTTCTGAAACTAATCTGGGGAAGGTTTAATGCCCTAAAAAGGCTGATTTTCAGGACAAACTCATGAGAAAAATCTAAATATGTGATATTTCTGACATAACCCAATAGCATGACTGGAAGCCTTCTTCTTTTATATTTCTTGCTACTGATTAACAAACATTTTTCTCCTACTATGATTTTTCTTCTGTTTCCAGCAGCTTATCCTCCTTTTCTCTCCCAAATTCTTCTTCCACAATCCCTATATATTCTTTTTTATAAGGGAAGAAAACATCTTTCTCCCTCACCTTGCCACGTGCAGCTTCTATGAAATATTTTTCCCCCTCAAGACCATGACTTAATCACAACTCTATCCTAAAGAAATCTAACTCCATCTTTATATGGGTGTATATATGCTAACAATGGATACTTTTTATCCCCTTATGCCTCCTTTAAAGCTCAAACTGTCAAGTATTTTCAGGACCAAGGAGAATTCATTTGTGCTGGGAAGTGAGGGCATCACTAGGGTGTAGATGGGTACTGTTTTTGCATAAAAATAAAATTTCCCCCAACCCCAAGTTTGAATCAAGAATTGGAGATCAAAAGAGCTCCTTTCTATGTCTTATAGATGAAGAGAATGAATTGCTCAGAAGTATTTCTGCTCTTCATTCATTCCCAGAGCTGCAAGAGATAGGGCTTAATTTATTTAGGGCTTCATTAATTGACATTCAGTATCCCTAATAATGGAACCCATCACTCCCCTTATATTCTATGCTTATCTGACAATACCTGGAGGATTATATTCAATTCTGTGTGTCTCACACATTACAAGTGCCAATGACAAACTGGGACATGTTCAAAGAAGGGAAAATAGGATGATGATGAGATTCAAAATTATGTCTTATGATGATCAATGAGAGGATTGACAATTATTAGCTAGGAAAGAAGATACTTAAAGGAGACATGAAAATATTCTCCAAATATTTGAAAGACTGTCATTAGCAAAAGGGATTAGCCTTATTCTACACTGATCCAGAGGGTATCTTTTCACTTTCTACTAGACTGCATATCTTTGAATTTCTCTGTCATGCTCTCCTTCACCCCCATTACTATCTTTTTCTCCATTGCCCTCCTTTTTAGCTTCCTTTTATATGTTGTCTTCTCCATTAGGATGAAAGCTAGTGATGGACAAGAAATAACTTTCTTTTTATTTGTATTTTATCCCCAGGACTTAGCGCAGGACTAGTAGTTAGTAAGTATTGAATAAATGCTTGAAAACTATCTGACTAGATAACTAGGTAGAAATTATTCAAATATTCATATTTCTCTTTTATATTGAATTAGCCTAATTAGAACCATGCAAAAATATAATGCAATTCCATGAGTACTGAGTTTTCATCAATGAACGTTTTTTAAACTACCAAAAATTCCATAAAATATTGTATCAGTCATTGGTGATTCAAAAACAAAAAAAAAAATAATTCAATGATTCCTACCCATTAAAGAAGTTATATTCTGCTAGATAAATACAGCATGTACATAGAGAATTAAACACGTAATAATTTGTGGGAAAGAGTGCATTTACAGTTATCAGAATAAAGAAAGATTTCACAGGGAAATTAACACCTAAAGTGAGCCTTAAAAGAAGTTAAGCTCTAAGAGGTGGGGATAAAAACTGTGTTCCAAAAGTATTACTATGAAAATGCTCATTGGTAACTATTTATAGACATATGAAAATATGTTCCAAATCATTATTAATCAGAGAAATGCAAATTAAGACAACTCTGAGATACCACTACACACCTGTCAGATTGGCTAGAATGACAGGGAAAGATAATGGGGAATGTTGGAGGGGATGTGGGAAAACAGGGACACTGATACATTGTTGGTGGAATTGTGAACACATCCAGCCATTCTGGAGAGCAATTTGGAACTATGCTCAAAGAGTTATCAAACTCTGCATACCCTTTGATCCAGCAGTGTTTCTACTGGGCTTATACCCCAAAGAGATACTAAAGAAAGGAAAGGGACCTGTATGTGCCAAAATGTTTGTGGCAGCCCTGTTTGTAGTGGCTAGAAGCTGGAAAATGAAAGGATGTCCATCAATTGGAGAATGGTTGAGTAAATTGTGGTATATGGATGTTATGGAATATTATTGTTCTGTAAGGAATGACCAGCAGGATGAATACAGAGAGGACTGGCGAGACTTACATGAACTGATGCTGAGTGAAATGAGCAGAACCAGGAGATCATTATATACCTCAACAACGATACTGTTTGAGGATGTATTCTGATGGAAGTGGACCTCTTCGATAAAGAGAGCCTTAATTGATCAAAGATGGACAGAAGCAGCTACACCCAGAGAAAGAACACTGGAAATGAATATAAACTGCTTGCATTTATGTTTTTCCTCCCGGGTTATTTATACCTTCTGAATCCAATTCTCCCTGTGCAACAAGAAAACTGTTTGGTTCTGCACACATATATTGTATCTAGGATATACTGCAACCCATTCAACATGTAAAGGACTCTTGCCATCTCGGGGAAGGGGTGGAGGGAGGGAGGGGTAAAATCGGAACAGAAATGAATGCAAGGGATAATGCTGTAAAAATTACCCTGGCATGTGTTCTATCAATAAAAAATTATTTTAAAAAATGCTCATTGGTGGGAGATAAATCCTAAGCTCAAGGACCATCAATTCTATTCTATTGAATAGACTTACTTGCCAATTAAGCACTTTATTATGTACTAGATTTATAATTTAAAAAAAAAAAACACACACACACAACAATTACTATGCTCAAAGTAATTTACCTGTGAGGGAATCTTATAGGATCAGGCAGAAGCTTGAATAAACTCTCAAGTCCCTCCCACTTCCCCATCTTTGACATTTTACAATTATCTAAGTGTCAAGAAGTAATCCACGTAAAATTGTGGAGGAAACATTTACAGCTAGAAATATCAAAGAAAATGTATTCCTAGAAAAGGTAGTCTTGCTCACAAGTAACAACTCAATCTCTAACATTTATATACATTTTATATAATTTATATTTATATTAAATGTATTTATATATTTATATAACATATATAATATAAATATATGTATTTATATAAAATTTATATTTCATAAAAATACTTCATATATACAAGATATCCCAAAATGTTTAGTGCCATTTTATGCTATCCCAAAAGTTTCAGTGTCATTTTAAGCAATCAAAGCTTAAAACTCATACTCATGTATGCACGCATGCATGTATAGACACATGCATATTTTGTGTATATATGTCTATGTACCCATATGCATATAGACAATATGTGCAGGCATACATACTAGGTGTATGTACACACATGTACATGTAATGCATATATAATGTACATAAGGTATCAAAACGACATTGAGACACCCTCAAAAATATAAACTGCTTTTGATGTTCACAACCACCTTGTGAAGGAAGTAGCATTATCAGCATTTTTCAGATGGAGGAAACTGAGCCTGAAAATGTAAAGTGACTTGCATAGAGCCTCTCATTTAGGAAGTATGTGAGGTAGGACTGAGTCCAAGGCTTTGGCCCAATAAGCTCCTGAAGAAATAACTGACATATTGTTCTAGAATCTGTCTCAGAAGACACATGTAAATCACACTATTATCAATTCTATCTTCAAAAGCAACTGGTCCTATGTAGGTAGAGTCAAGGAATTAGCAAAATCCATAAGCCAATCTAGTTGTATAGAGTAGGATATTGCTTTGAAATGGCTACTGAAGCAAAGGAATTCACAGTAAAAGTTAGCAATGTTGTCATTAATATGTTCTTTCCCTTAATAACAATAAAAACACAGGAAGAAAGAAGAGAAAAATCTGGAACCTCTACTGACAGACAAAAGAGAGACAGACAAACAGAAAGAGATAGATAGAGACAGGAAGACAAACAAAGACAGATATGGAGATCTGAAGAGATAGAGAAACACAGAGTCAGAGAGAAAGAACCACTCCATTGTCCCTGGGAAAAATATTCTAGCTACCTAAATATTTCATCACAATTTTAAAATTATATTACTGTGCATAAAAACAGAAAAGGAAAATGTAAATATATATATATATGTGTATATATATATATATAGTAGTTAGATGGCTTAGAATAGAATGTTGGATCTGGAGCCAGTAAATAGAAAGTTGAGTTCAAATATAGCCCCTCAGATACTTTACTTGCTGGACAAATCACTTAACCTCTGTTTACCTTAATCCACAGGGAATGGCAAAACACTCGAGTGACTTTGTCAAGAAAACTCTATAGATAGCATTAGAATATTATGGTGCAAAGGGTCATGAAGAGTTTAACATGACTGAACAATAACCTATATTTATAATATAAACTTATATTGTAACTAATAATTATCAATTTATCAATTAATATGTGCCTAATTATAATTGATCATAATTCTAATTGATGAATTATATATTATAATATAATTTATATAGATAGGTATATTATATATAATTTTATATGTATGTATATAGGTAGATAGATTTACATATGTATATATGTGCATGTACTTTGAATTCACATTCTTTTCTACTTCTTTTCTATTCACTATTCATTGGTAAACACAAAATCATAAAAAAAAGCATCTTGAGAATTGGAAAGCTTGTCAGAAGTAGTCTGATCCAGGTTCTACCCATATTATGAATCTTAAGTATAAACATCTCTATAGGAGAATTTCCCGCAGTAGCCTCTAGCAGTTGGAAATTCACTATCTCCAAAGGAAACCCATTCCACAAATATAATAACTCACTTTTATTGATATAGCACCTTTGAAGTTTACAAAATATCTTTCACACAATAATATTCTGATATGACAACCTCTTAAGTACTTCAAGGAAATTGCCAACACTTGCTCTTCCTCCAAGTCTTCTCTCCAATGCATTCGATCATAGTCCCTTTAAACAGACAGTTTAAGGAAAGCATCTTAGGATAGCGCCCCTTTTTGACTGTCCTATTTGAACATCAGTTCATCAATGTATTTCTTAAAATGGAAAACATAGAAATGTCTGGGACAGACTCCAGTTGGACTATCATCTTATTAATTTACCCTAAAATTGCATTAGCTCTTTTGGTTTCCATGGTACATTACTGATTGGCATTACTTTATAGTCCAACAAAACCCTCAGCTGTTTGTTTTGTTGTTGTGCTGCTCATTGATGGTGTTGTCATTCATTTGAATTCTTGGTTAACCATAACTTCCCCAATTCTCTCCTGGGATAATTGATTTATTTTTAATGCAATTACAGAACTTTATATTAATTTCTATTTAAATAGGCAGCTTGGTGGTGCAATTGATAATAATTCTTAAAGTTAAGAAAACCAAAAATTTTATTCTTTTCAAATGTCCTTCACTGTGTGATCTGAAGAAAGTCACTTAATCTTTTTCTCACCCGGTTTCCTCATCTTTAAAATGAGTACAATAATAACATTCACCTAAATGTGAATATCATATAAGTTAACATACACAATGCACTTAGAAAAACTTACAGCATTGTAAAAATTATTATTAGCTATTAAAATCCATCTTGTTCTCTTCAGCATACTGTTCCAATCACTTGAGATCTTTCTCTAGCCCTCTTCTACCATTCAATGTAATAGTTATTGCTCCTAACCTTTATTATTATTATTTTTTTACCAAGAGAACGTATGTAATTTCATCAATATAGCCTACTCCTTTATTCAGAAACTCTCCCTGATTTACAACTTACTTATAACCTAACAGTTCATGGTCACATAGCTAGAACGTGTTTAAAGGAAATCCCAGAATTTAGGTCTGCCTAACTCATAGACCAATCCTCTGTCCATTATAACATATCATCTAAAACTTTGCTAAGTATAACTCATATTGCCTCTTATACAAACCTTTGAAAGCCATGCCCAGCTTCAAGAAACAGTTCAAATCATATGCTTCCACCAATATTCCTTTTTTATTAGAATAAATCATACATAAAAACTGTTGCAGGAAATTAATTGACTTTATCTGGACTTAAAAAAAACCAAATTATTTTGGTTCAAATGTTTAAAAAGTAGATTTGCTTTCAGTCAGTCTTCCACTACATTAATGACCTCATTCTATTCCATTATATAACACCATGAAATACTTCTTGAGCATCCCAAACCTAAGTAGGCCAAAAGTGAGTCTTGACCTTATCATAAGTCAGAATCACAAAATCTCTGCCATTGCTCAGTCATTCCTCCTGACCGCCTCCTTCTGAATGACATGTTTAATGAAAGTCTAAATTGTTTTCTTTTATCTTCTTCCCCCCTTCCTCCCTTCTTACAGACATAGCCAGACAGGTTTTGAAGTACTAATTATGATTAGTTCATTTAAGCCAGCACAAACCAACAATGGGTTTGAAATGTTAATCAGATGAAGGGCTTATTGCTAAACAGCCCACAGAATGGTAAATGAACCAGGAAAGGAGCACAAGTAGAATAAGAGGCTGAATAGGGATTTGACACAAGCGGTCTCAGCTGCTCCCAGTCTTTGATGTGTGAGTGGGACAGATGTGCTTCTCTCCTTCTCTTGAGAGAACACTCGCTACACACAATAACAATCTGATTGATATCTCTTCACTCTTTCCCCAAGTGGAGCTGGGATCCTTCTCCTTTGGCCTCCCCTTGGGTACTATATAATGTATATAATCTAGTCTCAGGTTTTCTTTTTTCTATATCCTCACTGCCAGGAACACAGCTTCCAAACTTTCTCTTCTATTTTGTAAGGGATTGTGAAAAATGGAGTTAGAGTTATAAGTTATAAGAGTTATAAGAACCCAACCCAGCCATGATAACCTGCCTCCCCCACCACCTCCACAATAATATTTTCAGGCTTACATTGGCAATACCATTATTTATGGGGAACTTTAAAAAGACGATTCTTCAGGGGAAACCTGATAACACAGAGAGAGGGGATGGGGAAACCCTGGATCAAGCATCCAGATGAACAAGAGAATAGCACTGGCATTTATTAGATAAGTGATTTTTTTTTTAATAAACAACATTTAACCATTCTTGGACTAGAGTTCCCCTGAAGGCAGGCTTTTTTATTATTATTTTTTTTTTTGAGATGAGAAATCTTGGACTATTGATTTCAACTCACATGTGTAGGACAGTCCTCTGAATGCAGCACTCAAGGTTTTAGAGAATTGGGCACTAGGAAACTAAATATCTTCCCTAGGGTCATATAGCTATTGTGGGTCAGAGGCCAGCCTTCCACATTGATAAAAGCATGACAGTTTCTGTCTTTCTCCCTTTGTTGTTGTAAAGGTGAAATAAGAACATATATGAAAATCCCTTGAAACTATAAAGCAATTTTAAAATATAAAGTATTGTTGTTGTTCAGACATTTTTCAGTTGTGTCCAACTCTTTGTGACTCCTTTTCGGGTTGTTTTTCTTTTCTTTTCTTTTCTTTTTTTTTTTTCAAAGATACTGCTATTTCCTTTTCTAGCTCATTTTGCAGATGAGGAAACTGAGTCAAACAAGGTTGACTGACTTGCTCAGGATCATATAGCTAGCAAATATCTGAAGTCAGATTTGAAGTCAGGAAGACTCAGCTTCCTGACTTCCGGCCCAGAACTCTATCCATGAATCCCATGAGGAATCATTATTAAAATTGTAATGAAAAGAATCTTACTTTGAAACTTGTATATGAGTTGGGGATTTGTATGTGGTTTAGAGTAGTTCATAGATTTTTGTTGTGTTTTGGATCATCTTGGCCATTTGGAATCCATGAACCCTTTCTAAGAAAAATGTATTTAATGACTAAAATAAAATGCATAGCATTACTAAGGAAACCAAAGATTAATGATGATAAAGTTTTTTTTTTTCTCATTCAAGTTCACAGACTCCCTTGAAATTACCCCAGAAACCACTCACAGGTCAATGAACTCCAGGTTTAGAGATGGTGGAATGGGAGGAAATAGTATAATTATCTTGGGACTAAATGTTTCCATAACTTTTGCTGCTGTGGTATGGTCTTGTGCTGTGGCAGGCAGTGGTTGTACCTCTGCCTACCATAGCCGGAAGACATATAGGGGACTGAATGACTAGGTCCTTGTTATCTAAAAATAATTTTAACCTGAAATATTAGAGGTGTCTTTACCCACTGTGTTCACAGAATCTTTAGCCAGACATCTTGGCTATTGTCTAAGAAAAACACAAATTGAGGAGACAGTGTTATCCATCACCTCCCTAGGAAAATAGACATCAGTTAGAGCAAAATGCCACATGGTACAGATTTATTAAGTTCTTCCAACCAAGAAGAGAAAGGGGTCATATTTTCTGAGTAGTCCACTAAAACCTTCAGACCTCAAAAAGCAGCTGAATTAGAGGATCTGGAGATTATGCATGTATTGAAAAGGATCAAGTAAGAAGATTGTCACCAATGTGGAGATTTCTCAATTGATCTTGTCAGAAGCCTTCAAAGACTTTATGTGACACTTTAGTTTCCTTTACTTGTACAAATTTTTCCTCCCACCCTATATTAACACAAGCATTTTTCTATATTTAATTTTTTTGAGAAATGTCAACTAGTTTTATCATTAATCTTTTAAATAAAGGTTTCCAATACCTTAATTTAAAGTAGTAAGTAATTTAGGGATTTCTGCTAGCCTAAAAGAGTCAGTGTAGGATATTTTGGAGGTAAGGAAGACTTTCAGGATTCCTCAAATTACATCATAAACATATTGTAGTAATTTAATTTAATACACATTGCTTTGTGAATTATGTTGGGAGAGAAAAATCAGAGCAAAAGATAAAAATTATGGGAGAGATTAAAAAAAACAGAAAAGAACATAGCAGGTATTGATTTACATTCAGTCTCCTTAGTTCTTTTTATGAATACATGTGGCATTTTCTGTCCAAAGTCTATTGGGATTGCTTTGTATCATTGAATTAAGCTTTCATGGTTGATCATCACAAATTATTGCTGTTATTTTGTACAATGTATTCCTGGTTCTACTTCAGTTCATGTAAGCATCAGTTCAGGTAAATCTTTCAAGGCCTTTCTATAATCATCTTGCTCATCATTTTATAAAGTACAATAATATTCTATTACCTTCATATATCACAATTTTTTTAGCCATTCCCCAATTGATGGACAGCCACTCATTTTCCAATTCTTTGGTACAAGAAAAAGAGCTATTACAATCATTTTTGCACATGTGGGTCCTTTTTGCTCCTTTAGGATTTCCTTGGAATGCAGACCCAATAATGGTATTGCTGAGTCAAAGGATATTCATAGTTTTATAGACCTTTGAGCATAGTTCCAGACTGGTTTCCAGATTGGATCATTTCACAACTCCACCAACAATGTATTAGTATCCCATTTCTCCCACATCCTCTCCAACATTTATCATTATCTTTTTCTGTCATTTTAGCCAATCTGAGATATATATATATATATTTTTTATTTTTTAAATAGTATTTATGCAACCAAAATAATAAGGAACACAGAAATCTGGGTGAAGGAGGGAGGAAGTGCAACAGGTATCTCTGATAGAGACCTAATTTCTCAAATATAGAGAGAATTGAATCAGATTTATAAAAATACTAGTCATTCCCAAATGATAAAGGGTGAAACGCAGGCAGTTTTCTGCATAGAAATCAAAGCTACTACAAATCAAATCACAATAAAAAAATGCTCTAAATTATTATTGATCAGAGAAATGCAAATTGAAGCAACTTCCTGTCAGGGTGTCTAATATGACAAAAAAAAAAAAAAAAGAAAAAGTTGGATATTGTAGGAGATGCAGGAAAACTGGGACACTAATGCATTGTTGGTAGAGTTCTGAATTGATTCAACCATTCTAGAGAGCAATTTGGAATTATGCCTAAAGGACTATAAAACTGTGCATACCTTTTGATCAGCAATACCAGTGCTAGGGTTTATATCCCAAAGTCATCCAAAAAGAAAGGGAGGGAAAGGACCTATTTGTTCAAAAATATTTATAGCAAAACAGAGCCAAAATGGCACAGTATAAGGGGAGGGGGACTTTTCTAGCTCTCCGCCAAACTCCTCCAAATTCCTTTAAATAATGACTCTAAACAAATTTTAGAACATCAGAACACAGGAAAAGATGGAGTAGAGCAATTTTCTAGCTGAAGATAACTTAGGTCAGCAGGAAAGATCCGTGGCCTCAGGGTAGGAGTGTAGCAGCCCTTGACCCAGCCTCCACAATGGGCCTTGGGGCTTCTGCATTAGTGGCAGGACTGGTAGTTTCCAAATCTCTCAGCTCAGAGAAGAGGACTTGGATGGTCAGCAGGGAAGGACTTTGGGATACCGGGAGTGGGTCTGGACAGTGGTGACAGCTGATCTTCCAGAGACCTCAGCTCACAGAGTCTCTTTACCAGTTGCTTTAGCACACTAGAACTGACAGCCACGGGATAGCAGGGATACTTTTCACAGTTCCAGGACAGTACTGGTGGCCAAGTCTCTAGAAGATAGAGACCTAATTTCTCAAATATAGAGAGAATTGAATCAGATTTATAAAAATACTAGTCATTCCCAAATGATAAAGGGTGAAACGCAGGCAGTTTTCTGCATAGAAATCAAAGCTACTACAAATCAAATCACAATAAAAAAATGCTCTAAATTATTATTGATCAGAGAAATGCAAATTGAAGCAACTTCCTGTCAGGGTGTCTAATATGACAAAAAAAAAAAAGAAAAAGTTGGATAACAACTGCATAAAAATATTTGTAGAAGTCCTTTTTTATAGTGATTAATAACTGGAAAACAAAGGGATACCCATCAATTTGGGAATGGCAAACCAATGGTATATGGACATATTATAATGGAAAATTATTGTGCTACAAGAAACAAGTCAGATGATTTCAGGGAAAAAAAAAAAACAAACTTGTAAAGACTTATATAAACTGATGCATAATGAAGCAAACAAAACCAGGAAGACATTGTACATAGAAACAGCATATAATTGTGTGATTGTGAATGTGAATGATTGTAAATTGTGAATGGTGAATGATTTTGATATTTTCAGCAATACAATAATCCAAGATAGTTACAAAGAAATAATGATGAATATACTATCCACTTCTAGTGAAAGAACTGCTATTGATTTAATACAATCTAAAGCTTATTATTTTTCCATTTTTTCTTTTTTTTCTATCATTCAAGATTTCATGTACAAAATGAATAATATTAAAATGCTTTACATAATTATACACTTATAACCTATCATCCCAGGGAGAACTGTGGGGAGGAAAGGAAGACAGGGATAGAATGTGGAACTCAAAAATTTAAGTATCAATGTTTAAAAATTGGGGGGAAACATCATGTTGAAATTTAACTAATTCATTCCAACTTTTTAAGTGTCTATCCTATGGTTGAACTATGCTTAGCCTCAGTTTCAATATCTATAATATGGGAATAATATTGCCTTTCTAGTTCACTTTAATAGGGTTACTAAGAAAAAATGCTAAAAATAGTTATATGTGGATTCTGAAAAATCATTTAAACTTATGCATTGGTTTTATACTTCTTCATAAAATTGATGAGGGCTAGGACCACCCCCCCCCACAACAACAACAACAAACAACAATACACTTTATGCTTGCAAAAGGGAATTTGGACAGAGCTGTAAGGAAATGTAGCTTTTCACTAGCATTCATAGACTTAGGAATCTCTAACTTAACTGTTCACATCAAAACCATTCCTTAGATTCGTATTTAACGAGCTTCACAGATACATGATTTAGCGTATTTTTGTTTGCTTGTTTGTTTGATGTGAGCTGTGGTAGGAGCAATTATTATGATGGATTCATCTTTATAAACTCAATAAATGATTTCTGATTTTAGCAGACTGTCAAAATTAGTTTTGGCAAGCAGATGTTCATCACTACTTAGCCAGTGTCACCAAGTCAAGGCCCCAGATTGGTGTGGGCATGTCAGATTTGGTCAGGATCACTTCATTATTATTTGGGATCCTCCATCAGATTGGCCCCTTCCCCAACACCTGTGCCTTTTCTGTGCCTCTCCCTTGATTGGCCCATTGCTCACTGCCAATTTTGAGAGAGTTCCCTTACCCCAGTACTGAGAGGGTATCACCCACAGACACAGCAGGTTTTAAATGAAGCAGAATGAGGCCTTAATTACAGATTTAACAAGGATGAAAGCCTGATCCTCACCTCTTGCTGATTTCCCAGCTGTAGGACTATATTTGATTATTTCCAGTAAGCCAATGCTTTCCTTTCCATCTGCCACCACTCCTTCCACCATCACCATCATCATACTTCTTAGGCGGTCGGCTTCTGTTGGCATTCTTCTGGTTGTTGCTTTCCCAGAATTCTAAGAGTGTCTGTAGCTAAATTCACTGGGAGACAATTTTCCCAGATTTATCTCTCATATTTTCCTCAGTTTTTACTAGGGAGAGAATTCTTGCCAATAGAGAAATGACATGAAGCCTTAGTGGGCAATTGGGGTTAAAAAATAAAATGGATTTCTGATTGCCTAAGGGAACACTAATGTATATAAACTCATGTATATTAGACTGTTCAGGGTGGTTACATTCATATTTCTATTATAACCCTCTGCTTTCATCTGGCCATAATTTCGAAAAGAGTTATCTGGGGATAGAAATTTGCATGCCCTTTCTACATCCAAAGAGCAATCTTTCAGCAAAGACTTTATTTTTTAAAAAATAGGGTAAAAAAAGTTGTCTTTCCTTCTCTTAAGAAAATTGACTTTTTAAGCTCCATGTGAACTGATATTTATGAATATTTTAAGCCAAGTTTTCTTTAAAATTCATACGGAAAAAAAATCTTCAGTGATTAGGGAAAATTTAAAATATCACTGAATGTTCAGATAGGATATGATTAAATTCATATACACTAATGGGGCTATGTGAGGATGTGGGTACTTATTGGAGTAGAAACAGAGTTAGCAGTTTTCAAAATGTGAACCTAAAAGATCAAAACTGAAACATTGTTCTGCTTCCCCCCTAAACACTCCTCATAAACAGAGGTCCAGTTGTATGAAAGTTACTACTGACATCTCAAGGCAGATATTATCGATTTTGTTACCCCTTGAATATATCTTAAATCCAAGCACTTCCAAATTTGTGTTTCTACAATCCCATTCAACTTAGTTCCCATTTCTTTCATTATTATTCACCAACAATTTATTTCTTTTTCCAGCATTAAACAAAACCAAACAGATTATACTGAAATGAAACACACCATGGACCAGTCAAAATTAAATATTTCAATACACAAAAGTCAGAGCTTGCCAAGGCACCTAAAATTTAGTTTGAAGTAGAACATATTTTTATGTAAATCAATACATTCAGTACTTTTTGACTTGTGGCTTTAATACATTATTAATATCCATGTTGAATTTGCAGGACTATTTTTTTCTCCAACTAACAGACTGTATTTTCAAATACACCATAGTTGAACAACTAATTATCCCTGAGATTATTAAAATTTTTGGCTCATGTCTCACTGATTACCTTTGGCATTATCTCTGACTTCCTATCTTTTGCATTATACATACAAGACATGAGCCAACACTGTTTCTTGTCTTACTGTGTGGATGTATCATTTCTCCATGATTTCCATATCTATCTTATTCATTTTTTTTTTCAATTTTGAGTCGGCTACTTTTCTCCTTGCTGGAGTTATCACCCCTAGCTTCACAGTTCAAAATAGTGTTAGTAAGGACCCAGCTATAACTCCTCCTTGACCTCTTCATTTTTTTTCTTATTCCCAGCTCTACAAACAGCTGAAACTACCTCCCCCTGACCATTCAGACTTCTTTTTTTAGACTTAAGTTTTTATCAAAGCCCTTCCTGGATCAATGCAATACCCCTGGTGGGCTATAGTGCTGTCTAATTCTGCTCTGTACACAGCATCCAAAGCATTGCAGCCACCCAACTGTGATTAATAGCAATAAGAATGAAACTAGCTAAACAAACAAAAATGGATCTGTCCCTTCTTTTCTGAGTTGCATTTCCTGCCTTTTATTCAACAAGATAATTTTACTAGTTACTTCACTTTCTTTTCAAAGTTACTTTTCTCTTAGTTCCATTCACTAGTACAAAGAGTCTTTAGAGTATTCATGTTTGAGAAATACTTAGTTGGAGTGGCTAAGTGGCAGAGTGGCACACAAGGAGTCAGGAGGATTTGAGTTCAAGTTAACTGAGACACTTGACATTTATTAGCCTTATGACTCTGGGTAAATCACTTACCTCCAGTTGCCTCTACTCAAATGAAAAAACAAACAAACAAATACATAAATAAAAGCAGAGAAGTACCTAGTTAAGGGGAAAGCATTATTCTTTATAATAGCAATAATTACAACAAAGATCTTGAGATTTGGTTCATAATAGTAGAAACAATTCTTAATAGACTAGGAACATATAATTAAAATCTTTGGTTACTCATTGAAATTATTTCTGTATGATTTCCACTGTAAATGTAAAGCTGAATGATTTTGGAGTGGTGGCCTATCTGGATTAAAACTCAAATAAAAATATTTATAATACTGGATGGGAAAAGACACACAACTTTTGCAATATCAATAGGGAATTACAATAGAGTCACATTGGCTCTAGACAATTTAGAAACACTATTAAAAATCATTATTGTTCTATTTTGCTTTTATATCTCCTGAATTCCTCTCAGTCCCACAATTGCTGCTTACTACTTTTATCGTGTGTGGCAAATCATTTAACTCTCTCTGGGCCTTAGGTTTCTTATCTATAAAATGAGGGGCTTTGGCTAGACTTTGAGGCTGTAGGTCTATGGTCCAATTAGCATGGACAACTCCCTTAATCTCACTAAGCCTGTTTCTTCATTTGTCAAATGGGAATAATATTCAGTCCAGATAATGCTAACTTTACAAGGTTGTTGTCAACATCAAATGAGATGACTGAGAAAAATGCTTTGCAAGTTTAAAAACCTTTAGGAATGGTTTGTATACTTCTGTGTTCTTTTTATGCTCTTGTAATGAGTAAAGGAAAGGAAAAAGTAACCCTTCTATATAATCTCACCTAAGAGATCAGGAAAGTACGAAATGACCACAATTTTCTAGGTCGTGAAATGCCCAAGACAATGGGAACCATTTGCCATCACAGAGAAGTTACAGGGAAAGGAAATAAAGAAAAATAGGATGTTTATATCTATCATGGCCTAATGTTTAGAGAGCTGGCCTAAGAGAAAAGAAGACTGGAGTTCCTGTCAACTCCTAAGCATAACAGTTATATCCCCCTGAAAATGCCCTTGTACCTCTTCCAGGTCTCCCTCTAATTCTATACATAGTTGAGCAGCTTCCTTGGTCTACTTTAGTAGAAAAAGTTGCTTGTTACATATGCTTCATGCTATGAGCATGAAATCAAAGTTCTTGTTCTCTCAACCTACCTTCCCCCATACATATACACAAAAAAGGCGAAGAGGTTATGATGAAATTGTCATTTCATTTTTCTCATACTCATCAGGAAAATGATAGGCAAAAATTAAATCAGGAGGTTTTAATCTAAGATTTATACTTTTTTGATGTTATGATAATCATTCCAATATAATTAGTTTCTTTTGCTATGCTATATATCATAAAATATATGCATTTGAAAACATTATTCTGAATAAAAAGGAATCCATATACTTCATCTGACATCCATTGGGTCTATGAAACACAAAAAAAACCACAAGAATACATAACATAACTGATATCTAAGTTTTCCTAGCTCTAAATGCTGTGAAAATGGAGATATTAAGAAAAAGATAGATGAATATATTAATTGATAGATTTTTAAATTTAAGTAAAAGAAAAACTAAAGTGCAGAAAATATATAAAAAGTGGAGGGAACTCTCCCAGATGAGAGAATAACCTGGGGGTTGGGAAAGGGGAACAAAAAGACATGTGTACGACAATCTCTAAGACTCTAGTTCTCAAAGAAAGGGCAGGGAAGGAGAAGGAAATAATTCAAAAGTGGCAGAAGTAGCCCTGTTGGAGCCTGCAATGGCCAGACAACATTTTTATTCTATTGCAGTTCTATGGTGACAGTGCTTTGCATATGAAAATCTAGTTAAGCTAACGAGGTCCTTAATTAGGGCTTTTATTATCTTTTAATTCTTTGCTTAAAGGAAAATGATTACAAAGCTCATCTTTATGATATACCATACTAATCTTTCATTTCTGAAGTGTTTTCTTTCCCTCCCTTTCCCAGATATGAAAAAAAAAAAAAAAGGCAGGAACAATGAAATCTAGAGACAGATATAAACAAATAGTTATACAATAGAATCAAGTACTTGAACCTGGGCATTAGCATTTTCATGAAGCATAAGGAGCAAGCCCTTTTTTATCAGATGACTTGTACTTTGGATTTTAATTTAATAAGGACCAGTTGGAGCTGTATTAAAAAAAAATAAAGTATTGCTAAAATCTCTGCAATTCCTTAGCAGGAATTTTCCCTTAGTAAGGTTCCTTGCTAGAGGAGTCCACAGGAATTTGTACTGGACTATTTCCAGTCAGATTCTCATTCCTGGGTGATTTGTTAACATTTCCCATATTGTTTTTAGGAAGGAGTCAGGTCAAGGACCATTTCTAGGGAGAAAATCCTTACTTTGACCTTCAATTTCCCCCAAAATTTTTATGATTTTTTAAAGTGAACACTAAAGAAAAACCTTAAATGGAAAAGTGTCAATAAGTCATGAAAGAGGGCTGTGGGGGAAAATGAGGGAAGTAGCATATTTTTGTTTATGGTAGTGATGATAATGATTTAAGGAGGGATATGCCAGGATACTATGTGTTTTAATTAGCCCAAGCTTGCCTTTCATAGTAAGCTCAGGGACTGATTTTTGCTTTTTTATCTAGTGCCCATCACATAGAAAAACTTCAATACATGTTTATTGAATTGAATCTTCTTGAGTCACAGACCACATATAAAGTATGGAGTAGACTGAAGTTGCATGTGAAGTGGGGAATAAAATCCTCTGTGTGTGTGTTGGGGTGTGTGTGTGTGTGTGTGTGTGTGTCTCATCTAGAGATGGAAGAAATTTTAGAAGTCTTCTACTCCAAGGTCATTCAGGAAGTAACTGACAGCTAGGATAAGTAGACGGAATATTACACCTGGAAGTCAGAAAGAACTGAATTCAAAAATCTACCTCAGATATTTATTATCTGTCTTTATCTGGGCAAATCACTTAAACTCTCCCAGTTTCAATATTCTCATCTATAAAATTGGGGAAATGATACCACCTAACTCTGAGGGTTGTTCAAATGTAATATTATCTGTGAAACATATATAACTCAGTGTCTGTCATATAGTAAGGGCTTACAAAATATTTATTTCCTTTTCATTATTATTTTTACTATAGTCACAACTGGCATTCTAACTCAGGTCTTGTGACTCAAAATTCAGTGTTCTTTTTAAAATTTAATGCAGACATGGATAATAGGAAAATATGTTTTCACATATAGTCAACATTATACTGCTTTCCTTCACAAGGGGTGAGGGAAGCTTGAAAAGGAGGGAGAGAATTTAGAACAAGTTTTTAAAATTGATGTTCATAATTTTAGCATAATTGAGAAATAATTCACAAAATAAATTAAAATATATTATAAAAATATTACACTGGACTTCTGACTCTTAACTTCAGGGTTCTTTTTATGACCCCATGCCTCTTAGACTTTTCCAGCTATGAAACCCTAAGTTTTCATAAATTGTCTCTCCATATTACCTATTAAAAATGTGTGCTAAGCATGCATAAAGTATGTCTTCCACATCACCCCCCGACCTGTATACTATAGTTCTTAGGGGCCATCCATAAAAGCGTAAAATCTATTAGGAACTAATAGATCTGATCTTAGTCTTAACCGTGCTAAAGAACTAGTGACAAGTATTCAGAGGTCCACTTAACAAAATGTAGAAAAGAAAATGACATGCAAATCAATCTATGGCAATAGCAAAAGAATAGAGATTTCTTAAAGGGATGTTTGTTATTTAACTGACTGATTACTGAAAATGAATATTAAAAATGGGTAACTGGATAACATATTAAATAGATTTAAACTTTGAGTCAGGAAGGCTTCTGTTCATATGCTTCCTTAAACTATCACTAGTTATGTGACCATTGGTAATCATCTAATGTCAATCAGACTCAGTTTCCTCATTTATATATTGGGATTAAGAATAGAACTTACATCACTGAGTTGAAGTGGCAGAATAGATGGCTCCAAGTAGAACTTAGAGTCAGGAAGATTCCTCTTCTTGAGTTCAAATATGGCCTCAGATGCTCCTCAGCTGTGTGACTCTGGGTAAGTCACCTAGCCCTGTTTGCCTTACTTAGTTGTTCATCATCTGGAAAATGAGCTGGAGAAGAAAATGTCAAACAAGTCTATTATCTTTGCTAAGAAAACCCAAATAGGGTCCCAAAGAATCAGACATGACTAAAAAATAACTGAACAATTACATGGCACCAGCCATATTGAATCAGGAATGACCAGAGCTTAATGCCACTAAATTTTCCAAGTTCTGGATCCTAAGAACTATAGGATAGAGCCGGGAAATAATATGGAAGACATAATTTATTTCTTTTATAAAGCTTTTTATTTTCAAAACATATGCACAGATAATTTGACAATATTGACCCTTGCATAACCTTGTGTTTCAGATTTTCTCTTCTTTCCCCACACCTCCTTCCCTAAATGGCAAGCAATTCAATATATGTTAAACATGTTAAAATACATGTTAAATCCAATATATATGCAAACATTTATGCAATTCTCTTACTGTACAAGAAAAATCAGATCCAAAAGGAAAGAAAATGAGTAAGAAAATAAAATGCAAATTAACAACAACAAAAAGACTGAACATGCCATGTTGTGATTCACATTCAGTTCCCACAGTCCTATCTCTGGGTGTAGATGGCTCTCTTCATCACAAGATCATTGGAACTGGCCTGAATCATCTCATTGTTGAAAAGAGCCACGTCCATCAGAATTGATCATCATATAACATAGATGTTGCCATGTACAATGATCTCCTGTTTCCCTTAGTATCAGTTGATATAAGTCTCTCCAGGCTTCTCTAAAATCATCCTGCTGCTCATTTCTTATGGAACAAAAATATTCCATAACATTCATATACCATAACTTAGTCAGCCATTCTCCAACTGATGGGCATCCACTCTCCTTTTTTCCTTCCTTCCCTCCCTCACTCTCCCCCTCTCTAATTTTTATTTGTAACATTTGTCATCTAACAGATTAGGTTAAAATTTCATGGCCCACTTGTTAGAAAATATTTTCTTGCTGTCATATTATACTTTCAATTCCAAGGACTATAATAAGAAGTAAATGAATGAAAAGTGTATGTTCAGAACTTATTATATACTCAACACTGAAAATACACATCAAAAAACTAAGAAAGTCTCAGCTCTCTCAAAACTTACCTTCTAAAAGAGGCAGCTAATCCATATAGAGAAGCTGTGGCCAGGAAAGGAAATTTTGGTCTAAAAAATCACAGGGATATTCAATAGGTATAGAACAGTCAAATGGTGTGCTCTTTCCACAAGCATTCCAATGGTACTGTTGAATAGATAACTCTATCTAGAAAATGAGATGGAACATGGAATGGTAGTTTGTTGGAATATATGAACAGTAGCCTGGAAAATGCCAAGATGGACTAGGTGGACTGTTGGAAATTTGATGAAGCATAATCTAATCTGTTCTGATTATAGGCCAACTAGATATATTGGGCTAGGCAATTGGTGCTGTTTTAGATAATAATAAAATATGTTCAGACCACAGTTATAAAATAACTAAAAGAGATATGAGATGATATACTTAGTTTTCCCTGGTGAAACCATAACCATTGAATAAAACAATATGAATCAAATCTAGTTTTACTGAGAAATGAACAAATGAGAACTGCCATAAGGTGCATGATTTAAAGTAATAGACAACATTGGAATAGATTGGTACTGTCATTCACCTTCACTTCAGCTATTATTAATGATCTCTTGATTATTTGTCCTTTGGTTACTTTCCAAGAGAATAAATTGTAATCTTTTCTCATTTTCTAAGGGTCAGAGCCTCTGAGTCCTACTGCTGAATAGGATTATGTGTTTGTCAAGGTTTTGTTTGTTTAAAAAAAAGCAATAATAAAAAGTATCAACAAAACCAATAAAATCAACTTCCATCAGATTTTCCCTACTACTGGATTAATTTCCTTCATCCACTGGTTCACAATGTATGTCTTAATCAGAACTTATTTAAGGAGATCGCAACTTCTCCCTACAGTTACTTATACTTTTCAACTTTTTAAAATCTCACTCCCTTCTCTCCCCTCACTCCCTTTTCAACCATGACCAAAAATAAAGAGTGAAAGCCATGTTAATTGTTAACCTCTAGATTGTTACTACCAACCTTATTACTCTCATTCAGTAGATGTTTACCTAGATGACTGAATTACTAGCTTAAGGAATTCTTATTTTCTTCTTTATTTGAGATCACTTATTATCTCTCTTCTTTAATGAATGCTTAATTAAAATTGAATTAGTTTGTGATCTCTGTGAAGCCTGTGGATACTATTTCAAATACAACTCAACAGGTTTGGTTTGTTTTTGTTTTTTCTTACCATTTTTTCTGATGGAAAAACATTGTTTTTCCTTAACATTTTAAATATTTTTGACAACATATTAAGGTAGGTATAGGCATGGCTTTTCACTTAATATACTATAGAACAGAACTAAAAAACTATATTAATTTGTAACACAGTCTGTTCCTTTCATGGAATCCATTGTATTGGTCACAAAAACACAGAAGATCATTAGATTGATCTAGTGAGACAATTTTTATGAGCAAGTCACACTGGTTATTAACTATCAACATCTTATTCCCTGCAAGATGTTCACTAACTTATACTTTCCCCTGTGATTTCCCATTTTACAATCCTGCAACATAATTAAAAATAGATTCTAACACACATATAGATGTAATGGGTTTGCCCTATGCCAAAATGAGGTATTGCACTTTGCTAATATTTCAATGCAATGAGTTTTACCTGCATGTGACAACTCTATAGCTGTCCCATTATTTAGGAAGAGTAAAAAATAATTTACTGGAAGACATCCATCAAAATCCTTCTCTAGGTGAATAATTATACTCTGTTAATTACATGTGGTAGTTTGATTTTCATGAAATATATTGGTTTTTATTGCTTTTCTTGTCAGTTCCTGAATACCATAATGCTTACCAAGACCCTATCATCAATTCCTTCTCTTTCTTCCCCTCCCCACCAAAACAACCTAACCTTCATATTAAATTGACTTCAATGTAGCTACTTTAGTGTTATCTCATAGGATTTTCCAGGGAGAAAAATCCAAACAAGTATAGAGATTTTGAAGAGCTGGTTGATCTGGAGAAAAGTTGTAAATGACTAGATGTAGTAGAGCATAAAGAAAATAATAACATGTTAGGAAGAGAATGAGTTGTGGGAAAGGGAGAAGTAGTACTGAGGAAAGGATTTGATGTTTTATTTTTATTGGTCTTTGGGGAGAGTAAAAGTCTTTTGATAAAAGACCAAAAAGGCAGGGCTATCATCCATATATCCCAAAGTTGCTGTGCATTTTGCAAACTATGGTAACTAACTAGACTTCTGTTATGGCGATAATATAAGAGGAGAGGTAAAACTCAATTCAAAGAATCTAGATACTCTGTGAGAGTATGAATGTGAATGTTGAGTACATAGATAATACAATATTCTCATCACTGTACAGATTGGTTCCTTTGTGATAACAAAGATATGTTTCACCAACCTATAAACTCAAATCTGAAATACAGTTAAAGACTAGAAACTGGGCAAGAGAGCTCTATTAGGTGCCAAAATAAATATCACTAAATTCATTCATTAAAATTAAACATTAATAGAAAGATCCTTAGGTCCTAAGGAAAGACCTAATTATTGTTTCTTTTTTTTTCAATTTTGAAAGAGCAAAGTATTTAATTAGAACAAAAGTGATCAATAAAGCAACATAAAATATCATCAACTCCATTATTTTTAAATGAGATTTTTGCTAAGCATTTATTTTTCTCCTTTATAACTCATTTTCCTTCAGAGAAAAAAACAACAACAAATACAAAACTTTTGTAACAAATAAGCATAGTCAGCAAAAGAAATTCCTTCATTTGCCTTTTTAAAGATAGATGTTCTTGCTATTGCCCTATGCTATTTTTGAACAGTAAAAAATATAAAATTTAACAGCATGATTCTCCATAATTTCTACATTACAACAAAGTGGAAAGAAATAACAGAAACTTTAAAAAAGTATAAATATTACAAAATATATAAAATAAGTGGGCTACATCAAAATACATAGGGAAGAGAGATCCATTAAATTCTATGTAGTTCATTAAGCATTTAAATAGAATTTTCAAAAATATTACTTTACCAAAATAAAGAAGTATAATTTAATACATATCCATTGTCCATGGTTGGGCTGTGCTAATATAATAATAATATTTCTAACCAAAATAATTTTCAGATTTAATGTAGTGTCATGACAAATTAATGAATTAGTTTATAAAAATAAATAAAATTATAAAGTCATTTAGAGAACAATTTTTAAAAAATTCTTAAACAAAAACTGGAAGTAATGAAAAAGTACAATAAATAATTGGGCATACTACTTCTAAACCTCCAAATGTATTATGAAACATAATGAATAAAACAATTTGATACTGGTTTCAAAAAGAAAAAGAAAAGTAGATATAGAAGACTAGAATAGATAAGCAAGAATCAGAAGCAATTTAATAAATGACAACCATTTAAAATTATTCAATAACATAAATAAGGCAAATGCCAATTAAAATTACCATAAAGTTCCATCCTCAATAGAGAAATTAATAAAAAAAATTACAATAGGCAACATATTTTTCAGTTGCAGAGCACTTTGCAAATATTCTCTTGTTTTATCCTCACAACATCTCTGGAAGACAGGAAGCATTATTATATTCACTTTACAGAAAATGAAGCTAAAGTAGAAAGAGGTGAAGTGACTTGCCCAGATTCTTATAGCTGGTTTGTGTCTGAAACTGGATTTGAAGCTCTAGTAGAGCTTCATCTATTGCCTGACTTTCTATTTTTATCATCCATACCAGTAGATTATTGCTATGAGGTTAAATTACACTCAATATACTTTGTTCAAAAAAGTTGTGAAACACTGTCTATTTTCACTTAAGTGATTAAAGCAATCATGATAAAGAGCTGATACTTAAGCGTCTATATTTCATTTATCTAGAACATTTACTATTTTAAAACAATTCATTTTCTCAAGTAGCTAAGTAAATGAGATATTAAATGACATTCTTGATAGATTTAGGAGTTTTTCAGGTAAAGTTTTACAAGGTAAACCATGCGTATTTTTTTTCCACTTAAAAAGAACTCAAAGGTCCTTCATATCCTGTCTTAATAATAAATCACCATTTAAGGGCATCACATCTGATGGGAAGTAGTATTTCAATGACTTAGATCTTTTTGACTTGGTATGTCCAAAAAGGCTATGATTAACATTAAGGTCTTTGCCCTTGGTCTCTGAATCTGAGTTCTTTCAAACATGGTGCTCCTGTTCAGTATGAATATTCAATACCCTTTATGAAATTTCAATCATCTGTGCCATACTTTGCCACTAGAACAGTTTTAGTATCTTGCCCTTCTTGTTAAGTGCTTTATTTCAATAGACCATGGATACAGAAAAAAATGCCCTAGAATTGCTAGCTGTCATCTCCTATGATATAATTAGGGGGAAATTTCATTGGGCTAAGAGTGATGCGATTTGGGTAGGTCATAAATTATATGAAGGATATAACTTGAACCTAAAATTGAAAAGATAGAGTGAGGAGAATATCAGAAAAAAAAGGCAAAGACAAATATTCAATATCATATCTCAAGATAAGCATTAAATAAATTTGTAACTTAGACGTTAAAAAGTGACACCATAAACAAATTAGATGAGAAAATGCACAAAAATCTGCCAGATCCATAAGTAGGGGGAACATTCATATTCAACAAATAAACTGAATTACAGAAGATAAAATGGACAATTTTGATTATATGAAACTTTAAAAGTCTTATTTTAAAAAGTTATTTAGATAAAATTAGAAAGGTACTAAGGTAATGAAGCAAAATATTTGTAGCATTTTTTTCATTGCCAAGATGCATAAGTATAGATTCAAATTTTTAGTAGGAGCCATTATTCAACTGATAAATGATTAAAGCATATGAATGAGATTCCTAAAACGAACAAACAAAAAACTTCAGGCTACCAATAGAGATATTTTTAAAGGGTTCAAATAAAAAATAATTGGACAAATACGTATGGGTATTCTGCCCAAAAGAATGTCAATTTGATCACAGAAACATCTCATGATAATTTGGGGTTTATAGGCTATTTTTTTTTTTTTTTTGCTTTAGCATTATGCCTTAAACTCAAACTCTGGCTCTAATTGATTGACCATGTACATGATCCCACCCATAACTTACTTAGTGATTATTAGTCCTGATGGCTCAAATTGAATGTAAATATCAACTGTTCCTGTTTAACCTAGAAACCCTGAAAGTCTTCCCCTCCTATATTGATTTTTTGATTAGGTAAAAGAAGCTATTCTTTGCCACATTTCTTACCTATCCTTAATCACTCGATAGGCATTACCATTGTCAAGATGAAATCTGTGAAAGGCCTTTACCAAAAAAAGGCCAAGATCTCCCACTGTAGCCAGACTATCTGCAGTCTTCCTGATCTATATCTTGCCCCTGGATCCAGAAAGCTCTAGAGGAGAAAGTGATGCTAGTGACTTTGCACAGCCTTTCCTCACTTAAATCTAATTCCCTCTTAAGACATAGCACCACCTTCCAGATGTTATGGTCCTCTCTGAGAATAAAGGACAAAGAATAGCAACAACGTTGTACAAAAGAATCCAGTATTCATGGATGACTCACCTACCAGGAATTTTAAAATGCTGAGGGTCTGAGTTATATTCGTATTAAACTATGATTCATTTGCACCTGTAAAACTATGCATAATTTTAATCAATTGATCACTTCCAATCAACATTAAAGCAAATATGATGTACCTGGAGAAATTCCCAGAAGAGTCACCAAAGTAATTGATATGAGTATTCTTCCACTTGAAAAGGCAGAGTATGAGTGAATGTGTCAGAAGTACAGAAAATCATTAAGTTAAAAATAAATGGCATTTTAAAAGAATAGTTTACTCATATTGTTTAGCTTATTATGCATGGTAGATAAATACCATATCTATGGTAGAATAGCTTTATATTATATAAAATCTCCACTCTCATTCTGGAGTATGATATACTACTAAACTTTTATCAGAGAATTTTGCTGCATTTTCCCCATTCTTCTACTTCCCTTCTTATCTCAAGTGCACTAATTTTGTTCATATAGAAGCTTTCAAATTTTATGTAATCAATGTTTTCTATTTTATTTTTTCTAATTGCCGCTATCTCATATTTAGGTGAGAATATAGCTCATCTACTTTCACAACATGAAAGGCATATGATTTTTTCTCAAATATTTTTATTATAGTCATTAAAATTAAGGGTATATAGCCATTTAGAAAATATTAGCAAATATAACTTAAGTTGTCGGTCTAAGCTTAATTTATAATAAACAACTTTCCAGTTTCCCTAGCAGTTTTTAATCAAATAAGTAGTTCTTTTCTAATAATTTATGTTTTTCTATTTCATGAACACCAGGTTCTTGAGTTCCATTGTTTCTAATTTGTCCTTATTAGAATTTCAAACTATTACCAATCATATGAAAGAATAGTTCACATTTCTAATATGAGCTGTTTTAAAAATCAGAATCACTGTGAGGATTCAGTTCATGCCCCCCAAATTAGCAAAGTTTAAAAAAAGATAGAAATAATTAATATTATTGGAAAATAGAGACATATTTTTCATAGAACTGTGAATCAATAAAAATATTGGAAAACAATTTGTATAATGTAAATCACATGATTAAAATGTCCACATAGTATGACCCAGAGATTCTAATACTAGACTAACACCCCAAATGTACTATCAATAAGAAGAAAGTCTCCACATCACAATATTTATGACCACATTTTTGTGATGTCAAATAATCAGAAACAAAAGAGATGTGCTTCAACTGGAGAAAGGTTGAACAAATTGTGATTCATGAATAAAATAGGATATTGCTATTCTGTATAAAAATAACACATATGGTGAATACAGAAAAGCATGAAAGAACTACAGGAACTGATGTAGATGAAAGTAAGGATAGTTAAGAAGGCAAAATAAACACAATGATTATAATGTAAACAGAAAGAGCAACCACTAAAGAATCAAAAGTGAATGTTGCAAATTTAAATAAGAAAATGACAGAAAAATTAGAATAAATCCTCAACTACCTGCTCCCCAAAAGAAACTTTCAGAGATATAGAAGTCCATAAGTATGGTGCATTGCATGTATTTTTAGAATTTTATGATTTTTAAATCTTATTTTTCATTCATTTATTTTTTAACGAATTAGGTATTCAGAAGGAGTGAAGTAATACTGGGGAAAAATATGGGGCTATAAAAAGACAACAATAAAGATATTTTAAATTATTTGGATACATTAAACAAAAATACTAAAAATAGAGCAGACTGCCTTGAATTTTTTAAATCTAAATTTTGGACTAAATTAGCAAATAGTTATTTTTTTATTACCTGTGAAATATCACTGTGGTAGAGGCTGACCATAGAAATGTGAAAACAATACTTGTTTTTGAGAAGCTTAAATTCTACTGTAAATACTACTTTATAGTATAAGTAGTAAGCTAAATTTATGGACTTTATCACTGTAAAGAAATGGCATACTGAACATATAAATAAGCCCAAGAAAGTTTATGTAAAGTCATGGATGATGACTTTAATCAATAAAAAATTACTGACGAATGCCAAGGATGATTAGCATACTCATAAAACTAGATAGAGACTAAAGCTTCTGCCTTGAATTTGATGCCTCAGTAGTCAAACATACCCTCCCATAACCTGTCCCTTAATACCATGTCATAGACAGAATTCTAGATTTATAACAAGGGTTTAAATCTAATATTTACATGTTTTTTCAATGTGTTTCATTTATATCTTCTATTTTTATGTCATTTATGTTATATAATCCTTCCTTCTACACCTGTCAAAGAAGTTATCTTTTGTAACTGCAATTTTAAAAAGGTGGGGGTGAAAGGAGGGAGGAGAGGGATGGATACAAAGACAGACAGAGAAACAGAGATAGACACAGAGACAGAAGAAAAATAGAGACAGAAAGACAGACAGAGACAGAAAGATTCTGGGAGAGGCAGAGAGACTGTGAGAGACAAAATTAGAGAGGCAGAGACAGAGAGGAGAGAAACAGACAAATAATCTTGTAGGAAAACTAACCAACATATTAGTTAAATCTGTCAGTATATGCAACATTCGACATCCAAAGACCTCTTCTTCTCCAATGAAAGGGAAAAAAATTATTACTTCTTTGGGGATTGGGTTTGTCATCACAAATATCGAGATTCAAGTGGCCTTTTTGTTTCCATTCTATTTATAATAATTGTATAGATTGTTACCTGACTTAGCTTACTTCTCTGCTTTCATTCACATAAGTCTTCACATGAAGCATAGACAAACAAAATAGTTTAAAAAATAATATGTAGGATTTTGTATCTTTTTTCTAAAAAGTAGAATAAAGTTAATATTTTCATTAAGAATGCTTTTTGTGTTCTTTTGTTACCTTTTTTGGTACTTAAGTTCAGAATAATAATAACAAACCCTAAAATGAGCCTTCTCATTCTCTGAATTCTACATCTTCATCAATTTTTATAAAGCTATAATACTCCTTTCTATTTATACTTGTTCAGTAATTATTTTCATTAGATAACCATCTACTTGTTTTCACTACATTGCTACTACAAAAAGTGTTGGCATAAATATTCTCATGTATTTAAGGTTTTTTTTTTTCTTTCTGCCTTTTTGTATCTTTGTGGTATACACCTAGCAGAGGGATTTGGGAATCAAAGATAATATTGGATTTTTTTTAGTCTTAGTCAGATATGTATGTTATTGTCTATGTGTGAACTAGAGATCTGGAGAATGGCAGTTTACTCCTAATATTTAGAATGAGATGGGGGAAAAACAGAGAAAGAGAAATACCCATTTTTGAGCTGTCACATTTCATTTACAAGATTCATGGTGTTTTCAGGTTGCCTGGCAATATCTTTATTTTTTCAGATTCCTGTTGAGGCACGCACCTTTTCATATTAATACATCACTACTTTTGTGAAGTTGAAACCAAAATCAGAAACAGATCAGTGGGAAATCTCAAAATGTGTGGGAATACCTGTTGGTCTGTGGTATATCTCTAAGCTACTGTTGAGGAAATACAAGATTCCCTGCAATATTGCAATTCAGATCTCGAGAATGTCCAGTGGAGGCAAGAGGACTAAGGAATCAAGGAGGTAGACATGAGAGGTGAACTCATTCCAGAGGAGAGTATGAACTGTTGAATAAAGAATAAAGAAACTCCTGTTTTATGAGTTAGAATTAGAGGTTCCAGGCTTCATGGCAGATGGGGTAATCATGACAAGTTAACAAGTATTCCAGGAGAAAAAAATGCTAAATTACCCCACTGACACACTTTTAAGTTTAAAATGCATTATTAATATTTTTTCTTAATAAACCTTTTTTAAGTGTGGAAAATCAACAAAACAATAAATCAAATCCTGATTTGTATGTAGCCTTTGCCAATTTACAAGATATAAAAATTCACAATGAAAATTTTACTATCATCTCTCTCCAGCTTTGTTTGAGCTGGCTCTAAAATGCCCCTAGTAGACGAAATGGAGGATTATTGAGGCTATAGTTCTCTGTTTCCCAGTTTAGCACATTGCTCCTAAACATATTGTAAAGTATGTTATCTTTTATTATTGTTACATTAGAAATAGCATGGCCCCAAGTCAAAGGAAATGTGTTCAAATCTTATCTTCTTTAGGAGACTTATCTGGATCCTTCCCAGCTACTGAAGCATTTCTTCCTACATTACTTTGAATCTATTCTATGTATGTTATGTTTTACATGTTTTGATGTTTCCTAAAGGCAACAACTATTTTTGTCTTTGAAACCTCAATGCTCAGTCACTGGGGAAATAGTTGAACAAGTTGTGGTATATGGTCATGATGCAATAAAAAAATGATGAACTTGAGAATTTTAGCAAACCATGGATAGACTTGAATGAAATAATTCAGAGTGAAATGAGCAGAACCAAGAGAATGCTACATACATTAACAATAATATTATTTAAGAATGACTTTGCATGATCAAGTCATTTTGTCTATTATAAATACCCAAATTAATTATAAAGAATGTATAAAGGAAAACATTATATGCACCCAGAGTAAAAACTGATAAATAGAAGTATATATAGAATAGTTTTACATACATTCACATGCATATGTATATTTATTCATATATCTGTATAAATATGCATTTATGTGTGTCTGTATATACCCATCTGTGTATAGATACATATTTATATTTGTGTCTAATGGTAGCCATCTCTAGAGTAGGGAGAAGAGGGAGGGAAGAAAAAAAGAAAATTAGATAACTTTATTACATATTTAAAAGAATTACTAAGTAGAACACAATAGATTTGCAGTTACATGTACAATCTTTTTTTTTCTGTTGTTCTAAATTAGGGAAATGCTCATTTTATTTATTAAGTTGAAAATAAAATAAATAAAATTTTAAAAATAAAAAGAAAGAGACCTCAATGCTAAGCATAATACCTGCTTATTACATATAGTCCTTCCATGCTAACTACTTCTGCATTTTTGGAAAAGTACTTAATCTCCTTGGGCCTTAATTTCCTCATTTTTCATTTGAACCAAAAGGCCTATAAAATCCTTTTCCAGACCTCAATCTCCAAACCTATGCACCAGAGAATTTTAACATGGGAACGGAGGGAATTTGGGATTAGATTTCAGGGCATCTACTTCCGGCCAAGATGGCGGAGAGGAAATACACTTCTGTGTAATCTCCGTGTTTTTCTCTCACTATTCATTTCATTTCATGCCTCTGAATTAATGCTCGACTGAAAAAAAAACCATACAATTACTTACCAAGAGAAACCATCCTTGAGACTCGTCAAGAAAGGTCTGTTTTTGCGCGAGGGCGGGGACGGTATTTGGAAGCAGTCTGCGGGTAGCAGCAGCTGCAACCAGAGCACAGATAGCAGCTCAGAACCGGGTGGAGCGGAGAGGGGGTAGGACCGCAGCCGTCTCTGCGGTGAGAGCTTTGCTATAGGAGCAAGTCAGCAGCCCAGCAGAGAAGCTAAAAACACCGGGGGTGAAGAATACAATCCCAAACAGCTGGAGTTTCTAGGGACCTGGCCACCCCTCCCCCACAGTGTCTTAGCCCGCTCGGATCTCAGAGCGCTCGGATCTCAGTGCGCAGGCGCCATAGCACAGTAGGACCTGTGCCTCACGAATACCCTGCCCCTCCCCCAAAGAAAGCAGCCTCCATTCAAGGGGTTTTTTTTCCTTCTGTTTCTTTGATAGTTTGTCTTTGATAAATAGACAGAATGAGCAAGAAACTGAAAAAGAATTTAACCCTGGACAGCTTTTATACAGATAAAGAGCAGACTCCAAACCCTGAGGAGACTAAAAACAAACAGTCCCCAGGTGAATCCCCGAAGGAGGAGACCTTATATCCCTCAGCACAGATGAATCTCATGGAGGAAATTAAAAAGGCTCTCACAAGGGAGCTAGAAGAAAAATGGGAAAAGGAGAGGGAGGCTCTGCAAAAGGAGAGGGAGGCTTGGCAAAAGAGCCTGGAGAAGTCAGTTAAAGAGAGAGTGGATAAAGAAACCAAATCCTTGAAAAATAGGATTAGTGAACTGGAAACAGAAAACAGCTCTCTAAAAAACAAAATTGGCGAAATGGAAAAAAATTCCACAGAACAAAAGAACTCAATTGGACAATTAGAAAAAGATCTTAAAAAAGTGAGTGAAGAAAATACCTCACTGAAAATCAGGGTCGAACAATTGGAATTGAATGACTCGAGGAGACAAGAAGAATCAGTCAAGCAAATCCAAAAAAATCAAACAATGGAAAAGGATGTGAAATACCTTCTGGGGAAGACAACAGACCTGGAAAACAGATCCAGGAGAGACAACCTGAGAATCATCGGACTTCCAGAAAAGTATGATGAAAAAAAAAGCCTGAACACTATCTTCCAGGAAATTATCAAAGAGAACTGCCCAGAAGTCATAGAAACAGAAGGTAAAATAGACATTGAAAGAATTCATCGATCCCCTACTGAAAGGGATCCTAAAATCAAAACACCAAGGAATATAGTGGCCAAATGCCAGAACCCTCAGGCAAAGGAAAAAATACTGCAAGCGGCTAGAAAAACCCAATTCAAGTATCAAGGAGCCACAATAAGGATCACCCAGGATCTGGCAGCATCCACATTAAAGGATCGAAGGGCCTGGAATATGATATTCCGAAAGGCTAAGGAACTTGGTATGCAACCAAAAATAACTTACCCAGCGAGATTGAGCATCTTTTTCCAGGGAAGAAGATGGTCATTCAACGAAATAAGCGAATTTCATCTATTTCTGATGAAAAAGCCAGAACTTAACAAAAAATTGATCTACAAGCACAGAACTCAAGAGAAATCTAAAAAGGTAAAGATTAATCTTGGGAACTATATTTCGGCTGTAAAGATGTATAAAAAATACATGTATACCTTGTTCTAGAAACTAGTTGAGGAAAGGACATTGTACTAGAAAAAAGGGAAAGTGGGGGTACTACATTTCATGAAGAGGCAAAGAAAACCTAGTATATCTGAGAGAAAGAATGGAGAGGAATGAAAATAGTGAGTATTTTACTGCTTTCAGAATTGGCAGTAAGAGAAGAATTTTAGACATATTCAATCTATGGTGAAACTTCTCCCACCTCATTGAAAAGTGAGAAGGGAAAAGTGAAAAAGGAAGGAATAAGCTAAGTGGAAGGGAATACGGGAACTGGGAGGGAAAGGGGTAAGTTGGGGGGGGGAACTCTAAGGGGAGGGGAGGGATACTGAAAAAGGGAGGGCTGTGAGAAGCAAGGGAGCTCACAAGCTTAATACTGGGAAGGGGGGTAAGGGAGGGGGTAAGGGAGTAAGAAGGGAGAAAAGCATAAACCGGGGTCAACAAGATGGCAAGTAATACAGAATTGGTCATTTTAACCATAAATGTGAACGGGGTAAACTCCTCTATAAAGAGGAAGCGGTTAGCAGAATGGATTAAAAGCCAGAATCCTACAATATGTTGTATACAGGAAACACACCTGAAGCGGGGTGATACATGCAGGTTAAAGGTAAAAGGTTGGAACAAAATCTACTATGCTTCAGGTGAAGCCAAAAAAGCAGGGGTAGCCATCCTGATCTCAGATCAAGCTAAAGCAAAAATTGATCTAATCAAAAGAGATAAGGAAGGGCACTATATCTTGCTAAAGGGTAGAATGAATAATGAAGAAGTATCTATATTAAATATATATGCACCAAGTAGTGTAGCATCTAAATTCCTAAAAGAGAAATTAAGAGAGCTGCAAGAAGAAATAGACAGTAAAACTATAATAGTGGGAGATCTCAACCTTGCACTCTCAGAATTAGATAAATCAAACCACAAAATAAATAAGAAAGAAGTCAAAGAGATAAATAGAATACTAGAAAAATTAGATATGATAGATCTCTGGAGAAAATGTAATGGGGACAGAAAGGAGTACACCTTCTTTTCAGCAGTTCATGGAACTTATACAAAAATTGATCATATATTAGGACATAAAAACCTCAAACTCAAATGCAGTAAGGCAGAAATAGTGAATGCATCCTTTTCAGACCATGATGCATTGAAAATTAGTTCATTAGTAACTAAGTTACTGGCAGCAATGCCATCTTTAGCTATGGACTTGGAGGAACCAATATTATATAGATATTCACTAACTCTGGAGATGAAGATAATTTAGGGAAAATTGTGTCCCTGGGATACTGGAGGCAAAAGGAAAGCAAATACCTTTTTTAAAGAGACAATTTATATAATTGTTTGTCACTGAAAGGGGAGCATCCCCTCTTCAGTGGATTAACCGGTTTTACATTGATTGAAAGTTACTCATTAAAGTGTTACATCAATCAGTCATCAGATCTTAGGATGGGAAAGCACAAATGGTATAATAGATAGATCATTGAATTTGTAGTCAGGAAACTTTGACTTCAAATTCTACTTCAGATACTTAGTAGCTGTGTGCTCTTGGGTCTTACTTAACCTACTGATGCTTTAGTTCTTTAAAACCAGATTACTGGGGGCAGCTAGGTGTGCAATGGATAGAACGCCATCCCTGAAGTTGAGAGGACCTGAGTTCAAATGTGACTTCAGAGACATAATACGTCCTCGCTGTGTGATCCTGGGCAAGTCACTTAATTGCCTCAGCAAAAACAAACAAACACACAAAAAACCCTCCAGATTACTGGACTTCTGAGGTTCATTCTTGTGCTGAATATATCGTTCTATATGTATATCTTATGATCTAGATAGGGCAAATATAATTACTTACAAACAAAACAAAAAAATAAAACAAAAATAAAGCCTTTATTATTTATTTGTTTGTTTTTACTTAGGGAAGTTAGAGAAGAATAATGAGGGGCTACAATAATCTTAGGCAAAAAATCTGCACTCCTCACTGTAGAGGTTTCAATTCATCTCGAAAAAGATAGTAACTAGATCAATTTGTGTTCATGTAGACCATTCCTTTTCATGCAAGACAGTATGAAAGGTATTAGATAGAAAATTAGAGGAATAGTTGAACTGTGATTTGTCAGTAAAGTTCATTTAACAATGGTACTTGTTAAATGTTTCTCTTCTGCTGAACTATCATTTGTCTAAGAATTTATTCAAAGAAGAAAGAACATACATACAGATTTCTAAGAAGACCTATTTTAAAATTTCCTCTGTCTTAATTGAAATATCAAAAGACTAATTTTTTTTTAATATAACATTTTAGATAACATTTTTGCCCAGTGGAGTTACTTCGTACTTAATATTTGCAACCTACATATAGATAATTACTCTTGCTTCAATTCCATTCCAAAATATATTTCTATAAAAGTTCACTATTTTCCTGTGTTTTTCAAGTATAAGCTTTATATTCATAGTTGTTAAAAAAAAACAAAAAACAAAACAAAACAAACTAGTAGAGGCAGGCAGTACCAAAGCATAGAGACTGCTGGACCTGTCAGGAAGCTAATGTTTTTTTTTTCCCCCTGAGGTAATTGGGGTTAAGTTGCATAGGATCATACAGCTAGGAAGTGTTAAGTGTTTCAGACCAGATTTGAACTCAGGATCTCATGACTGCATGGCTTTATCCATTGCACCAGCTAGCTGCTCAAGAAGAAGCATCTTCCTGAGTTCAAATCTGGCCTCAGACACTTCCTAGCTCTGTGACTCTGGGCAAGTCACTTAACCCTGTTGGTCTGAATTTCTCATCTATAAAATGAGCTAGAGAAAAACAAATGGCAAACCACTTCAGGGTCTTTGCCACAAAAACTCCAAATGGGGTCACAAAGAGTTGAATACAAATGAAACTAATAAACAACAACAACAACAACAAAAGGTGAGAAACAAAGTAGGTGCCCATTGACTGAAAACAACTAAGCTGATTGAATTATATGGATGTTATTATACTGTCACCATGCTAAAATAGATGACAAATATAGATAAAGCCAAAAAATCATGAGAAAATTACATAAACTGATACACAATGAAGTATGCAGAATAAGGAAAATAATAAACACAAATGACTAGAACATTAATGATGAAAAGAATTAAAAAATGAAATTAAATGCTGTGAAAATGTAATGGTCAAAATGGTTCATAAAAGATATAACAAAATGAAATTACTTCCTTTCATTATAGAGCTATGTAATAGAATCCTTCATCTAAAGCCAGAAAGTGTCTCAGAGACCATATAGACCAATTCTTTTGTTTTAAAAATGAGGAAATAAATCTCAGAAAGTTTAAGTGATGACCAATTTAGGCAAGTAATAAACATCAGAGGCAGGATTTGAATTCAGGTTTTCTTTCTAACGACTGATATTCTTTCCACTATAAAATAGATTTGGAATGTTGAAAATACTGTCAGATAAGATTGTTATATATAATGGTTTTACTGCTCTGTTATTGTTTTTATTACAAGGGAAGACACTAGGTAAAGGGAAGAGAAGCAAACTAGTAAATGAATATGATAGAAAATCAAAAGATATAAATAGAATCATTAAAAGTATTTAAGACCCAATAATGATCTAACCAATTCTTTTTTTAAAGTTCTTACTGTCACTAGTTTAGAGACAACCTTAGTCTCCTTATTTGGTAGCAGAAAAAGGGATCATGGGAAGTATGTGATAGTGGGTGGAGTGATATTTAGCAGCTGGAAGACCAGGGTTTAAATTCATCCTCTGACACTTATTGACTCTGTGTGTGTTCATAGATAAGTCAGTCTCAGTCTTTCATTCTTATTGTTTTCATATGTAAAATGTGGGAGTTGTACCAAAAGACCTTTAACAACCTTCCAATCCTTTATGATCTTATAACCATCTTAAAATTCTGACTTTCTACATTTATTCTGGCCCATAAATCCAGTGCATGACCCCACATCCTTACAGAGCACAGCAGTATGTACATCCTAATGATTTCCAGCAGGCCAAGAGAGTGATCCATTCTCAGATCCCTATGCCATTGCTGATCAAAAACAATCTGAGGAGACGCTCAAAAAAGTTTTGTTTTTTTATTTGACAAGTCCACAGGAATACAGATTTCACCACTTTCCTATAGATTCTCTAATTCTATTCCAAATAGGGCCTTTCTTTCCTCATTAGTGAATAGCATTTTCATTATTTAAAGGAAGAAAACACAAAGCTTCACCCCAATCCAAGCTCTGAAGTAATGAGAGCTCAAGACCTCACTTTATTTTCAAGATCAAGGGCAACCCCTAACATTCTCATTTTGCAAAGCTAAATCCAGCAACCATCTATGTCCCTTGGTTCTCCAAAAGCAGACAGAACCTTCCCTTATTTTCAGTGCCACTCGGTTGCTCATTTAATCAATTCAGTTTTTCCTGTTGAGAAATGCTAAATTAAAAGTCCTGAGGCTGGCATCTCGTTTACCCATTGGACAGGTGCAGCTGTGAAGAAGTCCCTGCAGTTTAGTCGATTCCCCTGTGTACTTCAGCCCTGACCCATCAGACCATTGCTATTAATGAGGAGTTTAGTCTCCCCTGCTCATTCAGCCCTTGTCCTCTCTCCTGAGACTGCCAACAAGGGAACCAATTAGGGCCAATTGTAGTGGTGGTTGGCCGCCTTTTAAAATAGAAACCTAAAAAATCAGACTAAAAGCTGGCCTTACTTCAAGCTTCCTTGTGGACTGCAGAGACATTCAGGGACAATGCTGAGAATTACCCAGATTATCCTTGGAAGCCTGTAATAGTCCAATTACCAGCTCTTGTTTGTAGACTTATTGTGAACTTTTTCTAATGTCAGAAAAGGATATGCTGCAACAGCCAAGGAGAGCAAGTGGAGTGGGGGTGGAAAGGAAAGCAAATGGAACATTAAATGGCAGAATTTTTCCTAGAATCCAATTGTTTCCATCACTATCTAAGGTTTATAGCAGATTTCAATGGTAACTACAGGTAACTGTGAAATATTTTCACAGTGGTACAATGCGTTATGTAGACTTTTCCATAGATTAATACGGTTGAACTGGAAATCACAGAAACTGAGTTTAAATTTTCTCTCTGTTACTTACCTGTACTATCTTAGGAATCTCACTTAACCTCTCTGAGAGCATTGGATTAGGGGGGTCTTCCCAAGTCCAGATCTGTGAAGAATCAACTAGCTGGTGCAATGGATAGAGTGATGATAAATCTGAAGTCAGGAAAGCCTGGATTCAGATGCAGCCTTGGACACTTACTGGGTATATGAAAAAGGAGCAAATTACTCAACTTATTTGCTTTAGTTTTATCATTTGTAAAACAGAATAACAACAACCTATATCCCAGGGTATGAAGTGGTGAGGATCAAATTATATGATATTCATAAAGTACTTTGTAAATTTTAAAGGACTATATAAATTATAGCTATTAGCTCTTTTTATTTATCTTGTAATCAATAAGCCTGCTAGCATAGAATGAATGCTGTGACATATCAGGAACAAGATACTCTTTTCTGATATCCCAATTTTTCCTCCTTCAGGAGTTTGATATAAGAAGGGCATTCCTAGGGAGCTCTAACCACAGCCTGTAGAGAGTCATGCATTACTATTAGTTCTTCATTCCTCAGCTCTTCTGACACTTTAAACAAGTATTCTCTGCTTTGTGTTTAGGGAGAATGACAAACCAATTTAGAGAAAACCAGGAAAGTGAAGGAGTATTGTGAAATTCCTTCTCTCTCTTGTTAAAAACTCTATCCTTAGGGGAGTAAAACAAAACCAAACTGTGGCTTCCTTCTGAGTACTTTTTTTTCCTCTGTCAATCAAAAAGAGAATTATGCAGACACTTAGCAAATGTTTGATTTTCCTAATAAAGCAATGCATTTTTTTAAGTGGAGTTACTCACATGCTGTGATCTGGAGTCCTTCATTGTCTCAACTCTTAGCCAAACCAACTGCTAATAAATCAAGTGCTATTGTTCACAGGGTGATAAGATGATACTGTATTTTTTTCTCCTTATTATTTAGCCAAGAACTGTCTATCAGTTCAGAAGTCTTCAATTTTCTTTACCAGCTACATCACTTCCTTCCACTTTCTATCTTTTAATGGCCTGCCTGTGCTCTTCCTTCATTTTTATTCAAGTGCATTATCATTATTTGCAGCATCTTTCCACATCCAGCACTGACAGGTGTTCAAATCTACCAGAATCTTGTATCTGGAATCTGAGGGAAAAGTGTGATATCAAGTCATCCTCCATTTTCTTATCTCTTCATTAAAAAACAAACAAACAAACAAAAAAAAACCTTTTTGTCTTTAAATGCTTAGTGTTCTTTCCATTTGTTTAATTTATTATTTTTTCCAGTTTCCCTTGCATTCATTTTTCTGTACTGTGTAACAACAGTTCTTAGAAAATTTCTGTGACAAGTTGTATCTGTTCACTGAAAAAAAAATCTTGGATTATGTCTATGGCATAAACAATAAATGTACCAAGAATGAATTAACTGATACTCCTGAGTGTGAATATTAATATTTCAATGAGAGAGCCAAATGCTATTTTCAGACCTATTTATTAGCTATTTATTAGACATTCTCCAGATACCATTTTTCTTTCTGTGTAATTGGAGGTCCCCAGCTGCTTTATGGTTGACCATTTGCTTGTTTGTAATTTGGTCTCCTTTCTTTTTTTCCCATCACATCAAGCTTTTAAATTATTTTGGTGGCAATGTGTCATTGTGAGTTAATTTAAATAATGCAATGGTTCAGTAGCTTCTATGGATTTTTTCATAGACCAAGAGTGCTGAAGTTGGAGTCAAGGGCCTGAGCTCAAATTCTGCCTTTGGCGCTTTCTTTTATGTAACAAAATGGTTGCTTATAGTCTGTTAAACATTACTGATTTTCAATAAAATTTAGTGCATGAATAACCATTTTAGAGTTAACATCTGATCAGATAAATGTCCCAGGAGAAAAAAAAAACCTGTTTAAGTCTGGAAGTTTAAACAAAACAGACACACTCAATCAAGTAAGTATTACCATTTGTTCATATGAAGCAAGAGATTATAGAATATTTTATCCCATTTATTAGTGGATTCATTTTAAGAAACTACTTCTCTGAACTTAGGACCAGAGCCATGGAGTTTAGATTCAGGTCAATCATCTGGTTCTCCCCACTCCTTTTTTTTTTTTTTTAACTTGGAATATCCATTTAAAATAAACACCAAGACAATGCTTGAAGGCTTAAAGAAAGGCTCAGAATTCTACAAAATAGCAGCATGTAGTCTTAAGATCTTTTTTGTTGAAGTGGTAGGCCAAACCCAACCAAATGCATGTATATGAGCCCCTCTAGATTTTGGAGCACCAAAAGAGAGACAATGACTCTTCAATTTCCTTCATGTAGTACTCTGGAAACCACTCCCTTGACCCTTGCTAGAACAAGACTTTATGACAGGTACTTAATGTGTTTAATAGGTACTTATTTTTTTTTAATTTCCTGAATTAAAGGAAATATGACATGAAAACAAATAACAATAATATAAACAGAATATAATCTACATTTAAAAAAGGAACAAACAATGTATTTTGAGCATTTGCAAAAGGAAAAGGGTAATTCTGCTTTGAGGTCAGGAAAAACTCCACAGAAGAGGTAACATTTGAGTCACTTAACCACATTATACCTCAATATAATTAAATGACCTTAGAAGATTCCTTCAAACTCACTCTGAGTCTGGGATTCCAAATGAGTTGGATCTTGCTGAATGGGCAAGATTTCATAAGTCATCCTGTACTACCTACAGTTAAAGGAGGTTTCCTTTGCCTCCAGAAAAGTGTAGGAGAACCTTTGCTTTCTTTCTGACTCATTGATGGGACTACTCTGATTGGACATTCCTTTTTACTTTAACTATAGCCATTAACTTACCACTCTTGAGCCTAATTTTTTTTTCAATTTACCTTTCTCTCTCCCCTGCTTGCCACTGCCATCTTCCTCCTGATCTGACACTAAAATAACACTTACCATTTAGGTCCTTTGGGTAATCCCAGCTCCAACCTAGCTGACATCAATCTAACCTCACTCACTAAAGCAATTTTACCAAGCTTATTTAGGAAAAAAGCAAAACAAATACTTCTGTTGTCGTACTCACTTTTTAACTAACTTTCTCTTTCCCTCTCTCACAGTGCTTTAGGCCTATGCAAAATCCACTTTGGCATTTAAGAATCTTTCTGGGTTAAACTCATTGTGGAACAGCAGTACTTCAAGCAGCTGTTCAGTGTGAATGCTTACTGTACCCTTTTGCTTCAGTTGGTCTGCACTGGACACTCCAGGGTAAAAGCTCTTCGGTCTGTTTGCCTTATCACAGAAAGGGCATACACTCCTTGCTGCTAGGTCTAATTACCTATGCAATGCCTGCCAAGGTAAAACTCAGCCTATGGCTTTGTTGCCCAAGTCAAGCTTCCAAAATGTTTCTTCACTTGTGATTTTTCCCATTTTAGCTCAGAACAAAAAGAAAAGACCAGGAAAGTTTTTTTTTTCCCCCTACCTACATTTTTTATTTTGTTTCCACTGTTTTACTTATAATTCAGAAGCCCACAGCTTCTTTCCTTTTTCTGTCATGTCTTGGCCAGTTTTCCAATGCATTATTACCATGGACTCTTTTTGATTTTAATGCATTTTTTTCAATAAATAAAAAGTCTATTTTCTTTCCTTGTTCTCCCTAATTAAAAAGAAAAAGAAAACCTGTAATAAATATGTATAATCAAACTAAACAAATTCTAACATTTAATATGAGACAAATGTGTGTTTCATTGTACCTAGAATCCATCATCTTGACATGCTGTCATTAATTATCTGTAATAATGGCTGGTTATTGAAATGTTTTGCATACTTAAGTCTTTCAAAATTATTTGCACTTATAATGTTGTAGTTATTGTATAATTTGGTCTCCTGATTCTGCTCTGTTCACTTTTTATCTGTTATTATAAGTCATTCTAGGTTTTTCTGAAATCATCCCTTTAACATTTCTTACAGTACAATAATGGTCTGTTATTTCATACCACAACTTTTTCATTCATTCTCCATTTGACTGATATTCTCTTAGTTGCTAATTTTTTTTCATTGCCACAAAAAGAGCTTTTCTCAATATTTTTGTATATAGAATACTTTTCCTTTTTCTTTGCCAGATTTGGATTATATTGGCTTATATAATAATGGTATTGCTGAGCCAAAAAATCTGTGACTTTAGTAATCTGAGGGATAGAGTTTTAAATTTATTTTCAGAATGACTAGGCCAATTCACAGCGCATCTAAGAATAATGCTTTTGAGTCCCTGTTTTCCCACAGTCACTTCAACATTTATCATTTTTATTTGGATCAACTTTACCAAAATGATGAACATGAGATAGAATCTCAGAATTGCTTTATTTTGTATTTATCTGATTATTATTTGAACCATATTTCTTGTGACTGACAATAGTGTTTTTCCTTTAAAAACTACTTGTCCATGTTCTTTGGCTATTTATTAGTTGCAGAAACTACCATACCCTTTTCAGAATACCTAAATTCTCCAAGAAAGCCTGAATGTATCAGCTCATTTCATCTAAGCATATTCATTCACTAACTTGGAAGAAAAACTGTTTTGAATACCTCTCATTCACTGGTAAACAGGAAAAAAATAATACTAGTGTCAGAGTGTGAAGATCTGGATTTTATGGCTGATTCCACTCTTTACAAGCCTTGCAGTCTTAGGGAATCATTTAACCTCTCCATATTTCCTTATTTGTGAAATAAGAAAAACTGAAAGGTCTCTACCTATATTACAAGGTTTATATAAGACAATGCATATTAAAATGACAGTTAATTTAGCAAATTCATTAATTTGTTTTAAAATGAAGGAAATGAATTGATAATCTCTGAGGTCATTTCAAGATCTTTAACATCTGGATCATCTTCATTTTACAGATAAAAAAAAAGTAGTCTCAAAGAGTTCATAAGATAACTTTCTCAAAATGAAGAAAATGGTAAATAGCAGACTTATGATTTAATTGCAAATCCTCTGATTGTAAATCAGCGTTCTCTAAGACCACTCCAATGTTTTTCACTGTACTTTAAGGAAAGACTTGGGGTCTTAGATTGGACCTAGACACAGTAGTAATAAACAAAAAACCAGAAATGTGCACATTTCTCAGCAGTAACAAAATGATTAGGCCATAACATTAAAAAGATCTTGAGCTAATTTTGAACTATTTTATGGACATCTCAATTGTTTTCAAAGCTTTGAATTTATTGAAGGGGAAACATTTTCTTGGTTAAAATTGAATAATGATGACTACCATTTTGCAGCACTTTTTATCATCTCTTGAGCAACAAAATAAGTTTGTGAGGTAATACAGATCGTATTATCTCAGGTTTATAGATAAGGTAACTGAAGCTGCATAGCAGATTGAGTACAGGACTTGGGATGAGGAGTACCAGAGTTCATATTCACCCTTACATACTTAGTAAATCTATGACCCTAGCCAAATCATTTAACCTTTTCATGTTTCAATTTCCTTATCGGTAAAGTGGGAATAATAATATCTATTTCTCGAGTTGTTAATATAAAGTATATGTAAAAGGTTTTGCAAAATTCAAAGTGTTAAAGAAATACTGGTGATGATGATGATGATGATGATGATGATGATGATGATGATAATGATGTGACTTGCCAGTGATTATACAGCTTGCACCTGAGGCAAAGTTTGAAACAATCTTCCTATATCTAAGTCCAGTGTTATCTGTTAAGTTAGAAGGATGTTCATTACAAAATAGTCAGGAAAAAATAGTCTTAGAAAAGCATTTCTTGATTTTAAAAGTCCTCTCGTTATGACAATGGTGAGAATACATATAATAGGAAGACAGAATTATAGCTTTTTTGAGTTTTGGGGAAGAAGATAAGATGTTTGTGTTAAACACTCAAAAACCAATTATTTATAGGAGTCTTTGCCTATATTTCTCTTAGTGCTACAAACTCCCTGATTTTCACATCATTTTTAAAAACATCCATTTTCTCTGCCTTGCCAAGTGGTTCACTTACAGAGGGCTTGTTATTGCCTGCCAGTAATCATCACCTCAGTTGGTAATTATCCTGTATCCCCCTTAATGTAACTGTGAACTGACAGGTAAACCTGGTAGGGGAAAACACATGGATCAGCCAGATATATACTTTATATACAAAGTTTTCTCCAAAGCAACAGTAAAAGCTTTTTGCCTTTTCCAGACCCTCCAGTCCCCAGGAGGTTATTTTCAGTGAAGTAGTGAGAAGGGAGAGTTCAAATAGGATTGATTTAATGGAGTTATGATGTGAAAAATCTCTCAACACAGCTGTCTGCCTGAGATGCCCAATCATGGGAGTATTAAAATCAGAGTGTGGAAAAGGCTGGAACATTTTGAAAGTGGCACCAGAATTAGAGACCTGCAGTACATTGATGGTCCTGTGTTGTGGAGGAAAAGGAGGGAAAAAGGCAATAAAAAGCAATAAATAGACCAAGAAGATTTATGAAGCACTGATAGGCAAACCAGGGACAACTTATACTGTAAATGGAATTGGGAAGTTGCCCCCAAGAGTTCTTGATATCAATTAAAATTTAAGTTTCAAACAGAAAAAAGCAGAGTAGGTTGATAACAAAAAGTAAATTTCTGGTTCTCTGGGTTCCTTCTTCAACTTCATTTATTTACTTTCATTCAATAATTACCTATTTAGATCACACTTTAAATCTTTGTTCCTATCATATATTGTTTACATTATCTGAACTATGACTACTATCTTCTTTCTCATCCCCATTCCACTAGAACCTTCAAACATGTCCTTAGCACCATGCTAGGTTATGATAGATGAAATCTCCTGTCTAGAAGGAGATCTGCCTATCATTTCTCATCAATGTCTAAACTAAATTGAGGAACTCACCCTATACCCCTCCCCTTTCCAGGTCCCTGTTCAACTTGGTTTTACCATATTAACATGTAAGCTTCATGAAGGCAAGGACCATTGTTTTTGCTTTTTTATTTTTATATCCCCAGCAGTTAGCAAGAAACATGTCTTAATACATAAGTGCTTTAATAAATTTTTCATTCATTTATCATCTAAAATTGTATGAAAACATTGCTTATGGGGCAAGGGGGGCATATTCTAAATCACTGACACTACTGAAAACTAAGGCCCTTTAGGAGTAATTCTGGGGACCCTTAAGACCGCAAACAAGTTGGACTATTACCAATGAAGTGTGAAGAGAGGAATTCCTCAGGCACAAATAAATCAAACTGAAGCAGGAGAGAGTAGAACAAAATTCAAAAGAACTCACAATGATCTGGCAGTTGTTCTCTATTTTATACTCTACTACTTCCACTGCTCCTAGAAATGGGCCATTTCATTGATGGGGACAAACCTCAAGTTTACATAGACAATTGAGGCAGAATATTTAACAAAGGTGATATCAGCCTCCTCCCCCCCCCCACCCCGATCTATCTATATGCGTTATTTTATTTTATTTTTTTTATTATAGCTTTTTATTTACAAGTTATATGCATGGGTAATTTTACAGCATTGACAATTGCCAAACCTTTTGTTCCAATTTTTCCCCTCCTTCCCCCCATCTCCTCCACACCTATGGTAGGTTGACCAATACATGTTAAGTACGTTAAAGTATAAATTAAATACAATATAAGCATACATGTCCTAACAGTTATTTTGCTGTACAAAAAGAATCAGACTTTGAGTGTACAATTAGGAAATAACAAATGCAATGGTTCTTAGTCATCTCCCAAGTTCTTTTACTGGGTGTAGCTGGTTCAGTTCATTACTGCTCCATTAGAATTGATTTGGTTTATCTCATTGCTGAAGATGGCCACGTCCATCAGAATTGATCATTATATAGTTTGTTGTTGAAGTATATAATGATCTCTTGGTCCTGCTCATTTCACTCAGCATCAGTTCGTGTAAGTCTCTCCAGGCCTTTCTGAAATAATCCTACTGGTCATTTCTTACAGAACAATAACATTCCATAATATTCATATACCACAATTTATTCAGCCATTCTCCAATTGATGGGCATCCATTCAGTTTCCAGTTTCTAGCCACTATGAAAAGGTCTGCCACAAACATTCTTGCACATACAGGTCCCTTTCCCTTCTTTGAGATTTCTTTAGGATATCAGCCTTTTTACACACAATATTGCTGTAATGAATGGTAAAGAGTCTCTCATAATTCGGTATTGTGACATGTTAATAATCTACCTAGTATGATTAGGTCCAAGAAGATCACAAATAATTGGAATCCTAGGCTATACATCAGTATCAATATTAATACTGATGTATAGCCTAGGATTCCAATTTAGCAAATTATCTAGCCACTCTCCAACATACAATCTTTTAGAGAATTTAGTGCAAAAAAAGGCTTCATATTTAAGAAGTTAGAGAAAATTAGTTGAAATAGTCTCAAAATATTTAATCTAACTAACTCAGGTAATTTCAACCTTTTTGGTATGTCATGAATTCCTTTGGCAGTCTGGCAAAGCCTATTTACCCCTTCTTATGCATTAAATACATAAGGTTACAAAGGAAACCATCTATATTTAAAATATAGCTTATCTATCTATAATATGCATATGTATATATACATATATGTACACATGCATATTATGTGATAGTTGTAGGTAGATAGAAAGATAAAAGTAGATGTTTGTATATACACACATTCTCATACACACACATACATCCCCCCACCAAAGTTCACAAATCTCAATTAAGAACTTTAGGTCTAATAGAAAGCACTTTGGTTTTAGAGGATCTATATTCAAATACATTCTGTTCTGTAGACAAGTTATTTCAGCTTCCTAGACCTCAGATTTCTTAACAATTAAAGAATTAAAACAAGGTGAATTTTCTTCCAACTCTAAATTCCTAAACCTATGATCTTACCCCTATGATACAGGCTACATCTGTCCAACCTACAGTGCAAACTCTCTTGGAAGACTGCCAAGTAGTAAAATATTAATACTACTGGTCAGTCACCAGTATTCTATATGTTTTTTAATCTCTAATATATTGAAGCTCATCCAGCCATACTTGCTTCATCCTACTTGGGTTAAACAACAAGATTACAGTGTTCACTTTGGCATAAGAGTTCATAATTATGTCATAGATATTAAGTCAAACTGGTGTTTATGAGAATTGATGTTTATAATGTTGACTCCTTAGTTACCTCCTTAAGTAGCTGAGCCACATCATATATTTTACACATCGAATGAATTCAAGAATAAGGAACACTAGGTAATCTAGGAGATGGAGTAAATAATTTTGAAACAGAAGAGGATACATTTAGGTGTGATTGAAACAATCATGATAGGAAGCCATGTTAGATTGTAACTTTATTCCAATTATATCTTATCTCATTTGTTTCCTATTCTTTGTCATGTTCTATGATATTGGAATAAAGGCAGAAAAGGAGTTATCTGAAAAGAATCAGGTTTGTAATCCTTCCTTGCAAAGAATTAGTTCTTCAAACATACAAGAATAGGTTTTTGTCTGTCTGGGAGAAAGACTGACCCTTGCCAGCAGAGCTTGTACTATGTGTTGCCTTATCTTGAATCCCATTCACCATGCTCTCTAACCTGGACATTTCCCCTTCTTTTACTCTTGGGCTCACTGCTATAATACCCCAACACCCTCCCCAATGCATTTTCCTCCATGATACCCTCTCAGTAACAGCTATAACACACAGCTGAATTTGCAGCAGGTATAGTTTTCACTATTTCTATCTCTGACTCTATGTACTCCTATTCTTTTCCTCTTCTCTAAACCATTGTACTCCTGAACCCACTTACAATTTAGTTTCTGATACCATTGATAGAGTCCTCAAATGATCTTCTCAATGTTAAATTGAAAGATCATTTTTTATCTCACGTAAGTTCTTCAATACTTTTTTGATATATGGTCAGTCAGAAAAAGAAAAATGAGATAGCTCTCATTTTATTAGATTTTTAATCTCCCAAAGATTGTTCTAGCTTGTGTATTTGCCAGAACAGATACATTTTCTTGACTATTTTAATGTACAACAATTCACTTTCTACAAGATCTCCTTTCCAAGTCTAAATCAATGATCTTATGTTATAGCTGAAACATCCATATGCCTTTGTCTATTCCCAAATCTCTGTTTCCAGTAGCATAAACCAATCACTCAATCAACAAAGCAGTTATTAAGTATCTACCTTGTGCCAACCTTGTGCAAAGTATTGGGGAAACAAATATAAAAGCAAGAAAACTCCTGCCCTTAAAGAGCTTCCATTTTCCTAGAATGTCAACAGATAAGACTATAGAAATGATGACAGCTTCTATAATTCCACATTCTATCAGATATAGACATAGTTTGGTCATTAAGTCAGATTATTTCACTTTTATTCAACCTAGCTGTTTTACATTATATAGTTCTGCAGTCTTAATTAAGTCTTATCTCATACTATTTAAAAATCTAAAATCAACACATCTGGATAATTAAAATGATTAGTGAGCTTTTTTCTAGCTAGAATTCTTGAAGACTTGTGTTGCCTGAGATTTATAATGTGGAATTTCCCTTTTGAATAACCTCCTATTTTGAGAAACTTTTGAAATATAATTTTCACATCATTATCGTGATACCAGTCTCTCTACTCTGTCAAGGATCATGAGCTACATAGAAGCAGATGTGAAGGAAAATTATTTTCTTGGTAACAGTGGTAGGTCTTGCAAGGGATTTCCTAAAACTTACTAATGTTCTTTTGTCTTTGGGTCAAAACAATAAGCCGCATGTGTGAGAAAACCCATATGTTTATATGTGTGTTTCCCCAAGACAAACTTGACTTTTTTAGTCAATATTTGAATGCATAAAAGGCAAAGTGAAGAGTTATGTAGTAACTTGCAATCATATACCTAATTATTGAAAAATCAAAATTCAGTCTCCAATTTCCAGTGTTTCTTTCATTGTACCATTGTGCCTACTCTAAAGGAAATTGGTACATTTGACTGCAAAAAGTCAGGTGTTAATGTCAAGTTCAAAGACCAAAGATAGATAAGATTATCAAAAGGAAAACTATAAGCAATAACAAAATTGCTTATATCAATAAATATGCCCATTCCATCAATTCAATACATATATACCTAATACTTCCCCAATCTGTGTCTCATTTGATATATTTGTAGTGATGACTCATATGATCCAAATAATATGTCATACTCATGCCATCGATTTTTACTGGAAGCTAGATTTGATAATAAAATACCCAGCAAGTCAGTGAAATTTTAGTTGATTGCCAATTCTCTCCCATCTAGAAAAAAAATTGGTAAGGTATTGGAATATGTATGACCAACAAAAACAAAGTGAATAATAATGAGAAACAGGGTTATAAACTGATAAAGTTGGATCTCTGCAAATATTAAAAATTGGAACTTGATCCAAGTCAAGTCAAGTAAGCTGCTCAGGTGAAAATATTAAGATATTTCCATAAATATATGCATATGTACTTAGAGGTATAGATATAGATATTGGTATACACAGATGCATACTATTATATATATATTATATATATATATATGTTTATATGCATATATATATTACCATATACCATTAGACAGTAAAGATCAAAGACCTTTTTGCCTCTTTTTGTATCCTCAGGTTTAGCAGAATGTCTAATTGTTTGATAGGAGTATAATAAATATGACTATATATAATATAAATTTGTACAAGGTGTTGAGCATGTTTTTTTTTGTTTTCCTCATCATCTCAGCTTTAAAGGAATTATTCAGGTTTATCTTCTTACTGTCAATGTTTTTCAAGTAGTCTGGATCTCTAATTCTGCCTGAGGCTTCTCAGTCTTATTCTCTGGGCAAACCAGTTACTATCTGGGCTGCTGTTTCTTTGGCAGAATTCTTGATTAGAATCTGCCAGACTCTACTGGCAGATTAGTATTCATAGCTACCATAAGCATATATAGCAGGTGACAGGTGTTTTCAAAGGATTTTCTTAACTTCTATGCACTGCATTTACAGGTATTGGTGACTTGCATTTTTCTAGGATCTCTGGAATTAAAGGAAGTCTGAGCCCAATGTCAGCGCACTTTAGATCAAAATGGACATCTCCTCATCTTTGCTTTCTTGGTTCTACTTCCATGTTTGAGGAATTCTCCAGAAGTACCATGATTCTCTTAACATGATTTTAGTATTTATTTTTATTGCTCAGAATAATTTGACCTTGACACATATTAACCCTAGGGTTCTACTATATAAACTGAAATATAATTATATAATTGCTAAAATGTAAATCTACTGATTTCTGAAATGATATATGATAAATCCACAGCTCCAGAGGATTCTCACATTCTTTCAATGAAAGGAATTCCCGATTAGTAAAAACAAAACAAAACAAAAACAAGCAAAACTATTTCAGCAAGCATGCTGAAATAATTTGATATCTTTTAATTCCTTATTTTATTTAAGCTTTTGTCAAAAACATATAGTTCTTTATATCTTTCACACTGAGTGAAAAAAAAGCAACTATTTCTACAAGGTTGAATGGTGACATCAATTAGTTCTACTGAATTATCCCTTTATCTTATAGTAGATAGAATAATATCCACACTGATTTCAGAGTCAAAGAACCTAAGTTTGAATTTACTGATTCTTGCTACTTATAAGACCTTGTATAATCCATTTAACCTCTCTGAGCTTCAGTTTTCTCATCTCTAAAGTTAAGGAGTTAACTTAGATGAACTCAAAGCTCTTTTCCTGCTTGAAAATCTATAATTCTTTCTTTCTTTGGTGTGTAAAAGAAGAATCAAAATTCATTGTACTGCATTCTAACACACTTCCTTGTATCCTGTCCCAGCAATTATTGAATCCAGGAAGGAGTTTTCTTTTTTTATAGCTTTTAAATAATGTGGTAACTATTTACCATGAACAGCCCTCCCTTATATACTCCTTGGAAGAAGTTCATTTTCTGCTATAGCCATAGACATCAACTATCAGAATAGGAAATACTTTACACACACACACACACACACACACACACACACACACACACACACTTTGTCTTACAATGGCACAGTGGAATGAGATTTGAAAATGCTAAAGGCATGTGTGCACTACTGATCAGAGAAATGCAAATTTAAAACAACTGCAAGGTACCACTACATACTTCTCAGATTAACTGAGATGACAGGAAAAAATAGTGAAGAATGTTGGAGGGGATGTGAGAAAACTGGGACACTAATATTGTTGGTGGAGTTGTGAACTGATTCAACCGTTCTGGAGAGTAATCTGGAACTATGCCTAAAGGGCTATTAAAATGTGCATACCCTTTGATCCAGCAATGTTTCTACTTGGTCTGAATCTCAAAGAGATCACAAAAAAAGGGAAAGGGACCCACATGTGCAAAAAGGTTTCTGGCAGCCCTTTTTGTATTGGCAAGAAACTGGAAACTAAATGGATGCCTCTCAGTTGGTAAATGGCTAAATAAGTTATGGTTCTTTCTTTCTTTCTTTCTTTCTTTCTTTTCTTTCATTTTTTTCTTTCCTTTCTATCTTTTCTTTCTCTCTCTTTTTCTTTCTTTCTTTCTTTCTTTCTTTCTCTCTCTCTTTCTTTCTTTCTTTCTTTCTCTCTCTCTCTCTCTCTCTCTCTCTCTCTCTCTCTCTTTTTTTTTTTTTACCATTTCCAGCTTGGAAGAAAATGACTCCCAAATTATATTACTCATATGTTTCTTAGGTCTGGGAAAGTTTTGAATTTTTCAGGCCACATATGGATCCTTTCTCAGACTTAGAGATTACAAAAACAAAATTTCAAGGTCACAGGAGATTTTTTTTAAAAAAAATATGGTGATTTCCAGCGATATTTTTAACCGTGCATGCGTGCATACACACACACACACACACACACACACACACACACACACCATTCTGGAGTTCTCCAGGCACAGTAGGAACTGTTTTTCCTCTTTCTCCTTTCCTTTCAGCAGTTAATATCTGATTTGAACCCAAAGGTTTCCTGTTCTAAATCCAGTGTTTTTTTGAGTATACCATTCTGCCTTTGTAATTTACACATGATAAGAAACTCCTATAATATTTTGCCACAGGGACAGAGCTTCTTTTTTCCTTCCTTTCTTTCTCTCTTCCTCCCTCCCTCTCTCCTTTCCTTCCTTTCTTTCCTTCTGTGGTTAGATAACTTGTTCTGGCACACAACTGGTAAAATCTGAGGCTTGATTTGAACTCAGTATCTCTACAGCCACTTCCATCCACTTTGCCACCTAGCTGCCTACACAGAGTTTCTTTCCATTGAATAAAGGATGAAGTACATGGCCTTCTCCTTGTTAAGCCATGAAAATGACTACACTGGGTAGTTAGTGGTTGGTTCCCAAAGCATGGACTAGGAAATGATCTTATGACTGAGTTATTAAGTTCTCCAGTGCCTCAATCTCTCTATATAGAGAATAGAAACAATAATAATAAACCTTGCAGAGGAATTTGAAATTAAATTAGGCAGATAATTCCCATGGAGCATGTTGAAGGTTTTGGAATCCTTCAGAAATAGAAGGTGATAATAATATCACCATTTATTTTATTTTATTTATCAGTGCCAACAATCAGTGCAGTTTAAATTCTATATCTCAAAATTGAAGGTGTGCAGACATCTAAAGAGCACAGATCAATCAGAGCCAAGAGTTTTCAGTTAATAAATGAACAGATTGTTCCACACTGATAGAATATTAAGCCTCATTGCATGCAATTGCAATATTCCTCAAGTTGTTATTTTTTCTCTTTTGTTTAGTACTTTCCCTCTTTTCTCCCTCCCTTTTCTTTACATCTTCCTCTTTTCTCATGACATCTGTCATAGGTCTTCTTTTGTTTTTGTTTTATTTCCTTTTCTCTATCTTATAGTGTGTAGAATTAATTTTTTCACTTAGTGTTTCTTTCTATCCCTTTTAGTTTCTCTGTGCTATAATACATGTATCTACTATAGTCAAAGATCACACCACAAAATACAAGTAAATAAAATTCACAGATTTCTTTTATTGGGCAAAATAGCACTAAGCATGATCCAATAGAAAAGTAAATCTATTAGGACTTACTTCTGTGTCCTCTCTCATTCAATATCTCTTTTCTTTGTCAGAATAACTGTGACAATTCTTTCCTTCTCTGAGAGATAAAGAACAACAATAAAACATTGCATGTGAGCTAAAGTCTTTTAAAAAGAATGCAAAAACTGAATTTTAGAATTGTCATTTAAAAAAATTATAATCCCTCTATCAGGACCACTGGAGTATCTTGGACTTCAGAACAAGAATTTCAGGCCCATTTTAGAAATGCCAGGCCATTCTTAAGGAAATTCCAAAAGAGGGAGCTTATAATTCATCTTTAATAATGCTACTTTAAAAAATAAATCATATTTTATGACTCCAAACTTAGCCTTTCCAAATACATGAGCTTGTAGACTGGTGGTGATTAATCGATGGCACAGAAGCAAAGGCACCAAAGGGGCCTGATTAATAGCAGTGACATCATGACTTTTAAATATGCTATTAATGCCTGGAGCCCATGACAAATGTAAATGTGACACATGAATTTCCATGGCATTTGCATAGGTGCAGTAAAAACTTTAAAACAAAGACCTTTCCCCTTAGATTAATCATTGATTTGTAAGGTAAGGACTGGAGCTAGGGGGGAAAGAGAGAGAAGAAATCCTTCTCTCCCTTTTAGGTGTTCTGAAGTTAAGATTGTTTGGAATTTTGAAGCATTTTCCTGTTGGTTTGGCTCCTACTCTGCCTCACCATTCTAAGAATGAATGTGTTAATGGAAAATTTATGTGTTTACTAGGCCCAAAGCCTTGGAAATAAAAACGGGAAAAAAAAATAGAAATAGTTCCTATTATCAAGGAATTCACATTCTAATGGGAGGGAATGAGGACAACAGGTCGTTTCAATTACAAGTCAGATGAAAAAGTACAGTGATCCCTGAAGTACAGTACCAAAACAGATGGTAATCCACCTTCTTTAGTTTCATTTACCTTGGTAAAATCAAATATATTTCTGATACTGAAATATCAGTGGTACCAAGGTAGTAAGAGGTTTATTTTCTGGATTTTTAGTAGCTGTGGCTGATGAGGAGAGAGGGAGTACAGTTCTCTATTGAGGCAGTGGCCAAAGTCGAGACTTCATGAGGGTTCCTTCCTCTGAAAATGACTTCTGGGGCCAAGTTGGAAGCAAGGCTGGATGCTGGTGGTCTGGGGCACAGGATACTAACCTGTTCCAGCTGGATCAAAGGGAAGATGGTGAATGGAGGTAGTTGGGACTTTTGGCACATGCCTCCTCCTTTCTCGACTTCAGGGTATCCTGCTGCTTTACCTAAACTGGTTTGCCCACCTCAAAGGTGATTGGCAGGTGGTACTGGCAATTGTAGAGATGGCTCATTCCCTCCCATCATAGATTGATGCCATGATTGATTGCTATAGAATTAAAAACATTATGTTGTACACGACTAGTTCTTGAAAGCCCTGCCCTGTGCTAGTAGCTTAGAATTAATCCTCTGGACACCTAGTTACTCATCTTATAGTTCATTTTCATTCTCCCAGAGACCCTCATTAATAAAAGTTTTGACAGGATTTCTCCCTTAAATTCTTTGATCACCTTTCCTTTCTCTATTGTATTTATATTGGCTCCTGAAGAATTATTTTCATTATTTAATTAATGACTTCTACATGAAATTTAAGGGCAAAAAAAAAAAAAAAAAAACTCAGTTTCTTCATTGTCAACCAAGAATATAGGCCCAATCAATACTTTTCTTATTACTAGAAAATCTCATCTCTGGATCATAATATAATTGACTTTTCACTTGGATGGAAGGTTGGAGGCCAACTAGTCTAATTTCTTTCTTTTTTTACAGGTTAGGAAACTGAGGTCCAGAAAGGTTAAGTGATTTACCTAAAATCATATAAGTAGCAAGTTATAAAGGTAAAATTTGAAATAGTTTCTTTGCATTTGAGTTAAATTATGGTTAAATAACATGTTCAAGGTCAGTTAGCTAGTAGGCTTCAGAGAAGGAAATAAAAGACGGTTCTTTTCTCCATACTCTAGCTACACAATATTGGACAACACTGTCTCTTGACCTAGAAAACAAATGTTATTTCAGTGAAATCTCATCTTACATAATTTAAGGTTACCATTATTTAGGTTTTTATCTACCATTCTTCCTTATAACTTTTGACCACTTTTCCCTCCCATTAGTTTTTGATTGGTTTGGTTGGTTTGTGATTGTCAGAAGGTAACAGATTTTATTATCAGTCTTCTAGAATCCTGGTTTGTTATTGTATTGATCATGGTTTTAAGTCTTTCAAAGGTATTTGTCTTTACAATATTGAATGTTGAATTGACAAGGTGGATCACATCCTATTTTCTATTGTTTGTATCAAACCCAACATTAAATCATGTCCCCTTCTCTCATGAATTCCATATTCTGACCTTTCTCACCTTTAGTGGCTTTTCCTTTCAGCTTCTATTCCCTTTGACACTGACTGTAATTTTTAAATGTCCTTATCACTCTGGCTAATGGACACATATTGTTGCAAGTGTTCAGTCCTTTCAATTGTGTCTGACTCTTTGTGACCCCATTTGGTGCTTTCTTGGCAAAGATATTGGAATGGTCTGCCATTTCCTTCTCCAGCTCATTTTAGAGATGAGGAAGCTGGAACAAATAGGGTTAAGTGACCTGTCCAGGGTCACACAGCTAATAAGTATCTGAGGTCAAATTTTAACTTTGGTTTCCTGAAGGAAAACCCAGCACTCTGTCCATTGTGCCAACTAGCTAAGCTGGACGCATATTACTGTAAAGAAAATGTGTGTGTGTGTGTGTGTGTGTGTGTGTGTGTGTGTGTGTGTGTGTGATAGCATATGTAGTGGAGATTCATTTCAGATTTTGGAGATATGTAGGAAGAGCTGCCAAAGACTCATTCTAAAGTTAAGACTGTAACTATAGGAACTAGAAAGGAAAGTTAAGAGAGAGAGAGAGAGAGAGAGAGAGAGAGAGAGAGAGAGAGATACAGCTTATGGCCCACAAGATATAATTTTTACAGAGAAGGTTTTCATTTAATATCAGATATTCTTTCTTAAAATTTAATATGTTTTTGAGTTGGAAGGTCTGAGATCATTTAGTCCAAACTACTCAATTTACAAAGGAAACTGAGTTCTATTAAAATAAATTCTAAGATAAAGTTTGAGGGCAAGAGAAAAGGAAACATTTTAACTATACTTAAGAAAATAGGAGCTATATTAATCAGTAACGGATGAATTTAGCATTAGAATCATAGAAAATTGGGGCTAGTTAAGCTTTAGAGATAATCTAGACTATTCCCTCATTTTAAAGTTGAGGAAACAAGTCATGAGAAATATAGGATGCATGTTCCAGGTCACACATGTACAATGGGACTTCAATTGACACCTGAACCCAAGTCCCCTCTCCCTTTTTTTCTATCTCTGGGAATATATTTAAATTGTATTTTGGCTTTTAAATTGGCTTTTATTTTGGGGGGGAAGGTAAATATATATTTAAATCAAGTGCACTTCTTTAGTTTAGCTGTTTTAATAAAGGGTTAGATATTTTAAAAGACCTAAAATAAGATTATAGGATTATAGTAAATTTTTAATAACTGGCTTTTGGAGTGTGGTGAGTATGCATACAGGGCACATTTTTAAAAGCCTAATCTATGTTATCAACATTTTCTCTATTACTTTCTTAAATTTAAACAATCCACAAAACAAGAAATCAAGTTCAGATTTTTAGTGATTGTTGATTTCCCAGTTATACAGTTAATATTAAACTTTAACAATAGGCTCTTACAAGCTGTTACATGCTGGCTCCAGCATATTCCTCATTTTAAGAAAATAGCAATCTCTCAGATATTCATACCTTCAATTTAAATTAGTAAATTAGACCACAAAAGCAAGGCTTCTTTTGTCACATGGTGGCAGTGTAGCTTAAATGCAGATCCAATATAGATCTTTTAAGTGGTGACTCTATTTATTGATTCTGCAAATCCAAATATATGCAATTATGTTAGTAGAAATCACAGGTATAGATACCAACATCTACCAAAAATGTTTTGAATCATGAAGAACTAAATATGAATATAATGCTAAACAAAGAGATTATTTGAAATTGGAAAGAAGTACAGGACTATATACGCAAACAAACAAACAAACAAAAAACCCCAGTCCTTGTACATATAAGAAATCATGGATTGTCATTACTTGTATATAGCTAAAGCATGTTTCTTGCATTGACTGGTTTAATAAGCATGAACACAAGCTGTATTTTACAAACATTATCTCTTAATTGTACACAGAAAACTTTTCTCATTATCACTGAGCTTTAATAAAGATATAGATGAAATAGGAAATATGTTTGTTTTCATTGGTGTCCTTTGGAGAAATTTTGAAGTGGGAAAAAAAGATGGAAGGACAATATTTCATATTCTTAGACTCATTTAATTACAATTAGTAGAAATTTAAACATAAGACAAAATAATGAAAGAAAGTTGTCTTTTCTAGAATTATGAATGAGCAAAAATGTTTATTAGTTACTTATTATGTGCTTTATTCAAAACTGAACATAGAAAAAAATTAAGAAAATCCCTGTCCTCAAAGAGTGTACATGCTAATAGGGAAGTGATGACCAGGAAAAGATTTTTGGTTAGAAATTTATAGATATGGTGACAGTAGAACAACAGAGAAGCACTGAAAATTAAACAATGAGAGTGGTTCTCAAGAGCTGATATGAGTTGACTCCAGCATATTCCTCATTATAAGCAAAACACATTCCCTCAGGTATTTATATCTTCAGTTTAAATTATGTGTTATACTTATTTCCATCAGTATTAGAAGTATTGATTGAAATTTGGTTCCCACCTTGGTAAGGGATGTAGGAACAGCACAAGGGTACATATTTTCTGCAAGAAAATTTGTAAAAGGATGGTATGGGATAGTAGTGAAATATGACTAGAGCAGTTAACCAGATATGGTTGGCATTGGTCAATTAGGAGTTTATGGACTTCATGAAAATGATATTCATGAAATGAAGAGAACCATCTCTTGCTTAATGAATCCTTGTTAACATTTTTTCTCATGAAATAATCCATTCAGTTGAGGAAAGCCCTAACTCTTGGGGAGTTACTTCTTGTATTGTAATGATACATCCAACAAGTATTAGGGTCTTCCATTTATTGCTTTTAGTTGGGAACTCTGTTTCCCAAATGAAAAAAAGTCTAGACTTATAAATGATAGATTTGTAAAGGCCATTAGCGATCGTCTAATTCAAATCTCTCATTCTATAGTTGAGAAAAATGGTGGCTCAATGAAATAAATTATATATTCCAAAGTCAAAGAGCTAATTAATGACAAAATCTGGAATTTAGGCAAAGTTTCCTGACTCTGAGTAAGCTTTATTTTCCATTTCATCATGTGTCTTCTTCTTCTAGAAGAAAGCTGTCTAAATATATGAAGCAGCTATCATTCTAAACTAAACTCAGTTCTTTCAATGAGTATTTGCATGACATGGTTAGTGTCTCCAACATCGTAGTCACCCTCTTCTGGATTTGTTTCTGTTTATCATTGTCATTCTGTTTGTTATTTGTCAAAGAATCAGAGTTTCCTCCAATGAAATATATTACTTCATGAGGAAGAATGTTAAACATTTATTAAGCCAGACACTGTTTTCTTCTTTTAAGTGTACAAAAACTGACACTGCCATTCTAAAAATAGAGCACCCCAACCTAAACACAATATGTCAGTACAAAATCCAGTAGGAAAATTGCTATTTTTTCCCTTCCCTGATCTCTAACACCTAGCCACCATTCTGGACACTGTTTCTATTAAAGCAGATGAGAAAAATTGAGTTATATTTAGGCTTTTGGCATGGTCAGAATTGGGGGGAAAATTTTTAAAGGACTTTGCCTTTTCACTTAGCCTTTTACTGTTTTTTATTAGTTTGAGAAGATGTGTTTAAATGAAATGTCCTTATTTCTTGAAATTAAAATGTTCTGATATGGATGGGGAAAATAAGAAAGTTTGGGGGGGAAAGGCCCCTTTCTCTTATCCATAGATACTATTGCATTTGTGTATCCATAGCAAATATCCTGACCACTACCTTATTAATCATGATTGCCAAGCGTGGGGAGGAGGGGAAAGGGGAAGAAAACAAACAAACAAAGCTATGTTATTTCAAAGGAATTTGCAATCTTTGTCACAGTCAAAAACAATGGTAGAACCATAGATAACACCCTATTATATTTGGATGACATATAATATCTTTTAGCCCCTTACTGTCCCAAATGTCCCCAATAAATCATATATCAAAGAATATTCTGATGGATTTAAAAACTCATGTATGTGGGGATTCCCTGTATGCATAAATGTTGTAACCCATTCAAACCTGCTCAATCAGTGCTATTCTTTTACATATCTCCAATATCTTCACCACCAGAGGTCCAGCCAATATGTTTCTGAACCTTTCTTGTCTTGTCTTCATAAGGTATATATACCCTATGTAAAACAAGTTATATAATAGGCCATCTACCTTGTGAAGAATTCTTAACCCTTGCCAAGCCATAAAAAACCACTAAATTAGCAACATAATTGCTTCAGGAAAAAATGTATCTGTTTTTATTCTTTAAAAAAAACAACACAATTTTAATATATAAGGATAAGATTTTCTTATCTTTTTATTCTCTATGCTAAAAAATGTCTTTTATATTTTTGCAGGGGTGAGAGAAGATGATATTTAGTTCTTTCTAGAACTTTCTAGTTTTTGCTGTTGAAAGATAGATAATACCTGTTTCCATGATACTTTTTTTCTCCAAGTGGGTGTTGGAATCCTTACTAACTGCTAAGTAATTAGAGTTGATCTAATCTTACAAGAAGATGTTTTAGGCAGAACCTGAAACAAGGTACTAAGTAGAACTACCCATAATCCCTCTCTCTGGAAGGAGCATAAATAGGCCAATGGGCCAGTCGGAGAGGGCTCTAGAGAGTGAAGACGCTACAAGTCGAGATTTCAGCAGAATTACGCCAGAAGCCCTCTCTTCAAGGCAAGACAGATTCAACTTGGTACTGGCTCTGGAGGCTGAAGAAAGCAGAGGCAGAAGCAAAGGACAAAGCGGCAAGAGCTCTTGGAACCAAGCAGAGAGATAGGCCTCTAAGCTAACCGGGCTATATTGGGATAATAAAAGATCTGAACTTTTATCACCTGGCTGCTTTTTGAGAAGAAAAAGATCACCACATTTTGGCGCCCTCTCTAGAGCCCTCTCCGACTGGCCCATTGGCCTATTTATGCTCCTTCCAGAGAGAGGGATTATGGGTAGTTCTACTTAGTACCTTGTTTCAGGTTCTGCCTAAAACATCTTCTTGTAAGATTAGATCAACTCTAATTACTTAGCAGTTAGTAAGGATTCCAACAAGTGGGAATCTCTATAAATTTTTGTATAGGCCCTCCTGTAGATTATAGTATGCATCTATAATGATAGTAATAATTTTGCTTTCCTATTTTGATTCTGAAGATCTTTACAATAAAAACACACCCTACAATATACAAGGAAACAAACTTTTAAAAAATTTTATCAACACTCCCCATTCTATCCTATTCAGAAATTTTAATTCTAGCATACTAGTGTTCTCATAATGTACTTTTTCTATCCAAGGGGAGAAGAATTCTGGTCTTCTCCCCATTCTTTTTTTTTTTTTGATTCAAGTATTTTTTTTTCTTCCTGTCCTATTCTTAGTATTTATGCTATTCTAGGGTATAGTTGTGAACATCAGTTAATAAAGTTTCCTTATAGATAACTAGTCGAAGTGTTACCTCTCCTGGAGAATAAGGAGACAGAAAGTTAATTGTTTGATTAACTAAATCTAGATTTCCTTCTATGAAATGCAAAAATGCATGCAATTAAAGACCCCATATCAGGGCAATTCAGGTAATATTTTTGATCAAGCAAAAATCTGGTAGGTTCATAAGGAGGAGGAGTGAGCATGTAATAATCAAATGAACACATGGTTCTGGAGAAATTCTATCAGCCAGTCAACAATTTAAGTACTTATCCTATGCAAAATTTAATGACAACATTTAGAAAGGATATAGATAAGCAGAAATGTCTGGAGAGGAGGTCAAGCAGGATACTGAATGGTCTTGAGTATTCATTTGTGTATCATTTGAAAGAAGGGTTAGCCTGGAAAGAAAAAATGTCATGATTATAACCTTTAGTATTTCAAAGGCCTCTCTTAGGGGAGGAAGTAGATTCATTCTGCTTAACTCCAGAGGGTTGAACTAGAAAGAATGGAAGTAATTAAAAAAAAAAAAACCACAACTTATTTTACTAACACTAGTACTATTCAAAATACTTGGGAAGTAGTGGGCTACCTTTCTCTGGGGGGATTTGAAGAAAAGTCCTGATGATCATTTTTAACTGCACTGGAAAGGCAATTTTTTTTTCCGGATTCTTGATCAGCAGCCCTCAGGAGTCTCTTCCATCTCTGAGATTCTCCTTACATAACATTGTCAGAATAGTTCTGTGGAAAGAAGAGAGAGGAAATAAAATAATTTCCCTAATGAAGTAAGACTATATAGTCAGGGAGTGGGGGAAACTGACTAGATGAAATTTGCTTTATAATTTAGCCAGGATTAAAATTGCTAAAGATGCTATTTGTTTTTTTAATGACTAGATGTTGGGAAGATCTCATGTTTCTCCTGTTAATTCTAGAAACAGCATTTATGGCTACCCACTAGTTCTTCTCAGTATTGTATGGAAAACATGATTTGGATTCTCCCATGATAGTATCTAACAATGAATTTGTATTATGGTGTTTAAAAACCTAAGAATTTAAAATTTCTTCATAGATGATTTTTAGATGATTTTTTTCCTATTTGCATTTCCCAATCCTCTTCTTTTTCCCCCTTCAGACTAATTAAAATTAAAGCCATACTTTAATGTGAAGTTTTGTTCTCAATCATTTAAATTCAATACTATCATAGAAAGAATAAACAGGAGAAACAATCTATTACTCACAGTTAATAACTATGGATGGTGGAAGACATTTTAGTGCAAAGCAAGCTCTTTCCTTCTCAAGAAAAATATTTTAAAATGTGATGTTTAAAAAATTTTTTGATCTGTCTTTCTGGATGAAATTGGTGACCTTTTAGGGAAGAAATCAATTGTGTTTCTATTGCTGCTTGTTGATTGCCTTAAATCCCATGCCAAACACTTATTTTTTTAGGGTTCTAGCATATACTAAGACACCCTCAAATAGACTTGCAGAGTATTGCAGAATATTTTGGATTAGATCGTGAGACAGGAATCAATTTTTGCCAATATCCATTTATAATTCTATCTCTAATTTGCTGTCACCTTGAACAAATCACCAGGTTTGCATGTTAAGATTTTTAAGTTAAATACTACTTTTTATGAACATTTCTCATCTAGACAGTAGAAAGTAATTTCAGGAAGTGCTATATTTAATTGGTTTATATCTACATATAAACCTCTAAGGCTGTACTTACATATCCCATCATGCAATCATACATTCATAATTTTCTGTCTCCTCTAGAAAATAGGCAGTTAGACTCATTTGTATGTGCTTCTCAAATTCAAGTACTACTAAGTAGCAAGCTTAACCTTCTCTCATTTTTCTCTACTTTTGAGGAAAGAGAAAGCAAAGTCTAGCTGGAATTTGTAATCTAAATATACTGCTAATTGTTGTTTCTTTATGCACCACTACTTTTCCTTCTTTAAGCCATGGTTAAATTTTAAAGGTCTAATTTTTCTCACTCATTGTAATTTGGAACACAAAAGTTTAAGTCATAAGATTAAATCAGCCTTTTCTCTATATCTCATTCATTAGCATCCTGGAATAAATATGTTTATCTGACTAATGACTTATCAACTTATATTTCCAACTCCTAAGCCAAGAAGGACCTGAGGATATGAGATATGACAAATTTTAGGGAGACTAATGAGAAAAGAGAAAGTAGTACACTATGGATAAAAAAAAATGGGGAATTGTCATAAAATATTGCCAATATTTTAATTTGTTTTGCTTATTGGATCTAGTTTATTATAAGGAACTGACTTATTAAAGGATATTGACAAGCTACAGTGATCCATCATTTTAAAGTGTCAATAAACAATAAAAGAAAGACAGAAGGGAGACAGAAATGGTGACAGATAAAGTGACAGAGTAACAGAAAGAAACAAGCTACCCAAATAGACTAGGCATGAGAAATAGGTGGTAAGCTCAAATAATACAGTTGATGGATTATTGTGAATATTCTCAGTGGTCCCAATGCTGAAACAAAGGGTAAAACCCTAAACACAGGGAAAAAAAAAAACCAAAGACAAAAATAAAAACATTATGAGGTTCACCTGCTTAATATATGACCTCCTTCAATGGTTTCTATTCTGTATTTTCTCATTATAGTTTCTACTTATCACTTGATTCAAGATATACCAACTCTTTTCCCACACCTATGTGAGTGGCTCTTTTAAAATAGTTTCATGGAAGGCCTCTAGCACAACCAGTTCTCATTTCTTTGATGTTTCTTGTTACCATTGTTCCAAAAGAAGGTTTGAACCCATGAATAATAATATTTGCAAAGTGCTCTCCAAATTTATTCCAAGGTCCTCTCTCATTTCATATAACCCAAAGTACTGACCCTTTTGGTTTTCCATCCCTGAAGTGGTCCATCCTGTCTGTCATACTGATACAAGTTCTAGGCTTTCACTTGTATATGGAGCTTGGGATGGTCCCTAGGAAGAGAAAGACACAGAAAAAGGAAAGCAATTGAAGATAAACTTTTCCTACTTTTCAATTCTTCCAAGCCTGACCCTTGCATATGTGTTAAGGCACTTTTTAAAATTCAGGAATCATGATTGTCATTGATCTATACCCTCTCTGAAGGTTCCCTTTGTCTAGTATCAAGCAATTGTCAAACAGCTGGATGAGATTATAGATGTATTCTTAAGTCACAGAGTAGAGCAAAACTGTTCCAACCATGACTTAGCCTCATTAGAACCAACTCTAACTAATAGAGTAAAGGAGTTTTGTTGACCAAGTCAACAGCTGAGAGTGGCTGCTTATCAAGAAGAGTAGAGGGGAGAGAGGAATCCTGGGAAAGTAAAGTGAAATGATAAAGTATTGTAGGAAAATAATTAGTTCACATGTATATTCAAATGATAAATAATGTTAAATTCCCTCTGCATAATTTTTTCATATTTGGAAGTATTTAGAAGATCATGTGGTCTATAATAGAGATGTTGGAATCTTTACAAACTGCTAACTCATTAGAGTTGATAGATTATTGATCTGATCTTACAAGAAGATGTTTTGGGCCAGAACCTGAAACAAGGTACTAAGTAGAACTAATTAATACAATGCTTGTGTTCATACCTTTACTCATTGGAATTCACAAGTATGGGAGATTCACAAAGTAAACTTTATAACTTTGTGAATTCACACCTCCCTTGGAGCTCTTAGGGCCAGAGAGCACTATGGGAGAAAACCCATAATCCCTCTCTCTGGTATATAAGAAGAAAGCAGAGGCCCAGTGGGGGGAATTCAGCCAAATTACATGGAGAGGGGAGCGTCAAGCCAGAAGAAGCCACGAGTCAGAGTTGAGCTAGAGTCAGGAGAGAATTACTTCAGAAGGCAAGAGAGACAGATTCATCTTTGTGCTGGCTGGAGGCTGAAGGGAGCAGAGGCAAAGGACAAAGCTACAACAGAACAGAGCAGAACTCTAGTTTTGATTTCATCTGGTAGCCTACATAGATGACATGAATAGGAATGACTTAGCAGTAATGACAAAGAAAGTTTTTAAGCACTCATAAAAAGACTTTAGTGTGTTTTGGTTATATAGATTTTATACTCATTGCCTGGGACAGGCCAATTTTCCTGTTCCTATTTTAAATGGAAAATAAAATTCAGAAAAATTACAAAGTTTTCCCTTGTATGACACACTTTAGAAGAACTAGTTAGGCTTTTCCAAACACATGGGAAGTAACTTAGCGTCAGAACAGAGCAGAAAGATAGGACTCTAAGAATCTAGCTATCCAGGCCCAAGGAAAGAGACAAGACTTGGAAGGAGAAAATAAATGTTTGTATTTTTACCAGCTGGCTGAATTTGGGATAATTATTGATCTGAACTGATACTAAGGCTGCCTCCAGAAAACCTCCCCCAAGAAACTTGAACTCGCTCCCAGAAAGAACCCTTATTATATTATTTAAAGAAGAAAAACATCAATATTAATGACACTAAGTTACTTCCCATGTGTTTGGAAAAGCCTAACTAGTTCTTCTCAAGTGTGTCATACAAGGGAAAACTTTGTAATTTTTTTGAATTTTATTTTCCATTTAAAATAGGAACAGGAAAATTGGCCTGTCCCAGGCAAGGAGTATAAAATCTATATAACCAAAACACACTAAAGTCTTTTTATGAGTGCTTAAAAACTTTCTTTGTCATTACTGCTAAGTCATTCCTATTCATGTCATCTATGTAGGCTACCAGATGAAATCAAAACTAGAGTTCTCTTTAAAATTACAATCAAAACTTCTCAATGAGTCTTCCAGCTTTGTAGAACTAAAACTTTTCTGCCTCAGCTCCTGAAATACCACCAAGGGAAATTTTGATTCCAGATTCTATTAGGTACTGACTATTTCAAAACAATTTTGATGTCCTCATCTTTATAAAGGTGACATTGAAAAAATTGTCTTCTCTTGTGAAATATTTGAACTTAGTGGCTGAATAATTACTTTAGAATCATGAACACTAATATTTGTAAAGTGTTTTCCAAATCTTAAAGTGCTATATAGATAAAAGCTACTTTTATCATTAGCATTGCCATTATTGGGCAATATCTTTTTCTAAGTTATCAGTGAGAAGAATACACTAATCTGATATCCTATAAAACTCTTGTATCTTCTCATTATGGTATTCATAAGTTAGTGTATATATCAAAGCAATATTAATCCTTCATGAATTGAAGACTATAGTGGAAAGATCATTGACTGAAATTAGGAGACATAGTTTCAAATCTCTACTTTTTCATTTACTACATGTGTAACACATAACAACATGTAACACATAACAATATTTCTGGGTCCTACTTTATCAGTAAAATGAGAAAGCTGAACAAAATGATTTCTAAAATTGATCTCAGTTATAAATCTATGATTTTATGATCCATAAATCAAATCTTATTGTGACTTGAACCTGTGGGATCTAAGTAGTTATGGTAGATTATTTTGATACTTTGAGAGTTCTGTCAGTTCACCAGTATGGATATTTCCTTCATGTTTTTTTTTTCTCATTCTGAGTCTCATCCATTTCTTTTATATGGGATCCATGCAATATGTTTGACTTTCCTCTGCCCCTTTTAATATCTGAAAAAGATGCAAATGTTTCATTGATCTATCCATCTATTTTCTCTCATTCTTCTGTCATAGCATGGTGTATAGAGAAGTCTTAAGAGTTATGAAGAGCTTAGTTTGAAGCCTGCTTTGATACTTTTTAATGTGTTTTATTTTTTATTATTAATATTATCATAAATTACTCAATTTAACTTTCCAAGCCTCCATTTACTCATTCTAATGTGAGGATAATGACAGCACCTATTGTTGATATTCATTTATTTCATCTGTGTCTAACTCTGTTGTGACCTCACTTTCTTCCCTTCTCCAACTCATTTTATAGATGAGGAAACTGGGAGAAACAGTATTAAGTGACTTGTTCAGGGTCACACAGATAGTATGTGTCTGAGGATAGATTTGTAGTCAGGTTTCTCAGACTCCAGGCTCAGGGCTCTGTCCACTATGCCATTCTAATGTGAGGATAATGACAGCACCTATTGTTGATATTCATTTATTTCATCTGTGTCTAACTCTGTTGTGACCTCACTTTCTTCCCTTCTCCAACTCATTTTATAGATGAGGAAACTGGGAGAAACAGTATTAAGTGACTTGTTCAGGGTCACACAGATAGTATGTATCTGAGGATAGATTTGTAGTCAGGTTTCTCAGACTCCAGGCTCAGGGCTCTGTCCACTATGCCACTCAGTTGCCTAATAACACCTATCGTGCATACAAAAGTTTCTAATTATCTCTATACATAATAATTTATATTCAATATACATTTTACTATTTTTGTCCACTCTATGGATTCTTATCAGGTGATCACTTATCAATGATTGCTTATCAGGTGATCAGCTATGTTGTGATGGGATCTATCATGAGATATAAAAAGAGTAATGCACATAAACTGTTTTGCAAACCTTAAAATCTTAGAGAAATATCAATTATTTCTATTATTGCTCTACTCCCTTCTCTGCTCAGGTGTATCTTTAATGATGTTATTTATACAATTCTCAACTACAAGTTATCATTGTTAATCTGTTGCTGCTTCATGCCTAGGGAGCTCAATCAACCTTAGATAAACCATAGTTTCCCTACCTGTTTAATTGTTTAGCAAAGCTTTAGGGGCATAAGACTCATTTCACCTCAATACTATCTCTAACCTTTAGTAAAACATAGTTGCAATGGGCATTATCTGAACCTTAAATTTGAACCCATTCTCCTTGTTGATCATATAGTGTGATCATGGCCATGTTGACCACAAATACCACAGCTGGGATCCTTCCTGTGTTTCTTCTGAAGGCAACTGTTGCCTTTCCCCTTTGCTGATATTCTAACTTAACTATTATACCTCCTGTTAAATCTCTCTTTGGGTTATGTGGGATGCCTCTCATTTTTAACTCATCTAATGCTCTGAGTCTCTGATATATACATAATCCATCATTTTTTTTAATGCAAGCCATTAACTTTTTTTCACTTCTCTCTGGTGCTTTCAGAAAAGGAGTCTCTTTTTCCACTATCCTATTATCACAGATTTTAAAATAGGAAAATATTGTGACACAATAATAATAATAATAACAACAGTCAATCCCAATGAACAATGAGAGAAAGGTCATTCTTTCATAAACATATTTGAATAGTTGAAGAAAATGTTTCATGGGGCATTTTAAAAGAAGGAATCATAGTGAATGTACTATTTTCAATTTTGAAAGAAAATATAAAGAATGGAAAGATTCAGATTCTATTTCTATTTCCTTTTCATAATACTAGGACTTCTTCCCAACCTCTACCAAAGATGGAACTTTTCACTCAGTGTGTAAAGAAAAAAATGCCATCAGGCATTTCTAACTACCTCTAATCTTGCATTACAGGACATTTTTAAAATTTAATTTTCTCTCAAGCCTATTGTAGCTTGCATTACATGTAACATTTATAAACTACCTCTAATTCAAAGCTCCCAAAAATATTCTCCAAAAAGATCTGTATCTTTTTTCTTAGAATCATTGGCTTATAGACTAAACACAATGTAATCTAAATTTTCTATTTTTTTTTTTTTATGTGAGGGAACTGAGTCCTAAAGGGGAGTGAATTAATTAAACTCACACTTAGCAATCTGTATCTAAAAGCAAGTTTTCTTTGAGTTTCACTCCACTATTCAGTCATTTTTTTTAAATGACTCAATTGTCCAAATAGTTGCTTAGACTTTGTGAGATAATGTGGAAAGACAAAAAAAAATTGTCATTTTTATTCGGAGTTTACATGGAGTTTACACAATCTAATAAACCATATAATAAGTTTGATATAGAATATGTTGCAAGGTAATATATGGAATAAGGCTAAATGGTTTTTAATAAGAATGAATTGGAAGGAGCATGAGAACAAAAAGCAATGATTGAGAATGTTATAACCCATTTAAATAGTGTTTTTCAATAGCATAGTATTAAAGTCTTTACTAGAAATCTGGAAAAGGGAATAAATAGCATGTTAATAAAATGTACATTTAGATGACACTAAGTAGGAAGGTGTTGCAAGCACAGTGAAGCTTGAGGAAAGTATAAATTGACTTAAAGGTTTTACTAATCTGTGCCCAAGGCTATTGAAGGAGATAGAGTTTGGAAAATTTTTAGGCTAATGAATTAAGGGAAGGGAACTTTAGACAGACTCACTAGATCAAGAGACCTTAGGAAGGTTTCTGTCATGATCTAGAAGTGTTAATTAGAGAGAGGAAGGGGCATGTAGTGTGCAGTTGAAAAAAGATGAATGCTAAATGGGCTATGTGACAGGGATCCATTTCTGTAGAGGAATTAGGACCCAGTCTCAGTTAATTGGAGACCATCAGGCCAGAAAGATGGCATAAATCAGTTGATTAAATTCTAATATTTAAATGGAAGGCAAATACCAAAGAAGGCAAGGGTAATGGGGCCCAACTGCTAGAATGACATGATGGCAAAGACTTTTTTTATTTCCTGAATGAAATATTTTGGTCCTTAGTAGCTATGAGGGTAACTTTTCCTAGAGGAAGAAAAAAAAAGCATAGTAGAGAACAAAATTTAGTTATTTTCATTTTTATAAATACTTACTATAAACCAGGAATTGTGGTAAGCATTAAGAATAAAAGAAAAGGTAACAAGAGCCTCTATCCTTAAAGAGATTACATTTAATGGTGCATACAGCATGTAAATGAATAAATAAAATTAAAATGTTCTTTTGGTTAATAGACTCAGGACTCAACAACATCACTGTTAAATCTATAATCAAAGAAATCAAAGAGAAATGTTCTTCACATAAAGTTGATATGTTTAATAATTCTTTCATTGTGGCAAAAAACTTGAAAGTCAGGGAATTTCATCAATTGAAGAATAAGTTGTGGCACAGAAATATGATGGAACACTATTATACTGTAATAAATATGTAGCAAAGGAGAAATAGCTGACATTAAAATGTAAGAACTTGAACTCAGAGTTTTCTGACAGCAAAGTCAGTTCTTTCTCCCCTACAACAATGATATCAAACTCAGAAATAGGGGCCATTTAACTATACCTAAGGATCCCTGCAGGTCATATATTTTCTTAGCTTTAAAATAAAATGCAAGAATTTTCAGATGAAGAAATTGAAACTATTTGTAGCCACATGAAAAGGTGCTCCAAATCTCTACCGATCAGAGAAATACAAATTAAGATAACTCTGAGATACCACTACACACCTGTCAGATTTGATGAGATGGCAGGAAAAGATAATGATTAAAGTTGAGGGGATGTGGGAAAACTGGGACATTGATACATTGCTGATGGAATTGTGAATGGATCCAACCATTCTAGAAAGCAATTTGGAACTATGCTCAAAAAGTTATCAAACTATAAATACCCTTTGATCCAGCAGTGTTTCTACTGGGATTATATCCCTAAGAGATCCTAAAGGAGGGAAAGGGACCCATTATGCAAAAATATTTGTGGCAGCCCTCTTTGTTATGGCAAGAAATTGGAAACTGAGTGGATGCCCATCAATAGGAGAATGGATGAATAAATTATGATATATGAATGCTATGAAATACTATTGTTCTGTAAGAAACGACCAGCAGGATGATTTCAGAGAGGCTTGGAGAGACCTACCTGAACTAATCCTGAATGAAATGAGCAGAACCAGTAGATCATTATACACAACAACAGCAAGACTATACCACAATCAATTCTGATGAATGTGGCTCTCCTCAAAATTGAGATTCAAACTAGTTCCAATTGTGCAGTGATGAAGAGAGTCATCTACATCCAGGAAACAGAGTGTGGAACACAACATAGCAGTCTCATTCTCTCTGTTGTTATTTGCTTGCATTTTCTTTCTTTCTCAGTTTTTCTTTTTCTTCTTTTTTGATCTGATTTTTTCTTGTGCAACAAGATAAATGTATAAATATGTATACATATATTGGGAAAAACGAAATATAAGATGTCTGATTGTATTTTTATTTATTTTTGCTAAATATTTCTTTTTCTTTTTTTAACATGAAAAAATTGTTTATGTTTTTTATTTTTATTTTTTAAATTTTAATTAATTAATTTATTTTTTAAAATAGCTTTTTATTGATGGAACTCATGCCAGAGTAATTTTTTACAACATTGTCCCTTGCACTCACTTCTGTTCCGATTTTCCCCCTCCCTCCCTCCACCCCCTCCCCCAGATGGCAAGCAGTCCTATACATGTTAAATAGGTTACAGTGTATCCTAGATACAATATATGTGTGCAGAACTGAACAGTTCTCTTGTTTTTGCTAAATATTCCCAAATAATGTTCAATTTTGATATGATTTGAGCTATATTTGATAGCATTGTGGACCAGATTGGGCAATGTGTTTGAAACCTCAGCACTATAGCATGTTGCGTGAATAAATATCTGTAATAAATATAGAGATAAATACATAAATAGATGAATACATAGGATACATCTCAAACAAAACAAGTGTCCACATTACCCATGTCCAGAAATGTTTATATTTTTCTCCATCTTGAGCATAAAAGTTGAGTAGCATCCCACATGTTCAGTGCCTGGAACTGTAGCTGGTCAGTGCATTGATCTGAGTCCTTAAGGCTTTCAAAGTTGTTTTTCTTTATAATGTTGTTGGAGTTGTGTGAATTTTCCCCCATCATTTCTTCATTAATTTGAATAATTTTCCTAGGTTTTTAAAAAACTTTGTTAGGGCACAATAATTTTCAGATACCATAATTTGTTCTGTTATTTCTCAATGTGGAAACACCTTTGTCTTTTCTTGGCTACAATAAAAAAAAAAAAAAAAAAAAAAAAAAAAAAAAAAAAAAAACCTTCTATAAATATGTTTGTTACATATGGGTCTTTTTCTATATTTTTGATCCATAGGTCTAGTTCAACCAAAAGATATGAAGGGTTCTTTTGTGACATTTTGCCCATAGTTCTAAATTCCTTTCCATAATAGCTAGAACAATTTATATCTCTTCAAAAGTGTATTAATGTTCTTTAAAAAATCATCTCTTGGAACTTTTTATCATTTTCCTTTTTTGTCACCATTGCAAAAATCAAAGGCATAAAAGAGAATCTCAGATTTCTTTTAATTTGTATTCTTTATTATATGAGATTCAGAGCATTTCTAATTATTATTGACAATGTGATTTTCTTACTCTAAAAACTATCTGTTCATTTCTATAGTTACCAAATAGTATTTCTTCTAATAAATGAATTTTGGACCACCTCAATTGGTAAAACTTTGTGATAGGCACTGAGAATATAAAAATAAAAAGAATAATTCACCCCTCTTTAAGGAGCTTAAATCTAGTATATATTTATTAAATAACTATCTTTGAATAGCATAATCAGTTGCTGATCATGTGAAATAAATGTTCTCACTATTGAAGCTGGAAGCCATAGGAGTGAGTTTCTGGAATACAAACTGAGACTTAATGAACCTTCTTGCCTTGTTCTTCCTAAAGTTTTGATATTGCCCCAAAGTTTCTTTAATGTTTGTCCTAAGCTAAATCTTAGTAAATAACTTTCAGAAAAAATAATAAATTCCACTGTGACCATATCTGACAGTGGATCAAAATTTCATAATATTATGTGTTCATTGTGGAGATAGATTCTTGATCACAGATTAATTTATATAAGCAGAGAAGTAGATGTCATGAAATAAATAAAATCCATCTGAAGTAATCTATTAAATAAATTTGTGCAAATAAAAATCAAAAGGTGGTTATAGTTGGTATTTTATGATAAATTAGGTCCCAATTAGTGATCATTATGAATCCCATTAAACAGTTGCATTATTTGAATTCACACTGCATTATTGTCATTGGGTTTGAAACAGTTGCCATACTTTACATAATTTTAATTTTTAAAAGTGCACATTTTTATAATGCAAACATTTCAGAATATATATTACTCTCATTAATCAGGTTCTAGATTTAGATGGAATTTTCAACTGCCAAAGGAGGAAAATTATTAAATTAGGCACAAGGGGGCAGAGCTGAGTATAAAGAAGAAAAAATGTCTCTACAATAAAGCAGCTGATGGATTAGGATTGAGTTCTGGAGAAAGGAGTAGTAAAATGAATAATTGCATCTTGGTTTTGCAAGACATTTATGTAGCCATTTATAAGGAACTCAAACTGCTTTATGGATGTTGCCCCCACCCCTGAAAATGAATTTTCAATGAGGAAAACATTTTAGTCCTTGTTTTACAGAAGAGACATCTGAAGCACAGAGGAATTGTTATCTGGTGGAGGTCATTCAGGATTTGAATGAAGATATCTTGACCCTAGAATCTGCTGTTCAAATCACAAGATTTTGCTGGGATTTTTCAGATGCATATCTAGACAATATATTAGCTAGACATTTTCCCTGCCCTAGAGAATATCTCACTTAATGGGGGATACAGGACCACTTTATATGAACAAAAGCCTAGAGTATATATATTTATTTATTTCATCCATTCTTGAAAAAAAAAAAAAGAATACATAATTTAAAAATGTAAACTCATACCAGTAAAAGGAGTTGTTTAAAGATAAGTGCTGACAGAATGCTTGTACATAGAATTATCAGAGGCAATCTAGAATGATTTAATAGAACAGGTGCATTTCCAGCAAAGCTATAAAGATGAAGATTAAGATGATTAGACAGCGATAGATCATTCTCCAAGAGTGGGATAGTTCAGTGCTTTTGACCTCAACATTTAATCCCATGCTGTTTTTTCACTTTAGATGACCATCCCATAGGTGATTAGTTAGAGGACAGCAACTAAGTTTTTGATTTCAAATGCTTTTCTTAAACATATTGAGACACATTATTCCTGAATACTTTAAGACAATTTCCCCTACCCTCTCTTTTTAAAAAAAAATCTATACTAAGCCTTATGATTTATTAACTTAGGGTAGATAAAAAGACTGAATAATTCTCCCATGACCCCAGCCTACAGCTTCATAGACCTTGCTTTCTAAGGCCCACGGCAAGACATTTGATCTATTGAAGTGGACCTATTGATATATGGTGTACTTTGCTTTAACATGTACTTACCATGGACATTTTTCAAGCCCTGAAGACAATCTAAGAACATCCACTGGGAGTTGGCTACTGAGTTGTCTTACTCTTTTTTTTTATTACAGGGTCGAGTTTAAATCCCGCTGCAGACAGTAATACTTAGAAACAGCATCATTTCATTATAGAATTGATTGTGTTGGAGAGTAGGTAATGTATAACACTTACAGGAATAAAAAAATGATCCCCAGTTCACTACCCAGGAAAGAAAGGGGGTTTTCATAAAATCATAGAGGAATTCCCTTAGTTTTTATTTTGTTTTTGCCACCATGAAAGAGCCATTAAACATATCATTTTTATATGAAGAATATTACTCTTTCTTTGATTTCTTTGGTTATAGATTTAGAAGTGATCTTGTTGGGTCCCAACTATTTACCAAGCAAATATTGTAATCTTGCTTATTCTTTTATATATTGCATGCTCTATTAAATGTAATCTCTTTAAGTACAGCTGCTCTTGTTACCTTTCATTGTATTCCTAAAATATAACACCTTAGTGCCTTAGTGCCTGGTTTGTTGTAAGTATTTAAAGACAAAAAATAAATTGGGTTCTCTACCTTACTTTTTCCTCCTCTAAGAAAAGTTACTCTCATAACTATTAAGGACCAAAACCACAGAGACTTTATATTTCTGTCCTATAACCCTTCCTTCCCACATCATAAGCACACATACAAAAGAATTTAAATTTTGACATTTTATTAGTATATATAGCAGGCAGATGTACGAGTAATCTTGATAGAAGACAAATAAGGAAAGACATCTTGATGTTTGCCAGAGTATGTGATCCTGCTTTTTGGCAAATGTGGCTAAAATAAATAGCTTCACTAAGGATTGGATAGATCTGTCTATAAACCAAAGATATTTGTGAAACCTTGAAAAGTAAAAAGTCTTTCCTTCTCTCATTTTTAAATGTCTTCCACAATGAAACTCAATATTTCAAATAAAATGAGCAATGTACTATAAATTAATGTTAGGAATTTAGGTGAGAAGACTAAAGGTAAAAAAAAGGTAAAATGACTGTCTAGGATAGCAAAAGGATGGATATAAGTATTGAAATATATGTCTGTTTTCCTATGAATAGATATGGAAAGTAAAAGAACAAAAAGGTATATAAAATATACAAATGAAACTGAATTGTTTCAGAACTTTTAAGATTTTAAAGTTGCTCTCTTTTGATAGCATTTGAACACACCATGAATGGTAGTCTTATAGGAGGAAAAAGTGTTAGAAAGAATGTTATTGCTGTTGATAATGGGTGAGGAATGTTGTGTTGAGGTTTTTTTTTTTTTTTCAGTATTCAAAAAGATGTCAGTTCAACAATTTGAATACTTCCTCCAAAGATTACAGCTACTTCACAGCCTAGTATAATCTTCATTAGATACTATAATCAAAATAAGTTATTTATCTAATAACTGGCTCTTTGATGTGAGTGTCTCTGAACTTAGCAGGTGCTCAGCTCATCGGTGTTTCCATACCCACAACCTTTCCAACTGGATGAAACTGCTAGAGCTTGAGCTCTATTACAGTTCCTTTTAAGCTATCAATCTTCTGAATGGAATGAGGAGTTTAATAAAGGGATTAGGAAAACAACGTAAAAAAAAAAAAAAAACTGGCTAAGGACTAAGTGCTTTAGATTGCCTATATATATAGGCTTTGGTTAAGGGAGGCAGAGAAATATTCAGCATTTATTAAGCATTTGCTATGTGCCAGGTACCATAGATGTAAATATAAAAGTGAGGCAGTAAAAATATGTAGTTCTACCACTTAGTAGTTTCAAAAATTTGCTCACAATGAACCTAAGGCTGATAAATTCAACCTAGCTGGCAGTGTTGAGGCAAAACAAGTGGGACTGCCTCTCAGGCTTCATACTACCATTTTATAATTTCTTTCTATCTTATATGATGCTCCCTATGCTCATTTTAGACTAATTTCACTTCTATAAAAATGTAGTGGGGAGGGAAAGAGGTGGAGACACAACATATTGGGGTTCCAATTCATAGAACTCCTAAAAAGCCTATCCCACTTTTAAAAGAATCTCAGGTGATAAGGGCAAAGTATATGAAAATGGAAAAAGGAAAGAACTATATTTACCTCTAGTGAATTTCTAGTGAATTCCAGCCATAATAGCAGTTTATGAATGGTAAAAATGAGTAGCCCAAATGCAAATTACAAATAACTGGCATTTTGCTTCTGCCCTTACTTAGGAGAATGGATACCAATGGGAAAAGGAACTGGTCCAATATCAGTAAACCTAGATTGTACTCAAATCTAGGTAAGCATGTTGTTTCAGTTTATAAAAGGATTATACAATTTTGTTAATCATTTTATTATTGGTTTGCATGGATAGTACTGTATTTTCAATCATATTTTGAACAAGGAGATAGTTTGTTGATTTCAGCAATGGAATTGTAGAGAGCTTAGTACCTCTGCTGATTTCTGAACTTCAAACAACCTAATATATAATATATTTAATAAAACCTATTTTCCTTCAAAATGGTATATTATTGGCTCAGAGAAGAGATTTAAAATTAAAATACTCAACTGATTTTTTTGCTCACACATATATTTATCCAAAAGAAGATTAAAAAAAACCTTTTCTTTAAAAATTGGTGGGGGAAGTAATAGGAAACAATTTTGTATATGCATGGATAGATACATAACATATGCATATATGTGTATATATACATACAAATATATGTGAGTTCTGTGAGAGAGAGAGAGAGAGAGAGAGAGAATATGTAGATTTTTCTATACTTTAATCTTCACTGATGCAGTATGGAATAGTGCTAAGGACTCAAGTCCTGGATATAAGTTCTATCCTTAGCTCTGACTTAACTAAGTCATTTAACCTTTCCAGGATTCAGTTTCTTCTGTTTAAAAACTTAGCCTAGTTGCATTACCTATCTTTCCAGGCTATTTGTAAAAATCAAATATTACTACTATCATTTTACTGCTGTAATAACCTCTGCCTTTGAATATTTCACCTGTCTGCCTTTAGTTTGATGACAGATAAGGAGGTCTAGACATGGGGCAGTAATGGAGCACTTCTTCAACCTCTCTTAATTAAGCTGGTCAGGGAGGGTGGTAGAGAAGGAAAAAGGAGTTTCTAATTCAGCAACTCACCCATTCCTATTCATCTTCCCTCCATGTTTATTTGGCCATAGACTAAAATGATGGAGATGATGAGGGAAAAAAAAAACACAACATGTTTTTAGAGCATAAAAGAATCATAAGTTTTAATCCACTTTCTTTTTATTGGTGAGGAAACTGAAAACTAAAAGAAAGATTAAATGAGTTATCCAAGTTTTTTTCTTGGTGGTATACAGAAATCATGATTTGAACTACAAATTCGGTAATCTTGCCATTACTACAATACCAAGCTTCCGTTAATAATTTGATGAGAGTGTTTGTGAGCTGAGTATTCCAATTCAAAAAGAGACTGGTGTCTCAACTAGTTTTGTTCTGTTAATGAGGGAAATTCTCTTTTCTTTCTTTCTCAGATCCCTTTGTTGTTTTTTCCTCTTGCTCCTGAGAAAACATAGGAATGTCAGAGACACTGTGTTAGGCAGCAAAGACAGTAGTATTAGGATTTAAAATTTTGTATGTATTTTGTCAGCATCTAGCAAAAATGGATATAGAAATGAGAGAAGAAGGGCAAAGAATCAAATAACCTAATAGATGAATTTATCTGAGTACTGGGGGGACACAACCCTCGGCAGACAGTAAGATACAGAGAGCACAAAGGTTATGCTAGAGTGAAGAGAAGATACTTACTTCCCCCCACTGATATTGTCCATTCCACCATAAATACTATCTTAGAATTAATAGAAGCAGACTATGCAATAAGCTTCTAGTTAACCTCTATCCCCTCCCCCCAATTCTTTTCTGTGCACAATCTGAAATTAAGATTCCTCATATCTTGTTCCTGGGAGATCTGCATGCCTAAGACCTAATGAGCTATTTTTAATTAAATTGCATGGCCTATACTGATCTTTGCCTTTATGATTAGCATCAGGCCATAGAATACTATCTTAGACAACATAACCCAAAAAGAACATTACTATGTATCTACAAGTGCACACAAATACCATCTTCCCCATCACCAACATAACATTTTTTAAAATGTCAAGTGTAATTAAGAATATTTAACATTGTATAGATATACAAATATAGCTATAGTACATAAACATCAATGGCATAGCTTCTTAATTTAACGGATTTGCTGTTAATTGGACAGGGACTTGTAAAAATATTTGCTTTACAGCAATGCAAATTCTGTTGTGCCCACATCATTAAAATAATGTGGGTTGTTGACTAAGATATGCAAATAGCTCCTTTTATATAGAGATGGAATATGCTATAACCATTGTGAAGATGGTATTCCATTTAGCTTTGGATGATGGATTAATCTTCTTCGTATTCAAAGTGGGCCTCAGGTATTTATTAACTGTAATAATTAATTTATTAATTTGTGATCCTGGACAAATCATGTAACCCCATTTGCCTCAGTTTCTTTATCTGTAAAATGTGCTGGAGAAGGTAATGCCAAACTATTCCCATATCTTTGACAAGAAAAAAAAAAAAACCAAATTGGGTTATAAAGAGTAAGACATATCTGATATGACTGAGCAACAAATGGATGAGAAGAGTATATGGATGTCATTGATGCTTCCAAAAAAGCTGATAAAATGAGAGAACCATCTAATCCAAACCTTTCATTTTACAGTTGAGAAATTAAAGCCTAGAGAGTTTAAGTGACTTGTTTAAATGGAAGAACCAGGATTCAGTCTCATGTCCTGTGATGGCCTCTTTCTCTTGTACTTATACTGCCTTGACATTCAATTCATCAAATTTTTATTAAATCCCTACTACTTCCAAATATTGTGAGTAATGATAAAATATAACTAAGTATCAGTCCCTATTCTCAATGAGTTTTCATTTTATCTAGAAGCTTTGTGATATCAAATAATCAAATAGTAACCAAATAAGTAAAACAATATTTACATTATAAAATTCCTGGTAGGAATTTAATATTAAAGAATGTTGCAGCTTTGAAAAAAAAAAAAAAAAAAACAACACTATCACATAGTGGCAAGGGTTCTGGCTTTAGAGTCACAGGACCTGCAATCAAATATCAATTCAGTTAACTCTGTGAATCTTAGGAAAGTCACTAACTTCAAAAGAGCTCTGTTCTATCATCACTAAAATGAGGCAGTTGGAATAAATGATCTCAGTGGCCCTTCCAGTACCAACATTCTCTGATTCTGTAATTGAATTAGTTAGTATGTTTATGTTGGTGTTAGGGGGTTTGAGTGAGTTAGACACACTTGGGAAATTTTATACAGCATCACTAAAAAGCCTGTTGAGGTATTTCAAGATGTCATTTGTGAGAGTGATAGGGACAAGGCAGTGCTATTTCTAAGAAAGCCCATGCACAAATGAATGTCAGTGCTAATAAATAAAAACACAACAAACATCTCACAATTTTGGAATTTTGATTACCTGTACAAAAGGCTTTACTGGACTAGTCTCATTCCTAAAAGAGGAAATTGCAGGCTTTTAGGAAAATTACTAAAAAAAAAAAAAGAAAGAAAGAAAGAAAGAAAGAAAGAAAGGAATTGAACATAAATCGAAGACATACGTGTTTAACATTAAGCAATGTGTGAGGATTGAAGTGTGGAGGGGGGAAGATTTTGTTTGTTTGTTTAGCATAGAATAGCATATTTTAAGTTCTCAATGACTTTCTTTTTGTTATTACTACTAACAAACACTCCATTTTAGTTAGCCTATATTTTTGAGTCCTTAAAATCAGTGCAAATGACTCACCATTATTCATTCAATAATCAACTATATTTACTAAGTCATAACCAAAATAATGAAATGTGTTGTTCTGACTTCTGAAAGAAAAGAAGGAAAAATATCTTGCATGACCAAAGCACATTGGAGGTAAATAGAACCTTAGGGATGATGAGCTTGCCAACCTCCTCCTTTGAAAGTAAGATAATATCATTTCACATTCACTTTTTTGTTAGAAAATTCATTTATTTAAAAAAATATATTTATTTAGTACTTTCTCTGTGCCAGGCACTATGCTAAGCACTTTACAAATGTTATCTCATTTGACAGACTTGAAAATCTCTGCTCTCAGGGAGTTTATATTTTCAAATAGGAAACAATATAAATCCAGACAAATATGCAATATATTCAAAATACAAAAAGGTTATCTCAGGAATGATTGGAAGTAACAGTTTTGTGACTTTCTGTGGAAGATAGTCTTTGTGTAAGAAATGACAGTTGTCAGGGGGTTGTGAGGAAAGGTCACTATTCTTTGAGGCAGAAGTGAGAAGGTGCTACATCTTGAGCATGAGGGTCAGCCTTATAATGACACAGTGATGGAAGATGGCATGTTACATACAGGGAACAGTAACTATGCTAGTATTTCTAGAAGACAGAGCTCTTAAAAAGGAGTGATGTTCAGTCTAGAAAGGTATGCTAGAACCAGATTGTGAAGGATTTTAAATGTCAATTAGAGAAGTCTATATTTGATCCTAAAAGAAATAGTAGATTCTGGACTATTTTGAGCAGGGTAGTGATATGATCAATTGATCCATAAACATTCATTAAGCACCTCTGCAATAGAGATTTTGCTTTCAGAGCTATATGGAAAAGGATTGCACAAGAGAGAGACTGAAAGCAAGGAAATTAATTAGGAGGAAATAAAATAACCCAGGCAAAAAATTTCCAAATTTGGTTTTCTTGTCTCAGTACTAATGCTTCTGTAACCATCTATTCCACTTGACAATATGGTCTAGGCTTTTTGCTCTCCACCTAGATATTCATTCTTTTCTGAGGTTTTCAGTTTTCAGTTGCCTCCTAGACGTATGATTCATTTAAGCTTTTGATGGCTTATTGTCTATAACACTCCTCTACACAGTAGGTATTTCTAAAGCTCCTAACCTAGACCTCCTTCTCTTCTCCTTTTAGACTTTCTCTTTGCAACTTCACCAGCCCCTATTTATATGACTCTCTATGCAGATGATTATTTAAAGCTATAGATGATACAGTCTATGCATATATGTATGTATATGTACGCATATAGATATGTACATATCTATATGCATATATGTATAACCATATAATATGTGTAATCCCTTTTCTTTAATTTCAGTCTCACATCACTAATCATCAGTCATTTCCAACTTGATATCCAAATTCAATTCAAACTCAGCATTTTTTCACATGTGGATCCTTTTACTTCCTTTATGATTTCCTAAGGATACAAACTCAGTGATGGCACTGCTGAGTCAAAGGGTATGCACAGGTTGATAGCCCTTTGGTCATAGTTCCAAATTGGTTTCCAGAATGGTTGGATCACATCACAACTCTACCAAAAATGTATTTGTGTTCCAGTTTTCCCACGTCTTCTCCAATCTGAGCCAATCTGAGAGGTGTGAGGTGGTACCTCAGAACTGTTTTAATTTGTATTTCTCTAATCAATGGTGATTTAGAACATGTTTTCATATAACTATAGATGTCTTTAATTTTGTTATCTGAAAATTGTCTGTTCATATCCTTTGACCATTTATCAATTGGGGAATAACTTGTCAGATTTATAAGAATACAAGTTCAATCGTTTTCTTAGTTTCTATTTTATTAATCATTTCTTTTTTCAGAATTTCTAATTTGGCATTTAATTGGGGGATTTTACCTTTTTAGTTGTATGATTAATTCATTCATCTTCTCTTTATCTGTTTTATTCATATAGCTATTTAAAGATATAAAATTGTCCCTAAGAACTGCTTTGGATGCATCCCAGAAGTTTTGATATATTGTCTCTTTATTGTCATTCTCTTGGATGAAATTGTGGATTGTTTCTGTGATTTGTTGTTTGACCCAACCATTCATTAGAATTAGATTATTTAGTTTCCAATTGGCTTTTAGTCTATTTTTCTTTGGTTCTTTCTTAAATATAATTTTTATTAAACTGTGGTCTGAAAAGGAAGCATTTACCATTTCTGCCTTTTTTTTTTTTTGATTGTGAGGTTTTTAGCCCTAATACATGGTCAATTTTTGTGTATGTGCCATATATTTCTGAATAAAAGATATATTCCTTTCTTCCCCTACTAATTTTCTCCAGAGGTCTATCATATGTAGATTTTCTAAGACCCTATTAATTTCCCTAGTTTCTTTTTTTGTTAATTTTGTGGTTAGATTTGTCTGATTCTTAGAGGAGAAGGTTGAGGTCCCCCATTAAAATAGTTTTGCTGTCTATTTCTTCCTGTAAATGGCTTAAAATCTCTAGGAATTTTCCTGCTCTATCACTTGGTGCATAAACATTTAGTATCATTACTACTTCATTATTTATGGTAATCTTAATCAAGATATACTTTCCTTCCTTATGTTTTTGAATAAGATTTATTTTTACTTTTGCTCGATCTGAGATTAGAAATGCACTCCTCCTTCTTCTTCTTCTTCTTTTTTTTTTAACTTCAGCTGAGCATAATGAATTCTGTTCCAGCCTTTTACCTTTACTTGGAATGTCTTCCTGTGTCAAATTTCTTGTAAACATCATATTGTAGGATTCTGTTTTTTTTTTTAATCTATTCTGCTATTTGCTTTTGTTTTATGGGAAGGTTTATCCCATTTACATTCAAAGTTATGACCAGTTCTGTATTTCCCCTCTATTCTATTTTCTCATATATATATGAGAAAATATAATAGAGGGCACACACACACACACACACACACACACACACACACACACACACATATTTATATACTTTTGTTCTCTCTTTCCACCCTGTCCTTAGTCTTGTTTTTTTTTTTTATTACTCCATTTACTACCTTGTCTTCTGTCAACCCTTTCCCTCTTCTCTTACCCTTTTCCCTATTTTTTCTGCTCTCTCTTCTATCCTGTACTTCTTTTTCTTTTCCTCTTTTTAGGGTTAGATAAATTTCTGTACCCAATTGAATAATTATGTTATTCCCTCTTAGAGCCAAAACTGATGAGATCAAGCTTCAGATAATGCTCATCCCTCTCCCTTCTTTCCCTTTTGATTTTCATAAGGCCCCTGTGAGGTAGCTGCTATTATTATACCAGTTTTATATTTGAGGAAATAAGGCCAGCAGAGATTATATGACCCATCTAGGGTAATCCAGCTAGTGAGTGTATGAATCTGAATGCAAATTCCAGTCTTCTGGATTTCATGACCAGTTCTCATTCTAATGCATGTCAATGCATTAATGTTACCTTAAAGTAGTAAAAGATTTTACTTCACCATTTTGGCTCCCCATTTAAGGATTTTGAGAGAGAAATACCTAGAAAAATAGAAAAACAAAGGTCCTCCATAAAGTTTTAAACACACACACATGAATAAAACAAGAAAATCCTACTATCCTTTTCAGCTTGTATTTCGAAAGATGAACTATTTTAGATAGCTATTGGGGAAAAATAAAGAATACCCCAGTGCACCATTAAAATGAAGAAAAACAAGTAAAAAAAGTTTTCTTATATAAGAAGGATTTTGAGGAAAGTTTAAGGTAAAGAAAAGTTGAGTGAAACTATCTTCAACCTCAAAAAATATACTATAGATTTGAAAAACAATCTCATGGCTCCATGAAAACAGCCAAATAAAATGTTCATGGACCTCAATCATCAAAATATGAAAAAAAAAAAAAGGTCATAAGGGGGAAAAATCTTATTAGGAAACTAACAATACATGCAACCTTGTTTCAGGTTTGTGAAATAATTCTTATTAGAAATTTCTAGTATCTTCTTTCCACTTTCTCTGTCTGCTTACTATCAAGCACAAGTAGCCCAATGACAAAACAATTAAGTGATGAGAGATAAGAGTATGTCTTATTATATAATGTTTTAAGAATACCAAATATTTTTATTGACTAGATTGTAAGCTTCTAAAAGGTAAATTGGTCATGTCTCATGAATCATTGTAGTCAGTTAGGTGGTTGAGTGAATAAAGCATTAAGCCTACAATCAAGGAAACTGTTATTCTTTATGAGTTCAAATTCAGCCTTAGACACTTACTAGTTGTATGACCCTTGGCAAATTTAACTCAATTCTTTATCTGTAAAATGAGCTAGAGAAAGAAATGACCAAGAAATTTGCCAAGAAAACCCCCAAATTAGATCTCCAAATAGTCAGACACAATTGAAAAAATGACTGACCAACAAATATGTCACAGCATTGCCCCAATTTGCCACATTCAAACTAATTAATAAGTATTTGTTGAATTATTTAATAAAGGAAAAGGATAAGGGAATAAGAATTTATATAGTAGTTACTATGTATTAGGTACTGTGCTAAGCATTTTACAAAGATGATCTAATATGGTTATACCCAAAACGGTCCTAAAGATAAATACTGTAATTGTCATCATTTTAGAGCAGAAGAAACTGAGGGCAATATAGGTTGTTAGTTACTCAGGATCAAATAGCTAGTAAATGTCTGAGACTGGATTTGAATTCAGGTTTTTGTGACTCCAGACCCAACTGCATAGTCTCTTTTAAAATATTTTTTTTTCCTACAGAAAAATCTCATATTAATTAAACTTTAATCTTTAGCTAGGTTTTTTGTTTGTTTGTTTTTAATTTTGGTATGGTCTGTTCACAGTGAATAAGCCAAGGCCATACCTTAGCACAAAGATTTGTTTATATAATTGTGATTTCTCTCCTGTGAGTACTATTTACTTTTCTGAAGTTAAATAATAAACAGAAGCTTCGCTTTTAATGCTGAGGGATTGAGGCAAAGCACTCAGGCTGAAGAAAAGCAAGTTTTCCATAAAGTTCATTAGGATTCATTTAAGATTTTGTGAGAGAGAAAAATATCTAGAAATAAAGGAAGAAGAATGAAAATGTTGGCAAATTAATTTGGTGTAGACAAACAAAGATTCTTAACATAAGATCACATATACATACACACGTAAAACACTCTATAAATGCTATTAGAGGGACTCACTCTTGTTTTTTTTGTTTTGTTTGTTTTGTTTATTTTTGTTTTAAAGAGTATTTATAGAGTTAATTATATCATTAAATCCATCATATATCATCTTAAAGAAATAGAAAATAATTCTTTTTTGGGGTTTCTTATGTTGAAAGGAGAAATGGCTGGTTTGACCTCGAATAATAAAATGTTAGTTATAGGGATCAAATGTTATCAAATTCAGTTGCTGAAGGGGAGAAATGCCTGTTGATATCATCAAGAAATTGCTAAAATTGTGTAATTTCAAACATTCTATTTTTCTAAAAATCTGTAAACTTTGAATATAAATAAATAGGATGATTTGCCATAATAAACTAATCCCAATGTTATTTATAAAGGACTTTAAGGTTAGCAAAGTTCTTCATATGGGATATCTTTTTTTGATCTTCATATATCCCTGTGGGGTAGGTGCTGTTATTATAATACAAATTTTATATATGAGGAAATAAAGCCAGCAGAGATTGTATGACTTGCCTGGGAAAATCCAGCCAGTTAGTGTATGAATCTGGATGCAAATTCCAATCTTCCAGATTTTAGGACCAGTTCTCAATCTACTGTATGTCAATGCATTGATGTGACCTTAGACAACAAAAATAAAAGAAAAGGGGTATGAAGAATTGTAGGAAACTTGAGAAATATTGGGATAACAAGATGTTTATAGAGAAAAGGTAAATTGAGACCCCACCAAGAAGGGAGGCTTCAAAATAAATCAATGAGCAGATTAAAGAAGATACTAGATTAAAGTAAATAAGAAAAATGGACAGAAACTGGATAGGAGGATGAACTGATATGGGAATTACATAAAAAGTTGTAAGAAACCATCTTTTTAAAAAGAAAAAAGGCTAAAAAAAAGAGAGAGAGACTTAGAAGATATGATAGATGTCTTCAAACACTTAAAGGGCTGTTACATGACAAATATTGTCCCCATTATTTTAAGTCTGAACATGTTTCCTTCCAGAAGTATAAATGAGATTGTTCAACATTTTTTTTTAAACAGAATTAGTTTTCTAAGCCTTGGGACCTGAGCTCTGAGTAAGAGCAATCTCTGCTTCCAAGTTTTCTTCAAGCTACTCTGTCTTGACTTTATTCTGTCACATTCTACATTGAATTATTTACATGTCTTGTCCTGTCTATTAGACTATAAACTCCTTGACAGCATAGGTTATCATTTTTCATCTTTGTCTCACCAGTACTTATCACAATGCCTTGTACATAATAAAAATCATATTAATAGTAATAATCATAGTAATGCATATAGTAAAATCAAAGTAATTCCATAGTATGTAGTTGAATTTGAATGTAATGACAATTGACAGTAGTTTGATTTTATAATAGAAGGATGAAAGAAAAGGACTGAATCTGGAGCAAGTACCCACATCGTTGATATATAGATGTAGATATAAATATGGACATATATACCTATGTACATATATATGTGTGTGTGTGTGTGTATGTATATACATATACATGTATATTATACATGCATACACATAAAATGAAAACCATGATGAATGCTCATTGGAAACAGGCATAAATATTAACCAAACACATAAAGCTAATATGGATAATATGTGTATTGCAGACTGCAGAAAATTTGGTTCATGAATCACTTGCATGGACAAGTTGACATTAATTCAAAGCCCTAAAAACTTCTTCCTATAAACATGGTCACAAAAAGAGATGAAGTGGGATTATATCAGGAATTCTTTCTTTTGGGTCTGGAATTTTTTTTATATCGTATACTAATATTACCAATTCCCTTTGCATTTCTATGTATTTTATTAAAATATTATTCTGAGGAGTCTATATACTTATCAGAATGCTTAAATTCCATAGATTATATCTTTTCCAAAGTTTTGATGAGATTTTGGGGACAACTGACCCCAAACATATATAAAAATTGTAAAGAGATAAGAGCTTAAAAAAATAACCTCAATGCCTCACAAAGATAAATCAGCTCAAAAAAAAAAAAAGAAAAAAGAAAAAAGAAAAAAAAAGGAGAGAGGACTAAAGTGTGAGAAAACCAACAACAAAAGAACTATTCAAGACTATAGTCTGGAAAAGAGAGAGATAGTATTTATGTTTACTTGTTCCATTCTGTAATTTCCAACCTGAAATATCATAAATTTATTTTTTTCTATTAATTTTCACTCAAATCTTTGGAAAGAATGATATATTTAACCTTTCATTCCACTGCCTCCAACACAGTACTAATGGTTCAACAAAAGTCAACACAATTTCTACCATCTTGACATGTCCCCAGTGGAAAGGGTCCTCTTTTCAAAAAATTTACAACTAAAAGAAATCTTAGAGATAAATAATCTAAAATTTTATAGAAATGTAGAAACCTTAAATGACTTATCTGACTTCACAGTCAGAAAAAATCTGAAACAATCTTCGCTTGTCCTCTTTCATTATTCGTTCATTTTACTTCATTCTTTCTAAAGTTCTATTGATGTTTTAACAGCTCTCAAGGTGGGGTGGTGACGGGAGAATTAATGAATCATAGAAGCACTGAATTTCTGTTGTTAGGAGTTTCAGCAGCTATTTAATTCAACTCATATATGAAAGGAAAACCTATTAAAATTATATCCTTTATTATTATTTTTTGTTGTTGTTGGGATTCTCTCCATTCAACTAGGATGTGTTTTATCAGATTGTAAAATCCACTATCACCCCTCAAGGAACCAGATTATCTGGGATCACAGAAAGCCTGCCCTCTTGGAAAGAGAAAACAATCTCTCCAATCCAGTCTCATTGCTTGATTGAGCACAATATAAACATTTAATTCTGTTAAAGCAAACACCATATACCAAGTTCATTCATACGTACACTAGATAGATATCTGCTAAAAGCAGAAAATGAATAGATTTATTTTATTAAGCTTAAGAGATTAAAACTATAAGGAATGGGCATAAGATAGAGGGGACAAATTGTGGTATAAAAAGAAATTTCTTCATAATAAAAACTGTCAAAAAAGTGAAATGTCATTTATCATGAAATAGTGAGTTTCCCTTCACTGGAGTGAAGAGGACCCAATCCTAAGTCTAACATTCATTCCCTTGATTGTTAATAGTCTCTGCCCTCCTCCAATTATATTGCTTTATGTGTGAGGGTTGTATATCTCCATGTTTGCATGCATGTGCTATTTCATTTTCTTCTTTATTCCAAGTGTTTTTAGCACAATGCCTTGCACACAATAAATTTGTTTTAATTAATTAAAAAAATAATAAATGATTACTGAATGTTATACAAATATAATGTGCCTAGTGAAATCAGATTTAAAAAAAGAATAGAAGCCCTAAATAAAAATATAACTTTTTAGGTGAATGATATTTTTACTTGCAACTCATATTCGGTTTTCTTCTCTTTTCTTCCTTCATTATCTCACCTGCATGGGAAATTTCTTTAAAGTAACTTCTCCATTTCAACCATGAAATTAACCCACAAAAAAAGTAATCTATGTATGTGTATATATACATATATCTATATCTCTATCTATCTATCTATCTATATATACACACAAACATATATATGTAGGTATATGCATGTATGCACACATATATACATATATGGACATGGTATTATATTGAGCCATGAGACATTCAAATATATATATGAATAACACTACAAATTCAATGCATAGTATAATGAAGGTTTAATGTGAATCTGCCATTTTTCTTGATTTTTAAACTATAGGATACTGTACTATAAACTTAACACAAAAAGGATGTTAAAAACACATATACAAAACCAACTTATCACTATCTGGAATTTTGGTATTTTGGTTTTGAAAGATGAAGTAATGCTTGGGACAATCTGAAGATATCAACCTTGCCCTAAACTTTCCAACTATACACTGCTACTAAATGGCTAGAATGTATTAGGATGCTTTCCCACTTGAGATAGATAAAAAGAATTAGACCCTTTACATTTACAAATGTAGCACTCCAGAGTAATCAGACCCCAGCCATCTTCAGCACACCAATCATGAGTAGACCAGATAGGGATAAAAGCATGAATTGGCAGAATTATTTTTGAGTCAGAGGCTGCATTTAATACATTTATAATTTTTTCTAGCTTTTACTTTCTATAAGTCCTCCTTTTTGGATTTGAGGGAAGAATGTATCAATGAGTATTGGGAGGAGATGGGGGACAGGAAGGGCTCTCATCAGAGGAAGTGGATAAGTTATACTAAATTTGTGGTAGACAAATATATGGTTTGGGGGAAAATAGCTTGCAAATATTATGTCATCATAAGGAATCAAGAGTAATAACCTGTGTAGGTAAAAGAGGAAAGAGATTGGGTTAAAAAATTATTCTCTTTGAGGTGATATAAATATGTTAGAAGAGGAAAATTAAAAAAAAATACTAACAAAGACCTAACTAATAGGACTTTGTAATAATTCTCTTAAACTTTTTTCCCCCTATATATTACCTATAATCCATGGAAGAGGTTTCCTGGCTTGCATTGTCACTTTTATATTTCATAGTTAATATTCATCATGTTCCCCATCACTCTGAGAGTACTCCAGGTATTTCTCTGTGTGTATTTCTTTCTTCTCCAGACTCTCACAGCTTCTTTCCTATGACTACTAGTGCCCTAGAAATAATTTCAGCCTCACTAAAATAGCAAATTCAAATTATATGTGTTCCTTATGTGTGTATTTAAAGGAGAGTAGTATCATAGTTGTGATAGAGTAGGAAAATATAAACTACTGTTCTTCTTTATTTTTAATCATTCCTATTTAATGAAAGCTTTCTGTTATATGCTATTGTGGCCACTAAATCCTTTGACATAATTATAGTTTGAGAATCAAAAGATTGCAAAAAACCCTTTTCTCTTGGGCTTAATAAATACTAATCTATATTTAGATATATGATTAATTCAAAACTGGTTAAAGCTCATTTCACAGGGATTTGTCCTTTTACCAAGTGATAGGGAAATTCCACTGTAATTCTAATCACTATGATAAGAAGGGTTTTTCCATTAGTTTGTGACTGTAACCCTTTGACTTTTATCTCCTGAGGTTCAAACAAGAATTGTATATAAATGGAAGCTAAGTATTCTGAAACTAGACTATTTGAGGTCTTGTACTTCTATGGAAGTTTGCATTGATATGAAGTGAAAAAACTATACTCTAATAAGGCATAAATAGATACATATAGATATATGCTTGTGTTTACATGTGTATATGTGCATAGATATTTGTGTGTGTTTATATTACAGAGAAAGAATCTCCAGAATCAGAGTTTAACCTGTACATAAACTAGCACGGTCCCTATAACACCCCTAATAAATAGTCTTTTAGACTTTTCATGATGATCTATATTGAGAAGTAATCCACTTTCCCAATGCAACCCCTTCCACATCTGTACAGCTAGAATCACTTTGGTTATATTAATGCTCTATCTAGAAATGTCACACCAAATTGAGTCAAAGTAGGGGATATAAAAAGATTAATGGAATGGGAGTCAAAAAATAAGGACTCTATTCATAGTCTACTAGAATACTAACTAGCTTTGTGATCATGTGCAAATCATAATGAGTTTCCTACCCTCCCATTTCTTTATCTATAAATGGTTAGATTAGTTTATCTCTACAGTAGCTTTCAGTTTTCAGTAACAATCTATATAATTCTTTGATTTAAACATGGTAAGTTAAATTCCCCAGGCTTCCTTCACTTTGATGCATAGAAATATGAGTTCTAAACTGAAAGTAGTTTCAAATAATGGAAGATGCCATTAATAGTTAGTATAGACAACAAAATTTTGAGATTCCATTTTTCTTCCTCTATTTTGTCAGAAATAGAATTCTCTGAAGCAAAATCCATTGGTTTTGCACTCTTCATCAATGGAAATTAATTATTCAATGTTCCACTCTTGCTTAAGGGGAAGAGTTGGTGAAAACAAGAGACATCTTGTTCTTGTGGCTTTTTACTTTGAGAGAGTAGTCACAAGGTTCTAATCTCTCTTTAGGTTACTGAAGGGAAAATAAGATTTTGGGAGATATAAATTGTCAATTTATCTACTTCTGGCTACTTCCCAATATTCTCCCTCCCTTTGGGAACCTGAAGAGAGACTAGAATCTTTTCTTTTTTCCCTCAAACCTGGAAGTCATAAAATCAGGAATTTTTTCCTCTAATTCCCAATAACTTTGTTCATCATGCAAATGAAGGATACTGAATAATTAATTAATATACACTAATATGTAGAGTTTCTTACCAAATGGGCTTTGAAGCTTGAATTACAAGATATTATTGACTTTGATCATTCAAGCCTTGAATGATAGTATAGTACATTGAAAAAGTGGACAACTGTGAGCACTTAGATTAGAAAGGGGACTCAATTCTGGGTTAGGAAAGGCTATGGAGGGCTTGCCCTTATTTGGTACCAAAATGAGCAAGCAAAGCAGTATTATAGGGAATTTATTTTTTTCAATATAAGAAAAAATTTCCTGAATATTAAAGTTGAACAAAGGTAGAATAGGCTGCCCAAAGAGATAATTTTTTGACCATAACTAAAGAGTCTTGAAATAGAGGCAACAGGACTATTTATCTACAATATTGTAGAGAAAATTTGTTTAGGTTTAGATTAAAGTATAATTTTGGGAACCCTTCCAACTCTGATAGAGTTTAAGAATTGGCCCTAGAGTAAGAATGCCTACATTCTATAATTAAAAGCTAGCATAATATGTAGCATAAAAAAAATTGCTTCTCCTCTGGATATCAATTATTTTATTTGTCAAATAAGGGAGTTGGTTTAGTTGACTCCTAATGGATGGTGCATTCTACTCTGGCACATCATTTTCTGATTCATACATTATCTGTGTAACTAATTTTCCCTTCTCCTATTTTCGGGACCTGTTTTTAAGTCATGCTATACTGGAAAGTTTCCTAGAAGGTATAAGAGAAACCAATTTACTTCTTTTGATTTGTTAAATTGCTTTTTGAAAAGACATAGTAATAAAGATTGGAGACATTAACTAAAATGGGGGTTAGACTTAACTGTGGATTTTACTTACATATGTTCCTTCTACTTCACATTGTCTTGCTTAAAAAAAGAGTGAAATTTTAGACTGGCCCAGTAAGATAAATATATTTTGGTGGCTATATCTGAATTTGGTCCATAAAAAAATCTAAAAAGAAGAATTGGGGGGCTATGGATGTGACAATGCTGATATTGGAGACACTGATTTTAAATTATTATGTTATTAAAACTATCACTGATTTTGTAATTATCTGCCTTAGAAAGTCATACATATATATAGATATATAATTTAATAATTAGTAAAATTATTCACCATAGTTAATGTCAAGTATCTTTGTTTCTGCTTCTTCATTTTTTTCTCTTTCTGTAAATTATTTGTGCCACAATAATTGAGGAAGAAAGAGTATAAATAAAGCTTACCCAAAATTTTGACTGGCAATTTTTGTCCCTAGGGTAAATATCTCAAAATGTAATCCAGAGCAATTAACACTAGACATTTCCTAAAGAAAATAGTTTTAAGATGTATTCAGTTGGAAAGTGTAGTATGGATGCTCCAACAGCATCTTATCTCTTGTGGCATTTGTCATATGTTGCTTTATACAGGAGTAATACAGGTTCACTTCTAAACTTTCTCCTACTATATTAAAAACTCCTAGGAGTAGTTTTCTCTGTCTTTATATCCTCAAATTCACTTGACTCAGTGCCTAGCAAATAAAAGTTATTCAATAAATATGTGCTCTCATTCACGGATGATATAAAACACATACCGACCCAAAAATAATAACTTCCCCAGATTACTATGATATTGCTAATAAGAGATTCTAGGTATGAATCCCAGTTTTGTGTTTCTTACTTGGGTAACTTTAGAAAAGTCATGTAACTTCAAGGAGACTTACTTTCTTCATGTGTTAAAAACACATGAGAAAACTTAAACTAGATGGTCTTTCATATTCTTTCTAATTCCATGCCCATGATCTGTATTTCATCCTCTGCAAGCATATATGGGATACTGAAACAATTCACAGACTCGTAAGAATGTAACAATGTGTGGAGAGTAAAGGGATCTTGATGCACACAACAATGCTATTTGACCTTATCAGCTTTGCATCAAACGAGTTCCAGATAGACCATCTGTGAATGCTATCTGTTAGCTACTGACTGATTGTTAGCTACCAATTCTGAACCATTGTATCTCAAGAACACAGACAAAAGGATCCATCAAAAAGCCTGGAGACGAATTTGATTTATGCAGTTCATTCTTCATTTTCCAACATCACTGCCAGTCATGTACACACAGCTGTGGGGGATTTTGTTCAGTTTATAACACCTACAGCATCGCTACATAAGTTTTCATAATCTGACTGTCATAAGGATCTCAGGGTGAGTATTGCACACAGGAAAGATTGGCATAGCATCACTAGGGAAATGGCAAGTGATACATATGGAACAACAGATTTTGATATCCAGCTACTTTTGAAAAAGAGTTATGCTTCCACCTTTATGTAATAAAGTCCAGTGCAATGATTGACCCAGTATCAGACCTATTCTTTCTAGTTCAGAAAATTTCCCCCTTCTGCCATATTGATGTACTTCCCCTTGTTCTTTAGAGAATTTAGAAATCAGAGTGTTGATTTTGAAGAACTTGGAGAATGAATGGGGTGGGATGGAATAATTCTGAAAGGTTCTCACTGTTCCTTATTGGCTCTTAAATTATTATCTTGAGAACCAATCACTAGGAAAGAAAAAGCCAACAAATTATCATTTCACCTTCAGCTTCTGGGTATCTTAATATCCCATGATGACATGAAAACAACATGTGGTAATGGAGCTATATTCTGGGGCTATATTAGGAGACACTATCCAGGCTGATAAATACCTCATGAGAAACCTGAAAAACAATCTCATGAAAATAAAATGGGACTATTCTGTCTCTTGGGCTCAACTCAGAGGAAAAACTCAGATCTGTGTTGTTCTGCAGACTCTAGATATTTGTTGCTTCCCTTAGATTACTGGAGTCAAATACCTTATATGTAAAAGGCATTTAATAGTTTTGTTGAATTGATTTGAATTTAAGTATATATGCATTTATTAAATGTCTACTAAATAAATGTCTGGAATTGGGAAAGCAAAGACAAAAAACATGTTATCCCTGTCCTTAAGGAACTTAACATTCTTTAGAAAGAAAAAAAAAATTATTAAGTACCTACTCTGTGCTAAATGCTCTACTTATTTTATATTCACAAAACTTGAAAGGTAGGCATTATAGTTCCTACTCTACAATTAAAGAAACTGAGGCAAGTAGAACTTAAATGACTTTCAGCATGTTTAAATGTAAGTTATTAAAAATACATACATATGACTGGAGCACTTTAACAAAAAGATCACAGCAGACCTAAGGTATCTAATGGAACTTGAGCCCAGTCTGGGAAGAGCTAAAGATTCTAAGCGACTGCAATGAGGATGAAATGCATTTTAGTCATGAGGGACTGATGAGTCTGATCAGACTGATCAGTCTGATCAAAATCAGTGAAATAGGAGAATATTTATTTCTGCATATGTACTTTATTTTATTTTTATACATATATTAACTTTTAAATATGTATTTCTTTATGAATCACATTGGGAGAGAAAAATCAGAACAAAAGGGAAAAACTCCAACAGAAGGAAAAAAACAAACAAACAAAAAAATTAAACATAGCGTATAGTAATTTACATAATCTCCATTGTTCTCTTCCTGATTGGAGATGACATTTTTTATCCAAAGTTTATTGGGATTGCCTTGGATCAATAATTCTCTGAGAAGAACTGAGTCTGTCATAATTGTTTATGGCCCCAAATTAGTTACTGTGTACAACATATGCCTGGTTCTGCCTGTTTTGTTCAGCTTCAGTTTAGGTAAATCTTTCAAGGCCTTTTTAAAACTAGCTTGTTCATCATTTTTAATAGAACAATAATATCCCATTACTTTCATGCACTGTAATTTATTCAGTCATTCCCCAATTGATGGATATCTTCTCGAAATGGAAAAACATTTATCCCAAAGAAGCAGAATGTCACTATTTTTTTTTTTTTTTATTAAAGCAGCTAGTTAGAACAGTGAATAGAGTGCTAGACCTGGAGTCAGGAAAATTCATGTTTAAATACTTACTATTGTGTGTCCTTGGACAACTCATTCACCCTGTTTCCTGATCTGTAAAAATGAGCTGGGGAAGAATAAAAGGCAAACCACTCTATTCTTTTTAAGAAGAAAACCTTCAAGGGGTCCAAACAGTCAGGCATGATGGAGAAAACCAAGTACCAAAAAAAAAAGGACTTTTTTTTTGAACTAGGAAGTGATATAATCAGACCTGTGATTTAGGAATACTATTTGGCGACTATTGGAGGATAGATTTTTAAAAAGAGATACTGGAGGCAGGGAAGCTAATTAAGAGTATATTGCAATAATTCAAGTGAGAGCTGATGAGAATCTGATCTTGTATTGTGACATGTGAGAAGAGGTATTTCAGAGAAATACTATGAAAATGGACTTCACAAGAGACCTTGCAGGAAATTATATCTAGAGAGGGAGAGCAAAAGAAGAGCTAAAGATGACCGGAACACAGATGCCTCTTAGTCGCATGCATTCTCCATTCTCCTCTTCCACCTAATGTGTGGCCTTTTTTGGATCACCCACTCAGTATTATAATAGCTTTCCCACTGGGACATCATTGCTGCCTTAACAAACACTACCTCGTTTCAGTAAGATGAATGAAGAGTTTTAATGAAACTGGCCCAAACTGCTCTGGCAAGCTGCCTTATTTTTGTGTTTTAAATGGGAGTGATCCATCAGCTGAATGCAGCATCTTTATCTCAACCTCACTCTACACTGTAGCCTGCCTGTCTTCCCTCTATTTCCCTTTTCCACTACCTTTCTCTTGGTCAATCACATGGCTCTTTTTAGTCTTGCTCTTGCTTTCCATAATATCATAGTATTGTACACTCCCCTGGTCATAACTCTAATCCCTTTTAATTCAGCAAAGCAGAGAGATGCAGAGTTCCATGCAGGTGTGTTCTAACTTCATTATTCCCCCATCCACAAGAGATATGCATTGCATACATTGGAAAGTCTGGCAGGTATTAATTACACTTGTAGGCTGTTCACTCATTAGAGTTGCCTATCTCCCTTGAAAGAGATTGTAAATCATACCATGATTCATGACTTTTTTAAAATGAGAGGAAAAAAAAACACTCCAAAGGAAGGAGAGAACCTCCCCCAAATAACAAATATAAATGAAGAGGAAAAATGACACCTTAATCAGGCTGACTAATAATGACACCCAGCTCATCTTCTATCTGAATGGGAGGGGTTGTGGATAAATATTTCCTTATTTAAAAAAAAAAAAAGATACACACATAAAAATACTTTTGTTTTGGGGGGTAAGGAAAATCATTAAATGAAAAGGTATAGTTGCTAATATGTCTTGATGTATGAGGAATCCCATAGGGGGATAGGGATTTATTTATTCATTTGTTTGTTTGTTTTAGAAAAGAACTTAAGATTTTAACATGGTGGCACATAACTATAAGCCCTATTTTTTAGGAGGTTGGGCTTCATAAATTCCTTCAGATCAGGATCTCTGTGTTGCAATGGTCTAAACCCATCAGGCATTAATATAATTACTAAAACATTAATATAGTGGGCCCCTCAAAGGAGAAGTCACTAGGCTAGCTAAAGATGAGAAAGGGAACTCGTCAATAGTCTACGTCCATCAGGGTGAATCTGAGAAGGAAGGAAGGAATGAGAAGGAAGATAGGAAAGAAGGTAAGAATGCGAGAGGGAGGAAGAGAAGGAAGGAAGGAAGGAAGAAAAAGGAAAGTAAGAAGGAAAGAAAGAAAATGAAAGAAAAATAGAAAAGTAAGAAGAAAAGAAAGTAAAAAGAAGGAGAGAGAGAGACATAAGAGAAACAGAGGGGAGTGGGAAGATAAAGTGAGAAAAAATGAAGGGACTCTCAGTGTGGAAATTGCTTTCCTATTGGAATTTCTCCATAAAAATCACCAAGTCTTTAGAAATAAAACTGGAACAACCCCCCAGATAACATTTAGTCCATGCTTTTGCTTCTAGGCATGCTTTAGCTACAATCTCCCATACTCCTCTGAAAGGATCCACAGAGGGAAGAAGATTCCCTTAGCAATAGCCTAATAGGAACAAAGGAATTTTGTTCTATGAAAGTAAAAAAGGCCATGCTATCCCTCCCCCATTTCAGTTATGTTTTCAATATGTCCTAAATTGATCTTGCTATTGTTTAAACTTTATTTTCTTCTTAAGCTTTAAAACTTTGATGAATCTGTGATCTCATCTATAAAGGTAAAGACAACAAGTCTTCCATTTTTTTAGATCACCTGTAACTCTTGTCTAGACCTTTCCATAAATCTTCCATGAGAGATGTATCCAACATAGGTGAAGGAAGGGGTTTTCTTAAAATAATCAAAAATGCAAAAACACCACAGTATGAGTGGAATGCTTTTATGTTCTTTCTCTCTTTACTGGAGCCAATGGAATATTTGTGCTTTTTATCACATTTCCTCTTTTTTTGTTTTGACCAGCCCTTTTCCTATCAGATTTGATGTGCTTTACGCTGCTTCCTCTGAATAATTGTTCAAACAAAATATATTACAGCCTACTCATACCCATCTGTCATAGACATTTACTAGTTATGACCATTGGCAATTTACTTAATCTCAGTTTCTTTTTCTGTCAAGGGTATTAATAATAGTATCTGCCATCCCCTGGATTGTTGTAAGGATAAGATTAGATAATGTATTTAAAGAGTTATGTAAAGTTTAACCAGCATTATCACTCATAAAAATATAAGCAAACTTTATTTTTAAAAAAGGAAACTGGATAAAAGAAAAGACAGTGCTCCATTATCTTAGGAAATTTAACCAGTATAAATCAGTCATCACAATGAGGAGATTAAAACAATCTGTAAATCATTTCAGCCAATACTCTATTTCTTTGCCTATTTCAGAAATGTAAAAGAGAGTAAAATACAAAGTTGTTTAAAAAAAAAAACTTATGAAGAAAGAAGATAGAAAATTCTAACCAGCATCACCTTATAAAAAAGGGAAAAGCAGGGAAATGAAAAAAAAAAAAAAAATTAACAGAGTTGAAGGAAAAACTAAATGAAGCCAGGTAATCTCATGAGTATTTAAGATTAAAGTTATAAGGAGGCTACAGAACAAATGAAAACTGGAAAAGATTCACCAGAGTTCTATAAGAAATTCCTTTCTCCATTAATTATACTGGAACCACCACATTTGGATATTAACATTTCATTCTCTGATATACTACATTTAGAATAAATGGCTAATAAAAGCATATAGAAAAAGCAGTTGGACAAGACTAAGTATACACAAAAACTGGCATTGAAAGATGCCTTTTCATGGTATTTGAAAGAAGTAACTATAACAAATGTTGGGAATAATCATATGCCTTTAAAAATCACAGAAATTATTATTGCAGAAATTGAGGGTCCAGCAACAACTGCCAACCCATATGCTTACTTTCCTATCATTTAAAAAAAAAAAAAAACACTTTTCTTTCAGCAGTAAAATTTGTCACCACCTGTCGTAAAATTCAATTCCAAATAATGAATGTTTATTGCCATTTACTGTGCACCCAACACAGTGTCAGGTGCTATGGGGTATACAAAAGAAATATGACTCACTGTCCTTAAAAGAACTTATAATCTCCTTGAAAAGACAAGAATAACAGCCAAATTTTATTTATCATTTTATCTCCCTCAGCTCCTAGCATAGCGCAGTGCTTACTGGGAACTGGATAAATGTCTATGAATGAATGAACGGAATCATATAAGACTAGAAAATAATAAAAGGCTATATCATTGTGTCAAAATGATTGGTAGTAAGTACCAATAAGTACAATAGCTTTTAGAACAGAAAGCAATCAATGTGGACCAAAATGTTTAGTGCAGGCCCAAAAAACACATGGGACTGGAGGGAACTATTTTTGCAAGCAAAGAGGTCATTTCATATAGGTACAACAACTTAAGAGGAGATATGAAATGATATGGGGGAGGAGGGAGGAGAGGAAGAAAAATCCATAATTGGGAAGATTGAAATATAAGTCAAAATAGATAGGTGGGGGAATTGAAAGTAAACACTAAATAAGTTTCAAATATGGAGAGTTTTATTTATTGGGAAGGTAAGTAGTTCCCAAAAGAATGAACACTGGTATCTTTTTCTTTTGTCTCACATCCCTTGAAGACCAAAGTCTGCATCCTCCTGAGGGAAACCAAATAATGAATAGAACTTGGTTGTTAGCCTTTTCTCTTTAAGACTTCTTCTTCTGAAGTAGTCTATGGAAAAGTCAAGGAAAATTATTGTGGTAATAGGGTGACAAATATTGGTGGTTGTGCCCCAGACCAATAAATCTTGACTAATATTTTTCTCCCAAAGAATTCAAGTGAACTAATTTCATATAGATGTTTTCTTTATCAGTAATGTTCTACTTTGAGAGTATAAAGGAGGAAGGTACAAAATCAAATCCCATTAGCAATAAGAAGTTTTATTTTGGTTCTATCTTAATCTCTGTTATGGACAAAAAGATAGATAGATAGATAGATAGATAGATAAATAGAAATTTTTTGAAGATAGATACATGGTGTGGTACTTATTGGTAAATTCTCAATCAATAGTCCGTCCAGGATTGATACTATAGAGAAAGAATAATTTACCACTTTTGAAAATCCATAACCTGTGATTCCATATTCCAAGTTACTGACTGAACATATAATCAATCAGCCAACCTTCAATAAGCCTTTAGTTAGCACCTACTATGGGCCAGGTTTTAGAATAGGTTCTAGGAATACAACTATAATGAAGGAATAAAATAGTTTTTTGTTCACAGAGGTTTGGTTTCTAAGGGGACAATAAGTAAATGTACAAGTATATACAGATTAAATATAAAGAGAACAAATAGAAATACATTCATATCCATTTGGGAAGTGTACTTGTACTTAGGTACTGGGAAAGATTTCATACCAAAGATGGTACCTGAGCTGAATTTTGAAGCTTCAGGGGGAATCTATGAAGTACAGGTAGAAGGGAGTGCATTTAAGACATAGAGTAGAGATGGTTCTCACAAGTGAACTCACAGTTTACACAAGTGAACTTTTCAACAGACCTCTACATCAAGCAAATTTGCTTCTAATCCACCTACTTCACTTAGCCTAAATATCAAAGGAACATACAAAATAATACTTTTACATGAGGAATAAAATATACTAAAATATAGTATATTAAATATTGTAAAATGATAATAAAAAGAATTATAGAAAAAAAGGTAAAGTTGACAAAGTATTCACAGTACTATAAAGTTAGCATAGATACAGTATATTGTCCTTTAACCTTAATCAATGGTGGTTGGCTGTTCAATATTTTTTAAGAAGCTATGGGGATATTTAAACAATGAATCTCTTTCTCCTTCCTTCCCATATGTGATGGTAAAAAAAAACAATATTATCCTCAACTAGTCTTTGAACTTTTAAAAATCTTGAAGTATTTGGATCCATCTTTTAAATTCAACAAAATATTATTTTCCTAATGTAGAATGTGTTTAAAGTGAATTTATGCAAAATGAGAACTATTCTTATATGAATAGCTACCTTTAGAAAATGAGTCTTTGACCTGCAGAATAGGAGATCTCAGACAAAACAGGCTCGTCATAATTCCTTACTTACCAACTCCTCCATAGGATTCATCAGTCATTTTCCTGGTTCTTCTATTCCTAAGAAATCATCATAGTTCTATTTTTTGAGGATCTGAGTCAGCTTGACGGAGTCATAAAGGCACAGGAAGAGAAAAGAAATGGAAACTTATTAAGCTTCCTAGTGTGAAATTATGTAAGAAGTCTCTAGTAACAATGCTTGTGGGTCCTGATGCATTCTATGCTGATTTACTGTTCCCTGAATTTGGCTTTCAATCTCCTCACGTCAGTGGTATCTTCCAAGCTTGGAAAGTATTCTCTCTTCAGATTTGCCATTTGGAACCCTTCATTTCTTTTGAGATTCAACTTAAATTCCAGACCTCACTGAGAATTTTATTTCCCCACCCAGTGTGATTCCTATAAATTGTCTCATATTTTCTTCTGTTTACAAGGAGTGTCCCTCCGGAGATCTAAACTCCTTTAAGACTAAAACCTTTCTTCTTCTTACCTCCTCAGCCCATAACTCATTGCTTTGGCCATAGTAGACTTTTAATATACACTACCTGAATTGAAGTAACTAGATATTTCGGCACAATTTCTGGGTCATTTTTCTGCAACACCTTTAGCAATTTATTACACATTGAATATTGTTGAATGATGATAATTAGGAAGAGGTGAAATCATTTTTCAGGACCTTTAAAGAGGAGAATGTTAGTTCCAATTATGTTTTGTGCAGGGGAAGTATTGTCAAAACATGTAATTACCTCTGGAACTTAGTAGTCAAAACATGTTTCAAATATTTTCATACATTTCCACGAGGGGGTGCTAGAAAGTAATGTGTGGAAACCTTTTCAAAAAAGAAATATTTGGTTGTCTGAACAGCCCCAAAGAAAATATTTATTTTCACCAAAATTGTGGAAACAAACATTTTTTTTTTCTGGAAAATAAACCTATTAATTAATAAAATAATGGAGAGTAAAATCTCTTATCTCCTAAAATACTTAAAATATGTCTGAAAATTCACTTATGAACTAGAAGTTGCCCTAAGGCAAAAAAAACAAACAAACAAACAAAAAAATTTAAAGATGGGAAAATGGTCTAAGAGGAAGAAAGGGAAGAGGCAGAATACAAAGTTTCTTGACTCTCATTTATCTCTTACTCATTTTCAAGTCAAATGAAACCACTTTTAAAGAATATATTAGATGTCTATTATATTTTTAAAACATTGGGCTATGTGCTAGTGATACAAAACCATGTTCAAGGGACTGGTGCTGGGAGGAAATGGTATGAGCAGCTAGGTGGCACAATGGATAGAGTAACCTGGACTCAGTTCTTTGAGTTCAAATGCAGTCTCAGACATACACTAGTTGTGTGAGCCTGCCAAGTCAATTAACCCCGTTAAAAATAGTTTCCTCATCTGTAAAATAAGCTAGAGAAGGCAATGCAAATCACTTCAATATCTTTGCCAGGAAAAGCCCAAATGAAGTCACCAAAAATTTAATGCAACTGAACAACTAATATATTAAATATATTTTATATTTAAACATATTTTAAACATTAAACATAAACAACATATTAAATAATGTTTTATGTTTGTAAGGCTACATGGAGTATTCATAGAGTCCCTAGTGGGCTTAAATTTAATGCCTGCAAGTACTTTCTCCAAACATACTGTCTGTGTGATCTTGGGTAAGTGATTTAAAATCTCATTGTTCCAAATAATGTTCTAAGATAATAAACAGTATAAAGATTATTTGATTGTTTTGGTTGAAAGACTCCTTTCCCTAGGAGTTTCTTAGACCAGATTTGGAAACAAAAGTCTGAACACCAAATCCAGCCCAGAAACTAAGAATTTTGTTTTTAACATTTTAAAATGCAATAAAACTTTATTTTTTTTGGGGGGGGGACTATTTTTAAATAGAGGGGTAGGATTAGTAGCTTATTGACACCTGCCGTAGACCAGTGAAATCATAAGCCCAGGTTAAAATATAACAGAATAAAAGTAATACAAAAGTCTCATGTAATAGCTGCCACTTCAGCTGTGTTTTGAAGGAAGATTGGGATGCTAGGCAGGGGAAATGAGAAAGAGATACATTCCAGGCAAAGACTATATATGAACTCTCTGAAAAACAAATAATACCTTGAAAATGGATTCTTCCTTTTCCATGTAGGTTCTCTTTTTTAAAGCTAAGCATCCTGAAACTTTGTGACAATATGTCCAATGTAGCAAAGACTTTTTCACATAAAGCAATTTAATGTTTATGAAAACTTTCCTAACAATATTACTACTTGTGTAAAACTGGACACACCATTTCACATTTATAGGACTTATTTTGTTCATCTGTCAAATGAAAAGGTCTCTTCCTCTAAAATCTCTTCCAGCTATAAATCTATGTTCCTAACTCAGTGTGGTAAATAATAAAAGTATAATTCTCTTGATTTTACAGAATAAAAAAAACTGAGACATTGAGAAGTTAAGCTGTGGAATCATAAATCTAAAACACATCAAGAGCCAGGATTTTTACTCACACTTCCCATCCAACTTTCTTTTCATTACACATTTTTTGTTGTTGTTGTTTTATTTTGGGTTTTTTTGTTTGTTTGTTTGTTGTTGTTGTTTTGCTGAGGCAATTTGGGGCTAAGTGACTTGCCCAGGATCACACAGCTAGGAAGTGTTAAGTGTCTGAGGTCACATTTGAACTCAGGTCCTCCTGACTTCAGGGCTGGTGCTCTATCCACTGCGCCACCTAGCTGCTCCATTCTGTTTTACTAAGCAGTTCTAAGTAAATATTTATTACTAGCAGATTTGGCATTTGGGGATGAATTTGGGGATTGAAGCTTCCTCTTTTCCCAATTACTTTTTTCCCTTATAACAATTTCTGGAGCTTTCTATATAAATTACTATGTAATAAAAAGTATACTTATTTTGAATACTGCCTAGGGGAGTTGTTAATCTAATAACCAAAAAAAAAAAAAACTTGTAATAATTTTTTCATTTACCTAAAATACAGTCCAGAAGCATGGACTCTGAGAACAGCATTATAATAAGGCTCTAGCATCTTAGAATTTTTCTTTTGAAAGTATATATGATCCATACAGTGGACTTCATTATTATCATATCTAGAATTTCTTTCAAGGGATATATAAACATTTTCTTTCCTGCTTCTAGAAAATATTCTTGTAGTCTTGTTTCTATTACCTTCTGAATAATTAAGTCCAGAGAGACTAATTTACTTGCCCGCAGGTCCAAGTTCCTAAACCCTAGCCAGTGTACTACATTTTCTATGTCTCCTTTCTCTGTTGCTCATCCATACTTATCTTTTCCTACCTCCAAATCAACAGGAGGGAAGAGAAAGGAAGGAGGTATGAAGTTGTTTGTTTGTTTGTTTTTAATGGCTAAAATAGCCTTGAGCTTCCTTTGCTACTCTTTGCAAAATGTATTGAAAAATTCTACCTGTTCCTTCTAGTCTTGATCTCTTTAATCCTTCTGCTTGTTTGTATAAGGATATCTAACCCAGCATAGATTTGCTTTACATTTTCTATGAAATTCACCAGGTCATCATACAATAGTAAGTAGCCTAAAGTCACTAAACTGATTTGTTTCCTGTGGAAAGCTGATACCAGAGTGAACTCTGGGCTCTCTTAGCCAAAAGACAATTCTATATTCTCCCATTACTTGAAAAATTATAACTGAAGACTATTTCATGACCTACTTTTTTGTATTGAATTGTGCTGGCTAAAATCAGAACAGAGATAAGTGTTTGAGGGGAACAGACAGGTTAGCATGAGAGAGGAATCTTAATTCTGTATAGTGATTGTGACAGTTTGCTTTTTACAGCACCTGCTTAAATAAGCTTGAAAATAAAACCATGGATCGATGAGTCTGATATGTGTCATTACTGAAAATACAACCCTGGGATTAACTTAGCCATTCTTTCTTCCAGACAGTGAACAAAGCTTGTCCTCAGAATCTGAAACATATGTTGTGACCTACTCTGGCCCCATGGTATGGTTCTTTTACTGTACAAAGGGCAAGCATAAAGGACTATATAGAACACTTGAAAAATTAGCTCTCTCTCTACCAAATTCATTGAGTTGGGGAGTGGGAAGGAGGCAGAGAAAGGGAGAACTATAACAATATTATCAGAAAAAAAAACAAATAGAAATAAAATCATTATAGGGAAAAGGGAACAGAAACTCTATTATATAATGTTATGTGTGTATATACACACATCTACTTATGTATGTAATATGTGTGTATGTGTATAAAGTAAAATAACATAATTTTACTTCCTGCAATAGCTTTATGAATTATGTAATACAAATGGGGATAGGTGATAGGATATGGATCACTTATTTAAATTGTATGAGAAAATTCAGTTTAGATAACAAGCTTTACCAACACAAGTCATCAGAACCTTCTCTGCATTTTATAGCGTTGTCTTGCCTAGACCACAGTTATATAGCCATGTATCTGAGGAAGGTCTTCTGGCTCTGAAGCCAGTTCTATGAACACTATATCACCCATAAAAACTATTCCCATTTTAAAGATGAAAAAGATAGAGTAAAGAAGATTATGGGACTTTCCATGGTCATAAAGCAAGCATGTAGCAAGATCATAACTAAGCCTTGGGTCTAGAATAAAAAAAAATTAAAAAAAAAAAAAACAACTCTTGGTCTTTCTCCTTCACTCATTATAACAGACAGAAGCAGTGGCAGTAGTGAAAGAGAGGGATGGGCATGAAAGAATATGAATAGTGCTAAGAAGGGTATCTAATAGAGAGAGAAAGGAATTCTTAATGCCTGGGAGAACATTAAGAGAATTCTGAGAATACTTATTAAAACAAGAGAACTAACAATCCAAAGAAGAAGAAAGCTGCCAGACCTGAGACTCTAATCCAATCTGATGTATACAACTCAGGAAGCTGGAAGGTCGAAAGATAAAGAGGAGATGGCCTGTACACAGAGACAAATTTGATTAAGGAAAAACCACTCATCCTACTAACAATAATTTCCAAGTTCTATAGGAAGGTATGTGAGAGTATTTTCAATTTAAGAGAGGCAGCTCTTGAGTTCAAAATCGGTTTCAGACACATACTAGCTTTGTGACTCTAAGTAACCCTGTCTGCCTCAGTTCCTCATCTGTAAAATGACTTGGAGAAGGAAATGTCAAACTCTCTAGTATTTTTGCCAAGAAAATCCCAAATAGGGTCATAAAGAGTCAGACATGATTGAAATGACTGAACAATAATAACAAATTTATCCACACCTCTTCTTGCTTCCAACGCTTGTATTGGAGAACCTACACACAAACACACACACACACACACACACACACACACACACAATCAGACCCAAGTTAGTCTCTTGTTTAGACAAGAGACAAGAACATTAGCATAATATTTTTATTCATAACATAAGCTTGAAATAGTGAGCATTTTAATACTGACACATTTTATGAAGTATAGCGATTTCTCTTCCTCCTGATCTATGTTCTTTCTATAAGCACCATCTTTGCCATTCTAATAGGTTTTATGCACTCATTCCCCTTGCTTACTTGCTACATACTTAATGATTCATGAGAAGTCACATTGTAATTTTATTTGTTGGCATCAACAAATGTATGTGAAGATTGTATATATATACATACAATTATATTGCATCAGAAACACTATTATGAATTCATTCATTCATTCCACTTCGGGCAGTAATAATAAGAGTCTTTAATTCTCAGAAGCCTTAACATCAAAGCTCAAATTTTAGACTGTAGAACTTATCATAAATAATGTTAAATAACATAAAAAATGTTAAATCATAAATAAAGGTTATGGTTACCTACTTCCATGTCATACTTTTGAATATCCAGACTTTATTAAATCTAAAGGCAAGCAGGAATCATGGCCTTATGATAACTTCTCCCTTTCTGTCTTCCTGAACTTGCCCCTTTGGTTATTCAAAAGACAGCTAGCATAAGTGGCTTTCCTAATTCTTGCTAGAAGGTTTTTTTTTTTTTTTTGGGGGGGGGCAGGGAGGAGAAAAAAGTAGGTTTATTTAAAGGAAGAGATTACAGACAAAATGATACAATAGACACCAGGAATGATAAATACAAAACAAAGTGGGAGAGCATACAAAAGATATTTTTCCTTATTGGAACTCATACTTACCCAGGAGAAAGGGACGCTCCATGGGAATAGAGCATGTCCTTAGCTGGCAGGTCAAGTCCTGAAAGGAATTTAGCCCCCTAAAAGATATATAACCCTTAGTTATAAGCTATAAGGAAGAGAAGTGGGGTTGAGAAGTATAGTGGGTTTAGGAGGGCTACCACATGACATGGGGGAGGGGTAAAGGGAAAGATACCTTGAGAGAGACTGGTAGTAGGAATGGATCAGGAGGCAAAATGAAGCAGATTTTTTCATAGCTATTTAGGTTGTCAATGCAAGAAAATAATCTTCAGAGAGATCTAGAATAGGATCATGCCCTATATCTTATTGTTTATTTATTAGATTTAGTTAAAAAAAAAAGAAGAAGAAGAAAAAAAATGACAATACTACTGCTTGAAGGTTTGTGGGATCATGTATCAAAGTCTGACCACACACACACACACACACACACACCTAAATATATTTTCTAACTAAATGGTGCATGAGAGAAAAAAAGCCTCAAGGGCTCCACATGTCTGATGGTGTGATATGCATTGTAACTAAGAATGTTACTACCTCTGGCATGTTCCCCCCAAAATAAACAAATAAATATTAAATTAGGGGAGTTGGGAAGATAAGGGACAGAGGGGATGGCTGGGAGCAGCATAATCGTTAGGTACAAGGCCATGGACACATTAGCATGTTTAACAAAGGAAAAATGAATTCTAATGCTTTTGGTATAACCCATGGCCATTTCCCCTAGAGAAAGAATAGGAAATCTCTCCAAGGACTGCAGGACTGCAGTCTTTGTTGGAGAGAGGGGGGAGAGAAAGAAAGACAGAGAAAAAGAGAGAGAGAGAGAGAGAGAGAGAGAGAGAGAGAGAGAGAGAGAGAGAGATGGAGAGACAGAGAGAGACAGAGACAGAGAGAGAGAGAGAAAGAAACAGAGACAGAGACAGAGAGAGACAGAGAGAGACAGAGAGAAACAGAAAGAGACAGAGAGAAAGAGAGAGAGAGAGAGAGAGAAAGAGAGAGAGAGAGAGAGAGAAAGAGAGAGAGAGAGAGAAAGCCTTTTCTCAGCATAATGAGCTAACTTAGGTAGCCATGATACAAGGTGCAGGGGTTCCATGGATAGAATGGTATGAATCTTATAGACATGCTCTGTGCTAATCCTTAACCATACATGCTTGCTTACCACCAAAACAGTTTCATTACTGAACCTCAGATTTACAAGCATCATTCAAGCAATTTAACTTACAAGCACTTGAATGGACAACATTTTAACAGGGGCAAAAGACCAAGGGAAATTGTACATGACAGAAAGATACTTAGATGAACAGTGTCTACATACACTTTAATTCATCTCTTTCAGTGAGCCCAGGAGGATCTGAGAATTCAGTCAAAATGAACTACTCATGGACAACATATGCTTTGCCCACTGCTACCTGACATTCTAGTCCGGAATTCACTTGCCAGTCAGTGAACAGATACTGACTATGTTTACTTCTGTAATTTCCCTCTGGTTTTGTAGCTGTTTTATTGCTAAGACAGGCAAATTGTATGTTGAAGTGAACACAAGGGAGTGGAATTTAGGAGGGAATCTGTATTATTGGAGCTCTGGTTGTGGGGAACCCGGACAGATCATAATTTCCCTTGTGGTGGTAAGGAAGCTATTAGCAGCAGTTCCTAAAATACAGACCCTCTGAAGGTTTTTAAGGAATTGATGACAGTCAAAATCCCACCTTCTATGAGAAGGCCTTGCTTTCCCAAACCTTGTTAGTACTAGTGTCTGCCGTCTGCTGATTTCCAATTTAGCCTGCATATAGCTGGTTTAAGCTATAGTTGATTGTATATATTATCTCCCCCATTATACAATGCATTCCTTGAGCACACAAACTTTTTTTGGTAGCACTGATATGGAACATGATAGGTGCTTAATAAATGTTTATTGACTGAGTCACTATTATGGTATGTTTCTGTACCTAAGGTCTTATGGGATATAAAGATTCCTAGGTGAAGAATTTCCACTTTAACAATGCAGACTCTGCCTGTACTGGATGTGTAATCATTGAGAATTGCCTGAAGTTTATAGTATGTGACAGAGACAAGGTTTAACCCCAAGTCTTTCTTGACTCAGAGATCAGCTTTGTAGCCACTTCATTATGATGCCTCTCAAAACTGTGTGTGTGTGCATTCGCGTGTGTGTACTTTTAAACAAATCTTATTATTCATGATCCTCAAGGGATCTAAAAGAAAAATAAATTTTAAAAATCCAGATTTTATTGAAGGAGTAAATACAAATTTTAAAAGGAAGCTTCAGGCATTCTGAAACACTAATTGCTATTAGGGCATATCAAGTGTGTATGCATGCTTATTTACATGAAAAGCTTCAAAATGTCTACTGTCAGGCTATAGCTCCAGAGAAGACAAGCTCTTATTTGTAATTTTTTTTTTCTGTCAAAGGGACTTTCTCACTTAGGGTGATAGCTAGATAGATTTTAGTTATTTTCTTGGGAGACTTAGATGTGCCTTTCAATTGATTTTTTTTTTTTTTTACTCACAGGCAAAATAGTCAAAATTTTAGGGGAAAATAAACTCTGTACTTTTTATTCAAACTTTAAAGTGTGTTTTGAAAACACACTGTGCTGAAACACATTGTGCTGAAACAATGAGGGAAAAAACATTTTCTGGAGGAAGAAGTTGAAATGACAACCATAATTTACATTTATTAAGTGAGTAAGGCACTGTGCTAAGCACCAGGGATGCAAAGCCTTCAAAGATCCCCATACAACTTTATTAGGAAAGAGGAAGGGATAAGGATTGGTGACACTATGTGTATATAAATTGATATGATATAAGATAGATTTGATAACAGCCTAGGAGAAGTCCAGACAAAGTACTGTAGGACATTTGAGGAAGAAGAAAATCTTCTATATGAGGAGGTGCAAGAAACTTCTATGGAGGAAACAGAACTTGAGCCAAACCATAAAGGTAGAGTAGGTTGTTTGAGTTGAATGCATAGAGGCAAGAAGCTCCAAGTCTAGATTACAGAAAGAATAGTCTAATTTGCTAAGGGAACATAGTTTCAGAGAGGCAATAGAATATTAATATAGAATGAATAATAGAATATAAATATAATAATAATGATAATATTAATCAAATAAATGCTGGAAAGATGAATTGGAACCAAATTGTTTAAGGGATGAAGGATGTTTAATACATGATTAAGGAGTTGGGGTTTTGCTTGTTTTTTATACAACAGGTATTGTGAATCCCTTTAAATTATTTTAAGCAATAAATAATAACAAGACAGGTTCTAGCAAGATGAATTTGATGGCTATTTTAAAGTTAGATTAGAGAGGTGAGTAGAGGAACCAGGGAATGGCTGTTATAAAAGATTCTATGAAAGCATTAACTGTAGTAATGGAAATGATAAATAAGAAGAGGGCTTATAGGACCCTAGATTTAGAACTGAAAGGAATTTTAGAAGCCATTCAATATTTTAATTTTATTGATGAGCAAACTGAGGCTTAGCGAGATAAAGTGCCCAAAATTATATAATTAAGTGATAAAGCTATGATTAAAATTAATTGTTAAATTAATCATAGCTTAAAACCTGAGTCATCTGATTTGAAATGTAGTACCTTTTGTATTGCAGCACATCAATGAGGTAATGTAAGACATACTGAGGTCACAAACTGGACAAGATTTGATTATCTGTTGGTTTTGGGGAATGAGGGAAAGAGAAGAAACAAAAATAACTGCAATGTTTTGAGTGTGAGAGACAAGCATGATGATGGTCACATTGAAAACAAAATAGGATAATTGGGAAGAAGGACAGCTTTTCAAGAAATGAATAATTCAATCTGGGTCATGTTATTATTAGTCAGTGAAATTATTATTAGTGGAATATTCAGGTGAAGATGAGAATATTTCATTTTCTCTTTAAATTGGAGGGGAGAGGAATGGATAATGGCAAATATATTAATGAATATACTATTTAAAAACCGTGATTTTTTTTTCTCTTTGTTGCTTTTTTATATGCTTGTGAACTATAACTTCAAAAGTATTAGCTTTGAAATCAGTCAGGAGCCTTTATCTATTAAACTCATCATTTTAATGGAGCTAATTTGGAGTGTGCGTGATATTTAGAGGAATAGAGTTGTTTTGTCAATACTCCTTCAGGATAGATACACAGAATCATAGACTTGTAGACAATCACTGGAGGAAATTTAGAGATCATGTACCAGGCAGATGAAAAAAATGCATATTTAGAGTTCTAGAGAAGGACTAAGTTTAAAATCAGGTTGTCATGGGGATAGAGGTGATGGTTGAAATTATAGAAATGGACAAGATCATCAAGGGGGAGAAGGCATCTAACAAGCACACTTAGAGGGCAGGAGAAAGATAAATTGAAGGAGGAACAGTCAGGCGCTGTGAAATAGAATCAAGAGAAATTGATATCTATACTAGGAAGGAAGGAGAGAAAGTGAATAAGGAGGGTCAAAAAAGCTGTCAACTGTGACCTCTGACATTGAAAGTTCAAAGAAGATAAGGATTGAAAAAGAACATTGAATTGGACAATTAAGAAGGCATTGATAATCTTGGAGATAAGTTTATATAGAGAGACAGAGACAATAAAGATTGGCTGAAAGAGAGGTGGTGTGGCTAGAAAGGCAATAGATGAAGATTTTTTTTTTTTTTAAGAGTTTAGTAGTAAGGTATTATCTACAGAATAATACTTTAAGGGAGTGACAGGATCCTCTCATTTGATAGGGAAATTTGCAATGTGGAAGGGATAACTCTCTATATACATACATGAATATGTATGTATACATTGTAGTATGTGACTATAGTATGTATAAATATATTATTTCTACATAAAAGCAAGATTTTGTTGTTTGTTTGTTTCAAGTATTTGCCTGGACACACAGCAATAATTAAATGAGTTTTTCTGCTAGTCTGGTTTGAGAAAACCATAAAATTTATTCAAATCTAGTACTGTGTCAACAGCAGCATGCCTCCAGTAGCAATCTTGGGAGGGTGGGGTAAAGAAAGTATTTTATATTCTCCTCAAATTTTTGTTTAAGCAGAAGAAAGAATGAAAATACATGAATAAAAACAATATTTAGGAGCCACGGGAGTGCTTTCCTTGTTCTTTATTGCTGTTTTGCATCCTAGTGAGATGTGAGATCAAAAGTATCAGATTTGAAGGCATTTGGGGGCTTTAACTTATTAAAATCATCATGTTAATGGAGCTAATTAGGAGATTTCCTATTGAGGACCAGTTGTTCTACCAACACCCCCTGACCACTGGTACTGTAGCATTATAGACTCATAGAAAATTACAATCAGAAGAGCCCTTTGAGATCTACTAGTGCAGCCCCCTCATTTTGCAGATGTAGAAATTAAAGAGCTTCCAAATGGCTTTCTGTGGACTACTCTATGGAGAATACTGCAATTGTTTAATCCTGAAATTCTAGGTAGAACAAACATTAGAGAATAATTTTGTTAAAGGAAAAAAAATATATATATATATATGCATACATACATATATATGTGTATATATATATATATATATATATATATATATCTCCAAGCTTTTCTAGGAAAGCTTTCTAGATTGCATTTCAATAACCTTTATCCTGTGATCCCCTTTAATGCTAATATATTCAGTTTGTGGAATTTTATTTTGTTCTTTTTAAAGGTCTGCTTTGTCATTTTTCTAAAGTAATAATTACTCATGGAATAGTGGATAGAAGGCTAAATCAGGAATCAGAATAAACTTGGGTTTAACTGTCACCTCTGATGTTCAGGATTTGTATGACTACAGAAAACCGCTGAAGTTCAGTTGCTTCACATATATGAGAAGCCTGGAAAAGCTGACCTGTAAGGCTCTTCCATCTCTATATTGAGGATCCTACATTACAAAGCTAACATTTAGTATCTCTGGAAATAGTTCTAAGTACTCTATACATTATCCTGGTGAAGCAAAGCATTATAGGTATTATTGTTTACATTTTATAGCTAAGGTTAAAAGAGATTAAGGTGACATATTCCTAAATGTCAGAGGTGTTATTAGAATACCAGGACAACCATTCTATCTCCCATTTTAATGTCATTTTAATTTTTTGTCATTTTAATGCTTTAATGTCATTACAATGCTTAGCACATAGTAGGGATCTAATAAATTCTTGTTTGGGGATTGCCATGTGGTACAGTCAAAAACAGTTCTAAATTTGTATTCAGAGGGTCTCCACACCACTTACTTTTGACTTAGGTAGATGAACTGGCTTTTTAGAGCACCAGAGAAAACTGTAAAATTAAAAGAAGAAACTTGATGACATCTTGCATCACTTCCAACTTTATATCCTTGATCTCTGGGGTCCTGACAATAACAACAAATTGGTATCTATTAGAGGCATTACCATTTATAAAAGTGGTTTTCATTCCATTATCATGCATTCTTCCCAATATATTTTTAAAATACATAGAGCATGTGTTATAATCCTCTTTTTAAAGAAGGAAAAAAAAAGAATGTTTTCGCCATAGAGAGATAAACAGTAACTGACTTACTGACACTCAAAAGGCTTAACTCATTTACTTAAGAACAAAATACTAGCAAATGGCAGGAGTGGAACAAGAATCTGATACCAGGTCTAGGGCCATTTCTCTTGAATTTTACCATTATGAGATTAGACTTTGTGGTCTTGAGATCACTGACAGTTTCTATACTATACTATAGTATAATATGAATATATAGACTTAATAGATCTGTAATGCTGGAGAAACTGAGGCAGGATAGAGACTAGAGAGTTATAATATTTTATTTATTGGAGAGCTTAATTGACTGGATTGGACTCTCATCTCCAAATATCCAATATGTGGGATATATATATGTGGGATTCCAGAGATTCTTTATAGGGTTTAGTGATTAAGAAGAACAAAGACAGGATGGGGAGGCAGAGTGAGCACCTGACATTCTGATAAGTTGGGAAGGTCTGGAATCATGATGTCTAAGATAGAAGATCTTTCTCCTTATCTGTATTAAACATTTACTGTTTATAACTTTAGAGTAGCTAGCCCTAAATTATATAGGAGAGGGGATGTAACAATTCAGGGAAATTGAGGTAGAATAAGTAGGGAAAATGAGGTAGAATAATCAAAGAAAACTGTGGCATAACAGAACATATTCATGATACAATCACCTTTTTTTTCACATTTAATTTAATTTTTAGTTCTACTGTGTTATGGAATTGCTTGTTTGGTTTCAAGAATAAAAATGAAATAAATTTAATTTAAAAAAATACTGACAATTACATTTTTCAAAGGTTAGCACAGCTGTCCTCCAAATAATATTTTGTCTACCACCAGCTTGTTTATTCTCCCTGAAAATAAATCCCCCTCCAAAATATTTCCTCTAACCCAACATGAAAATTGACTTACCCAAAATGAGAGTATGAGGACACCACTCTTTATAAGGGTAGTTTGTACCATATCCTTCCCTCCAACAGGAACACCTCACATTTTTGATGAATGTAGCATATCCTCCCCTACAAGAGTTCCTCTTCCCATTGGAGCATACCCTCTCCTACAAAAGAAGGACTATCTTTCCTGCCCCAGGAACATAGCCTCCCTTCTAGTAGGCATATTCTTTCCTGCTGAAATACACTCACCCCAAATGCAGAAGCAAACTTTCTAACTGGAGCAACCCCTTTTTTAATAAATATAGCTCTGTCTCTGTGTTTCCCAAATCAGAGCTTCCCTTGAGTTATACTATGTTGGTGCATATGCCTGAGATGCCAGTTCTCCTTTACTTCTTTCTCCTTCCCCTTCTTCTCCATTGCTCACTATAAAGTTCTACATTGAACTGACTCCTGTTACTTTATATATTATTCACTATACCAGAACTCATAATAGGTTTATTTTTCCTGAGGTTTCTGGTAAGCTTCCCCCTCCTCCCACTTTCTTTACATATTGTTTAGATAAGGACTTAACCTATTTACAACTATACCTACACTACGGGAGTATGAAAGAGTGAACCCATTTGTAGAAAGCAAAGACCAATTGGAGAACCCATTACCCTCCCACTACATTTTAGGACTTTCTCAAAATGCTCACTAAATGAATGATCCATTCATTAAAGAGTAATAAACATAAGAATGTTAACACCCTTTGGGGTAAGAATTGTTTCATTTATCATTATTTGCATCTCCAGTACTTATCATAGCTCCTGACACATTGAAGACTCATAATATATTTTTGTCAATTTAATAATAAGTTTTTAAAACAACCAAAATTTATATAAGGCTTTAAAGTTTGCAAATTAGTTTTCATCTTTTATCTCAATGAGTAAATGTGAAAAAATGAAAGGAAGGAAGGAATGAAGAAATTAATTAGTTCCAGACCAGTAAGTTAGATGCATCTCAAATAGATTTTAAATTTCTAAAGGTATAAATCACATATTGTTTTGTATTCACATAGTAGTGATCTGCCCAAAGTAAATGCCCAGTTGGTAGTTATTTTCTAACATATCTGGACAACTGGATAAGAGAAGAAGAGGAGAGGGAGATCAAGGAAACAGAAATGAAGACAGAGAAGAAAGAGAAGAAAAAGAAGAAGGAGGAAGAGTAGAAAAAGAAGAAGATGGTGATGATGATGATGATGATGATGATGATGATGATGATGATGATCCCTCTTCTAATTATACTCTCTGCCTATGGATCTAATTATAAAATTACAAGGTTTTCCTTTGTTGTGCTACAGTTCCTTTTTATTGCCTGCTTCAGTTTCCCTTATTGTCCTGCCTCAGTTTTCCTGGTTGCAACCCCCCTTTTCTGGTCATTAGAACTGAGATAATTAGGGCTGTGGAGATCTGACATTCCAAAAGATAAGACTCCAGATGTCCTATCTCAGATACCTAATTGGCAATGTTTATACTCTAAGTTTCAGACTTCCTGGCTCTAGTTGGATACTTCCTTAACTCCCACTTAATAAGAATTTATGGTCCTACCTCCCAACCTGTCAGAACCAGATTGATGGTCCCTGCCTGGAGATTTCTGCTCACCAGAGTTTGGACTCCACCCCTCTTTGTGTACCTGAGCTTGGAGCTTGTATGTATTTCATTGAGAACTCATCTTGGTCTCTGGATGTTTTGGACATCAGCCCTGGGGGTAATATGCTCTCAGCACAATTTCTCCCTCTCAAAAATCCAAATAAAATAGTAAAAACTCTCTAATCTCCATCTTGCCTCAGTTTTTCCAGCATTATGCCTTGAAATGTTTGATTATCAAGCTTAAAAATCTAATAACCTATTATTGGCTCACTGGATTTTTCTTATACAACTAATTTCACTTAATCATTAGGATCCCAAAGAGTTGTAAGACAGGTAGATGTCTAGGATATTTTTATAAATATGGAATGCTCCTGAATGTTACACAAGGCTAATTTTCTTCATATGGATTTGTTTGCTTTCATGTTTTCATTTTTGCCTCCATTCTGTTGAGGACAATAGCTTTTGGACAGAAATTCCTCTGTCCCAAGAGTCTTGAAGAAAAAAAAAAATTGATGAAGAAATGAGGAAATTTTGATTTATTAAAATGGGAAGATATTGTGTGCTTTCTTTGTGTTTTTTTTTTTTCCCTTTTGTTCTAAACGATGAAAATAGAAGACAGACAGTAATTAGCTTATTTCTACATCTCAGCTCAGCCAGGCAGTCTGGACACCTGAAAAAAAAGATGTGACAGTATTTTTTTTTTCTTTTGAAATATCCTGCATCATTTCTCCCTACAATCTACTCAATGAAATAAATTCTATAATCTGTGTCATGATTTTCCTTAAACTTGTCAGGGTTTTTAACTTGCAACATATTCTTTTGTTCTATGGCCTTCATAGGCATGTCGGAATTAGCTCATCCTCTGAAAATAAAATGTTTTGAATTCTAATTCCCTCCTGGACATCCAAGAACAGGAAATGATGCCACTAACTGAATATAAACTACTCACTACCAGTTATGACAATTTCTCCAGAGGTTTGTGTTAGAAAGAAAAATTCGATTTTCCCTATTTGTGGTCAGAGGATATTTGAGCAACTATCATTATTTTTGACATGTTTTAAAACATACAACATCCCCATTAAGTTTGCTGCCTATGTCAGAATGCCTGACCTAGTGCTTGACAACCCTTCTCTGATTAAACAACTTTTGTTGCCTGGTAATTGGGATGTAGTAATTGACCTATAAGAATCACTACTCATGTTTTTTATATCTTAATCACCTAAGGTCCAAGGATGAGTGCTAAAGCTGAGAGAAAAATGTTTTATTGGTCTGAATATAGCCTAATTACCTCTAAAATAAGATAATTTCAATAGGCAACAACTTTTTGGGGAATGGGGATGGGTGAGGCAATTGGGATTAAGTGACTTGCCCACTGTCATACAGCTAATAAGTGTCTGAAGCCAAGTTTGAACTCAGATCTTTCTGACTCCAGAAGTGGTGCCCTATTCACTGTAAAACCTAACTGTCCCTAAGATAACTTTAAAAGAAATTAGTATCATACACAGTGTTAGGGGAAGCTAGATGGTGCCATACACACAGAGCACTGAGGCTGAAGTCAGGAAGATTCATCTTCCTATGTTCAAATCCAGCCTCAGACATTTACTAGCTGTGTGACCCTGGACAAGTCACTTAATCTTGTTTGCCTCAGTTTCCTCATCTGTAAAATGAACTGGAGAAGGAAATAATAAACTACTCCAGTATCTCTGCCAAGAAAACTCCAAATGGGGTCAGGAAGTGCTGGGCATGACTGAAAAATAACAAAAATAGACTGTTACACTTTAATGCAGATAGACCTGAATTTCAATCCTTCCTTAAACATTTACTAGCTGTTAGATCTGAATTATTTTGCTTCATTGATCTCAGCCTCAGTTTTCTCTACTGTAAAACGGGGATAACAATAGCTCCTACCTCACCAGGATGGTTTTAAAGCTAAAAACTTCACAAAGATTTTTGAAACATTTTGTATATACATGTGTATCAACATATATTTCCACATTTACATAGCTCTGTGTGTGTGTGTGTGTGTGTGTGTGTGTGTGTGTGTGTGTGTGTGTGTATAGGCTGGCTTTTGTCCTTCATTATGGAAGAAGGCCAAAATGCCATCACTATGTTAAAGTTAAGTTACAGGGTGTTCAACTGGCTGATCAAACCAATACAAGCTCAGAGTACTCTGCCACAGGTCAGACACAAATAGTCCATGTGAACATTTGGGGTAGCTTCTCTAATTCTGTGCATGTCACATTTCTTTTGGGTAATTCAATTCTGCTTTGCCCATCTCCGATGAGGACACATCATGCTGGGCAGTCCTGTGCACGTGTTTCCCATGTACACAATTAAAGTTCTTAAGAGAGACCTTGAGAGAGTCCTTGTATCATTTTTTTCTGACCATGTTATGAGGACTTGCTCTGTGTGAGTTCTCCATAAAATAATTTTTTTGCAAGTGCACATTTGGCATTGGAACAATTTGGCCAGCCCAATGGAGTTGTGCTCTCTGCAGAAGAGTTGGAATCCTTGGCAGTTTAGTTAGAGAAAGAACCTCTGTCTGATATCTTATCCTGCCTGGTGAATGTCAGAATCTTCCTAAGATAATTTAAATAGAAGCAGTTCAGTTTCCTGCCATGGTGCTGGTATACAGGTTTCACAGCCATACAACAATTAGTTCAGCACAATAGCTCTGTAGACCTTCAGTTTGATAGTCACTCAAATACCTTTTCTCTCCCACACTTTCCTTTTCTATACAACCTATATTTACTATTTATTTTACATTTTTTTCCAATTCAAATCAATGTTTTTCATTTTTATCATCACCACCCTCTTTGTTTTTAAAACTTTTATTGTCATTCTCTTACTGATTGCAATTAAAGAAGGAATCTAGACTGATGGGGGTTGGGGAAATGTGCTGATTCTGTTTAGACCAGTATTCTATTCAACTCGATTGCTCTCTTAAGTTAACAATAATGCATGTGAGATTTTTGTTTACTAAATGAAACATATTTTAAGACATAACAACAATGTATTTCTAAAAGTCTTCATGAAGTTCTAAACTTTACCAGCTTAAAATGTCATGAATTCTTTTGGAATACCCTGTACTTCAGTTACATAGTTAAGGGAGTAGGGGTAATGGTGGGTGGTAAATTCACAATAAGAAAAAAAAAAAAAAAAAGAATAGGAAAAAATTAAGCACTGTGTTCTTCTGGCCTATTACTTTCCACAACTCAAAATATCCCTTCTTCTATCCCAACACCCATTCCATCTAACAACTAGTAAACCCTCATTCCTACTTCCATGACCTGTTACTGCAAACCCAACACAAATTGATGTCACCTTCTCTATCAACACTTAAAGTCTCTTTATATTCAGCTTCTATTCTCTAAAATTTCTAATCCCTGAATCTGCTTTCTCCTTCTCAACATCTCATTCCTTTTCCCTTGCAATTTAAATTGCCATTTTCTCATGCCTAAGCATATCTTGGCAGGTGACCTAATTTACCAGAACTTTGACCTCCTTCTGGTTCTTTATCCATATTTAGCCTGGGAGGACACTGCCAGAGGGAAATGGTACATTGATAGTAAGAGGAAAATGATCTTGCTATGCTCTTTCTGTGAGCTTACCACCATGATAAACTAACGTAAGGATGCACTTTGAATTATTTCACTTCATTTTAAGTCCAAGTATGCATGTTGTGGTATTTTAGATATTGACAGCAATTGATGCTTAATTAAATTGGACCCCTCTCAAAATTTTAAATTTTAAAATTAAATCCTGCATCTGTAGACTGGAGTTTACCTATCCATAATCTTCATTATGTACTAGTTAAGTCATAAGGTTTTCTCATTGAATCTTGCTAACCTTGCTGAAGTTTTCAATCAAGCTATAGACTGGATATTTTCTTTGTGATTTTTAGTTTTAGGTCCCCTAGCTTTTAAACAGAAATATTCAGGTAAATGTTTAACAACTAGCTTTCCCCAAAAATGTATGTACATGATACATTTGATTTTTAATCTGTATTATTAGCATTATTTCCATTATTTTCTTAAGACAACAATCGACAAAACAATAAATCAAGCCCTGATTTATAGTGATTATTGATTTCACAAACCAGATTGAAATACGGTAGACCATTGCTAGTGTAGTTATATTAACCTATACCATTAATTGAGAGCAGAGGCAACATTGGGTATAAGACTGAAGTTTTATTACCCTTACATATCCATCATGGAACTGGCTCTCAGCATCTAGGGAGGTCCATGGCTAAGCTAGAATTCAAGCCTAAGCACTTCCAGAGAGCAGGAAACACAACTAAAAGTCATATGCTCTTGAAATATCTACACTTTAGTGCAGGGAAGAATCACATTTCATTAGTGAAGTGGAATTTTATTATAATAGGTATATTAATCCGATGTGCTAATGTCTGAAGCATGAAAGAATTAGAAAGTTAATGAAATTTTTGTTCTGTTAATATGTATCTTCTTATATTAAGAAAACAGGATACTGAAGCTAGTGAAAGTTTTGGCTGACACTTGCTCCCTTATGTAAAACATAAGATGCAGAGTTAATTCAGATGTCCTTGTAGAACTCTACCAGGACATTTGCATTTCCTGATCTCTTTGCAGGCTAGGCAAAGGATTTTTATTAAGCCATTACCTTTGGGATGAGAAGTATAATTCATGAATTTGTTATTTGCTCTTTCTGGTTGTAGTCATTAGCCAGCTTTGGGTCCTTAATAGTAGCAAGTATATTGCTAGAGGTAAAACTCACCTTTGGGGCACAGTGAAAGGCCAGGGATGAAAGGATATAAGAAATTGGAATTTAGGGCCTTTTGGGTAGTTGTTCATTCCTCCTCCTCTGGCAAGAATTGTTCTGATGTGTAAGGTGAAAATGGCAGAAAGAGTTGTGTTCTGAAGGACAGTTGTTTTCAACTGCTTTCCAGGCAAAAGAAAATAGTTGTGAAGACTTCAGCTGTAAATCTACTCTAATCACTTAATAATCATAATAAAAATTAAAATGCAAACCCAAATCAGGGGAAAACTCTTTAGAAATGTTAAGAAGATTCGCTATTACATACAGAGCCATATTTTTTTTTCCTTTAATGTGGTACAAAAAATACTTCTCCAGTAATAATCCCTTTCATGGTCGCTTTCAAAGGGTCTTATGATATGTTAGAAAGAATATTGGGTCCCAGAACATTAAGGCTGCAGTTCAAATCATTTTTCTGTCATTTATTGATGAGAAGTGTGCCATTTGATTGAAATTCTTAGAGCCTCAGTTTCCTCATCTGTAAAATAAAAAGCAGTTGGGCTAGAAGACTTATGGGATTTTTTACAACTCTAAATATATTATCCTATTACATTTCCTTTTGCATAGTAAAGTAATAATAATGACTTGTATTTAAAAAATCATTTAAGGCTTGAAAAAATTTTAAATTGCTATTTTATTTGTTAAAATGACCCTGTAGTTTTTCTTATTTTATAGATGAAGCATCTGTGACTGGAAAGGATGAAAATCATTTGCCAAAGGTCATAGAGTTACGGTTTGAGGCAGGATTTGAACTTGGTTCTTTCCAACTCTATATCTACTCTTTTGTCCATTACAACCCAAGTTGCATCTGAAAGACAAGAAAATAATAACATTGCTATTAAATCAGAATATTTAACTACAATGGCATTGATGACTTATGCTAAATAAGGATAGGATGAACATATGTTATATACCTAGGGATATAACATGATAAGTTAGGTACTGGTAAGGATATAAAACTATAAGACATTCCAAGCACCAATGTGGCACAATGGGAGAGATCAAAATAAGTGTGTTGGACAAGACTGAACTTTGACTTTCCCATTCTTATTGTCCTCTCATGGATTTTTCTCATTTATTACTGTCCTTGCTCAGGGTAGCTAAGTAGCACAGTGAATATAGTAGACCTGAAATCAGGAAGACTTTAATTTAAGTGTGGTTTCAGATACTCACTAGCTATATGATCCTAGACAATTCACTCAAACTCCACTTTAAGGTTGTTGAAAACCAAGTAAGATATTATATATATATATATGGGAAACTTAACACAGTGCCTGACACATAACAGGTACTTTGTAAAGCTTATTCCTTTTCCCAGTGCAACTTACAATCTAATTAGGGAAGCAAAACAGTTCACACAAAAATAATTAGAAACAATAAAGTGTTGTCAAGTTGTCTACTATTGCTTATAAGGACAATAGTACATCAGAAGAGGAAAAATTTATTGTGGACTAGAGTAGTTGTAGGCAAGTTTTCAAAGAAAAAGTGGAACTTGAACCAAGACTGGAAGGAAAGAAAGGATTTGAATACAGAAAAGAATGAAAAAAAAATCCCAAATTGAGATGAGAATGAATGAATCTGATGCACATTTTGGAAGCAGTAAGGAGAAGAGGCAGACAGATAAAGTTGAAATTAGAGTGAGGTAAATGGAAATTAGTTCTTGGTGCTAAATTTAAAGGGAATGAGGACCCTTGCAGCTTCAGTCCTTTAGAAGTATTGCCTGAGATTAGCATCAAATTAACAAAGATAATTTTTTTTTTTTAATTTCCCTTTTCTTTTTTTCTTTTTATTTTTGGTTCCAAATTCTCTCCCTTAACTTCCTTCTCTACCTAATTAGAAGGTAAAAACTATGATAGCCATTATGTATTCAGTTGCCAACTCTTTATCAACACAAAAAGAATTGCTCTAAACAGTTTTGTACATATTGATCTGTTTCTTTTTTCTATAATGTCTTTGTGACAAATCTGAAACTGTTATTCATGGCTCAAGGGTTATACCCAGTTTTATTTGTATTTGGGGCATAGATTTGAATTCTTCAGAATTCTTCTTCAGAATAGGTAGACTAGTTCATAATTTCAGCAACAGCATAGTAGCATACGATTTTTCTCCATTCCCTCTGGCTTTTATACTTTTCTTTTCAGTCATTTTAGCCAATCTGCTGGATATAAGGTAAAACAGAAAAGTATTGGGTGGTGAGCTGGACTTTTCTCCCTCTCTATCACATACACACACACACACACACACACACACACACACACACACATGTCCCTAGAAGTGACTGTGTATTGAGGAATCCTCTGCTCCACTCAGTTTATGATACTTCCCCAAAGCAAAAATTTTCAAGTCTTAGCTCTGTTGAGTAAGAGTTTGACAATCACTTAGAAATAGGGTAGGGCCAGATAAGAGCAGACTAAGAAAATAAGGCAGAAGAGTATAAACTAGCTACCATTAGTAAGAGGAAAATGAAGTATTTTGTTGTATATCAGTATTTAAATTAACCCTTTAAAATTGTAAGTTCTTCTCCTATATATATATATATATATATATATATATATATATATATATATATATATATATAAAATTTCCACAGAGGCCTACTTATGAGATACTATGGATTCTCTATGGCAGGTTATTATAATGCATTATAGCATGCAATGCAAGTTCATACAATTTATAGAGGGTTTCTATTTCTTTGAATTCATTTAGTGAAACCTGTTTAAGATTGTAACTCTGAAAAACTACTCAAATTATAAAGAAGTAATATTCCTTTCACTCTACAATGGTGGCCAGAATATCTATTTATAAAAATAATGTGGTTTTACCCTGACCTCAACTTGAGATCTTAAACTTAAGAGAAAATAAAAATCCCAACATTACCCATCATGATATTTATTATACATAATGTCCTTGTTCATATAAAGGATACAAAAACAATTAACCTTAACTGTATGAAGCTATAAAATTTCTTTCTTTCTTTCTTTTTTTTTTTTTTTTGTGGTAGGTAGAATAGGCTAGAATTAGGCCTATTTCATTGTGTAGAGAATTTCCAGTGAAAAATTCTCTTCTACCAATACAAGATATCTGTTTCTTTATAAATTATAGCCTTAAAGAATTATTTGAGTCACTGAGGAATGAAGTGACTTACTCAGCATCACATAACCAATGTATATCAGAGGGGATAAATTAAACTCAGGTCTGCTTGGTACTGAATCCCATAGCTGTTTTGATATTTTCTATACATACCTGGAGATTAAACATAATTTACTGTTTTGTTGACTTGTTATGAGAAATGACTAATAAAAATGAGATAGAGAATGTTAAAACATAAAATATTCCTTAAATAGCATAAAAATGCTAAATAATTATTTTCGCAACAACATGAGAATTCTAAATCACAGTAACATTTTTTTTTTTTGAATGACTTTGGTGCTAAAGCAAGGCCAGCAGTGAAAGGAGAAGAATGGACTGAGGTGTTTAACTTTATAATTTAACCTGTATTCAGTTGTCATCAGGACAGCTCATCTCTAATTCAAATGTAGAAAAAGATTACCTTATAAATCTTGGTAACAACAAACAGGAGGGAGGGTAAGAAAACTGAATACCATACTATTTGACAAGATAGATGCACTTCAATTGGAATTGGAATATTCATGCATTCTAAATCAGCACAGAATTTTTTTTCTTTCTTTAAAGTCATATCGAGTAAGTAGTAAGCAATGACCACATAAAATTCAAAGAGCCACAGGAAATAATATTGGTTAATTTCCTATACTAACAATGATTTTATAACAATGATGGAAATCTGCAGCTTGCTGATGTCACATACAGGAATATTTGAACAGCTGTTCTTGAAGCTCCTAAGAACTGAAATGGCAGCCCAAAATAATATGGAATGGTGGAAAGATCACCTTACCTGAAATCCAAAAGCCCTGGATTCCCATCTTAGCTTATCCATTTATTACTTATCTTTACCTTGGGCAATGCATTTTCTCCCAAGGATTTTATTATCTTAAATGTAAAATGAAGATTTTCAACTACATGATACATGACATTTCTTCAAACTTTATATGTATATGACAAGTGTAAAAACACTTTTGTTACCTAAAAATAGATTTGTATGCATACACACACATATATATATGCATATATGTGTGTATGTATATATGTATCATCCAAAAAAGAGTTCTACAAGGTCACTAACAAAGACAAGTGAATTTGCAGTGTGAAACTATATAACTTTTAAACTCTTTGTCTTTTCATCTCTAAAATATGCTATTGGTGGTAATTTGCAGAGTAGAGGTATTCTGACTGGGTTAGAATACAATAATTTACTTGGGGGATCTTTCCATGTCTAGAAAAGTTCATTCATGTTGATGTGTTTTCCAGTCAAACCATTACAATTACTCTATAAATACAACCTTTGGAGATGATGTAAGAGGAAGAAGGACAGGCTGATGTATGTGTGTGTGTGTGTGTGTGTGTGTGTATACATATGTATATGTATATATGTCAGCCTGTCCTTCTTCCTTTTACACACACACACACACACACACACACACAAATATATATACTTCTAGTCAAAGGAGGACACTCTATCTTGTCACTGAGAGGCAAAAATTCCCAGGACCCATCCTGATTTATAAAGAGTCCCTAGTGGTCAAGAATTGTACATATATCCAGTCTCCAGTTGTATTGGCAGTTTGGGGCAAACAGAAGACTTCTCATTAGCTTATATTCATCAGCTCAGCTAATATACTTGGTCAGGCAGGAGAAATTCAGCTGAGAACATAAGAGCAACTGAATAGGTTTCTAGATTCCCTGACCTGATCTGGGAACAGCCACTTCTTGATCATATGGAGAGCTCTGTGTGTATCTTTTTTTTTTTTTTTTAACCAATTAGACTCTGATGTAGTAATACTATGACTTTTCATATCATACATGTGCATAGTATTTCTGGACAACAAAGAAACTATTCAATTTAGGACAAAATCTGATAAGATCAAATCAACAATATAAATCTAGTAGTCAAAAAGGTTAGCAAAAAAATTAGGCTCCAATGAGAGGCAAAGATAGGGATGTAATTTGTATTTCATATCCCCATCAAACCATATCTGGAATATTTTGTTCAGTCCATTGTGTCAAATTTTAACAATAGCTAATATTTGTAGAGGGCCAGAACTTTGGAAAAGTCTACTTGAAACAAGATTCTTACAACAAGGTGTTAACTCAGTGGAATTGATGAGATGATGGTTCTTTAGTATACATCTACTTAGTACTTAGCATGGTGATGTAAAGGTTTTCTAGTTCACACACAATCAATATGCTGTCATGATGTAATTACAATAAGGTATTCAAAGGGTAAGAAGACTGGAAATGAGACATTCCATCTTTGACCATCCTCCTCCTGGTGGCTTTCCTGCCTCCAGCACTCCTTCACTAAGATCAAGAGTGAGTCAATCTGAGTCAGACACACTGTGGAAGAGACTCCAAGTGAAGGAGAGTGTGAGAATGAGTGTGTTCTAGCTAGATATCAGACTCGAGACTCAAGAATAAAGAATTTAGATTCTATTCCTGATTATCCTTGTGGTGGCTATCCTGCTGTGACCAAGGTATGTCCAGAGGTCCTCAGAAAGCTAGCCTGGATATTACAAATATTTGTCTAATTTTCTAAGTTTTTCCAATATACATTGCATATATTATCTAAGATAATCCTTACAAATGCTATTTATCATCCCTTTTAATAAATGAGGAAACTGAGGCAGACAGCACAGTTAAGTGAGTTGGCCCAAGTATCATAGCCTCTAAGCATTTGCGGCTATATTTGAATTCAGAATTTCCTAATTGTAGTTCTAGTTTTCTATTCATTGTACTACCTAGCCATCTCTAGGAAGGATAGTGACAAACTCAAAAACATCTATAAGAAGACAAGATTGGCAAAAATCAGAGTTGAATTGGACCTTAGAGGTGATCAACTTTAATCTAACTTAATCATTTTAAGGATGAAGCCTAAGAGAACAAGTGTCTTGTCTGAATTCATATATGTTGTCAGTGGAAGAATTGTGATTTGCATCCAAAGTAACTGGCTAAAAGGCAGCTGGGGGAACAGTACAATGGGCTTAGAGAAAGACTCATCCTCATGAGTTTAAATCTGACTTTAGATATTATCTAGCTGTCTGGCCATGAGCAAATTACTTAACACTTTTTGCTTCAGTTTCCTCATTTGTAGAATTAATTAAACAAGGGTATGGCAGACCATTTTCATATCTGCCAAGAAAATTCCAAAATGGGGTCATGAAGAGTCAGACAACTGAAAAGACTGAGCAACAACAACATCTGGTTATTAAATCTTTCAATATTACCACTATACCATGCTGCTTCCTATTTATATCTTTATCATTGCTAACTTATACATGTCATTATATATTCATAAACTTTAAGAAAAGTAATCAAACCAGGATTTGAACTCTGGACTTCTGGCTCCAAATCTAAAGTTTACCTTTTACCAGTATGTTTCCACTACACTGATCTAAGGTATACTGATATCTTGGATCACCTGTTATGACAATGGCCATATTTAGATTGTTATCTTAAAACCACAAACTCAATATGTGACTATATGTATGCATATATATTTATATGTGTGTATGTATGTATATATATATATATATATATATATATATATATATATATATATATATAATTTGTTATGAAAGGCTAATAGGTCAGGTAGTTAATTGGTCATAGCTAGCTATAAAGTGAACAATTTTATATTAGAAAACTTGGAGTATATAAAACTTACTTGCTCATTCAGTTAGGTCATTTTTTGGACAAATATAAATATATATATATATTTGAAAAATTTAGAAAAAGGAAATGGATATATTACTACTGGGTTTAGACTTCACTGAAGTTAATATAAAAGAAACTTACTTAGATGTATAAATGCTACTAGTCTGAAATGTAGAAGTAGCTGAACAAATTTTTACTGTATTTACAGTGACCACACAGCCTGGGTATTCTGGAACAGTACCAACTTCAACATTGATTTACTGCAATAACAAGGCAATAAGAGCAGTGAAGAATCCCTTGTCAAACCATGTGTCCCAATTTTTAGTTTCAAAAATATCATCACTATAACCAGATTCAATGCTACCCAGAAAAATTTTGCTGAGTTGTCAGAACCATGTCACAAATTCAAGGCTGGGGAAAAAGGGAGGGGGGTAGGAGTGGGAGGTGTTCAGTAAATAAAATACATCAGGGACAGATATCTTTTACTCATAGAGACAATGTATTTTAAGAGCCAAACTAGCAGCCAAATATTCCCTCATAGCCACTGACAATTTGAATCATGCTCTGAAGGTTATGTACAATATCACCAGTTAGCATATGCTGTACATTCTAATATCACCCTTTTACATAATAGTTCTAAATGCCAAGATAGAATATAATGTAGTGGCTTGAGGGCTTAGAGACAGGAAGAACTTGGCTAAAGTCCAACTGTATCACCATGGGTAAGTCATTTAGCCTGGAGAACTCTCACATGTTGGAAATCCCAGGCAATACATCTACTGAGGAAATTGATACTCAAATACATAAACCAATGCAAACTCTCTCTGTGTGTCTTTTGTCTTTGTTTTTCTCTTTATCTCTTTGCCTCTCTTTCTCTGTGTGTGTGTGTTTTAGTATGTGTGTGTCTCTATCTCCTTCTCCCTCTCTGATTCTCTCTCACAAAGGTACCCAGACACACACACAGAACCCATCATCCTCCATAAAATATTCCATGCCTGATTCCTTCCTTATTTTATATCATATTGAGGGATTGTCCAGTAGAGGAGTAAATACTAAGTTTATATTATTTCAGCTTTTATTTAGGCTTTCCCATATTTAAAAATATATATATCAGCTATATCTATCTCTGAGGGCATGTTTGTGGATAGACTGCCAGGCCTAGAGTCAGGAAGATCTGAATTCAAATCCAGTCTCAGATGCTTACTGGCTGTAAGACCCTGGGCAAGTCACTTAACCCTCAGTTGCCTCAGTTGCAGATGGAAATGGCAAACTACTTCAGTTTCTTTGTCAAAAAACTCCATAAAAAAAAAAAAAGATCATAAAAAGTCAGATAAACTGATAGCAATAAACAACAAGAAATGTTTTAATTTTTGCAAATAGATTTTAGGTTGTCTAAAGATTTAGATCACATTTTCTTATTCTCAATATGGAGGAAATATAATATAGTGGATAGAGAGCTGGTCTTAGAGTCAGAAAAAAAACAACTGATTTCAATTATAACTTTTTAACACAATTTGACTATGTGACTCTTTGTAAACCCATCAATCTCTTTAGGAAACTTTCTAAGACTTTTAGTTGTAAGGAAAGTGTTAACCTGAAATAATAGAGGGAATCCCCTTGAATAAAATTACAGGTGCAATCCCCATCCCTATCCTATTTTTAAATAGAAACCAGTACACTATACTGTTGGCCATTTCCAGATCTGTTCCTTTGAAGAAGCTTTGCTGAATTCCTGGAATGTGCACCTTCCTCACCTTTATCTCTAAGAATCATTGGCTTCCTTCAGATCACAGCTTAGCTGTCACCACCTACATGCTGATTCTTGTGATCCAATCTATCCTATCCACCTATTAATGCCCTCTGTTTTGAAATTAGTTTTATTATTCTTATATACCTTATATTCACTTATCTCTGGATGTCACATTCCAAAAGGACATGTGAGTTCCTTGAATTCAAGAGCTTTTTAATCAGCCCCCCTTTTTTCTTTTGACATACAGTAGGCATTTAATATTTGTTGTTGAATTGAATGAGTTTTGTGTACAGTCCTAATACTGCCTTGTAGATACAAATGCAACAAATTGTGTTTGAATAAAGAAGGCTTTGTAACATAACACTTTTCCAAATTCCTGTTCAATTAGTAATCTGTTTAGTAGTCTATTACTACCTGTGATTTTGAGGGGAAGGGTTGGCTAGCAATGCCTGGTAGAAAAAATTAGTTTTGTCATGCAGTTTGGCAACTTTCTTGCAACTTTATAGTCAAAAACAATAGCTCAGTAATATCAAGATGATAAGCAATTTATCCAGTAGTTGATTTTGTACCCCAAAAGATCGGAGATTAGGGAAAGAGCAAAAGCAGAGTAAGGAATTTAAGTTATGGTATCTATACAAATATAGATTTTAACACAAATTTTAAAATTAGTTTTAATTTTCTTTTCAAAGTATTGCTTATAATATCTCCCAAAGTCACCAATATGATTTTGTTTGATTTCTGGCAAGGTAAACAGTTGGCTTTTGAGGTTGTCTAGAGCAGGAAAATGATCTCAACTTTGAAGCCCTTTTGAATTATATGTTCATTCGTTTTTCGTTTTTCCAAATGCCTATAAGCATCTTTTTTTTTCAGGCAAAAGTATCTGAATTATTGTAGACTGCTAATACAGGATTGCATTTATACAGGCTGATATTTGTTTGCTGAAGATTCTAACCCAGAGAGTGTTGTACTTATATGAGTTATTCTTTTTAAGCCTATGTGGTATTAGCTGTTAAGATACAAAGTTCTTTTCTCATGATAGTCACATGAAATAGCTCATTTAGGTAATTCCCACTTTTTCAAAGAAGAAATCTAAAGCTCAGAAAAGTTGAATTATTTTCCCCAAATCACACAGCTAGTAAATATGGGTACCAGTCTTCTTACTCTGAATACATTAATCTTTCTAACAAAAAATTCCATGCTTCCTATATACCATGATACATGATAATGATACCTTACTGTTTCTAATGTTAGAATTGAAGATGACAAGGATATATCCTTCAAGCCAACTGAGATAATATGTTGTTCTAAAATGAAGATAGAAACAATTGATGAATTCATTATTTATTTGTTCTTTTGTTTATTTATTAAATTGCTTATTCATTCCTTCATTTATTTGTATATTCTTAAAAGAATTCCTAGATGAGGAAATTAATTCTACCACACAGATTGGCAACTTCTTTGCAAACTTATTTCCATAAACAGTTGCCCAGATCAGTGGTATAAGTGATTTGACCAGCGACTTGCCTAAAAGAAACATGGAAACTATTGAAATGAAAAAGCTATACTTCAGACCCCCAGAGAACAGAAACTGGATTGAATTTATTCTATATAATACTAACACAAATCAAAGGTATAAAGCTCTAACTTTAGAGAAGCTACTGTCTTTAAATATTTTATATGGCAGCTCTTGTTCTCTTTTTCTTAGAAAGAAATAAAAATGATGGTGATACTGTGGTAGTGGTGGTGGCAGCAGTAACTGTCTGTGGAGACAGAAGCAACAGCCAACTTGGAATTCAGAAAGTGTTTATACAATTCACATTTCCCTTAAAGAACTCATGAATCCATGCAATAGCTTTTCCTTTAGCAGAGCAGTACTGATCATTCAATACTTTACAAAAAAGGTATCAAACTTCCCATGCTCTAGCCAAACTAGATTAAGATGCAATTGAAAAATATTTAACAAAACAAATAAAAATTACATATATATAATATTTACACACATATGCATGTATAAATATATATATTAATATACATTTTCTACATTTATATACTTTCTGCAGGAATCTTTTGCTGGTTTATAAGCACCTGTTTCTATTTGAGGTTGACAAAACTACTTTACAATGTCAGCCATGAGGAGGCTGACAATATATTCCTGTTCTCAACATGGATGCAAATATGAGAGACAGCCAAATAAATCCAAACCACCTCAGATCAAAATAGTACAAGGCAATATATCTCTATTGGAAAAAAAAAAAGCTATTTGGTGAAAACATTTGCTAAATATTTTGTCATGGTAGTTAAAATGTGGGTTTATGGATTTTCCACTTTTATAGAAAGATCCCAAAAGAAATCATAATTTTCCTTGTATTTTTCCTCTTATTGAATGTAAATCTACAAAAACTGCAAAATATTATTCCTTCAAGAATCTTTTTTCAAACACAATCCTTTCCTGGGCATTTTTATATATTTTTATAACTGGAGTTCTTTTTGTTTCTTCATTTTTATTTACACAAAGTATATAAAATATAAATATTTATTTATTTATTAAAGTTCAATCCCCTCCTTTCTCTTTAATTTTTCTGTTATAATGAAAGATCATGATATACATATATATGTGTGAATCACACATATATATATATAACATACATATGTATGTAAATGTATATATATGCATCTATATATATATATATACATATATATATACACACACACATATATATTACATATGATTTTTGACCATGGTCTTATAGTCTAATACCATAAATATCAGGAAGGAGAAGATGAAAAACTCCCAAGTTTTTTACAGCATACAAATAAATATTATACATAAGCAAGTTCAATCCTATATTGCACATGACAATACTGGGTTCTCATAGATTCCCTGGCTTTATTCCCTAGGCAATTTCTTGTTTTTCTTCAGACAAGCATTCTCCACATAGTGCATTACTGTTTACATCAAATCTGCTTTAATTTTAAGTGGCTATTCCTTAATGCTAGGTACAGTGAATAGAAAACAGGACTTAGTTAGAAAGACCTGAGTTCAAATCTTACCTCACAGACAATTCACTTTCCCTAAAACTAAAATGTGGATTTTGCTGGCACATATCTCACAGGACTTTTATGAGAATCAAATAATAATATAACATGTAAAGTGCTTTTCAAATCTCAAAGTACCTTATCTGCTGGCTATTACTATTATTTCTTCCCTTTACTATCTTTTAACTTTCATAAGTTCTCTTATATTCTACTTGTTATAATGAATGCTTATCATTGGTAACTGGTAATTGGTAATTATCATTACCAAAATGTCTTACTTAAATCCCTACTATCTGTTTTGATGACTTTTCAAATATATATATTTTTAAGAAAAAATCACTACTACTATCTCTGCCCTAAGTAATTAATAATAATCTCTAGCTTTTATATACCATTTTATCATTTGCAAAATATAGTTTACATTTCCAAAAATTTAACAATTCAATCTTGTTTTATGCTCACAACAACCTTAGTTGCTATCATCTCCATTTTATAGATGAAGAAACTGCGGTAGACAGGGATAAAGCGACTTGCCCAAGTCATACAACTAATTGTTATATAAGACAGGACGTAAATTCATTTTTCCTGATTCCAAGACTAGTGTAAAATCAATGATTTTTCCAATAAAAGAAATTTCAAATAGTTATTGAAATTCAATAATTTTGATTAGGCACTGAAATCTATTTCAATTCAACAGATATTAAAAATCAAAACATTCTGGTTGGCTTGGGTTGTTCAAGGAGATGACACAGATCTTAACATCCAGGGGTTTAAAAATCCAATAAGGAAGGACAAGTAAAATACAAAAGTAATTGCTACAGAGAGAGTAAAAAAAGAAAAGAGGAGAAACCCAGCCAATGTTCTATGAGACCATGGAGAATGGAAAGATTACTTTTAAGTATGAACTCACAAGGAGGGAACAGAGAGGACTTCATGTGGATATGGCATCTGAGGTTCTTGAAGGAAAAGAAGAATTTCAACAGATTTTTTAAGACAGTAGAATTGAATATTTTGGGAAAAGTCCTTTTAAAATAACAAAGCAGCATTTTTTCCCCAGAATTATAAGATAGAATGACAATTAATAAGAAGTGAACATAGAGCTCCAAACTATTTAAATCAATCGATGTTTTTATTAAAAAGCTGTAGGCATTTAGTAAAAAAGTGTCTCATTTGCTTGCTGGTTACATAAGCTCCAGTTAGGAAATTTCCCTTGCACTGAATGTATTCAAGGTGAAGATGAAGTGCATTTTCATACTAAGCAAAGCCTATTTTCTTAGAATAGTAAATTTACTTACTATATTGTCAACATATTTGATTTATTATTCATTACAGCTTGTACTTCTATCCTCATGTGACATTCATCTGTATTTTTAAGTTCTAAGTTTTTAAGATTGAAGCTACCTAAATTTTTTATGTTTCAAACCATAAAGTCTCTGTAACCCGCTCATTTCAATAATAATAATAGTAATACTATCAATAATAATAAAGTTAACATTCATGTGAGCTTTTAAGAATTTAAAACTTTCCTATTTGCAATTATTATCCCCATTTTACAAGTGAGGAAACTGAGGATGAAAGAGACTTTGTTATATAACTTTGATCACAAGAATAACACTTTCTAAGGAAATTTTCAAACACAGGGTGGTTTTGTGTGTGTGTGTGTTTGTTTGTTTTTATTCAAAAATATTTGTTCATGCTGTATCTTGTGACACCTTTATGTCTGGTGATTCTTGCCAGGATTCAACATCTGTCCCCTAAAATTGGGGTTTATTTTTGCATTAATTGAATTGCTAAGGCAAGTATTTTTTTTCTTTTAAATGTTTTTATATAAATTATTCTTCTGACTCTGTTCCCTTCATTCTATATCAATTCATACAAGTCTTCTTAAATTTCTCTGATACTAACCCTTTCACCATTTCTAATGATATGATAATATTCTACTATATTTTTATGATCATGTTTATTCAGCTATTTCCTTTTTTAAAAAATAAAGCTTTTTTTTAATTTTTCAAAACATATGCATGGACAATTCTTCAACATTAGCCCTTGCAAAACCCTGTATTATAATTCCCCCCCTTTCCCCACACCTTCCCCTAGATGGCAAGTAGTCTAATACATGTTAAACATGGTAGAAATATGTTAAATGTATGTTTATGCTTACATATTTATATAATTATCATGCTGTACAAGAGAAAAAGTGAAGTAAAATAAAATGTAAACAACAATAAAAAGAGTGAAAATGCTATGTTATGAACCACACTAAGCTCCCACAGTTCTCTCTCTGGATGTACATGGCTCTCTTCATCACTGAACAATTGGAACTGGTTTGAATCATTTCATTGTTGAAGAGAGCCATGTCCATCAGAACTGATCATTGTATAATCTTGTTGCCAAAATACAGGTTTTTCTAACACTAAATCCACCACAAGTTCATTATACCACCTAATGCATTTTTTTTCTGTTTCTGCCCCCTAATAATGTGTTCAGTTGTTTTTTAGATGCATCCCATTCTTCAGGACCCTATTTGAGGTATTTTTCTTGGCAAAGATCTGTGGTGATTTGTCATTTCTTTATCCAGCTCATTTTATAGATGAAACTGAGACAAATAGGATTAAGTGACTTTTTCAGGGTCTCCCAGCTAGTAAATATTTGATGTTTTATTTGAACTCAAAAAAAAAAAAATGAGTCTTCCTGACACCAGATCCAGTGCTCTATCCACTGAGCTATCTAGCTGCCCTTTGTTAACATTATGAACAGCACTACTTTGTGCAAATTTGCACTTCAGATGTGAAAAAGAATTGCTACAAGAGATGTCAATAGATATCTGTGAGTGGGCATATATGTTCTTCTGAATAAGTAAAGAATGATATTACACTGCCAATATGAACATGTGCAATCAGCTTATAAAATCCTAATTGAATTATAATTTGCACTTTTTTCCTATGGTCTGGTAAATGAAAATTTTCAGTATCCTTAGAGGTATTTAAAATCTACAGTGACAGAGTAGACCTCATTTAGCAACCACTGTATGTGTTTTATTTGTTCTTGAATATATTTGGCCTTGTTTACTCTGAAGGAAGAAATAGAATTATAGATAACCACCATAATATGTCATTGGAATACATATTATTAAGAGATAATTTAAAGGTAAAGTAAATGTCCTCCCCTATGGGGTAGACTTCTAAACACCATCCCCTGAACATTATGCCCAGATTCTCTGAATAAGGTAAGTTATCTGTTTCTAATATTTAGAATCTATCACAGTGAAATGCTAACTTTCCCAGAGAAGGCAAATATTTAATGAGCTATAGAAAGCAAACTCCTCTTTTGCCTCACTGGAGGCTGCTTAAGGACACCCTGGAGAGAAGACATTGCCTTAGTCTTCCCAATACATTTTATAGGAGTAACCAAACAAAATCACTGAGGTGCCTCTTAAAAAATAAGTAAAACACTCTTCAGCAAGTTCTTGAGCTACATCAGTTCTTGTTGCTATAGTTGGTATTGGAAGCAATAGGGGGTAGACACTTTACATCTTAACTCATTTCTTCTCTATCTAAACCCACTTGGCTGTGTGCTGAGAGATTTGGAGGATAAAGCAGAAAGTGAGCTAATCATTTTCACAAACGGTTAAGAATTTATAGGATCCCATATCAGGATGGAGAGAGATAATTTAAGGACTAGAATCACAAACAGTTGTCTCAATAAATAGGGGAGAGGGCTTAGAATGAATAAAATGGGATTCAATAAAAAATGAAAAAATGTTTATATATATATATATACGTATATATATATATATATATATATATATATATATATATATATATAATATATATATATATATTTACAATTGTACTTTGGGGAAGGAGGTAAAATCTACAATGAATGATGAATATATGTCAACAATATGATGCTGTCATATAAAATCCCAGATGCTCTATTGGGTTATATTAATAGGAAAAGCATGGCCAAAATGAGAGGTAATTATTTTGCTCTACCCAGCACTGTTTCGGACTCAATTGGATAACTATGTTCAATGTTGGTATCATAGTTGAAAAAGAAACATAGATAAATTGAAATGAGTTCAGAGGAGAGCAACAAAAATGATAAAAGGTTTGGAAAATGAGATCTATAAGGAAACATTAAGGGAACTGGGCATGTTCAGACTAGAGAAAAGATAACTGAGGGAAGGCATGATAACTACCTACATAGAAGGAAGAGAGCTATAAAGAGAGCAGGGATCCATTATTCTCTATAGTCATTCAAGATAGAAGTAGAAATGGAGTTCAACTGCAACAGACAAGCCTTAGTATTGATGTTAAATTGCTCTTAAATCACAAAGTTTTTTTTTTTTTTGTTGTTGTTGTTGTTTTAAACACAGAAACAAGATGCCAGTGGTGGTTATAGAATCACTGGCATTAAAATTATTAGCAATGAAGGTTTACACTCTACTGGGCCCCAAATGGCCAAGCTAGGGCTAGAACATAGCTATTTCGAAGTAAAGAAGAGCCAAGTGAGTGAACAAGGAACTAGATAAAATCATCCTCAGCTGGAATTGTTCATTTATTCTTTCCATAGCTACATGGGTGTGTAGCTTGCACCAAAATGTTTGCAGATCTGGTTATAAATTCCTTATTTTATCAGAGAGAAATTTAGCATTCCCTAGTAATTCAAGCATATTTCCCTAGTAAAATAAACCACAAAAAAAATTTAATATTGCTCTCTCTCTAAAAGAAAGAAGAAATGATACTGTTTCAATAGAATCAGGCATGTTCATTGCACTACCCTGTTATCATTAAATATTTTTTCATTCATTCATTTTGTTTATTCATATTCCTACTGCTTTATTTATTTTGATCATGTAACTCACGTGGTGGAAAACTTTACATATCTCTTTGTTACTTAGCAAATAACATTTTCTTAACTCCTTAGCATTTTCCTCCAGGATTGAATCCATCTGATATTCCCTATTCTGTCTACAATTCTTCTTTATCCAACAATAACAAAATGTACTTCATCCTACTGTAAACCTTTGCCAAGTGCTATGTTATGGAGAAGGGTTAAATTGCACTCAAAGTGTTTATAGTTTATCAGAGGAAATAAAACATACATGCAATGACATAAGGACAATTTAAGTCTACAAGTAATAAATGGAGTGGCAAATATTTTGTGGGCTCCAATACAGTGATGTTTCCATTGGCAATGACCACAAACAGACTGAACTGCGGAACTAGTGATGAAGAACTTAAGTGTATAGTTTTTTGTTAACCTTTCTTGTTGCATGCTTGCTTTTTTTTTTCTTTTAGACCAAGCCTAGATTTTTTGTTTGTTTTGTAGTTCTTTATTGGAATATCTGCTCTAATTGAATACTTGGAATTTTTTGAAACATTTTTGATAAAAGTTCAAGCATTTCTTTTTTGTAAGGGGGAGCTAAGTTCCCTCTGTTTTTAACAATGAAAAACATCAAGTAACATTTTTTTTAAACCTTTGGTCAAGTTTATTAAGAATACATTTTTTCCCCTAAAGCAATTGGGATTAAGTGACTTGCCCAGGGTCACACAGCCAGCAAGTGTTAAGTGACTGAATCCAGATTTGAATTCAGGTCATCCTGACTTTAGTGTCAGTGTTCTATCCACTATCACCAAGATCACGAAGTCCATACCCACTTTAAGATAAGGAAACTGTAACAGAGGTGTCCAAAGAGAAACCTCCAGCAAACTCTAGAACCAGAATCCAAGCCCAGTTTCCCTCAGACACTAGGTTACCACCTTTATTTTAAGTGTTTATAGGGTGACTAAAACTGAAAAAAATATCTATTAAAAGGCTGACCATAGACTTCTATCCTGAATAATAAGGTCCCTATCCCTTGAAAGATTATCTTTATCACCACCTCCTAAATGATTGAAATGCCACCAGAATTGTTATTCCATCAAATTTGTTTTCTTTAAAACAAAGTATAGCATTTGTCTTCTTTTAAAATATAAATGCCTGTTAAATTCCTCTAACAACTGCTTTGGCTGCATTCCATATGTTTTGGTATATTATCTCTTGGATGAAATTATTGATTGTATCTATTATTTGTTGTTAGACCTGCTCATTCTTTAGAATTAGGTTATTTAATTTCCAATTGGTTTTTAATCTATCTTTCCCTGGCCCTTTACTGAATGCGATTTTTATTGCATGATGATCTTAAAAGGAATCATTTAGAAGTTCTACCTTTTTGCATTTGATTGTGAGGGTTTTTTTACCTTAATACATGGTCAATTTATGTGTCGCTGTCATGTACTACTGAGAAAAGATATATTACTTTCTATCCCTATTCAACTTTTATATCTAAATTTTCTAAGATTCTATTAACCGCCTTAGTTTCTTTCTTGTTTATTTTTTGGTTAGATTTGTTTAATTTTGAGAGGGGGAAGTTGAAGTCTAGTATAGTTTTGCTATTTCTTCCTCGTAACTGGCTTAACTTCTCTAAGAATTTGGATGCTGTACCACTTGATGCATATACATTTAATATCAATAGTACTTATTGTTTATGGTACTCTTTAACAAGTTGTACTTTCCTTCCTTATCTCTTTTAATTATATATTTTTACTTTTGCTTTATCTGAGATCAGAATTGCTACCTTTACTTTTTTTTTGCTTCAGCTGAAGCACAATAGATTCTGCTCCAGCATTTTACCTTTAGACTGTATGTATCTATTTCAAATGCATTTCTTGTAAACTATATACTTGTAGGATTGTTTTTTTTTTAAATCTACTCTGCTATTCACTTTTATTTTATAGAAGTGTTCATCTCATTCACATTCACAGTTAGGATTACCAGCTCTGCATTTCCTTCCATCCTATTTTATCCCCTATATACACATTTTTGTTCTCTCTTTCCACCCTGTCTTTAATCTAGTGTTTGTTTACCTACTCCATCCATCCTATCACCTCTCTCCCTTCTCTTACTACTGTTTTTATTTATTTATTTTTATTATAGCTTTTTATTTACAAGATATATGCATGGGTAATTTTCAGCATTGAGCCTTGCAAAACCTCTTGATCCAATTTTTCCCCTCCTTTCCCCCACCCCTTTCCCTAGATGGCAGGTAGACCAATACATGTTAAATATGTTAAAGTATATGTTAAATACAATATATGTATATTGTAGGAAGGAAATCAAAAATGCAAGCAGACAAAAACAGAGGGAGTGGAAATCCTATGTTGTGGTTCACCCTCATTTCCCATAGTTCTTTCGCTGGGTGTAGCTGGTTCTCTTCATTACTGAACAAATGGAATTGATTTGGTTCGTCTCATTGTTGAAGAGAGCCACATCTATCAGAATTGATTGTGGTGATTCTGTTCTTCTTTTAAAATAAGTAGAATAGTTCTCTCTGGGGGAGAGGTGCAGGTTTCTCGGGGAAGTTTTCTGGAGGCAGCCTTAGTATCAGTTCAAAGTAATAATCACCCAAAACACAGCCAGGTGATAAAAGTTCAGATCTTTTATTGTCTCTAATATAGCCCGGTTAGCTTAGAGCCCTCCGAATATCTCCAAATCCAAGGGTTTTTTCCTTCAGCCTCTGCCTCCAGCCAGCACAAAGATGGAATGAATCTCTTGTCTCCTTCACTTGGGGCTCAGCTAGCTTTCTGGTGAGTCTTTCAGACCAGCTTGATCTCAGTTGGGGGAGTGCAGGAGCCCAGCCACCAACCACAGTGGTGTGAGATGACGATGAATCTGGTTGTCTGCTGAACTCTTGACTCATAGCTTCTTCCTCTGAAAACTCTTCTTCTGCCACCAGCCAGCCAAGTGGAAAATATTCTCGAATAGATCTCTCTTCACTGGCCTTATATCTGACTCTTCTGAGAGAATGGGATTATGGGTTTTCTCCCATAGTGCTCTCTGGCCCTAAGAGCTTTAAGGGAGGTGTGAATTCACAAAGTTACAAAGTTTACTTTGTGAATCTGGCATACTTGTGAACTCCGATGAGTAAAGGTGTAAATACAAGCATTGTATTAATTAGTTCTACTTAGTACCTTGTTTCAGGTTCTGGCCCAAAACATCTTCTTGTAAGATCAGATCAACTCTAATTAGTTAGCAGTTTGTAAAGATTCCAACAATTGATCATCATATAATATTGTTGTTAAAGTATATACTCATTTCACTCAGCATTAATTCATGTTAGTCTTTTCAAGTCTCTCTCTATTCATCCTGCTGGTCATTTCTTAACAATAATACACCATAACATTTATATACCCCATTTGGTGGGCATCCATTCATTTTCCAGTTTCTAGCCACCACAAAAAGGGCTGCTACAAATATTTTTGCACATACAGGTCCCTTTCCCTTCTTTAAGATTTCCTGGGAATATAAGGCAGTAGTAACACTGCTGGATCAAAGGGTATGCACAGTTTGGTAACTTTTTGAGCATAGTTCCAAACTGCTCTCCAGAATGGCTGGATGTATTCACAATTCCACTAACAATGTATCAGTGTCCCAGTTTTCCCATATCCCCTCCAACATTCAGCATTATATTTTCCTGTCAACCTTGCCAATCTAACAGGTGTGTAGTGGTATCTCACAGTTGTCTTAATTTGCATTTCTTTAATTAATAATGACTTGGAGCATCTTTTCATCTGGCTAGAAATAGTTTCAGTTTCTTCATCGGAAAATTGTCTGTTCATATCCTATGACCATTTGACAATTGGAGAATGGCTTGATTTCTCATAAATTTGAGTCAATTTTCTATATATTTTGGAAATGAGGCCTTTATCACAACCTTTGACTGTAAAAATGTTTTCCCAGTTTATTGTTTCCCTTCTAACTTGGCTGCATTATTTTTGTATGTACATTTTTTTTAATTTGATATAATCAAATTTTTCTATTTTATGATCAATAATGATCTCTAGTTCTTCTTTGGTCACAAATTCCTTCCTCTTCCACAGTCTCTGAGAGGTATACTATCCTATTTTCTTCTAATTTATTTATAGTTTCATTCTTTATGCCTACATCATGAACTCATTTTGACCTTTTCTTGTTGTATGGTGTTAAGTGTGGGTCAATGACTATTTTCTGCATCTTTTGCATATGGTCTTGTGAACTAATTGTTTTATTATACCTCTCTTTTCCTCTTTTTCAAGGAGGGATCATTTTCTACTTTTTAAATAAATTCTCTCAAGTAATATTTGATCTTAGAGGTAATAGGGGACCACTGTAGTTTACTGAGAGGGGAAATAACATAACAAACCTTGTGCTTCAGGGGTATCATTTGGTAGTTGTGGGATAAAGATTGGATAGGGAAGAATCTTAAAGAAAGAAGATTGAATAGGATCTAATGCGATAATTCAAGTGAGAATTGGTGAGGAACTGAATTAGGATTATAGTTGTATCAGATAACAGAAAAGGACTGGGGCTAGAGATATTGAGATACAAAAATATTCAACAAGTAATTGGATTGGCAAGATGAATGAGAATGAGGAATCAAAAATATGCTAAGATTTTGACAGCATATGGCTTGAAAGGTGGTGATACTATCAGCAAAAATAGAAAAGTTCAAAAGAGGGGTAAGTTTGAGGTGAAAGACAATGAGTTCTCCTTTGTATATGTCAAGCTTGACAGGTCTGCAGGACATCTAGTTTGGAATATCTAATAGGGAATTGTTATTCTGGGACTGGGTCTCAGCATTGGGTTTATAGATTGGAGAAACATGTACATACAAATGATAATTAAATCATTTAAATTGAAATGATGTGGTTGCAGAAAGAGGAAAATCAAAAGGGGATCAGAAATCAATCTTTGGCGTGCACCTACATTTTAGAGATGAAATGTGGATAATAATACAGCAATAAAGACCAACAGGAAACAAGCAGGTGCATCAGAGGAGAGAATCAAGAGAAAGCAGTGTCAGAAAAACTGAAAGAGAAGACATCTTGCAAAAGACTATGGTCAACAATGTCAAGGAGGATGAAGAATAGAAAAAGGATTATATATTATGGGATAATTAAGGAATCACTGATAATTTAGGAAGGAATATTTTCAGAACCAATTTGCAAAGGGTTAAAAAATAAAAGGAATGAAAGAGAAATAATGACTGCAGAACAGGTTTAATTAAATAATGACAGGTATATATCTATATATATATATATAGATATATATAGATATATATAGATATATATATATATATAGATATATGTATCTTTATAGATAGATAGAGCTATAAATGATGACAGTGACAAGAATAACAAGTTCTAATGAAGGATTTTTGTTTGATTGGTTTTAGGAAGGAAGATATGGAAATATGTTTATAGACAACTCAAGAATATTAACATTCTAATTCCTAGTTACTCAAAAATTAACACTTGGGCAGAAATTGGAACAGCATGCTTCAGTAAACAAAATACTAGACAAGCAGTGAGGAAACTCTGAACTCATTCCTGCCTGAATTATTTATTTAGTTATGTGTTCTTGGGCAAGTCTTTTAGTCTCTCTGACCCTCAGTTTTCCTATCAGTAAAATATTGATAATAGCACCTATTGTCCAGAGTTTTTGTGAATATGAAATTATTTGTATTTCTATTTATCTGTCTATAAAAATCTGAAAATCTAGGTAAAGATATAAAACAGAGTTATAAGCCTCAAAGCATGATATAATGCCAGGTATTAATTTTTTCCCACTAATTTATGGTTCTGGAATTCAACTTTTCATTAAGATGAAAGTTGTGTGAGATGAAAGATGAATTATTTTGGAAACTACTGATTTAGTGACTAAAATGAAGACTGGCATACATTCTAGGCCTAGACAGAAGTTCTTTATTATTATTATTACACATATTAGCTATACATCTATTGGTTTCACCTCTCTGTGACCTAGAATATTTTCAAAATTTCTGAATTGAACAGTTGAAGATTCATTTTAGTAGAGATTCCATTCTATTCAATCCTCAATCAAGACCAAAAAAAGAAAGTAATTTACAGAAAATGTAAAATTTCAGGTAGTCAATGGGGAAGATGAAAATAAATACATATTTGCTAGTTGGTTTAGTTTGCATCCACTCATATGTGCTATAATTTAATTGGAAATATAATGTTATCAATTGTAAAAATAAAAGGCAACTTAAAGAGGATAGGGGAGCCATAATCCAGTTCATGTTAGTAAAAAAAAGTCACAATTTAGTACAGATCAGTTTACTAGAAACCATTCTAATTCTTTTGATATTATCTAGAATTTTTGAGCAATATTTTTAAAAAATCAATTAGCATTTGCATTGGAAACAACCAGAAATAAAGGAATGAATCATGGGCAAACATCAGGGTAAAAAATCTTTACTGTCATTTAGCATTTCTGTAGCATTTTGTGTTTTCCATGAGTATTATGGAAAGCACTTGTGAGTCATTCTTATTAGAACACATCTCCTCAATATTTTCCATGTGATCCTGTTTAGTTTAGCAAATAAGAAAATCAAGGGAATAGACTAGAAAAGCAATTAGTTTATTTTCTCCCCAGAAAAACCTAATGAATCAGCATCGATGCGATGAAACTTCTTAGAATACTGATTATCAATCAGTATATTATTATATTAATGTAAATGATGTTCACAGTTTTAAGAAGATAAAATATACTAGAAAATAAAAAGAACTAAATAAAATTTGTCAGTAATTTTTTTTTGATAATGTAGTGATTGTAATTGTAGTGAAGATATAAGAGGAGGAGGAAAAGGAGCAGGTGAAAGAAATGTATGAAGATGCAGAAAGAAAGGAAGAAGAGAAAGAAAAGGAGAAGAAAGAAGAGAGAAGAGGAAGGAGAGAAGAAGAAAAAGGAGAGAAGAAGGATCAGGAAAGAAGAAAGAGAGAAAAAGAGAAAAAAGAGGAAGAGAAGGAGGAGGAGAAGGAGGAAGGGGATGAACATGACAGTGAGGAGAAATGGGGGAAAGAGAGAAGGGAAGAGAAAAAGGGAAATCAAAAGTTTTGGAATGTGAAAAAATAGTTTAGCCAACTTTAAAACAACAAAGTGAACAAAGGAGAATTTAGAAAATGCTCACTAAATAAGCATTTTTTCAGTTATATGTATTTGTAAAGAAATCAATCAGGATGAGAATAAACAAAAACAAACAAATGAAAATAAAACAAAACAAAATCCTAGATTCGTAATGCTGTATTCAGTCTGATCAGACCTAATTTTTGTCAAGTAACAACTTTCTCTGTGCTATGTTTATAATTAAATTCTGGGGATTGTTTGTCAGGCTCTCAACTGTCCATTAGTTGGAAGAAGAATGAACAAATCTCACTTATATTATGCCTTATAAAAATCATTATCCCGCATAGGTAAAATACAATACATTTGAAAGTCACAGGTATCTTTGATTTTTTCACTATTATATTTCATAGTAAGGATCCATCCTTACTAAACACTTTGTACTGGCACACGTGTAATCAAAGCATATAATCTTATTTAAACTTTTGCATCCTTCACAGAAAAAAAGTTAAAAACAAAACCTGATTAATTTTTATCATTTTCTCTTATCTTTTAACAACATAAAAATTAGCCTGTTTACTGTACTTATCCTTAGGATAAGAACTCAATTGCTATTGAACTTATTGATTGATTTTCACTGGGGATAACCAAGGGATAACTCTCTCTCCATGCAGGCTGACACCTCTCTGCAACATATACCTAGGGAGTTGTCAAGAGTGCAGCTTCTTTTTTTAAGTTAAAGTTTATTTTATTATTATAGCTTTTTATTTACAAAACATATCCATGAGTAATTTTTCCACAATGACCCTTGCAAAACCTTTTTTTCTAACTTTTCCCCTCTTCCCCCACCCCCTCTCCTAGATGGCAGGCAGTCCAATACATGTTAAATATGTTAAAGTATATGTTAAATTCAATATATGTATACATGTTTATACAGTTATCTTGCTGCACAAGAAAAATTGAATCTAGAAGAAAGAAAAAAATCTGAGAAGGAAAATAAAAATGCTAGCAAGCAATAACAGAAAGAGTGGAAATGCTATGTTGTGGTCCACACTTATTACCCATAGTTCGCTCTTTGGATGTAGACGGCTTTCTTCATTAGTTAACAATTGAAACTGGTTTGAATCATCTCATTGTTGAAGAGAGCCACGTCCATTAGAGCTAATCATCATATGATCTTCTTGTTGCCATGTATGATGATCTCCTGGTTCAGCTTATTTCACTTAGCATCAATTCATTAAATCTATCCAGACCTTTCTGAAATCATTCTGCGGGTCATTTCTTACAAAACAATAATATTCCATAACATTCATATACCATAATTATTCAGCCATTCTCCAATTGATGGGCATCCATTCAATTTCCAGTTTCTAGCCACTACAAAAAGGGCTGCCACAAACATTTTTGAACATGTGGATCCCTTTTCCTTCCTTAAGATCTCTTTGGGATAAAAATTTAGTAGTAACAATACTGGGTCAAAGAATGTGCACAATTTGATAACTTTTTGAGCATAGTTCCAAATAGCTCTCCAGAATCTTTGAATTCATTCACAACTCTACCAACAATGCATCAATATCCCAGTTTTCCCACATCCCCTCCAACATTCAGCATTATCTTTTCCTGTCATTATAGCCAATCTGAACCATATGTAATGGTATCTCAGAGTTGTCTTAATTTGCATTTCTCTGATCAATAATGATTTGGAATACCTTTTCATATGACTAGAAATAGTTTCAATTTCTTCATCTGAAAATTGTCTGTTCATATCGTTTGATCGCTTATAAATTGGAGAATGAATTGATTTCTTATAAATTTGAGTCAATTTTCTATATATTTTGGAAATGAGTCCTTTATCAGAACTTTTGACATAAAAATGTTTCCCAGTTTAATGCTTCTCTTCTAATCTTGTCTGCATTAGTTTTGTTTGTACAAAACCTTTTTAATTTGATTTAATCAAAATTTTCTATTTTGTGATCAATAATGATCTCTAGTTCTTCTTTGGTCACAAATTCCTTCCTCCTCCACAGGTCTAAGAGGTAAACTATCCTATGTTCTTCTAAATTATTTATAATCTCATTCTTTATGTCTAGATCATGAACCCATTTTGACCTTATCTTGGTGTATGGTGTTAAGTATGGGTCAATGCCTAGTTCTGCCATACAGATTTCCAAATTTCCCAGCAGTTTTTATCAAACATTGAATTCTTATCCCAGAAGCTGGGGTCTTTGGGTTTGTCAAAAACTAGATTTCTATAGTTATTGGCTATTTTGCCCTGTGAAGCTAACTTATTCCACTGATCAACTAGTCTATTTCTTAATCAGTACCAAATGGTTTTGATGACTGCTTCTTTATAATATAGTTTTAGATCTGGTACAGCTAGGCCACCTTCATTTGATTTTTTTTTTTTTGATAAGTTCCCTTGAAATTCTTGACCTTTTGTGCTTCCAGATGAATTTTGTTGTTATTTTTTCTAGGTCAGTAAGATAGTTTCCTGGGAGTTTGATTGGTATAGCACTAAATAAATAGATTAGTTTAGGGAGTATTTTCATCTTATATTCTCTCAACCTGAGCAAGAGCACTTAATATTTTCCCAGTTGTTTAAATCTGACTTTATTTGTGTGGAAAGTGTTTTGTAGTTTCCTGACTTTCTCTTGGCAGATAGATTTCCAAATATTTTATACTATTGGCAGTTACTTTAAATGGAAGTTCTCTTTGTATCTCTTGCTGTTGGATTTTGTTAGTTGTATAAAAATGTTGATGATTTATGTGAACTTATTTTGTATCCTGCAATTTTGCTAAAGTTGTGGATTATTTTTAATAGCTTTTTAGTAAATTCTCTTGGGTTCTCTAAGTATACCATCATATCATCTGGAAAGAGTGATAATTTGGTTTTCTCATTATCTAATTTAATTCCTTTCATATCTTTTTCATGTTTTATTGCCAAAACTAGCATTTCTAATACAATATTGAATTGTAATGGAAATCAAATGAAGGTGGTCTAGCTGTACCTGATCTAAAATTATATTATAAAGCAGCAGTCACCAAAACCATTTGGTACTGGCTAAGAAATAGATTAGTTGATCAGTGGAAAAGGTTAGGTTCACAAGACAGAATAGTCAACTATAGCAATCTAGTGTTTGACAAACCCAAAGATTCTAACTTTTGGGATAAGAATTCATTATTTGATAAAAACTGCTGGGATAACTGGAAATTAGTATGGCAGAAATTAGGCAAGGACCCACACTTAATACCATATACCAAGATAAGATCAAAATGGGTCCATGACCTAGGCATAAAGAACGAGATTATAAATAAATTAGAGGAACATAGGATAGTTTATCTCTCAGACTTGTGGAGGAGAAAGAAATTTGTGACCAAAGATGAACTAGAGACCATTACTGATCACAAAATAGAAAATGTTGATTATATCAAATTAAAAAGCCTTTGTACAAGCAGAATGAATGCAAACAAGATTAGTAGGGAAGCAACAAACTGGGAAAACATCTTTACAGTTAAAGGTTCTGATAAAGGCCTCATTTCCAAAATATATAGAGTCCTGACTCAAATTTATAAGAAATCAAGCCATTCTCCAATTGATAAATGGTCAAAGGATATGAATAGACAATTTTCAGATGATGAAATTGAAACTATTACCACTCACATGAAAGAGTGTTCCAAATCACTATTGATCAGAGAAATGCAAATTAAGACAACTCTGAGATATCACTACACACCTGTCAGATTGGCTAAGATGACAGGAAAAAATAATGATGAATGTTGGAGGGGATGCGGGAAAACTGAGACACTAATGCATTGTTGGTGGAGTTGTGAACGAATCCAACCATTCTGGAGAGCAATCTGGAATTATGCCCCAAAAGTTATCAAAATGTGCATACCCTTTGATCCAGCAGTGTTTCTATTGGGCTTATACCCCAAAGAGATACTAAAAAAGGGAAAGGAACCTGTATGTGCCAAAATGTTTGTAGCAGCCCTGTTTGTAGTGGCTAGAAACTGGAAAATGAATGGATGCCCATCCATTGGAGAATGGCTGGGTAAATTGTGGTATATGAATGTTATGCAATATTATTGCTCTGTAAGGAATGACCAGCAGGATGAATACAGAGAGGCTTGGAGAGATCTACATGGACTGATGCTAAGTGAGATGAGCAGAACCAGGAGATCATTATACACTTCGACAACGATATTGTATGAGAATGTATTCTGATGGAAGTTGATTTCTATGACAAAGAGACCTAACTGAGTTTCAATGGATAAATGATGGACAGAAACGGCTACACCCAAAGAAGGAACACTGGGAAACGAATGTGAACTATTTGTATTTTTGATTTTCTTCCCGAGTTATTTTTACCTTCTGAATCCAATTCTCCCTGTGCAACAGGAGAACTGTTCGGTTCTGCAAATATGTATTGTATCTAGGATATACTGCAACATATTTAACATATATAGGACTGCTTGCCATCTTGGGGGGGGGGAGGAGGGAGGGAGGGGAAAAAACGAAACATAAGTGATTGCAAGGGATAATGTTGTGTAAAAATTATCCTGGCATGGATTCTGTCAATACAAAGTTATTATTAAATAAAATTAAATTTAAAAAAAAAAAGAAAAAAATAGGAATGGGTGTTGGATCTTATCAAATTCTTTTTCTACATCTATTGAAATGATCATATGCTTTTTGTTAATTTGGTTATTGATATAGTCAATTATACTAATAGTTTTCCTAATATTGAACCAGCCTTGCTTTCCTAGTATAAACCTTTCTTGGTCATGGTGTATTATCCTGGGGATGATTATCTGTAAACTCTTTGCTAATATTTTCATTAAGGGTTTTGCCATATTCACTAGGGAAATTGGGGTATAATTTTCTTTCTCTGTTTTTGTTCTACCTAGTTTAGATATCAGTACCATGTCTGTGTCACAAAAGGAATTTGGTAGCATCCTTCATTCCCTATATTTTCAAATAATTTATATAGTATTGGGGTTAATTGTTTTTTAAATCTTTGGTAGAATTTACAAGTAAATCCATCTGGTCCTGGGGATTTTTTCTTAGGGCATTGATTAATAGCTTGTTCTATTTCTTTTTCTAAAAAGGGGCTATTTAAGTGATTTTCTTCCTCTGTTAATCTGGGCCACCGATATTTTTGTAGGTATTCATCCATTTCACATATGTTATCAAATTTATTGGCATAAAGTTGGACAAAGTAACTTACTTATTGCTCAAATTTCCTCTTCATTAGAGATAGTTCTCCATTTTCATTTTTAAAACTAACAATTTGATTTTCCTCTTTCCTTTTTCTAATCAAATTTACCAAAGGTTTATCAATTTTGTTGATTTTTTCATAGAACCAACTCTTAGTGTTATTTTTTAATTCAATAGTTTTTTTTTTACTTTCAATTTTATTAATCTCTCCCTTTATTTTTAGAATTTCAAGTTTAGTATTTGATTAGGGGGTTTTAATTTGCTTTTTTTTCTAGCTTTTTTAGTTGCAAGCCCAATTCATTGATCTTCTCTTTCTCTATTTTATGCAAATAAGCCTCTAGAGATATAAAATTTCCCTTTCCTACCACTTTGGCTGCACCCCACAAATTTTGGTATGTTTTCCCATTATTGTCATCCTCTGGGATGAAATTATTAATTGTATCTATGATTTGCTGTTTTTCCCATTCATTCTTTAGGATGAGTTTAGTTTCCAATTACTTTTTGGTCTATTTTCCCCTGGCTTTTTGTTGAATGTAGTTTTTATTCCATTGTGATCTGAAAAGAATGCATTTACTATTTCTGCCTTTCTGCATTTGATTTTGAGATCTTTATATCCTAATATATGGTCAATTTTTGTATAGGTTCCATGAATTGGTGAGAAGAAAGTGTACTACTTTCTGTCTTCATTCAGTTTTCTCCAAAGATCTATTATACCTAAGTTTTCTAGTATTCTATTTATCTCCTTAACTTCTTTCTTATATATTTTGTGGTTTAATTTATTTAGTTTTGAGAGTAGAAGGTTGAGATCTCCCACTGTTATAGTTTTTCTGTCCATTTCTTCTTGCAGCTCTCAATTTCTCATTTAGAAATTTAGATGCTATACCACTTGGTGCATATATGTTTAGTATTGATATTGCTTCATTATCTATGGCACCCTTTGGCAAGATACAGTTTCCTTCCTTATCTCTTTTAATTAGATCAATTTTTGCTTTTGCTTGATCTGTGATCAGAATGGCTACCCCTGCTTTTTTTTTTTTAACTTCACCTGAAGCATAATAGATTTTGCTCTAGTCTTTTATCTTTACTCTGTATGTATCACCCTGCTTAAATGTGTTTCCTGTAAACAACATATTGTAGGATTATGGCTTTTAATACAGTCTGCTATCTGCCTCAACTTTATGGGAGAGTTCATCCCATTCACATTTTCAGTTACAACTACTAATTCTGTATTTCCTGCCATCTTATTATCCCCAGATTATACTTTTATCTTTCCTTTACTCCTTACCCCCTCCCCAGTATTTAATTTAGAAGCAACAGTGCCTCAAGCAGTATCCCCCTTTAGAATTCCTCTCCCTTTCTTATACCTTTCCCCTACTATTTCTGTATTCTCTTCAGTTTAGCCTACCCCTTTCCTTTTCACTTATCCACTTCTACTTTTCAATGAGGGAGAGAAGTTTCTCTACAAACAAAATATGTCTAATATTTTCTCTTTGAGCCAAATTTGATGAGAGTAAGATTCATACAATGTTCATCGCCTTCTCTTCTTTCCCTCTGATACAATAGGTTTCCTTTGCCTCTTTGTGAGATGTAACTTTCCTCTTTTTACCTCCATTTTTCCCTTTTTCTGGTACAATCTCCTTTAGTTTCTTTTTTATAACAGTAAAATCAAATTATACCTGCACTCTCTATATATGCCCATAAAAGAAATACAGTTCTCAAGAGTTCTTTTTACCTTTTTATGCTTCTCTTGAATTCTGTATTCAAAGGTCAATTTTTTTGTTCAGCTCTTGTTTTTTCATCAGAAATAAATGTTTCATTGAATGCCCATCTTCTTCCCTGGAAGAAAATGTTCAGTTTAGCTGGGTAGTTTATTCTTGGCTGCATTCCAAGTTCCTTCACCTTTTGGAATATCAGATTCCAGATCCTTTGATTCTTTAAAGTGAAAGCTGCTAGGTCCTGAGTAATCCTTATTGTGGCTCTTTTGTATTTGAATTGTTTTTTCTCACTGCTTGTAATATTTTTTTCCTTTGTTTGGTAGTTCTGAAATTTAGCTACAATATTCCTTGAAGTTTTAATTTTGTGGTCTCTTTCAGGAGGTGTTTGATAAATTCTTTCAATGGCTATTTTACCTTCTGATTGTAGGATATCTCTTTGATGATTTCCTGAAAAACAGTGTCTAGGCTCTTCATTTCATTATGATTTTCAGGGAGTCCAATAATCCTTAGGTTATCTCTCCTAGATCTATTTTCCCAGTCTGTTGTTTTCCCAACTAGGAATTTAACATTTTTTTCTTTTTTCTTTTCTTTTTTCTTTTTTTTTTTTTTTTTTTTTTTGGTTTTGTTTGATTGATTCTTGATGTCTCCTTTAGTCATTCATTTACACTTGTTCAGTTCTGATTTTTAATGAATTATTTTCTTCATTAACTTTTTTTTTTTTTTACTTCTTTATGTATTTGTCCAATTGAGTTTTTAAATGAGTTGTTTGGTTCTGTGGAATTTTTTTTTCCTATTTCACACACACACACACAAATTTAGGACTTCTTTTCTTTCTTTATTTTTTTTTAATAACTTTTTATTGATAGAACCCATGCCAGGGTAATTTTTTACAGCATTATTCCTTGCACTCACTTCTGTTCCAATTTTTCCCCTCTCTCCCTCCATCCCTTCCCCCAGATGGCAAGCAGTCCTTTACATGTTGAATAGGTTACAGTATATCCTAATTACAATATATGTGTGTAGAACCAAACAGTGTTCTTGTTGCACAGGGAGAATTGGATTCAGAAGATATAAATAACCTGGGAAGAAAAACAAAAATGCAAGCAGTTTATATTCATTTCCCAGTGTTCTTTCTTTGGGTGTAGCTGCTTCTAGGACTTATTTTCTTTTTCCAATTCACACATTCTGTTTTCCTGGGAGTTCTTTAACTTTTACATTTCACATTTCAGGAAGTTGTTTTCTTTTTCCATTTTAGCAAATCTTTCTTTTAATGAGTTATATGCCTTTTCCAAATCCTCTTGCAGTTTTCTTTCCTTTCCCATTTTTCTTCTAGTTCTCTTTTAAGATCTTTTTAAATTCCTTCTAGGAGAGCCTTGTGTGATGGGGACCAGGGTTATATCACCTTTTAGGTGAAGCCTTTTAAGGCTTCATCTGGAGACACTCTCCTTTTAGTCTCCTCAGGTTTTGAAATCTGTTCTTCTCTTCCAGCAGAGACACTATCTATAGTTAGAGCTCACTTTGCCTTTTTACCCATTTTTTTTTTTTAAGTTGAGATCTGCTTTTAGGGTAAGGATGTTCCAAGTTTCCTCTGCAGACCAGGAAGTGACAGCAGTTGCGCTGGGATTGTGCTGAGTCATTCCTGGTGCTGGGTGAGTGTCTCCAGGTTTCATGAGACTCTGGAACTTTGGAGTTCACGATTTACATTTTGTATTTGTGTTGGAAGCTTTATAACTGCTCTGTTGATTTACTGGCTTGCAACCAGGGCAGAATAGTCGACACTGTGGTAGAGTTGTCCCACGTAGATTCCTTGCCCTGCAAAATCTGCCACCTACCCCCAGTCTGCTCAGCATGCACTGGCCTCTGTGTTCTGCCTTCCTGACTGCCTGGCCTCCTTTTGTGCTCGCTCCTGATCAAAACTGGCAATCTTCAAAATTATCTTCTGTTGGCAATTTGCTGCACTTCCAATGTTTGTGGATTCTGCCAGTCAAGCACTATTTCAGAGACTGAATTTCATAATTAATGAGAGGATAGTAGGAGAGCTCAGAAAGAAGCATGGGTCCTCTATGCCTTCTTGGCTCTGCCCCAAAAAGTCCAGCTTCATAAACTATAGTTTAGACTTGGGAAGGGGTCTCATAACTGAATGTGAGGGTTGCAAAATTATGACTTCGTAACAAGTAATGGTTTATTTGTATACGTATTTTATATAACTATATACCCAGTCATATAAAAAATTTCTTGGGCAAAAAGATCTCACAAGTGAAAAGAAGTCCTGGATTACTCAGAAGTAAAATGACTTGCAAAATTTGGAACAGTATTTATATGTCAGAAACCAAAGTTAAGCACAAATTTTCCTAGTTTCAAGGCTTGCTCTTTTCCATTCTAGTCTTAAAATATTTTAATAGAAGAATATACTTATGAAAATAAAACATGGATGGGTAATATAACCCATATTATACATAAAACTTTAAATTTTCTATTCTGATTTTTAGAGGAATTTATCATTCCATCCTAGAGGAAATAGACTGAAGGTTTCTAAGTTGTGATCCATAGGATGCCTATAGATCAGTTCTTTTTGCACTGACTGTACTTTTTAGGGTGAAGACAATATTATCCCAGAATGGTAGTCAGTCAGCATTAGGTTTCCTGGGGCTTGAAAGAGGAATTTTGTACTAAATCAAGCTACAACTACCCCTATAATTTGGGACATTTTCATATAGGAGGAAAAATACTTCTCTCTCTCACCTCCCCCTTCCCCCCCCCCCCCACCATTGTATTTATTCTGGTTGAATTTGAATCTGGAAAAGATATTAACAATTAAAATTTCAAAACCTTCATTTTTGGAAATGAGAAAACTAAGACTGAGATAAATTAATTAAGTGTTCCAAAGTCATAGAGGAGAAAGGAGCAAAGGTATGGTTCAAATTCAGCTTTTCTAATTCCCAAATTCAAGATTCTCTTATGTTACTGGGTGGCTAAAATATCACTTAGCCAGTTATGATATTAATTGATCATTATGTCATCAGTGGTTGGTGTGATGGTATTTGACTGTTTAAGTAGTCATTGTCAAAGGAAACAGCCACAAAGCACATGCTATATTCTTGCTATGTCTCCTTCCATTTTGTGATTGAAAACAAGAAGGTGCTAGACCACAAAAAGACTGGCCAGAGCTGTTCCTCCATCCACATTTACTGGTTAATATCTTCTTAACTCCGTGATAAAATAAGTAGTGCAAAAAAGCAACGTAGGAGTCCCCAAATGGATAGTGCCTCCAAATCTCCAGCATCATAGTAAATAAGGGTTTCACTGAGATCACAAAAAGATACATTGCTGGTAACATTTACATTGAAAATTACTTCTGAAAAACCCCTCTGTATTATTCTATGCTTGCAATTGTATTTTGTTTCTTAAAATACTAACATATCAAAAGACTGAACTGCTTTTTTATACTCTGTAGAAAGAAAAGAAAAAAACATTTATTAATCATTTAGTAAATGCCATTCCCTATACAAATATGATCTCATTTGGATTTCAAGAAAAGCCTGGGAGACAAGTGGTATTATTATCCCCATTTTACAGCTGAGGAAGCTGAGGTACAAAGTAAATTAAGTCACTTTCCTAGGATCACACAGTAAGAGCCTGAGGCCAAATTTGATTCTTGAATTTAGGTCTACCACTCTATCCACTGTGCCACTTGATTTTAGGTAGACATGGAGAACTTATGACAGGTTGCTGCTTGGGTACTAGTTAAGTGCCTACTAACACTCACCTGAGAGCCTCCTATAGTTTGCTTTTCTCTTTGATCATTTCTGATGCTCTCTAGTTTTTCACTTCTTTCTTCTTTGTCTTCTAGCAGTCTTCTAAATATAGATTTTTCAGAGCTGGAAAGGGCTTTAAAAATCATTTTGCCTAAATCCTTCTGAGTATAGAGGAGGAAACTGAGGATGGGGAAATTTATATGCTAATAAGAGCTGGAAATTATTTCAAAGATGATTTAATTGAATTCCCTTGTCTCACGGATAAAGCAAGTGAAACACAGATGTTTAAATGACTTAGGCAAAGTAAGACAAGTAGTAAGTATTAACAGAATTAGTAGTAGAATAATGACCATCTGACTCAGTTTCATTCTCTTTCTATTAACTTATCTTTTATTTCTTTTCTTTTCAGCTTCTGTCCTGCTTTACTGCTAAATATATAATTTAATATACAATATATATATAACATAAACTAAAACATATAACAACTAATATATATGTATCATAAATAAATATGTAAAGTAAAATTTTAAATATATATAATATAAAATGCATATGAGTTATCTGTTCCATGAATCTCATTTTCCCCAAATATAAAATGAAATGTTATATTCTTTATATGTTCTTTAATATAATTTTCTTTATATATATTTATATATATATAGAGAGAGATATTCTTTATAGTTCTTAAATACTATGATTTGAATATATAAGACTGTATATATATTTAAATATTTCAATATCCTTATTGAAAAAAAAATGCCTTTATTGTTAATTTTTTTTTAAAAAGGTGCTTTCAATATTTTTTGTTTTTATTTTCTTCAGAGAAGAATCTTTTTTTTCCCCTTGCCTTTATTGTATTTCCTGATAAGCCTTGTACAACAGTAAAATCATCTCCTGCTTACTTATACAAACCTATAGTTGATGAATATCATATCATTAAAAATACTGAAAGCCTCTTTTTTATCTTAGCTTTTAATACTCAGTAGTATACTATATATAATGCCTGGCACATACACTTAATAAACACTTGTTGATTGATTGGTCATTAGGAAAAAAAAAAAAAACACAAGTACAGAGCAAACTCAATATAACTGTACAGCCCAAAACAGACTTGCTTGTCTTTTAACATCTAACAGCTGTCCTTCCTAATCAGGAGACTAATTTTGATCTAATCAACAATATTAGAACATACCCAAAGCAGTATCTACTGTTTGAATTCTATTGAACTGAATTCTGACTCTCTGTCTAATATCATGTAGCTAAATTTGTGAAGCTGAGGTCATCACACAAGCTTAAAATCAGTGGCCATGTTCAAAGCCAGATCAATTATATTTCAACACCACATCCAAATTTTCTGATTACTTGATTATAAATAAGTGAATTTGAGAGATTAATGTGGTATATAGGAGAAGCTGGTCAACTTGGAAGTGAAAAACATAGGTTCATGTCTTGCTTGTATTACTTGGCTGCTATATAAACATGAGCAAGTAACTAAAGCACTCTGAACCTCAGTTTCCTCATCCATAATATATAGGTAATTATGCTAGTTGTACCTCCTTTTGGGGTTATTTATAAGCTTCAAATAAGATAATGCAAGCAAAGCAGTTCACCAATTCTAGTATATTCTCTAAATATCAGTATATTATCAAGAAACTCATCAGGGTTTGCTTAATAAAATAGGAATTTTCCAAAATCAGTTTAAAAGTAGAAGATAAGAAAGAAAACAATATCTCTATCCCCATAAAAAGTCATATAAGGAAAGAAATGTTCTTCTATTTGTTTGGCTACATATTTGTCAATGTGAAGAAACTGCACACACACACATACACACATACACACACATATGCATTTGTCAATATGAGGAAACTATATATCTATCAATACTTTAAAAATTAAAAATATATAATATATATGTGTGTGTGTGTGTGTGTGTGTGTGTGTGTATAATTTTCTCCCACTGAGAAATGTGTGGTTAACCAAGTATATATATATATATATATATATATATATATATATATATATATATATATATGCTTACGAATACATTTGCACACATACATTTCTTTGACTTATATACTTAGACAAGTTTATATATATGTAGAGTGTGTATGTCTAAGTGTAGTCATATGTCTATATGTATATATTTTTGTGAACAAGACATCCTGAAACACTCAATAGCTTTTTGCTTAACAAGAAAGTTGAAACACCAATTCTTACCTAAGTTCCTTCCTTCTACATGTCTAGCTATTGTAATCAATCAGTTGACAAACATTTATCAAGTGATTCCTATTTGCAAAACAGTGCTTTGCACTGGGAATGCAATGACAAATAAAAATCAACAGCAGTAGATGTGTTCAGAGTAGTCTGGAGAAATTCTGGTAAATTAAAATTAAAAAATAATAATTATTTTTCAGTTCATCTTCTAAAACCCAGAAATGATGCTGGATCACTACACATAAACTTTTTCCAGGGGATGGAAATGAGCTTATATTTTATAAAGGGGAAACTGTTTGTATGAAATTTATAATATGTACATGTGTATGTATATATGTATATATATATATATATATATATATATATATGCACACAGACACACACATACATACACATATATAATAGAGAGAGCAGAATGGGGGAAGCCTCATAAAAGAAGTATTGCTTAAAAAGAGATTTGAAACAAAGGCTTCTAAAAGTTGAAAGTGAAGAGGTAGTATATTCTAGCCATGTTCAAAGGTGTACTAGGTTATGAGGCAGCCAAGACACATAGTGGTTAGGGTACTGGATATAGAATCAGGAAGAACTGAGTTTAAATCCTGTCTCAGACTCTCTGTAGTTCTGTGATCTTGGACAAGTAATTTTTCTTCTCTTAGTCCTGCTTTTCTCACCTGTAAAATGGCCTCATGAAAAACACCACCATCATAGGACTGCCGGGAGAATTAACTGAGAAAACATAGGGAAAGTACTTGGCAAAAGTTGAGTGTTAAGTAAATGCTTCCTAGAAAATGGAATGTTACCTGTGAGAAAAATCAAGACTGGTTTGGCTGGAATGTAGAGTGAATGGAGAGAAGTGTAATGAATAATGAAGTATAATGAAAGGTAGGTTGGAAAGCTAAATCAAAGAGTTTGCATTTCATTCCAAAGGCAATGGGAACCACTGTAGCCTATTTACCAGGGGAGTGAGCAAATGCCAGTTTCCATCATTTTCTCATTATTGAGAGTTTGGGACTAAGTGATCTCTATCAAGTAAGGGTTAGGCCATGCAATTCTAGATTAACTAATTAAAAGATCTGGGACTAGTGAAAGCCAAAGTGGACTGCCACCAAGAGTAAAACATGAAGGGAGGCCTAGGAAGAAATTTTTTTCAAACTATGTTGTAAAAATACATGTATTTTTGGTTGCAGATTTACCCTGGCAAATAATGACATTCATAAAAAAAAAAAAAATTCCATTTGCTTATATATATGTACACACACACATACACACACACACACACACACACACACACACACACAAATTATGGGGAAACCCTGATACTGTTCTGATTTTGGGGGGAATTCTTGAGAAATTCTCCTTGCCTCTAGGAAAGACCCACCCCAGAGAATCAAGATAAAGTGGTTTCATTCTGTTATTTTGGTGAGACTAGTTGAGTCCAGAACCATTCCCTACTTAGTTCAAACTTAAGTAATCTCATTTAGCTGGAGATCTAGATTTCTATGAGCCTCTGTTGAGTTGGGGATTAGTCTAGGACTACTCATTCAATTGGAAAATTTTTATTCAATTCGAAGATTCTGGTCTGATTTCAACTCAAACTGCCTCCAGCCCCTAGCCAAAGTTTCAAATTCCTTATAAAAAGGGGCAACTTGGGGCACTTCTTTGAAGAGGTTCAGGGCAGGAACATGCCATACCATGGAATCTCTCTCTCTCTCTCTCTCTCTCTCTCTCTCTCTCTCTCTCTCTCTCTCTCTCTCTCTCCTTGACATGGCTGCCTGCAAGGACCCTCTGTCCACTGAGAGGGCATTCTCTTCTCCATGTCAGCCTCCATTTCCCCAACAGGACCTTGCAGAGGGCCAAAGCAGAAATCATGCCAGGCCAAGGGACCTCCCTTGGCATAGCTACCTGCAAGGACTCCCTGCCCATTGAGAATACATTACCCCCTTTTTATCTCTCTTTGCAGGGACTTTGCCACTAAGAAAGTCAGTCTTTCTATCAAAGGCTGACTTCTCAGGGCAAACAATAAACTTCTTTTGCCAGTCTAACCTTTCGGGTTCATCAATTCTTTTATAAAGGACCTGCACCTACTGAAAAGGGTTCTTACAACTGTCTGCCCTGAGCCGAACCTCATCACACACACATATAAAATTTAACAGTCAGCAAAACAAATATTATAATAAGCAAAGAAAGAAAAAAGGATTATATAGCAAATTGTAAATATTTATATAAATTTTGTTTATAAAAACCAGATGCTAAATTTAATAATTTATTCATACAATTGCCTCATTAATGTCCAGTTTTGAACTTTTTCTACTCTGTATTTTTACATTTTGCTGATGCTTTTTCTTTTTCTTATTTTTTTAAATCTCTCATTACTACTTCATTCCCTTTTCCCTTCATATAAACCTTCCTTTTATTTATTTATTCACTAGTTTATTTATTTGTGGATAAGTACTGTCAATGAAATTAAATCAATATGTTGGTCATTTCTGAACATTCATGCTTCATTCTGAACCTTCAGTCCATCACCTTTCTGCTAAGCATGATTCATCATTTTCCTATGCATTTTAAGTGGAGTTTCCAAGTCTCCAATGCTCAAGAAAGAAAAAGAACTAAGGAAACAAGGAGAGAGATTTGTAAACTGATTTCAGAGTGCAAACTCTTTGTCATCACTCTTTTGTCAAAGAACAGTTTTCTTTGGCCTTTTGGAAAGTTTTAAGTGTCTACTATGTACCAGGCAAACAATATTCTGATCATACAGGTGAAGTCATGTGTAACATTTTGTAATACAAATTTAAAACAACAACAAAACTATAACAAAATGGTCCCTGAAATCAAGAAGTCTATTACTTAATAGACAAATACAATTTTGTATGTGGAAGTATTACCCAAAATAGAATGTGATAACCTGGAAAACTAAACTGTAACCAGATTTTGTAGGACTCTACATGCCAAAGTATTTGATGATATAGGTAATAGGGAATCATGGATTTTAAGGAAAGAAGTGACAATTGGCTAAAATGCTTCTTCTCAGAACTCTTAGTTTTCTTAGAGATTCAAATATGATTCCTTATAAAAGGCCTTTCCTGGCTCTTCTAGTTTGTAGTACTGTCCCTGACTCCAATATCACTATTTATTCATCTCTGATATATTGTTTTTATTTAGTTATCCATATTTTTTTTTAATATTCTCCAGCAGAATATAAACTTCTTGAGGGCAGGTCTGTTTTATTTTTATTTCCATCACCATTAGTTAATACAATGCCTGTCACATAGGAATCACTTAATATTTTTGGAAGTGCATTCAGCTGAATTCAAATGAATCCCAGAAATAGTGGCTGCTGTGGAGTGGGGTTGTCAAAATTCTAAAGAAATTAACTAATGTTGACAACTTTGTCATTAGGACAAGCAAGAATACAAAAGTCTTTGGGAATTGGAGTACACACAAAGTGTGCACTAGTTAGCTATTACAACATGATAAGGGATAACACAAGTTCCTACATATCTCCTTTTGGATCTGGACACCATGCTTCCTAGAACATGTACCAGGGAGCTTTGTTCTCATCACTACAGTTCAATTTTGTGTTCTCTGAAGAAAAAATGCCCAAAGCAATTTCTTCTCCCCCCCCCCCCCCCCACTACCCTCCCCCCCCCCCCATCATACACTGGTAATCATTTTATTTTTCTGATTATGTTTCCTTTTATCTTTCAGTCTTTTGCTAAATTACACGGGGACCCTTTCTTCACATTTTCTCCCTCCCTGCTTCTCTGTCTCTCTATGCTAAGTGCCAGCTGTCATTGCCTGGCAGATAATTACCATTTTACAAACAGTATTTAGGGAAATGACATCAGTTTCTGAATATACTGCTGTCAGGGCTTATTCAAGGGGCTTTCCTCTGTTAACCACCTTCTCTGTTTGCAAGCTGGGCGGAAGCAATGAGGATTGAGGGGAGGGGGAAAAGGAAGTCCCTTCTTATCTCCCAGGCTTCAGAGAACAATTGCATCCCATTTGTCATTCTTAGTCTGACAACTCTCATTTCACTCTACCCAAATCCTCCTGGCTATCCCCTGGCTTTCAGTGGTGAAATAAATGGCTGCTTGTCTCTTTGCCATGCAATGAGATTCTCTTTGTATAGCTTCCATGGTTTAAAGGTGCTGGTAGGAAGGCAGCAAGAGCTGATTAATAACTTAGAGAATGATGAGGCTAAAAACTGTAATTCTCCTTTATATTCCTCTGTTTTGATTTTCCTTATTTTATGGAAGATTAGAAAATTCAGAAAATATATGAGCACTAAGTTGTGCTTATGTAAGAGAAAATCCAAAACCACCATTCTATCTAATTGAAATTATATTACACCTCCAGTCTCATATTAATTCATTGTCCCTTTAAAAATGATTATTAGAATGAAAATAATGACTGAAATCTAGCCTTTTAAAGTTTACAAAACTTTTTACATATAGCAGAAGGGTAACAAGCTTAATTAAGTAGGAATAAGAATTTCTAGAGATGATTGCTTTATGAGGACTGATAAAAGTAAATGGGAATCACTAGTCTGGAAAAAGAAAAGACTGGAAGGGAATTGAAAGGTACTTTTAAATATATATATATATATATAGATAGATAGATAGATAGATAGATAGATATTTAATTTCACTAAGCATTTCCAAATTAGATTTTTAAAAATTTCAACATTCATGTAAAAAATTGAGTTTCAAATTTTTTCCTTTCCATCTCTTCTTGCTTTTGAGAAGGCAAGCAATGTATTGATCCTATATATGAAGACATGTGAAACATATTTCCTTATTAGCCATGTTGCAAAAGAAAACATGCATAAAAACAAAACCAAAAAAGTATACTTCAATCTGCACTCGGAATTTATAAGTTCTCTCTGCAGATGAATAGCACTTTTTGTAATTCATTAATTCTTTTGGAATTAATTATCTTAGATCATAGTCTTGATCAGAGTAGCTAAGTCTTTCATTACTGATCATTGTTAGCATATTGCTATTACTGTGCACAATGTTCTGCTTCTGCTCACTTCACATTGCATCAGTTCATATAAGACTTCCCAGGTTTTTTCTGATATCATCTTACTTATCATTTCTTATAACATAATAATATCCCATTACATTCATATACTACAACTTACTTAGCCATTCCCTAATTGATGTGCATCCCCTCCATTTCCAATACTTTGACACTCCCAAAAATTTGTTATAAATAGTATTGTACTGATAGGTTATTTTCTCTATTCTTTAATCTCTTTGGGATACAGAGCTAGTGTATTTTTTTTTTCAAATGTTGGCTTGACCATTTATATCTATGTGATCTCTTATCTTAGGTAACATCTCTTGCTCAGTTTTCTCATCTTTATAATGGGAACATGTAGAGGGCTAAAACTCCAAAAAAGTATGCTTGAATCAGACAACCAAGCACTTAAGGCTAATTACCTATTCGATGTGAGATAATGGCTCTATATATATATTTAGATGAGATGGTGATATGATGGCTCTCCTCACCATGCTTGCTGAATGTTTGGTGTTGAGATAATTGTAGGCAAGGATTGGAGGGCTGGGAGAGAGAAGTCAGAGTGACTTGGTGGCTGGACAAGGAGGAGAGAGGCTGGAGACGCTGGACTCCAGAATCCAGGATACATCTTTGGCAAGCCACGTGGCAGCTTGCCTGCCTCCTTCACTTCTCCCCCTAAAGACCAAAGACTTTGATTTATCCTGATTCTGCTGATCCTGAGGCCCTCCAGGGAGCTAGTCTGAACTTTATAGGAACATAGGATGAAATGAATTCAGATATTCTTTTCTAGAAAAGCCTCTAAAATGAGCTCTACAAATTAAAGTTGAATTATACCTTCCTGGGTTCTAAACATAAAAGAGCACTATAAACTAGTATGGGGCTCTGCCTAGATTGTCAACAATGAGAAGAGTTTAATCCTTGCTATGCCTTCCATCTCCCTATCTTGATTGATAGTCTTTCAGTGATACATGGCACAACAATTAGCACCATGTTTCAATTGTCTCCTGCCCCTTTAGCTGCAGCCATTTTTTCTCTTAGCAACCCAGGCAAGGAGGAGGGGAACCCTGTTATGTGACTGTTCCTTGAGTAGGATTATCCTCTATACCAGTGCCCTGCTTTCCATTTGCAATTTGGCTATTTCAGCTCAGAATCTATTAACATATCGGGTTGTGTTGGGATGAGGATACGGATTAGATTTCATATATCACTAATCTAAAAAGCTCCCATTTAAGAACACTCTTTCTAAAATTTCAGGTCAGCCCCTTCTCTATAAAACAGTCTTAGAAAATAGTTTAGAGAATTTAAAGGTAAACTGATCTGACCAGAGTTATACAACATTTACAAGTATGTATCAGAGGCCAGACTCAAATCCATATCATCCTGGTTTTGAGATAAGGTACGTTTATCCTTTACATTACACTTGTTTTCAGCTCTGTCTGGTTCTTCATTTAGGGTTTTCTTGACAAAGACACTGGAGTGCTTGCTATTTCCTTTCTAACTTATTTTACAGATAAGGAAACTGAGACAAATAGTGTCAAGTGACTTGTCCAGAGTCACATAACTATTATGTTTCAGAACTCATGAAGAAGAGTCTTCATGATTCCAAGACCAGGGCTCTATCTACTGCATCACCTAGCTGACCTTCCAAGAACTTAATCAGAATCAACTGTTCATATCTTCTGAAATCAGACAGTATCAAGCTTATTTAGGATGATATGGGCCATAAGTATACCTATGTATAAAGTTGCCTAGGAGCAAAATTGATGTCATTTCAATTTTCCTTATTTTCATAGGATTCTTGGAAGTCTACTTTTCTCTATTTTATACCTCTTATTGGGGCAGCTGAGGTGCCAGGTCTGGAATGAGGAAGACTCATTTCCCTGAGTTCAAATCTGACCTCAGACACTTGCTAGCTGTGTGATCCTAGATAAATTATTTAACCCTTTTTGCCTCAGTTTCCTCATCTGTAAAATGAGCTGGAGAAGGAAATGGCAAACCATATCCAGTATCACCAAATAAGATTAGGAAATATCAAACATAACTAAACAACAACAAATATATTTTTAAAAATTATTTATTTTGGTTATTGTTCAATTAAAAAAAAGGGTTGAAGACTAAGAACTAGGGTGAATAAAAGTTTAGCCTTGTCTTTCTGAAAGGCAGATAATGACTCTAAAATAATCCTACATTTTTTTAATTCACAGCAGCAGTCCATTTTTGGTTAGTGAGGGAGAGCTGGCAAGTCATTTCCCTCTTTGAGGCCCAGCTCTGACACCTGCAAAATGGGTTAAGGCTAAATGATCTCGAGGTCTTTTCCAATTCTAAATCTATGACACTATAAACCATTCTGTATGACATTCCATGAGTCACTGTTATGCTTCTATAAGGAAAGGTAATAATAACCAAGTTCTAACTTATCTGCCCTTTTAGATTGTTGTGCAACTTAAAATCTCTTCTTTAACTAGAGTCCTAATGTCCTCTGGCTTTAAGTTTGAGAAATATACTTCTTAGGTACTTTCTTCATGGTAAACCCCCATCCCCACTCTTTATATTGGGCCTAATCTGGTTGCTATGGCAGCCCAAGACCTGAAAACCAGATGGTCTTATTTAATATACCCTACTTTGGCAGACTTCTAAAAACAATATTTCTATATGGTATTAGGATCTGATTCATTTTTGTTTAAGGCTGAAACTGGTTATAAGAGAAAGGTCTTCTTTTAAAAAAGAAACAACAACCTTTCAGGAAAGAAGGGTCTACTTACAATAAAAAGTGAGACAGGAACTGCTCTATCACAGGAAAAAACCTGCAGAGCTGTCAATCTGGAGATGTACTAGTAAAGAGAAATTCACTTTGAAATGAGGAAAAAAAAATCTCTGAGAGATTTAAAGATCCCATTGGATTTACATTGCAAGTGGCAGTTCCTCTCAAAGGACACATTAGCTAGGGCCAGGAAAGAAGGTTGGTCTCTCTTAACTATAGCAATAATGACAGATTTAGTGGTTTTCCCCATGTCTAAGCTTCACCTCATGTCAAAATTCAATTCCTGTGGGTCAGAGAGTAAAGGTATCATCTGGTTACCCTGTACTTAGATGTATAAAAAAGATATTCAGTTCTAGCAACTTCTTTTTTTAATCACGTCTAATTTAAAATTCACTTTAGGATAGTTGCGTGCAATGGTTCTCAAAGCTCTTGGTTTTTAGCATCCATTTACATTCTTAAAAAAAAAAATTATTGAGGACCCCAAGAAGAGTTTCTCTTTGTGTGGATTACATCTACCTTTGTTTACTGAATTAATGATTAAAAAACATTTTAATAGTATGAAAATAGTTTTTATCTTATTGATTCTTCTTGTTCAACCTTGTTTTTTTTTTTTTTTCCTTTTTTTTTTTTTTTTTTTTTTTTTGAAGAGGACTAGAGACATCATAAGTGATATCCTGACCTTTGGGTGAATTTTATTTAAATGAAGCATAGTTGCTCTATGAGGCATAGTTCCTTGTCCTTTTTGTCATTTTCAACATTTTTCTTCATTTTTAATGTTTCATTGAAATGAAAGGATTTGTTTCCATCTCAATCTACGGGATTAATCAGATATAATCTCTCACCACATCTAGTATGAGAATGCAAATGGAGTGTCAGCTCTGACCTATGAGCAGAGACCTAATTTAAGAATCCAAAACCTTGGAGTGTACCATTAGCTCTACAGAAACACAATATGACCTTGGACCCTCAAATCCTTTCCTTCAAGTAGTAGCAAAGCCCTAACTTGCTGCCACATTTTCTTTTTATTAGTGAGATGAAGTAATAGGTAATGACAAAAAGCATGATAAAAATATGACATTTATAATTACATTCTTTTTTAAACTTCAATGATGTCTATTTTTTTTCCTGAAGACATTAGACTACAAACTCGTCTTCTGTCCAATCATGTATCCTTCATCAAAAATAGATGCTGTCCAGCATAATGATTTAATATCCTGGAGTAAAATAAGGCAGTTAATGCAAATACAAGTGCTCCCTAGATCACAAGTCTCTTTCTCATCTGATATATGAAAACTTTAAGCCTAATACATTAAAAGATTTCTATGATAAATTCTAAGCTTCTCTTAGGTTATAAGACTACCCTCTAAATATCTGAAATACCATGCCTGAGAATAGATAGAATATAAACCTCTTGGAGATGGGTAATACTTTATTTTTGTCTTTGTGTCCCTAGCACAATATTTGGCAAAAAAAGACACTGATTCACTTTTGTTTAAGGCTGAAACTGGTTGTAAGAGAAAGACATTTTATTTTTCAAACTTATTTATTTTTAATTTATGGAATAAAACAAACTTTTCCATAACATAGTATCATAAAGAAGATGATTGCATATGAAACTGCAAATCTATTAAATACAACTAGCTACTTTTAAAATATATATAATAAAGTTATATCATAAATTTCTTTTATTTGCCCTTTTTCTCTTCTCCCCAACTTAGAGATGGCTACCATTAAACATAAATATGTGTGACTTATGTGTATGCAAAATTATTCTATACATACTTTTATTAATCAATTCTTTCCATGGAAGCAGTTTCTTCCTTCATATGTTCTTTGTAGTTAATTTGGTTATTTATGATTTATTCACTCAAATCAAAATGATTTATTCACTCCAAGTTGTTCTTAAAACAATATTTAGATTACTATATATGATATTCTCTTGGTTCTGCTCATTTCACTCTTCATTATTTTGTGCTAGTTTATTTATGTTTTTCTAAGATTATTGAACTCATTTTTTTATAACATAGCAATATTCCATCATGATCATAAACCAAAACTTATTCAATCATTACCCAATTGATGTGCGTCCCTGCAATTTCCAGTTCTTTGCCACCACAAAGAGAGCTGCTATAAATATTTTAGAACATTTAAGTTTTTTGTTTTTCCTTTTCTATAATCATCATTGGAAATAAACCTAAGAGTGATATTGCTGAGTCAAAGAGTATAAGAAGTTTAATAACTCTGTAGGCATAATTCCAGATTGCTCTCCAAAATGGTTGGATCAGTTCACAATTCCAACACTAATGAATCAGTGTCCCATATATAGTTTAAAAAAGAAATTGTAACCTTTCAGGAAAGAAGAGCCTAGTTACAGTAAGAAATGAGAGAAGAATGCCTCCATCATGGAGAAACTTGGAAAGCTATCAATCTGTAGATGTCCTGATAAAGGGAAATTCATGCTGAAAAGAGAAAAAAAAAATCTCTGAGAGATTTAAAGATCCCATTGGAATATGCTTCTTGATTGATAAAGACATTTCCTAGTTTAAAAACTGAATGAAGATTAAGTGATGACTGTTCTAAACATTGACCCATAGAGAATGTTAATTAGTTATGTATATGAGAACTAATGGCAAGCACTTTTTAAAATTATGATATTGTTTGGTTTGTCAGAAGTTTGCTTTTGTTTTTGTTTTTTCCTTGTCATACTTAGAGAAAAGTGGGGTGTATGTAGGGATGGGGGGAGGGGTGGAAAACCTCCGTCATATTTAAAATATATGATTTTGTGCAAGTTGTCTAAGGGGGTGGGGGAGAAGAATGTCATCAGCATAATACCAACTCATTAAATTGGAGTGATTTCTTCTTGCTTTGTGATTTAAATTGTTCTTTATTATATAGAATAAATGCATTTTTGGATAGTGGCCAGGATATAGACTTCTGTAACTTTAGCATATGAAATGCTTTCTCCCTGTTTGCTTTTGTTTTTAAATGGTGGATATCCTACTTTGGAAAGCTTTATTCTCTAGACTTTATAATAGCTCTCACCCATACATATATATTTCAGAATATTATAAACATTTTAAAAATCACACAATCAAAGGAAACATTGCTTTCTGATAAAAAAATATTTGTTCACGGCATTCAAAAGTCAATCAAATAAGACTAATAGCAGCAAGGTTAGTTTTCTGTTCACCAAAATTTAAAAGGAAAAAACTAATGAAGATTGAAACTGTTTTTTTCCAAAGCCACTCTCCAAAGTGAAACTTCACTCACTTAGTTTGGCAGAATACTATAACTGACTGTTAAAATTCAAATACTGCCTATATGGGAAAAATAATGATACCAGCTAGTATTTATAGAGTGCTTTAAAGTTACAAAGTAGATGATATTACTATCCACATTTTACAATTGGGGAAACTGAGGCATACAGAAATTAATTTACTTGCTCAGGGTCACACTAAGAGTCTGAAGCCAGATTAAAATTCATATCTTTTTGACTCCAACTAAAATCACCTTAACTGTGCTACATAGTTGCTCTGAATCAACAGTATTATCCCTTTGTCAGCATACCAGGAGGGTTACTCTGAATATGTATATCACATTTGTTATGCAGTTCATAGTGGGACCTTGAAAAAGGATGCTGAACTCCACCCCCCACAACCCCTTAAAGACAAATGTTTTAAAGAAGAGAAGAAAAATAGAAAAGTCCAAATTATTGAGACAGATGAGATTCAAAGACATCTTTTTTTGAAGAGTTTTTATGCTGCATTTTCTTCTCCTAAATAACAGTAAATATTGTTTACAAGCTCCCTATAATTGAAGATCTTCAGATAAAGATTTGATGACAACTCATCAATAATGTTATAATATTTAGAATAAATTGGACTTAATTATCTCTATCTCTGAGATCTGATGATTTGATAAAGACTATAGGATAAAAAGCCAGGTCGCTTCTATTAGAACCTAGTTTCTCACACTCATTTATAGGAAATGAGTAAATCATTTCCTATAAAAAATTCAACTCCTAGAATGTTCCTTCCACAGAGAGGGGATCATTAACTCGGAAGATTGGGAGTTAGAAAGGATACTGAAAAGTAGTCAGATATTGCACTTTCAAGATACCTTATCTTGAAGCAGTCAAATTAGCTTTTTAACATATCAAAATGTTAGGAAATGTTTTCCTTCTTCACCCCCAACTACTTCGAATGTAAAACCTGAGCATACCATAATATATAGGTCTCTCTTTATAGAGGTTATCAAGCACAGGCTTTATAAACATTTCCAGGAAATGTTCTACAGATGATTCTTGAATAGGCATAGGTTGGAATATATGGCTTATGACATCCCTTTTTGTGATGACATTCAAACAATCATGTCTCATTTTGGGAATGTCCCCTAAAATCAGATTTCTTCTCTATTATAAGTGAGTAGATTAGACTAGATACTTTTGAAGATCATACCACTCTAAAGTGAAGAATCAGTAAGTCATCTAGACTTTTATAAAAAAAGATTTCAGGTATTTCAGAGAAAATGAAAATAGAACCATTTGAACAGAGACTTTAAAGAAGACTCTCAAAAAGGATGTAATATCTTTAAAGAACTGAATTTTGACAGTGATCATAATAATGAGAAAAAGACATCTGCTTTTAATACCCATATAACTGTGGACAAGTAATTTTATCTTCCTGATTCCTCATCTGAAACATAAAAAAAGATTTTTCTAAATTAGTTATAAGATCATTTGAAGTTTGATATCTAAGGTTTTATCATCTGGAAGCAATGAGGCTCTGAGAAATCACAAACGGTAACAAAAGTATACAAAGTTAAAAATAACAACAATAATAGTGGCTTGAACAATAGAAAAAGAATAGGAATAAGAAAGAAAAATAGCTAACATCCTTTTGTATTTTTACGTTTGCAAAGTATTTTACAAATATTAGAGTTTATCAGTAGTGTTTTTAAAGTTATAGTTGGAGATAAGGAGAAATCCTACATTTGAAAATGGAAAGGAGCTTTATTCAGCCTCTAAATTTTACTCCAGTTTTCCTTCTTTACAGAAGAAAGAATGACCTCAATATTAGAAAGGATAGAACTAATTCAATTAAGAGAAGAATAAAATCCAATATAGTTTAGAAGATAGTCATAATGCATGTAATCATTCATCTCCTAATGGAAACAAAATGTTACCTCAACTTGTAATCAGGAAAATTGTAAAATATCTATCAAGATTTTTTGAAGAATTAGGAAAAAATGAAAATAATTTCAAATGACTGAAAATGGAAAAAATATTGAATAATTTTCAAAAAGGGGGTCAAAGGAGATGGAAATTGTAAAATATGAAATTAGTTTCAGAGAAAATTCTGGAATAGATTATTAAATAATGGTTTTGAAAAATAGTTATTTAAAAAAATAAGTGATCAATGGGAGACAGTATGGGCTCATGAAAAGCAAAGGATACAAACTAAGCATTTGTTTTATTGTAAGATTGTTAGACCGGTCGATTGAAGAATGATATAAACATAGCATAGTTTGACTTCAGCTGGCATTTAACAGTCTTTCAGTTTCTTTGTGGCCAAGAACAGGGTATGTGGTTTGAATTATAATATAAAGTGATGGATTTATAGTTAATCTATTGACCACTCTCAAAGAGTAATAATTAAGGAATCAATGTTTGTCTAGATGGAAGACTCTGGTGGCATGCTACAAGATTTGATATATGACTTTCTTCTCCTGAAATTTTGCTTTATATATTTTTAAAAACATTTTTAAAAATACAATAATCAGAATAATGTAAGAAAAAATTAAAGAGGAATAATCAAGAGTCAAGAAATAATTTTATTTTCTGGCATGGTGGCTTGAAACTGACAAGACATTTTCTAGTAATAAATTTAAAGATCTATAACAAGCTTTAAAAAATCAACTGCTTATGGATAGATCAAAGAAGAACTATCCTAGCAAAAATTTATGAAAACAACAACAACAACATGAGATTTTAATTAAAGCCAATGTTTGCAAAATAATATGACTCATAAGTCATATTAATAAATGTGTGTTTTAGAAACAGGGAAATCATATATCCAGTCTACACTAGACCAAATGGAGAACATTATATATAGTTGTGAATGTTATATTTTAGTAAGGATAATGATAAATGAGATAAGGTCCAATACAAAGTGACCAGGATAATGAAATGTCTAAAATCTTTATTATATTAAGAATAATGAAAGGTTCTAACAAGAGAAAAAGATTTCGGGAGACATACAATAGATATACTGTAAATATACAATTTGATGTACTGTTATGTAGAAGAAGGACTGGCTTATTTTGTGTTCCTTTGGATGATAGACAATTGGAGGAAATTAAAGAGGATCAGATTTCTTTGCCCACAGGTCATACTCAAAGGAGAAGAGCTGAAAACATAGGTATCAATTAGAAATCTAATACAGAATTTTGCATACTTTGCAAAAATTTATAGTATCTATGATATATCTGGTACTCCTTAGTACCAGATATATCATAGACACTATAAATTTTTGCACTTATACTTAGTATTTATACTTAGTAGGTGTGACTATTTCCCTTTGATGAATTGATAAGTGCTATCCAGATTCAAAGTAACTATGATTCTCCAAAAAGCTGTTTCATGCTTTTGTAACAGTTAAGACATAACAGTCTTAATATATTTTATTTTGTTTTGCTTTCTTCAACTTTTCTTGTTTCTACAATGCTTAATAAACTGGCATCCTGTTATATGTTATCTATCTCTACCTTATTCTTAGACTGATTTTTTTCTGGATATTTGTCTAGTCCTCCTCTTTGTCCTTATAATTTCTTTTAAGTATTTTTATTTCTGACATGCTGCATATGTGGATTTATTCTCTCTCTGTCTCTGTGTCTCTCTGGGTTTCTCTCTCTCTCTGTTTCTTTATCTATCTCTGTTCTTGTCTGTCTCTTCCATTCTGTGTGTGTGTGTGTCTATCTCTATCACTATCTCTGTCTCTCTGTGTCTCTGTCTGTCACAGTCTTCCTCTCATTTTCTCCACTACCCCCTAATTCTATTTATTTCCCATAATGACTGATCTTTCCTGTTGAGTACAAAGGAACTGTGCTGGGGTGCACACGCACAACTACACACAATTCTACAATAGAAGAGAAAAAGAGGCTGATGAAAAGCCATTTGCCAAAATGCTGAGACACCAAAGACTTTGCACAGAGAGGAGATGAGTAGTCTCTAACTCTGAAGAGTGCCTGAGTGGGCACAGCTGAGAAAAATTAGCATTTTAGAATGCACTTCTGCAGTGCTTGGGAAACTGACAGGACATCCTGCTCACATGATAAGCAGTGGCACACCTGTCTGTCTGGGCGCTCAAGACATCTGAAAATTAGAATGCTGGACTCTCTGGCCTGCCACACATGAAAGGATCTTATTTTCAAATATTTTGAGGTCACCTGGGGGTATACATGGGCCATCTCCTTAGTTGTCAGTACAAAATATGCAAATCTTCTGGGGTAGCTCTTCAATTCTCCTGGAGTCCATTCTGAAGACACCTGTGCATCATAGCACTCAAATGATATAGTGACAGATCTGAAGTGTTCTTATCAAACTGACACCCTCTCTCTCACCCTCTATTCCAACCACAGAAATTGAAAAGTGCTGTGAAAAACTATTAGACCTGGACAAGAGAACCACTGACCAGATGCTCTTGGAAAACTAGGGATCAGAGGGGATGCTTTAGACAAGTGGATGATTAGCTCAGTTTTGTCAAGAATATGAATTCCATCATGTGAATTACTAATGCAAGGTCTTGAACTAAGCACTCTGAGTTTGCATGTATATATTAATGTGCATACCTACAAACTGGACCCTTGCCTGAAGACATTGGTATAGAACAGAAGAGTTTGTAAAAATAAACATGAAGTGATGTCTTTGCTTCAAATTGACAATTTGGCTTTTTTGTGGTCTGTAGATTTCTCTTTGTTTTTCTATAACTATGTAAGAAAGTGATTGATTTTGACTGCATGTGGACTCAATTCACCTTAAGTTGGATTTATGGCTAAAGGTGCTAAACAAAATGGCATCCAATAAAAGTTTTTTTGGTTAGTTTTGATGAATTTTCAATGAAATGTAATGTAGAGAGAGAGGTTATGGAGATAAGTGTCTGAGAAAAATATTCCATCTTGAAACAAAATGGCTGTCTCATCTGTGACACTAACATTAGGGAAAAATGATTTTCTTCATGTTGGTATGATTTTTTACATGTATCATTCTGCCCAATTTCCAAGTGGAGAAGTAAGTCAACAGGACAATTTACTACTACCTTAATTCCTTTCATTCATTTTATTTATATGTTGTAGTGATGCCTTTTCACATTTAGGGTCAGGGGTGTCTTGAATAGAGACTTGAAAATGGAATTGGAAAAGAAAGAATGGAACTAAGAGGTTCCTAAATCATCTTCTTACTTCTATTATCTTTCCACTAAAATTCATCTTTTATACAGCTTGCCAAATGATGTTCCTAAAGCTCAGGCTTGACCATGTCATTGCCCTACCAATGGCTCCCTACTACCTTCAGGATCAACTATAAACAATTTTGTTTGACATTTAAATCCATTTACAACCTCAACCCAATTTACTTTTCTAGCATTATTACATATTACTTCCTTTTGTGCATGTCACTGTCACTATTATCACTGTCTAGGAGAACTGGCCTTCTTACTCTTAGTCATATATGAAATTCCATTCCCATTCTGATGCTTTTGTACTGGTTATCCCCCATGCCTAGAATCAATTTTCTCCTCACTTTCACCTCTTAGAATTTCTAACTTCTTTCAAAACACAGCTTATATTTCACTTTTTTTTTTCACATAACATCTGTTGATTTATATTCAGTCTCCTTAGTTTTTTGTTTGTTTGTTTGTTTATTTGTTTCTGGATGCAGATGGTAATTTTTGTCCAAAGTCTATTAGGATTGCTTTGGCTCACTGAACCACCAAAAAGAACCAAGTCTTTCCTAGTTGATCATTACACATTCTTGCGGTTATTGTGTACAATGTGTGTGCTTGGTTCTGCCTCTTTCACTCAGCATCAGTTCATGTAAATCTTTCCAGGTCTTTCTATAATCAGCTTTTTATGGTTCTCTTGCATTCTGTGTTTGTAGATTACACTTTCTTTTTTTTTTTTAATAACTTTTTTATTGATAGAACCCATGCCTGGGTAATTTTTTACAGCATTATCCCTTGCATTCACTTCTGTTCCGATTTTTCCCCTCCCTCCCTCCACCTCCTCCCCCAGATGGCAAGCAGTCCTTTACATGTTAAATAGGTTACAGAATATCCTAGATACAATATATGTGTGCAGAACCGAACAGTTCTCTTGTTGCACAGGGAGAATTGGATTCAGAAGGTATAAATAACCCGGGAAGAAAAACAAAAATGCAAGCAGTTTATATTCATTTCCCAATGTTCTTTCTTTGAGTGTAGCTGCTTCTTTCCATCTTTGATCAATTGAAACTGAATTAGCTCTCTTTAACAAAGAGATCCACTTCTATCAGAATACATCCTCAAACAGTATCATTGTTGAGGTATATAATGATCTTCTGGTTCTGCTCATTGTAGATTATACTTTCTGTTTAGTTCTGTTTTTTTTTGTTTTTTTTTTTTTTTTTCAATAGAAGTTCCATCTCCTCTCCTGAAAGATGATGCTGAGTTTCTCTGGGTAGTTAATTTTTGGAAGTAACTCTGGGTCCTTTGCCTTTCAGATTATAGTATTCCAGGCCCTCCAATCATCTATTGTAGAAACTGCTAAATTCTAGGTAATCCTGACTGTTGCTTCTTAATATTTGAATTGTTTTTGTCTGGCAGCTTGTCTGGCAGTTTTTGTCTGGGCTGATATTTCTTTGGTAGAGAAACTCTCTCTCTGAAGGGGTTATGCCATAACTTCTTTTATAGACTCACATGACCAACCATCAAAAAGGTAAATGCTATTAAAAGTTTTGTGGAGCCATCTCCACAAAACTTTATCCTATAAAGGATAAACCCTTTAAAGGGTTTGAGTCAAAATGATCAATATTAAAAAAAAAAAAAGTTAAAATAAAATAAGACCTTTTTGCATTTGTTGAATTCCTAACTTTTCATTGTGTATTTTTGTGATTATAAAGACATTTAGCTGTTGGAAATACTCTGAGACTTTTGAGTCTGTTCTAATAGTCACTGAGGAGGAGGAGGGTTACTGACAGAGAATCATTTTTCATCTTTACTACACATAAAAGGAACATTAGGTACTAGCAGTTTCAGGAAGACACAAAGGCAATTAAATCAGTGGTAGGTGTAAGAGATGTGGTAAGAAGAGGAGGAAATGGGAGGTATTTTTGTACAAATGGTAGCAAAGCTATGTGAGTTGTGCATAGATGTTACATTTATTAAAATACATACAATAGCATTATTATTGTCATAAAAATGATGCCTCAAATAGTTAATCTCAGAGCCCTACCTAAAATTATGCTTCCAACCTTTCTACTAGTTTCCCTTTATTGTAGTAGCCCTGCTACAGAAACCCAATAGAATGAACTCACATTAGTTTAGGTAGAATCATAATGAGGAATTATATCAGCTGTCTGACAGCAGTGCATGTCCAGGATGTTACTGAGAACAGTAGGGAGAAAGCTGAGTGAGGTGCTTCAGAGGACAAGCAAAATCCATGAGTAGTTTTGTGCTAGAAAAGAGGATGACCCTCATAGAGAATGTCCCTTCTGGCAAGAGATGATTTGGGGATGGAAATTTGGGAGAGATGGGTAAGAGAGATGGATAGAATTCTATAGCATAGGACAATGGTGGACCACAACCCCAAGGAAAAGAATGCACCCTGTAGATATTAGGACCCTGTAGTTCTATCCTAGCAAGGACTCTTAATTTGGGCATATACTTTTGAAAATTGATAATTTTACTTAGTCTCAGTAGTGCTTTAAGAAAAATAAAGGCTGTAAAAAAAAAAAGTCTACAGGGCATTTTTAAAGCTCTTCAAGAAAAATTTTTTTTTTAATTTCAGCATATTAATTATTTGCATATTAATGGTGCTTTTGATTACAAATGAATCTTATCTATTCATTAAAACAGACCCTGGCAGAAACTCTACTCAAGTCCTTTGTTAGAGGTTAAAGTAAGTTACCAAATATACTTGAAAATAACAAAGGGGTATTTCTTTAAATTACAAAACCAAAACTAAACAAAGAATCCCCTACAATTTAGGTTTTTCTCTAATGTAGGAGGGGCACCCCCTAATTAGCCTAAATCAGTGAGGTTTCACTCTATTTATCCTTGTCTTGATCATTTTCATTATCAGTTGTTATTTGTCACAGTCAATAATGGCCCATTTATTTGTCACTGAGAATTTACTATAGCCTAGCACATTTCTAAAGGGATTTTCAGAAAGTTTACAAATATTAATTAAACAGTATTAGCCAGTGAGCATATGCCATCTTTCTGTTTATTTAAGGTTATCCTTACAAAGTGTTCACTGGGTGTGTTATATCTTTCTCTTTATCCTAACCCCTCCTGGATGCAACTCAAGGTATCGATTTTAGCCTCTAACACCTTATATAATCTGGGTTGCATTCTGTTAGAGAAATGAACTTTGGAATTGAAAAGTATATATAATATAGTACAATTCTCTAGGACAAGCCTTAGATGAAAATCAGTTTGCTGATTTCCAAGGGCATATACCAACTTTGCCCAAGTGACATAAAAATAATTTAGAATGGAGGTTAAGCTTTTTTAAAAAAAATGCTATTTTTGATGTGTGCCCTGAGACTTTGAGAAGGGAGTGGCTTATAAATGCAATAAATGCTACATGATAGAAAGGGAAACACATTCTAATCAGCTGTTGCCATCAAGTCTTGATTATCTTGACCTCTATCATCTGAAATGAGGTTATATCCCCTCAAATGTGCATCTCTTCCATTAAAAACTTATCTAAGCAAAACTCAATTATCAGAATTAATTAGTGCCCCTCCATTCTTTGTGAATAATGAGGTTGTATATATTTAAAAAATAATTTTGAATAAATACAATTACTATCATTATACATATTTAGGCTTTTGGCAATAACTTAATTTCTCTTGAATGTTTGTAGGTGTCTATTGATTAAACTTGGACCTGGCCTAATTCCAACTCTGTTCAGTCTTTCTTCATCCAGAGCATTTCAACTGACTGCAATGTGTAGTAATGGATTTTTTTCAAGATCAAAAATCTAACAGAGACAATTTGCAGAACAGCAAATTTACGTCTCTAGGAAGTACAAGACAGAAAACTATTTTCCTTTTCTCTTACTGTGTCTTCATGCTTCACCTGACTTCAAAGAAGAAAAGCAAAGCTGACCCTGGGGACACACCCTGCTCCTCTAGGGAAGCTGTGGTTGGTGGATCTCTTGAGCTCCAGAGCTTTGAGGTGCTTTGGGCTAAGTTCTGGGATTAATATAATAAACTCATGGATCAGGGAGTCATCAGACTGTTTGAGGAGGGGAGAATTGTCCCAATTTAGAAACAAAACAAGTCAAAATTCCTGTGCCAAATACAGCAGGAAAAAGATGAGTACCCCTATATTTCATCAGAAGAAATAAGGTGACAGCTTTTTTTTCCCCCTGAAGCAATTGGGGTTAAGTGACTTGCCCAGGGTCACACAGCTAGGACATGTTAAATGTCTGAGATAAGATTTGAACTCAAGTCCTCCTGACTTCAGGGCTGGTGCTCTTTCCACTGCACCACCTAGCTGCCCTGGGAAACAGTCTTAAACAAAACACACAAAAAAAATCACAATTTTTAGCAAATTTTAATGATTTCATGGAGAAATGTCAATATGGTCAGAATTCTCTTCTCTTATCAATGTGGATTCTACCTCTATCATTACAGATAGCCATCTACCTATTACAATCTCTGCATGATTCTCCATTATGACTTTCTACTAGTTGTTCATAGGATCTACCTATTATATCTAAGAGTTTTCTCCGACTTTTCTGTCATCATTGCCTTCTTCATATCTCACTCTTTACTTTTATAAATCTCTTCCCTTTTTTAGTTATCCTTGTCCTCAGGGTGTCTTTTATGCCACGTCTTGAACATTTAGCAATTTGTTGCCATCTTCTGGATATATATACATAGTCTTTTGGGGCTTCTGCTTATAGGAATTATTTGCTGGAATATTTTTTTAAATGGAAGCTTATGGTTCCAGCTTCTACCTTACTCAGAGAAGTTCCTTTCTTTGTAAACATCTCTTACATTCACAAGAAAGAGTCACTCAAAATAATGTGACCATGTAATTATTAAACCTAGTGAAAATGAAAGGAACATTTGTAATCATTCTCATATAGAATGCTAAGCTATTGACTTTACCCATTATTCAAAGTTAGCCAAGAAGTTTCTAAATTGAAAGTGGTCACAGATAATAGATGGGGACTAAAAGAAGTAGGAAGTGAGGAGGTGTGTTTAGCATCCCAACTATGTAGCACAGACTATGAAGAAGAAAAGGGAAGGGAATTATACAAAAGAAAATCTATCCATCTGCTTTTATGCATTGATGCAATAAGATTTACAAGAAATAACAGTCTCTGATATTTGTGACCTCTCATTCCTGATGTTTCAATCGCCACAGGTAGTCTGGGACTATAGTAGCCTATAATTCCTGCTGTCCATTAATCTCCAATTATTATGTTAGGCAACATTTGCTTGTCTTCTGAGCAATAAGTGTATTAGCTTCCAGAAACTCTCACCTTCCTGGCAACTAGAAAGTCTTAGATTCAAAGAAACCAAAAGAAAAATGGTAATTCCATGTCCATTTATCTATATGAAAATCAATTCTATGTCCTGTCTTATGTTGTTTTGCCAAAGGTGTGATGGCAAACATTTAACAACAATTTCTTCAGAAGAAGAAGTTATGTTAATAGTAACAATAATTATATATACACATTTAAAATATAATCTACAATCTTAATTTCTTAAATTTGGAAAAATGGCAAAATTAAAACAAGGCATATTTGGTAGTAATTGTCAATCTCTAATGTAAACATAATCACTCTGAAAAATTTGCAATGCATTTTTGAAAGCTATTTAGCGATATCCCCAACGCTCACTTCCTTCTTTCCCATATTCTCCTTTCCTAATGAATCATCACCATTATCATTAACCATAGCCTCCAGAGAAAATAATGATCATTCAAGCAAAATTAAAAGCAAAGTATAGAGATCAATAACAAATGAGAAAATAAGTCCATGGATAAGTAGTTTTTGAAAACCTACCAGTAACTAAAATAACCATAATGATAATTAATGATAATATCCCAAAGATTTTCCACTCCTATGAAATTGTCTCTTCAAACTTTCTTGAAAATTGGTGTTTGGGCACCTTTAAAATTGTGACATCTTTTGCATAAATGTCTTTTTTATGTAGTTATATAAAATTTATCCATATGACTTGGTTTTATCATCTTAAAAATTATTTCCATTTCCTTACATATTATGTAGCAGATGCTGAAGTGGTGGTATTCAAGTATGCTATTGTATTGGTATTAATTACAGGGAGAAGTTTCTACTAAACAAACAAACAAACAACCTGGAAGATTTATTCCATTTCAAGTGTATTTGTTATTTTCTTCCCAATTTTATCCAAAATGATGTAGATTAGATAAATAGCATGATAAGATTTCTTCTGCAATCTTGTTTCTCTTGTTTTCTCGTTGATTTTGTTTTTTGAAATACTATGTTAAGGAAAAATATTAATGAAATAAATTAAAAGGAAAAAGTCATTTTTAATCTGAAAAAAATAATTGAAATAAATAAAATGCTCTTGTTCTTAAAACCTAATTGAATGCTAAAATATTTTTAAGGGTTATTTCATCAGTCAACCACTCTTCTAGAGATAGATCACAGACCCTCTATATTTGAATAAATGGACTTCAAGAGTTATTGTGACCAAAAATTTAAAAATCCCCTTGTAACAGATCTGTATCAAATTTACTAGGTTTACTTGGTTTTTCCAATTATAGATTAAATATCATCTATCATTGGCTCAAAACTCTAAGCCTTAGAAGAATCTGTATTTCTAACTCTTTCTAAGCCATAGCTCTTGAAAACCCAGGATCATATCCAAATCATGTTGAAGGATGGAAAGTAGAACTTTAGGAAAGTGAAAGTTTTGAAATGGACAAAGGACTGGCCTCCCCTCCCCTCTGTCAGTCTTAGGTTAAAGGACCTGGGGCTCGCAGAGAAAGGTCTGCTCAGCTAGATTAAAGGTGTTTTGCACTTCAAAGTGCCTGCTCTACATTGAGGGGTATCTGTTAGATAACCTACTAATAAACTATGTTAAACATCTGCCATTGTATCTTTCCTCCTGTAAAGTCGAGTCACTGTTTAATGTCAAAATGTGCAAGCCAGGGTGAACAAGAATGCTTATAAGGATGTCCCAACTTCAGTTGGGCACGGAACCATGCCAGAATCCTACTGGAGTTCCATCCTGGCCATGAAGACCATCTAGGCTAGTTACAAATAAATTTATTTCTAAATTATGAATTACTATGGCCTTCTTGAATTTTATTGCCTGGGCTATTTCAGTTTAATACATATGTAATTAACTATTTAGTTACATTAACTATTATAAATATTATACCATTAACATTATTTCACAAAACCTATTTTCCGATAATGGAGAAAGCCAAAGTTCTGCATAACAGAATTGAGGAATCTCTGCTTCTGAAGTTCATTAACTATATTATTAAGCAAATGCTTTGTTGGGGAAACTTTCAAGCAGCTAAGTAGAACTGATGGGGTCAAGGTCATGCATTCATTTATTATAGAGATCAAGTGAGATAATATATGTAAAACACTTTATAAACACTAAATAGCTATTTACATAAATGTCAGCATTATCTGTTGGCTTTATTTTCTTACCTGACACTGACTGTAGTCCTATCTAAGTCAGGTACTTTATGAATATTTTCCCTTGGTTAAAAGGGGGATTATATCAAAGATTAGTCCCAATTTAACCGACTACAATTCTCCTGGGGAAGGGGGTGCAGGGGAGAGAGGAAAGAGAAAAGTTGCTCTAAGAGTTAAAGTATATTTACATTTCAAGGGTTTGAAGTTAAGAGACAGAAGAGGTAGGGATATTCACAGAGATCTTTTTCATCAAATGTAGTGCTATGATTTAGAATTTAAATTTAAAGTCTTTAGTTCTTTATTAATTTCTCATTTGTTTTTTGAGCATTCTTGGCAACTTTAATTTTGTTAAATTGGGAAATTTTGTGATTTTAATTCTGATAAAATTATGTTATGATCATATATGTGTATATGTACAGATACATATATTCTTTAATTTAATCATATTAACTGAGATGTTTCTTCCCTTTTTCAGGTCACCCCCCTGTTCCTTTTCAGTCACTTCCTAGTTTCTCATTATCCTCTGCTACGGTTGTCCACAGTAGCTCACTAATGTTAATCCCTCATTAGTATCATATGGTCCCAAACTTTCTATTACAATTTATCTGTCTGGCTTCTGTATACTCTCAAGGATTTGCTTTCTTCTAGTTAATGTCTTCCCAGATAAACAAAAAATGTTGTATGTTAATTAACGTTTTGTTTTGTTTTTTGGCCCCAAAGAATTTCAGATGTAGTGACAGATCTTTAGGGAGAGATACCTTTGGAACTTGAGCTTTTCATTCTGTCAATAGGTACAGACAACCTAGTTTATCAAGTGTTTAATCTTGTTCCTATAAATCACCATTAATTCCAGCAATTGGCCAAAATGCTTACTGAAGCAAATCAAGACAATTTTAAGAATTAACTAACATATCTTGAACACACCAAGAATAATATCTCCAAATGAAGAAAATTTGACTATTCATTTTATGGGAATTTTTTTTAAATAATGAATTAGGGCTCATTGATTTGCATAAAATATTTTATGTCATTCTCCCTTTCACCCTGCACCAGCCCTATTTAAGTCTGCAATAGCTACATGGGAAGAATGGATAAAGATTTTTCATCAGCAAAATGAAGAAGTATCTCAATTGGTTAAATGACTCTTTCATAAGGAGTGAGATTTCAGGCAGATTTTCTTTTCTCCCCAGAGTACAAAGTATAAATGTGTTTGATAGTTATTCTATGAGGTTAGATTATTGGAATTAATGACTAACTGCTTATGTGTGAAGGAATGCATGTATTCCATATGTATATTCCCTAGAGAGTTCCATTTTAACTTTGTCTCTGGGTTCTGCTCTAGTTAATGGGCACTTAAAATAAAGTGCACCCATTTTTCTTTATTACTTTAATTTCTTTAAAAATGAATCCCTTTATCCTTCTGTTTCCAGTTCAAAGGCTATACAAAGTCTTAATATACTTCAAATATATTTAGATAGGCTGATACATTTAATGATCTCATCAACTTAAAAAAAAAAACTAAATAAATGAAAAGTAAGTGATCTTAAGAATAATTAACAGGATAGTGATGGGGGAGTGTCATGCAGAGACAATGAAAGTAGCCTAGCTCTCCAAAATTTCCAGCTAAGTATAATTATTACAATTATTGCTGCTATTATAAGTAGCTAATAATGCCTTCTAGCTAGTAAGATTATGTCTTAAAATAGGTGCTTCTTTCTATTTGCCATGCATTGTTGCACTTAGCTATTCTTTAATTCACTCATTCATTCAGTATTGATTGAGCATCTACTGTTTACACTGCACTGCATTTAGGCATTGGCAATTAATGGATAGGTTTACTCCTCTTATTCCTTTGAATTTGCATTGCTTACATTAAAAAAAAAACTTCTGATTTTTTTCACATCAAAATGGTTAAAAATAAATCATAAATACATTACTACAATACAATACAATACAATACTATCCTCAAATCATTTTTTGTAAGTGGAAAACAAATGCTGGTATCTAGATTTGGCAAAAAGGACAAACTAATAGTGCTTTTCAAAGCATATATAATATTTCAGTAATCCCAGATATATGTCATGGAAAAAATTGTCTCTGTTCCTCAAAGTAGAATAGTAATAAACTAAAAGCTTTTTTCTGCCTAACTATAATTCTTCTCTCCTACATTTATCTACATTATATCTGACAACAGTCAGCCTTCCTTTTGGCAGGTATTCTTGATTTTAAATACTCATTCATCTAATCATTCATTTAGTAAATAATTATTTGGTGAGCACTTATTGTATGCACTATGCTGTATTTGGCAATTGCAAAATACTAAATAATGTATTCTTCTAAATATTATTTGGAACTAACATTGGTTAACCTTCTATCTCCATGATAAGTATTTTGTTGTTCCATTATTTAGCCCCTAAATGAAGATATCACATAAGATGATTCTGTCCCTAGCATTCTCTTCTTTCTTAGAACTTTCCTCCTTAGTGATCTCTTCTACTCCATTGCATCAAATATCATCATTATACAGATCACTTCCATGTCTCTACCCCTAACTCTTCCACAGAGCTCTAATCCTGTACTTCCTCACAGTGGGATGATGAGCCAAAACCACAAACATAAAATGTCTAAGATTAAATTCCACTTTGTACACCTCCTTAATCAATTTGTCATTGTCTCTAAATTCTCTATTTCTGTTGTCACTATATCTTTCCATTCATCCAGACTAGAAACCTCAAAGTAGATAGTGACTCTTCATAACTTCCCATATCCATTCAGTAGTCAGTTCTGCTTCTGCATTTTCTGTCCATTGAGATTAGATTCTTTGATTCTCAACATCTATAATCCTAGTACATTTTTGAAGTATTTAGATCATAATATTCCATTTATAAGTGAATTTAAGGATCAAAAGGACCTTTTCAGGATGAAAATCAAAGGGAACAAACATTAGCTTTACAAGTCCATTGAAACAGATATATAGTGAGCACAGCCTTCGTGTTATCTGATTTTCAAACCTTACTATTACATTTACTTATTTGCATATCTCTTCCCAATGGTGATTCTACAATGAATATCTGAGGAATAGTGTACAAAGTCAAGGGAATTCTATTTAAAAAGAATAGAAAGCCCACCAATTTGTGTAGGGTACACACATAATTCATTAAGGTCACATAATGAGGCCATTCCATCCATCCCATAAAGTCCAATGATCTCAGAAGATGAAGTGAGATTAAACCAACACTTCGGTGCTACTCACTGAATCAGAAGGTGGGGGCAGGGAGGAAATTACCCTTGTTGTCAACTTGTCTTGAATATCAGGCCTTGGGCTTCATATACAGGGGAGGAAAATGGCTTGTTTGAGCTCCTGGCATATAGTAATTACACAGGTGTGCTCCACTATAATCGGAGTCTTTCCATTACCTGTGCAGCCATTAGAGTAACTGGAAGGGCTATTATTCACCGTGCATGCATGCTCAGCTGTGGAGGCTCAGTGACAGGTTCAGTTTAGAGAAGCATAAATCTGGCACCAGAGCAATTGCCTTAGATTCATGTGCAGTACAGTAATGGCCAGAGTTTTAGAATTGTTATTCTCCATTATGAGCATGGTTTCCATCAAACTGAGGTTGTGCTTTTGTGCACCCACTTACATTATTCAACTGCTTTTCTTATATCATTATCATCATCATCATTATTAATATCCTTTCCATGTGCTTTCCAAAGTCTTTGATAGTTACCTTTTCTTAAATCCAAATACCTTCTATATATTTCTAAAATGCATAGGTAGGAAGCTCAAATAGAAGCAACATTGCCCAGAGAAGAGTGATAACAGGATCATGGATAAAGAACATAAAGGGAGCTTAGAGGTCACCTGATCTAGTCCTGTCATTTGACTAAGGGGGAGATCTTAAGTATTAGAGACTTTAAGTGACTTCTCAAAGATCACAAAGGTGTAAGAAAAAGACACAGGATTCAGACCTGTCTTCTCTGATTTTAAATTCAATACACTTTCTACCTTCTCCTAATGCTTAATCTTTTTGTTATGCAGATATTATTTAATACTCATCATCATTCTGATTACCTTAAATGATAGAGATCTGTCAAATTTGTCTATCTCAACAAATTTTGTTTCTTGATTATTTTAAAGATTTTTTTTTAATTTAAGAAATAAAACCAGCATTTTTATAACATAGCAGAATAAGAAAAAGATGATTGTATATAAAGTTACAAATCTTTTATATACAACTTGCTATTCCTTTTAAATATGGAATGAATTTATTATATAAATTCTTTTTTTCCCTCTCTGCCTGCCCTAGAAATGGCTACCATTAAACACAAATATGAATATGTATATATGTGTGTGTGTATGTGTGTGTATATATACACATGTAAAATTAGTCTTAACATATTTCTACTTCTCAGTTCTTTCTCTGGCCAATAGAGTTTATAGAGTTATAGTTCCACACTATTACAAAGCAAGGTCAATGTGCCCCAAACAGAACTGATTATTTTTTTCACCTAAATTCTCCTCTTTCCCAACTTTGATATTATTTTGAAGGGGAACAGGATCCTTCTAGTCATATAAACTCATAATCTTAATGTCATCCTCAACTCCTCAGTTGTTTATACTACAACAATACTTCTTGAGATGACCTTCTCTCCACTCATATAGCCATGATCTTTTTGCAACTCCTCATCATTTCTTGCTTGGACTATTGCTAAAGTCTGCCTCAAGTCTCTCCCCAAGCTTGCCAATCCCCACTCAGCTACCACAGTCAGCTGATTCTCCTAAAGTATGTGTTTCAGCATATTACTTCCTTACTCTTCTTCTGATCTGAGAGGTACCATTCAAGCTTCTACTTTTGGCATTCTTTTCTCTTGACATGAAGCAAAGGCTTTTGTGCAGAATGCGGCTTTTGATGTGAATCTTTTTTTACTATTATAGTTTTTTATTTACAAGATATGTGCATGGGTAATTTTTCAGCACCAACAATTGCGAAACCTTTTGTTCCAATTTTCCCCCTTCTTTCCCCCAACCCCTTCCCCAGATGGCAGGTAGACCAATACATGTTAAATATGTTAAAGTATATGTTAAATACTATATATATATACATATCCATACAGTTATTTTGCTGCACAAGAAGAATCGGACTTTGAAATAATGTACAATTAACCTGTGAAGGAAATCAAAAATGAAGGCGGACAAAAATAGAGGGATTGGGAATGCTATGTAGTGGTTCACATTCATTTCCCAGAGTTCTTTCACTGGGTGTAGCCAGTTCTATTCATTATTGAACGAATGGAGCTGATTTGGCTCATATCATTGTTGAGGAAGGTCATGTCCATCAGAATTGATCATCATATACTATTGCTGTTGAAGTATATAATGATCTCCTGGTCCTGCTCATTTCACTCAGCATTTTGATATGAATTTTAAAGAGATCAGGAATCCCAAGAGACAAGAAGTTAAGGAATGATTGGATGATAAAGAATTGAAGACTATAAAGAAGCATCTAGATGGCAGATAGAATGAGGGATATGGAGTCAACAAAATCTAAGCTCAACTCCTGCTTCAAATATTTAAAAGCTCTATGACTCTAGGTAAATTAGTTTATTTCCCTAAGCCTCATTTTCTTCTTCTATAAAATGGCAATAATATCTCCCTCACAGTGTTGTTATAAGGATCAATGAATTTATATGTATATATGTATATATATATGTACATACACACACACATACACACACACATATATGTAAAATCTGTAATGTGCTTATTAGAACTTTGTTACATATGTAATAATAATCTAGAATAAGAAATTATTTTAATTTTTTAACCTGAACAAACCTGAATGTTTGTAAATTAAAGTGAAAGAATCATCTGAGATAAAATTGGAAGATGCATGATAAGAAAGGGATGATTCATATGTGTAGGTTGCAGAAGTGATGAGAGAGAATGAAATAAAAACTATAGGTGAAGAGGTTAATTTTCGCTAGGAGTAGAGTAATACTTCCTCTAAAACTATAAGAGAAGGAGGAGTGAGGACATCAAGATTTAGTTGTGCAATTCCTAGTTTAGATGAAGTTTTTATGACTAATGAGGTAACTATAGTAGAATGGGATGCATATTCATACTGAGAATTCTTAAGTGTTATTAATTTTATATCTTTCTGGGCAGGTCACTCTTCATTCTATTTCTGTGATGACTTTTTTTAAACAAAATTATAATAGAAATTTTAAGAACTAGAAATTCCTGATAATATTAGAGTTAAGAGAAACCCTCAACATTAGTTGGTTCAAACCAGTCATTATACAAGTGAGGAAATGAAGGACCAGTAAGATTGTAAGGTACCTAAGCTCATAGAGTCATAGATAAAGACTTGGAAATGACCTCTATGGTGCTCTGATCCAATCTATAACCTTAAAAATGAACAAAAAAGGAAGGCCAGTGATAAATACAATATCACACTATTTAGAGTAGAATAAAAGCCAAATAGACATCTTGTCAAATCCATAACTGAATAAAATCTCCCTGAAAATGCACTTAACATAAATTCATACAAATGTGTATATAGCTTCATATCAATATTAAAATCTATGTCATCTCTAAATTTATCTACATGTTTTACTCATGAAAGCTCTAAATTTTTTCAGGGACATTAATAACCTTGAATACTCTAGAAAAAACTGACTACAAAATGTTGAAATTTGAAATTATACTTTGTCATAATCATTTGGAAAAAATGGGATTTTGAAACTGGAGAAGAAAGTACCTAACTTGTATTTTTTTCATTTTGCCCTAATTTGAAAAAAAATGCTCCCAATTTGGACAAAACTGTTCCCTTTGAAGAGCTGATGAAACTTATTGGCCCATTCTTACAATAATGCTTGTAAACTCATAAGATAAAATGTATGTATTTACAAAGGAAATCAATTAATTTATTTCAGTAATTCAAATGAATAAATATGTTTAATTAAATGCCTATTTTGTGCCTGAGCATTATGCTCAAGATATTAAAATATGGGAATAAAAATATAAAAATGGTTTAAAAATAATGAACCACAGGTTAAGAATCCCTCAAATGTTTTAGGAGTGCATAGCTGTTTTTCAGAAAAAAATTTGAAAATCTCTCATGTTAAAAAATAAAAAACAGACAAAAAAGAAATTGATCTATTTTGTTTATTCAAAAGGGAGAACATGGACCAATAACTGGTTGTAAAAGGGGATAGATTTTTTTTTTGGTTCAGTTTAGGAATAAACTTTTACAAATATTTCATTAAATTTTTCCTAATTACATGTATATTTTTTACTACTAATATAAAAAAAAAGTTTTCAAATTCTCTCTCTTCCTCTTTCCCCTCCCTACTTCTTGAGAAGATAAGCACTTTAATTTTGATCATACATGTGAAGTCATCCCAAACATATTTCCATATTACCCATGCAAAAGAAAATACAAACAAAATATAAGAATAAACTAAATAAAGTAAAAACAAACAAATAAATAAATAAGTATGCTTCAATCTTCATGTGAGATTGGCTCTTTGGAAATGGATAGCATTTTTCAGCAAGGGTCCTTTGGAATTGTTTTGGATTCTTGTCTTGATCAGAATAGCTAAGTCGTTTATAATTTATCATCTTTATAATATGGCTGTTACTATGTACAATGTTCTCCATGCTCTCCTCACTTCATTTTATATGGGAAGAACAAACTTTGTAAATATAATTATCAAATTTGAATGGTAATAAGTCTCCTATCATTCAAAGTGCTCAAACAGGACTTGAGCCAGTCGTGAGGTTTGTTGTAGAGCAGATTCATGCTTTAAATAGGATATAAACCAGAGAGGTTAAACACACAACTGAACTGCCCCTGAATTTCCTGAAGCCAATACAATATAATTGGGAAATGTGTAATAAAATAAACAAAAATACAATAGAACATAGTTAATGAAAAAATATAGTGAAAGTTTTTTTTTTTTTAAGTCAATATGTAGTACACAGGTATTCTTATGTATGAGTTAGTGACCTGTGTTTCTATTTGAGTTTGACACCACTGTTGTAAATTGCTTCAGAGTCCCTTTTATGACTCTATGGCTATAGTTTGAAATCTAGGAATATAAAAGGTAGAATGAATGTTGGTTGGCAACAGTAGCAGCAATGGTGAACAGCAGTGAAATAAGGGCACTATGTCAGGACTATATGATAGTGGTAAAAAGATTTTTGTACTTATGACTGCTGCCCACTCCCCATATCTCTGAAAAGGATAGATGAAGTTGCTGGAGAGAGTCAATGACTCTATCAGTTTCTAAGTTTTCTGAAGTTCCTTTGGACCAAGGTTATTTTCTAGTTATAGAATCCACAGACAATGGTCATTTTGTTGTATCCATAAATATGACATCAGGACTGGTGACCAATTTCCATTTTCTAGACCATGTCTTCTTGGAGTCAGCAAGAAATAATTTTGATTTTTTTTTTTTTTTTTACTTATGTGGTAGACATTAGGCAATATACTTGGAGCCAGAGGCTGAAGGGCCATTAATATGGGTGTCATCATTGCTGTCTTTAGCAATTTTATTGCTGACGTTGTTTTTCCTTTCAAATTTTACTCTATCAGCAGGACTTGGACTAGAAATATTTATAGTGGTGATGGCTTATATATATTATTATCACTTGCCAGTTTCTGGCACACACACACACAAAATATCTAGTAGTCCATTAATCTACAAATCAGTGTTATAATAATTCAATTTCCTAAATAACTAAACATTACTGATCCAGTGGATAGTATGATACTTAATATAAAAAGGAAGGAAGGAAGGAAGGAAAGAAGGAAGGAAGGAAGGAAGGAAGGAAAGAAGGAAGGAAGGAAGGAAAGGAGGAAGGGAGGGAGGGAGGGAGGAAGGAAGGAAGGAAGGGAGGGAGGGAGGGAGGAAAGGAGGGAAGAAGGAAGGAAGGAAGGAAGGAATGTGTATGCATATATATATATATATATGTTTATTGTATATGTATATACATATCCATACATGTTATATATGTACATATACAAATCACACATATGTTATGATATATATGTTTGTGTATGTTTACATATACACACATTTAATCCGTTTCCTAAATATCTAAATACTACCAATTCAATGGTGGTACAATATTTAATTTAGGAAGGAAAGAATGTGGGTTGGAAGGAAATAATGAAGGAAGGAAAGGAAAGAAAGAAGGTGCTCTATTATACATGTATATACATACATATCTTTATCTATATCTATCTATCTATATAGTATATGACATTTCTTGGTCTTTTCTTTCCTCCTATTCCATCCTGGTTACTTTCTACTCCCAATAACTACTAAATCCAAAATTTAACTGTTGTCCTAGAATTAAGACCAAATATGAATTTCTCAAAATGATCTTTCTTTCATGATGTTCTATTGTCCATTTCCACCAAGATCAGATTTTATATGTGCAATCCATTTTATATTACCTTACCTTGAATTATATTACTTGACTTTATAGTATATAAAGTCTTTTTTGTACTCTTATCACTCTAGTTCCACTTCACAGTATTAGAATTCTAGAGAACCAGCAAATAAGAGATATATCACCATGAAGGAATACCACAAATAGATTTGTAGTCATGATAGAGTATTATAAAAACCTATTTTGTAAATGTATGGCCTAACTTTGATATAGTAGAGCAGGCAGCCCTCCCAATTTTCTGTTTCAAAATAGTTTTCCTTTTTCCTAGTCCAGAGGCCTCTGTGTCAGTTTTATACAGCTAAAAAATAATTAGATATTTAATTTCTCCCAGGAAGTATGCTAAATATTTGAGATGAAATGACAAAAGTAAAACAAGTCCTTCCTTAATGGAGTTTACATTCAAATGTGACTGAAGATAAATTTTCTTGCATTCTTAAGCTTATGTATGTATTACCATCATTGTATAAAATAGGAGACAGGTATATACCACAATGTACTTAGACTTCCCAAGTTTTCTCTTTTATCACATGGAATTATTCTGAGTAAATTATAGGGACAAGCACAAGAATCTTACATACCTCATTGCTATTCATTCAGTCAGTCATGTCTGACTCTTACTTACTCTAAGAATCATATCATGTCAATACTGCTCATGAGGATTTTTTGGCAAAGACTGTGCAGTTTGTTATTTCTTTCTCCAGTAGAGTAGGGCAAATTGAGGCTAACTAGCTTTCCCAGGATCATACAGCTAATAACTATCTTGATGTGAGATTTGAACTCAAATCTGACTGACTTTAAGTCCAATACTCATTTAGCCACCTTACTTATACATCATCATCTCAGCTAACATTTATATCACGCCATAAAAATTGTAAAGTACAACGTAATAATACAATTTGTTTTTATTTTTACAACAGCAATGGGAAGTAACCACTGTTATTATTGTCACTATTTTACAGATGAAGTAAGAAACCAAAGGAGAAAAAAGTTAAGTGACTTAACTAAGCTACTATGTTTCTAAGGCTAAATTTACATTCTAGTTTTTCTGATTTATCCACTACATCACTTAACTGTCACATAAAGTGACTATTTCCCCCAACTCATCCCCCAGGACACAAAGTATCATTCATCTCTCTTTATCCTCATCCCTTCTTGCACCTCCTTCTCAAACTTGTATTTATCCTCTTCTCTCTACTAATATGGCCACCTATCCTCATTCAGATTATCTAACTTTCTCATTAATTTCTCTCCTTTAGTTTTTTCTCTCTCAAGTCCATGTTCCACATAGCTGCCAAAGTTACATCAAAGCACAAATATGATCAAGTAATTCCCCTGCTCAATGTACACCAATGATTCCCAATTATCTTGAGGATCAACCACATCTTCTTTCATTTGGAACCTAAAGTTCATTGCAATCTGCCTCCAATCAACCTTTCCTGAGTTTATTATAGTTGATTTTTTAATTTTAGCACTTTAAAATCTAACCCAACTGCCTTTTGAGAAGCCTTTCATATACACAAAACTCTCTTGCTGGTTTCTGTACCCTTATACAGATTGCCTTCTATGTATAGAATACATTCTCTGCTCTTCCATTTCTTAGAGTCTATATTTTTTTTTAGTTTTTCCAAAGCTTAGCTAAAGTTCAGTTTTTGAATTTCTATTCTACCTTTCAGAAAATCATTATGTGTACACACATGAGATGTTATCCCCCTAATACACACACACATACACACACTCACACACACACACACACACACACACACGTCAAATGATAGTTCAGATTTTATCCTTGACTTCTTAATACCTAATATGTTTAGTTAATCATAGATACTTCCTAAATAAATGTTTGTTGATTGATTGATTTATACATACACAGACACATTTCTAACTTCTGTCTTTGCTTAAGCATTCTAACCTACTTAAAAACCCAGCTGAAGATACTTTGTGCAACTTACCATGTGGTGCCAATCTCAGCAGATTGCCAGGAAATATATGTTGAAAAGCGTTCTTTCGTCTAAGGGCTCAATGCTTTTCTTTTTTTAGCCATTCCCAATGATGCTATTTTCCCAAATTATCCCAGTAGTGCCCATTAGGTCAGTACTAGCACATGGGTGAGTGCAGGGATATAATTGTGCTTTCTTCTTCATCCTCTCCTAGCCAGTATACCCACAGGCCGAGTGGTAAAATACCACGTCCTCTGGTCCCGACATCCATCACCGTAATGAGCTGCAAAAATCAATCTGTAATTGACAAAAGCATTTTTAATCAAAGTATGAGGCATTTAAAGTCCCATTCTTTCTAGATACAGCCTTTCATCTTACGTCAGTATTTACTTTATAGCAGGATGGGAGACATTTTATTTTGGTTGAAAGGGATGAGTTATTTCAGCAAAGGAGAGGAGAGTATATTTGATACCATCTCCGTGATAGTAATATGATAGAATAACCTCAGAAATCAGACATAAAATGCCATGTTTTATAGGACAAGCTTTAGGATATCTTAGGAATAAAAGAATTCAGCATGGTATATAGTGGAATGAAAACCAAGAATCATAACGCTTGATACTTCTAATCTCTTCTGATACTTACTAGTTTTGAAGTCTTGATCAATTCACTTAAACTATCTGAGCCTAAATTGCATGAACTCTAAGACCAGGGGGTTGATCTTGATATTTTCTATCAGATCTTATACATTTTTTATCTCTGGGAGAAGTTCCCAACTTTTGGGGAACCTCTTTGAATTTCAGTAAATTCAAGCTCCCCATTCAAGGAATAAGAATACTAACTAGATATGTGATTTTAATTGATCAGTGTGCATTTATTAAATACCTATTGTGTGTTAGGCATTGTGCTAAACTTTGGGGATACAAAAATGTAAAGACAATCCCTGCCCTCAAGGAGTTTATGATCTACTAGGGAAAACCATCCACTAAAAAGAATCTGAATATGGGGGAAGAGTTGGTGAAGTCTAGTCCAAGGAGTATAAGCAGATAAAAAATAAACAGATAACTGGTCTGGAAGCCTTCCTTATGTGGAGGCCTTTTGGATTTCATTAGTTTAGGGGAATTTAAGAGAAGGAAATTTCCTTTAGTAATGCAGATCATCATTTTCTTTGCAACTTAGTGTCTGAGTTGAACATTCAAGACAAAATGGAAATAAATCTTAAGATTTACCAAGAATATACACATAATAATTACAGCCTCCTCCCACCAAGCTTGTCCCTAACTAGGTACATTGCCTCAATATAACAAAATTAGCAGGCAAATGCAAAGAAGTACATACTCATTAGGGAAACCTTTAAACAATTATAGTCTTTTTGTCTAAGCAGTGAATAAACCCAGGCAAAGGAAAAGTGATTCCAGGAGAATGCACTAACTTTCTGGGCATCCTTTCTTGTGTTTGCATGGGAAGCATTCCAGATGTTTCAGTTCTGACTGCCCTGTTTGGGTACCAAACGAGTATCATCTGTGCTTTAATGGAAAGGACTTGAGTACTTAGAGATGCCTCTCATGTCCTGGAATCCTTGGCTACAATGTCTGTGTTTGCAAGGCAAGCTGTGTCAGAGTCTGGCACAGTTACCAATGTTTGCAAGGGAGAGAGTCCAGGGGTTGCAAGAATAACTGAACACAGTCTGTAAAGCCTGATGCTCTTATCTCTGGTTAGTATTCAGGAAAGTATTTTAGTTGAAACTCAACTAGCTAAATGTCTTCAGAGCTTTATCAAAATGATTTTAATATACTTGTAGTATTTTGTTCTTAACTGCATGGGCAAAGTTCTTAAGAGTCTGTTTCCTTTAAAAAAAAATTCTCTCAATGCATATTAATTAGTCAGAAAATCACTGCTGTTATACAAGGGGGTAATCTGTCACATTATTGGGTAAACCATTGTATTCTTCATCATGATTTTGATGTAAGGTTATTCATTGTTTTATATCTTCCTGAGAAATCCAAGTAGCTTTAAATGAAAAGAGCAGAGCTCAATCCAGGGAGAGGACTGTGGGGACTAAGTATACATGACCACATAGTATTTTCCTTTTTTGTTGTTGATGTTGTGGTTTTCTTGAATTTTGTTTTCTTTCTCTTTTTCTTTCCCTTTTTGATCTGATTTTTATTGTGTAGCATGATAATTGTGAAAATATGTATAGAAGAATTTTACATGTTTAGCATATTTTGGATTATCCGTTGTCTAGGGGAGGAAATTGGGGCAACAGAGGGAGGAAAAAAAATTAGAAAAATTTACAAGGTTGAATATTGAAAACTATGCATATATTTTGAAAACGAAATAAAACTTTAAAAAGAACAGAGCTCAAAGGTTCATGGAAAATGCTATTTCAGAATCAGACAATCTGAATTGGGCTCAGGAATTTAATAGCTGCATGATCTTGAGCAAGTCATTTAATTTCTCTTACGCTCAAGTGTTTAATAAGCTATTCAATGAATGCATGCACTTCTTACTTCAAATGATTTTGGGGAAAAAGTAACTTGTAATCTTGAAAGTGATCTAGAACTGGGCATTGTTATTATCATATCAATTAGATATGCTTTTAGGCAACCCTTGTATTGATGTTATTCAATCATTTGTCAGTTCTGTCTAACTCTTCTTGACTCCCATTTGGGGTTATCTTGTAAAGAATGGTTCGTCTTTTCCTTCTCTCCATCACTTTATAGATGAGAAAAGTAAGGAAAACCATAGTTTCCCCAGGGTCATACAGCTACAAAGTATCTGAGGACAGATTTGAACTAATGAAGACAAGTGCTCCTGATTCCAAAATTAGTTCTCTAAACTTTGCCACTTAGCTGCCCCAGACATGCTGGCTTAGAAGGCCCATAATCACTGTATTTGTGTTATAATGAAAAAGTTATCTCAGAAAAAAAAAATATCATGAAATCTTATGTCTAACCTAATAGAAACTTTTTAAAGGGAGAATGGTAAGCCACCTCAACTTTGACATTCATTTGAAAGAATCAAAAACCAAAAAAAAATTAGTTTTTAGCATAGGTGATAAGATCACATCATAAACAGAGTTTCACCACACCAAACATTAGATTTTAAAAGACAATGTCATCTGTTTGGTGGAACAAACATATTTTCTTCACTCTAACAAAAAGAATCAAATCATGTAGCTATTGACATAATCAGGTATTTTATGAAGGAAGGGAGCAAGAAAGAAAAGAAGCAAGAAACTAAAAACTACGCTTTATAAAAGGTGTCTTAAATAATATTTGTGAATCACATGAAAAATATTGCATTTTGTTTTTGTTCTTTTTATCTTCAAGAATTTATATTCCTTTGGATTGATTATCTATTTTGATATGGTTTGGCTGGTTGTTTGACCTTTATTTTCAGAGAAGACCAATGACCTCCTGGGGTGATGTTCTAACTTGCCATGTGCTATAAAATCAATGTGAAATTACTATTCTCTTTTTATTGTTTGTTAAAGCTTTTTATTTTAAAAAACATATGTATGGATAATTTTTCAACATTGATCCTTGTAAAACCTTGTGTTCCCAATTTTCCTCTCCTTCCCCCCACTCCTTCCAAGTGTAGAAGGCCTGAACTCTGGAAAGGTATATTTAAATTAAGGACAGCAGGGTGCTTATAGTTAAGCACCTACTCAGTGTGATTGATGGGATAATGGTTCTCTAGTTAAGAATAAACTTAGTGTGATGTGGTGATGTAATGGCTACAGTTGGCACATGCTCAGTTACTGTAGTGATGCAATGGTACTGAGTTTTTAAGGGCTAAGAGGACTGGGAACTAGGAGTCTCAGCCACAGACACAAAGAAGATTTCAGACTCCAAACTCCATCTTTAATCAGCCCTGTGGTGGCTCTCTTGCCTTCAATCACTTCTTCACCTAAAGACCAAGGCCTGTCCAGAGATCCTCCAGAAAGCTAGATTAGACATTACATCCAACTAAGGGAAGTAATCCAATATATGTTAAATATGTTAAAATGTATGTTAAATCCAATATATTTACACATATTTATACAATTATCTTGCTGTACAAGAAAAAGATTAAAAAGAAAAAAAATGAGAACGAAAACAAAATGTAAGCAAGCACCAACAAAAAGAGTGAAAATGCTATGTTGTAGTGTACATTCAGTTCCTACAGTCGTCTCTCTGGGTGCAGATGGCTCTCTTCATCATAAGATCATTGGAGCTGTGCTTAATCATCTCATTATTGGAAATAGTCACGTCCATCAAAATTGATCATCATATAATCTTGGTGTTGCCATGTATAATGATCTCTTGGTTTTGTTCATTTCACTTAGCATCAATTCATGTAAGTCTCTCCAGGCCTTTCTGAAATCATCCTGCTATCATTTCTTATAGAACAATAGTATTCCATAATATTCATATACCAAAATTTATTCAGCCATTCTCCATTTGATGGGCATCCACTCAGTTTCCAGTTTCTTGCCACTACAAAAGGGGCTGCCACAAACATTTTTGAACATGTGGATCCCTTTCCCTTCTTTAAGATTTCTTTGGAATATAAGCCCAGTAGAAACACTGCCGGGTCAAAGGATATGCACAGTTTGATAACTTTTTGAGCATAATTCCAAATTGTTCTCCAGAATGGCTGGATCTGTTCACAATTTCACCAACAATATATTAGTGACCCAGTTTTTCCACATCCCATCCAACATTCATCATTATCTTTTTCTGCCATCTTAATCAATCTGACAGGTGTTTACTGATATTTCAGAGTTGTCTTTATTTGCATTTCCCTGATCACTAGTGGTTTAGAGCACCTATGAAATTACTATTTTCACTATTATGTGTAACACACATACATACAAATATTCTCTCTTGTTTTATTAATGAATATAATGTTGGCATGCTAAATCTTTGGAATCTTTGAAATTATTTAGCCTTTTATTTTATAGATAAGAAAAATGTGTCTCAGAGAAGGAAGATGACCAATTCAAAGTCACATAGCTGATATGAAACAGAGCTTAGATTTGAAACCAGAGTTTTTGAATCTAAGCCCTGTACTCTTTGATGTCATGCTCTGTTAAACCATGGATGATTGAATGGGTTAATCCCTAGAGACAAATTTCCCAGACCAATTTAGCCACAGGACATTTTTTACCTTGAAATATTGATCAAACACATAAATGCCAGTTCAAAGGAACTGGTGATATGAAATACCATCAAATAAAGAGGAGTCCAGGGGAAATTTTTGAATAAAATGGATGAAATTGAGTCTAATTTTATTTGTTTAAACTGTTGCATGAAATAAATATTTTGACACACAATTTCATATTTAATATTTTGTGGAAAAGAATATTGACATTTTTTCACAGAATCTATATTCTCATTGTTTAAAATCCCAGGGTACCATGTAATGCTGACTGAGAAATAATGTTTTATAAGTTTAGTAAAAAATTGGATTGAGAATTATAAGACCTCTAATTTAATCTTAGAACTTCCTGTGACCAGCTGTGAAGATTGGAATAAGCTATTAACCTCAGTATCACTCAGTTTCTTCATCTGTCAAATGAATATTTTTTAAAAAATCTTTTCCATATAACAAATAGAAATGTTATATTAATCATAAAAACAATACAAAATACTTTGAGAATATAAGGTGTTTTATAATGTCAGGGTAAGGAAAAGAATATAGACTAGACCTGTATTAATATAGAGAACTAGGTCGCATGATTGTTAGAGCATCTTCTATTAACCTTCTGTTCCAAATAGTCCTCAACAACCATAAAACATGTGAAAAGGTCAGGGTCTAATTTTGCTAAATATTATAAGTATCCATTTATTTGAGCATTATTTAAGAACAATATGTTGTCATTCAAGGATGTTAATAGTATGTGTATCTCATCTGAGATACATTAACATCTGGAAGTTTTTGCTACTCTAGTCTTTTGGCAAGGAAATCTTACAGGTTAAGGGGTATCATTTGAGTCACTGAGATTGGAAAGGAATTTTGTGAATTAAGACAATATTAATAAAGTATTATATGTAGATACAGGAAAAGTAGATGTGAGCTATAGTGTTGTCTTTAACAAATACTTATTATGTTACCATAGGTACATTTCTTAACTTCTCAGTACTACTGGAAATTCTTTACAATTTAATTGTTACAGATGCATTACGGACTTCTATTATTGCAGCTAGTTTTCATCCTGACAGTCCTGCATAATTATAAAATCTCAGGTTCATATCCCCATTTATACAAAATTTTTTTTAAAATTCCCAATTGCATCCTCATAAAGAAAATAGCAACAATGCCAATTTAATTAAGTCAGAAAATCTGAATTTTAATTCTCTTTGTGACCTTGTGTAAGTAAATTCTGTTCTGAGTCTCATTTCCATCATATGTAAAGCATGAATTGAAAAAAAAAAAAAGCGAGAGAGAGAGAGAGAGACTTCTAAGGCTCCTTTCAGTTCAATCCTTTTATGCTTCATTTTGCCCAAATGCAAAAGAGGGAAAACCCATGGATTAAAATTTTTTAGCTTTCCTATTAAAACAGTTGAATAACTAGGAACATAACTTTTAGTTTTAGCCCCTCCATGATGTGTATAAATATAATAAATATTCTGCCTTAACATTGGATTACTAACCAAAGCACCAAGTCATTTTTCTCAGGTTTCAGTAATCACAACATTTCTCTTAAGAGGGAGGAATTTGAAAAAAAAAAAAGTAAATGGATCAAGAAGGTAAAGGGCTCATCAAAAAAGGGATCCCACTAAAATAAAATAGTATGTGTGTGCCCATGTCTATGAACAGCACAGACATACATTATGTTTGTTTCTAGCGATAATTAAAGCAACCACATCAATTCTCCCTTCTTCCTAATCCTATTCCCCACTTGGACAGTTTTGCTAACAAGAATTTACAAACCAGGCAACAGAGCAAATATGAGAGATTAAAGGGAAAAACATACATTGGACTTTACACACAGCTTTTTTGTTTTGTTTTGTTTTACAAAGTTGTTGATGTCATTCATCATACAACAACCTATGCTTCATGTCAATTTCATGTTGTGACTTCCCTTTCAATAAGATGGTAAGGTTGTTATCTCACATATGAGCAAGCGTGCAAAATGTTGTATCTTAATCCAAGGAAACTGTGTTTTTAATAAAGATAATACCAAGTCTGAATTTGAGTCACAGAAATGGGCAGTTCATTCATTGGTCAAAGCAATATATTGTTTCATTTCTTCTTCTTCTTCCTTCCCCTTCCACTTACTCTACTTTTTCCCCTTTCTGTTGATACTATTTTTACCTCTCTCTTATATTTAAAAATACATAGTGGAAATCACTCATGCATAATATTAAAATTATTCTAATGAAGTAACTAAATGATATCAAAATGCATGCCCTTATTTTAAAAAATAATAAATTTCCAACTTACTTTTTGGAACAGTGAGGTGAGTTCAAAAATGAACAATAAAAAGTTATTAGATTATATTCCTCAATCAAATCTAAAAATGGTTCCAGTAAGTTATTCATAAATTAGCTGCTTCTCCTCTCCTGCTTCCTGCTCTCCTGACTCCCATCCTGCCCAAGTATGTACAACACATTACAATATCGTATGTTGACCAGGTTTCTTCATACACAGATTATGCAACAGTCCACAAACTTGTAACATAGTCTAGTATCACTCCCTTCCCTTCTGAAGCATCTTGGCTTGATTATGTCACTGGATGTCTCTCTAATAGGAATAGTTTTATAGTCCCTATGATAACTTTCCCAACTCTTTAAAAGGGTTCACTCCAGTTGAGCTTGTTATTACTTTTTACTAAGAGAACGAATACTTCCCCTTCTTCTGGAACTAGCAGAATATAGCAATGCAGGATAAAAGTTTAAACTTTCTGGTTCAAACCCCAATTCTAATTTTTACTGGGTAATCATGAGTAAATCATTTAATCTCACTGAGAATCAGTTATCTCATCTAAAAAATGAAAACAATATTCATGTATTATAAACAATATCCTCACAGGATTGTTGTGAGCCTCAAATTAAATAATACACATCAAGTATTTTAAAATTCTATATAACAGTATTGAGAAGAAGAATTGTTCTAGATTATAGAAATTCCCAAATGAAGATGGAATCCACTAATACAGCTTTGGAGTATGTCATACATCAGGAAGTGCTAAGAAATGTGTGCAAGAGTTAAAGATAAATATGAGTTGTTAGCCTAGAGATTTAGCTTTGAAAATCTATGGGCTCTAAGTAAGCCTAAACTTAGAAAAATGGACTGTTTTTCAAAGATAGACAATAGTTAAAGTGATTTGTGTTTTCATGATGAAGAATTAAAGAATATGTGTCAGGATCTTGTGAAATGAATGCCAAATCTTGTCAAAATAGCAAATATAGTACATGTATTGCATATTACATTTTTTCAAGATGTTAAAGTTTTAAGGTTTATTACATCAATCAATACATTTTACTATTCTGCTTTGAAACAAGTAATTTGCACAACATTGTAAATGCCAGTTAATATTAGCTGCAATAGAAGACTATGGTATCATCCCCACTGTTCAGTCTATTCTATTCTCCCACTAAATATGGCTTGAGATGTTCACCTAAGTCCCCCTTGGCTCAGTCTGAAATTGCTAGTCTCCTCACTTTCATGCTTTGCCTTTATCTAGTCTTTTTTTTTTTTTTTCATTGTAAACATTCCTGATCCACTGTTCCTGTCTTAGTTTAGGGCTTACACAATTACTAACACCAGTACTACTTGTCCTTTAATGTCTCAAGATGCCTAGACACTAAAGTAATAAGAGTCACTGTGGTCATATTTGCATAAGGGGAAACTATTTAGAACTGAGGATAGAGAAAAAGGATTTGGAGTAGGCAAATGAAACTAGAAAATGAGGTAAGGTGCTATTAATAATACTATGCATTAAAACAAGTAAGAAAAGTATGGATGAATAAGATGGAATTTGAATCACTGAATTTCTTTTTTTTAATATTTTATTTTATTTTCTTTTATTTAATAATAACTTTATATTGACAGAATCCATGCCAGGGTAATTTTTTTACAACATTATCCGTTGCACTCACTTCTTCCGATTTTTCCCCTCCCTCCCTCCACCCCCTCCCCTAGATGGCAAGCAGTCCTATATATGTTAGATATGTTACAGTATATCCTAGATACAATATATGTTTGCAGAACTAAACAGTTCTCTTGTTGCACAGGGAGAATTGGATTCAGAAGGTAAAAATAACCCGGGAAGAAAAACAAAAATGCAGATAGTTCACATTCGTTTCCCAGTGTTCTTTCTTTGGGTGTAGCTGCTTCTATCCATCATTTATCAATTGAAACTGTTAGGTCTCTTTGTCAAAGAAATCCACTTCCATCAGAATACATCCTCATACAATATCGTTGTCGAAGTGTATAATGATCTCCTGGATCTGCTCATTTCACTTAGCATCAGGTCATGTAAGTCTCGCCAATCCTCTCTGTATCCATCCTGCTGGTCATTTCTTACAGAACTGAATCACTGAATTTCAAAATTGGAAAAGGATCATAGCAACCATAAAATTTAACCCATATCCCTCCTTCCCCAACAACACATTCAATAAATGATCAGCTAGGCTTTGTTTGCAGAACTCCAATGAGGGGAAACCCACCATTATCTCCCAAGATATTACATTTAGCTTTTGAATATTTTGAAGAGTTAGGAAGGTATCAAGCATTAATTTGTCTGTTGCAGCTTCTATTCATTATTACTTGTTCTTCACTTCAGGGCCAAGAAGCAGATTCTTAATGCTTTTTCTAGATGATAGCCCCCTCTCTTCAAAATAAGTATCATGTTCCAATCTTCTTGCCTACTTATCACATTTGCAATGATCTAAAGCTGAGGGGGATAACTAACACAATGAATAAGAGAGACAGCAGCCAAAAAGTTCTTGGGTCACGTTTGATGAGATAATAATTTATATGGACTAATCTAAACTGTTGTAATTTATTTTTTCAGTTAAAAAAACTGAATTTCTTCAACAGATTCTTCTTTCTGCTTTTACCAATTTTTAAACTTTTCTATATTCATTACTTAGGTATTTTCATTTCTCATAATTTCCCAAGTGGTAGCAAATTTCTCTGGGCCTGATTTTTTTTTTTGATTTATAAAATTTCATGGCTGGAATCTTGTAGTTGCTCTTCTTTTAATATTCTTCTGTTCATCAATGTCCTCCCAAACTTTGGTGTCTAGAATGAAACAGAATATTCCAGGTGCGTTCTAATCTGGTTAAGGGTTAGTAGGATTATTACCTCCTTATTTGTGGAAACTATGCATCTCTTATTATTATCTTTTTTTTTCAGATAAACTGTTTCTAAATCATTCCTTTTTTCACGCTAAGTATATTTTTATTAAAAATTTTTATTTACAAAGCAAATGCATGGGTAATTTTTTCAACATTGACCTTTTTGTTGCAAATTTTTCCCTCCTTCTCCTCAACCCCTCCCCTGGCTGGCAGATAGTCTAAATATGTTAAAAACATTGAAATATGTGTTAGATCCAATATATGTATACATATTTATATAGTTATCTTGTTGCACAAGAAAAATCAGATCAAGAAGGAAGAAAAAGAAAAACCAAGAAAGAAAACAAAATGCAAGCAAATAGCAACAGAGACAGTGAGAATGCTATGTTGTGTCCCACACTCTGTTCCCATGGTTTTCTCTCTGGGTGTAGATGTCTCTCTTCATCACTGCACAAGTGGAACTTGTTTCAATCATCTCAATGTTGAAGAGAGTCACATCCATCAGAACTGATTTTAGTATAGTCTTGCTGTTGCCATGTATAATGATCTCCTGGTTCTGCTCATTTCACTTAGCATCAGTTCATATAGGCCTCTCCAAACCTCTCTGAAATCATACTGCTGGTCATTTCTTATAGAATAATAATATTCCATAACATTCATATACCATAATTTATTCAGCCATTCTCCAATTAATGGGCATCCACTCAGTTTCCAGTTTCTCACCACAAAAAAAGGACTGCCACAAATATTTTTGCATATGTGGGTCCATTTCCCTCCTTTAAGATCTCTTTGGGATATAAGCCCAGTAGAAACACTGCTGGATCAAAGGGTATGCACAATTTGATAACTTTTTGAGTATAATTCCAAATTGCTTTCCAGAATGGTTGGCTCCATTCATAGCTCCACCAACAATGTATCAGTGTCCTGGTTTTCCCATATGCCCCCCAACATTTACTGTTATCTTTTTTGTCATCTTAGCCAATATGACAGGTGTCTAGTAGTATCTCAGAGTTGTCTTAATTTACATGTCTCTGATGTAATGCTCTTATTTGGAGCACCTTTTCATGTGGCTACAAATAGTTTTAATTTCTTTGTCTGAAAATTGTCTGTTCATATCCTTTGACCATTTATCAATTGGAGAATGGCTTGAACTATTACAAATTTGAGTCAATTTCTATATATTTTACAAATGAGGCCCTTATAAAATCCTTTGAATGAAAAAATGTTTCCCAGTTTATTGCTTCCCTTCTAATCTTGTCTGCATTAGTTTTGTTTGAACAAAACCTTTTTGACTTAATATAATCAAAATTATCTATTTTATGATGAATAATGATCTCTAGTTCTTCTTTGGTCACAAATTCCTTCCTTCTCTATAAATCTGGGAAATAAACTATCCTTTGTTCTTTTAATTTGTTCATTATGTCATTCTTTATGTTTAGTTCATGAACCCATTTTGATCTTATCTTGATATAAAGTGTTAGGTGTGGGTCTATGCCTACTTTCTGCCACAGAGTTTCCAATTTTCCCAGCAGTCTTTGTCAAATAGTAAATTCTTATCCCAAAAGGTGGGGCCTTTGGGTTAAATAATAGATTGTTATAGTCACTGGCTTTTTTGTTCTGTGAACTTAACCTATTCAATTGATCAGTATTTGTATTTCTTAGCCAGTACCAAATGGTTTTGATGACTGCTGTTTTATAATATAGTTTTAGATCTGGTACAGCTAGGCCACCTTCATTTGATTTTTTTTTTCATTAGTTTCCTTGAAATTCTTGACCTTTTGTTCTTCCAGATGAATTTTGTTGTAATTTTTTCTAGTTCAATAAAATACTTTCTTGGGAGTTTGATTGGTATAGCATTAAATAAATAGATTAGTTTAGGGAATATTGTCATCTTTCTTATACTTTACTAAAGTTGTGGATTATTTCTAATAGCTTTTTACTAGATTCTCTGGGGCTCTCTAAGTATATCATAATATCATCTGGAAAGAGTGATAATTTGGTTTCCTCATTACCTACTCTAATTCCTTTAATCTCTTTTTCTTCTCTTATTGTCAAGGTTAGCATTTCTAATACAATATTTAATAGCCATGGTGATAATGGGCAACCTTGTTTCACCCCTGATCTTATTGGGAATTGTTCTAATTTATCCCCACTACATATGATGCTTGTTGATGGTTTTAAATAGATGCTACTGACTATTTTAAGGAAAAGTCAATTTATTCTTATACTCTAGTGTTTTTAATAGGAATGGGTGTTGGATTTTTTCAAAGGCTTTTTCTGCATCTATTGAGATAATCATATGGTTTTTGTTAATTTGGTTACTGATATAGCCAATTATGCTAACAGTTTTCCTAATAATGAGCCTATCCTGCATTCCTGGTATAAATTCTACTTGGTCGTGAAGTATTATCCTGGGAATGATTATCTGTAATCTTTTTGCTAATATTTTATTTAAGATTTTTGCACCAATATTCCTTAGGGAGATTGGTATGTAATTTTCTCTGTTTTCATCTTACCTGGTTTAGTATCATTACCATGTATGTGTCATAAAAGGAATTTGGTAGGACTCCTTCATTCCCTATTTTTTCAGATACTTTATATAATATTGGGGTTAATTGTTCTTTAAATGTTTGATAGAATTCATATGCAGATCCATCTGGCCCTGGAGATGTTTTCTTAAGGAGTTAATGAATAGCTTGTTCTATTTCTTTTCCTAAAATGGGACTATTTAAGTAATTTATTTCCTCTTCTGTTAATCTGGACATCTATATTTTTGTAGGTATTCCTCCATTTCACTTAGGTTGTCAAATTTATTGGCATAAAGTTGGGTAAAGTAACTCCTGATAATTGCTCTATTTTCTTTTTCATTGGTGGATAGTTCCCCCTTTTCATTTTTGAGACTAACAATTTGATTTTCCTCTTCCTTCTTATCAAATTAACTAGATTTTACTGTTTTGTTATTTTCATAAAAATAACTCTTAGAGATTTTTTAAAATAACTTTTTATTGACAGAACCCATGCCAGGGTAATTTTTTACAACATTATCCCTTGCACTCACTTCTTCCGATTTTTCCCCTCCCTCCCTCCAGCCCCTCCCCCAGTTGGCAAGCAGTCCTATACATGTTAAATATGCCACAGTATATCCTAGATACAGAAGGTAGAAATAATCCTGGAAGAAAAACTAATATGCAAATGGTTTACATTCATTTCCCAGTGTTCTTTCTTTGGGTGTAGCTGCTTCTGTCCATCCTTGATCTATTGAAACTGAGTTAGATCTCTTTGAAAATAGAGCAATTATCAGGAGTTACTTGCCCAACTTTGTCTTCTCTTTGTCAAAGAAATCCACTTCCATCAGAATACATCCTCATACAGTATCGTTGTTGCAGTATGTAATGATCTCCTGGCTCTGCTCATTTCACTTAGCATCAGTTCATGTAAGTCTCTCCAAGCCTCTCTGTATTCATCTGCTGGTCATTTCTTACAGAACAATAATATTCCATAACATTCATATATCATAATTTACCCAACCATTCTCCAATTGATGGGCATCCATTCATTTTCCAGTTTCTAGCCACTACAAACAGGGCTGCCACAAACATTTTGGCACATACAGTTCCCTTTCCCTTCTTTAGTATCTCTTTGGGGTATAAGCCCAGTAATAGCACTGCTGCATCAAAGGGTACACACAGTTTGATAACTTTTTGGGTATAATTCCAGATTGCTCTCCAGAATGGTTGGATTTGCTCACAACTCCACCAACAATGCATCAGTATCCCAGTTTTCCCATATCCCCTCCAACATTCATCATTATTTTTTCCTGTCATCTCAGCCAATCTGACAGGTGTGTAGTGGTATCTCAGAGTTATCTTAATTTGCATTTCTCTAATCAATAGTGATTTGGAACACTCTTTCATATGAGTGGAAATAGTTTCAATTTCATCATCTGAAAATTGTCTGTTCATATCCTTTGACCATTTATCCATTGGAGAATGGCTTGATTTCTTATAGATTAGAGTCAATTCTCTATATATTTTGGAAATGAGGCCTTTATCAGAACCTTTAACTGTGAAGATGTTTTCCCAGTTTGTTGCTTCCCTTCTAATCTTGTTTGCATTAGTTTTGTTTGTACAAAGGCTTTTAATTTGATGTAATCAAAATTTTCTATTTTGTGATCAATAATGGTCTCTAGTTCATCTTTGGTCATAAATTTCTTCCTCCTCCACAAGTCTGAGAGATAAACTATCCTATGTTCCTCTAATTTATTTATAATCTTGTGCTTTATTCCTAAATCATGGACCCATTTTGATCTTATCTTGGTATATAGTGTTAAATGTGGGTCCAATAACTCTTAGTTTTATTTATTAATTCAATAGTTTTTTTTTTTTTTAGTTTCAATTTTATTGATCTCTCATATTTTTAGAATTTCAAGTTTGGTATTTGATTGGGGGGGGTTGATTTGTTCTTTTTCTAGCTTATTTAGCTGTAAGCCCAATTTATTGATCTTCTCTTTCTCTATTTTATGCAAGTAGGTATCTAGAGATATACAATTTTCCCTATTACTGCTTTGGTTGCATCCCACAAATTTTGATATGTTGTCTCATTATTATCATTCTCTTGGATGAAATTATTGATTGTGTCTATGATTTGCTGTTTCACCCATTCATTCTTTAGGATGAGATTATTTAGTTTCCAATTTATTTTTGATCTATTTTCTCCTAGCTCTTTATTGAATGTAATTTTTATTACATTGTGATCTGAAAAAAATCATTTACTATTTCTGCCTTTCTGCATTTGATTTTGAGGTCTTTATGTCCTAACATATGGTCATTTTTGTTTAGATTCTATGTAATGCTGAGAAGAAAATGTACTCCTGTCTCCATTCAATTTTCTCCAAAAATCTATCATATCTAGCTTTTCTAGTATTTTGTTTATCTTTTGTATTTGTGTTGGATGTTCTATAATTTCTCTGCTGATCTATTGACTTGCAACCAGCGCAGAGTGGGCAACACTGCTGTAGATTCCTTTAGAGTCCTCCCGTAGATTCTCCACTATACAGAGTCTGCACTGCCGATGGAGACTGTCCTACCCTGGGACTCTTAGCTGTCTGTGTTTGCATTTGTACTCAGCTGCTTGTGCTGGCTGCCTCCCTCCTGTTTCCAACTTAAACAGACCTTTTCTTGTGATCTTCAAAATTGTCTTCTGCTGATAATTTGTTGCACTCCCAATATTTGAGTGTTCTGCCAGTCCAGAGCTAATTCAAAGGCTGGATTTCTTAATTAGTGTGAGGGTTGTAGAGAAGGTCAAAGGGAAATATATGTTATCTCAGCCATCTTGGCTCCACCCCTGGAAAGTAACCCACAATCATTCCTTTGCTTGTTTTGTAACTTTGAAGTTACAAACAAATTATAAGTTTAGATTAATTCATATAAATTTTCATCTCATCAGACTTGACCCAAGAATTTTCTGGCTGGTGTCTCTTTCAAATATTGTGTTAGTTCTCCCCCTCAGTTTTATATCATCTCAAATTTGTTAAGTTGGCTATCTTTATATAAGCTAATGGGAAAAAAAAAAAAAGCTGTACCAGACCAAACAAAAATCTCTAGATCACTCAACAGGTGATTCATTCCCATTTGATATTAATTAATTTTAGTCCATTTATTCAATCATTTCCAAATTTATCACTCTACCTGATAACCTAGCCTGTATTTCTCTATATTTTTTATAAGAATATCATTAGAACTTATATTCAATACTAAAATCCAGTTAAACTATAGATACTGAAATTCTTTTGATCTACCAGTTAATTTGGAATCATTTATTTTTAGTGAAATCATCCTGGTTCTTTGGAATGATTAGGATTTCCCCCCTATATTTAAAGCAAGATATTTGCCCTTCTCCATATAAACAATACCTTTATTCTTCTTCTTATGTTTTGACATGTTATGGTAATGTCTCTGTAATCACATTTGTCAGTTATTTTAGCATCACGAATGTCATCATTTGTGCCCAATGACTTACATTCATCAAAGGAAGCTAATCACATGTTTTTCGTTACTATCTCCTGACTTATCTGGGATAATAATGATGTCCTATGTATGTTGGCTTTCTAATTTTAAGGTCATTTCTCATTGGTAAAGGTGACAGAACCCAAAATAGGAATTGAATATTTCTGCCTTTTCTCTGTTGTCAGGTAGCAACATCCTATCTGTGTTCAGTAATGATTTTGTTCCTTCTTCTCTCTTCCTCTCTTCTCTCAAAGTATGTAAAACAAAACAATAGCAAACAATAAACAAAAATGCTTTTCGTTGTACTTAGCTTTATTTTTCATTCTTACTTTTATCACCAATGATCTTGTTAATATTCCATGACATGACATATTTTGATATATCATTTGTTATCTTCCCTAGTTTTCATCTTCTGTATTAATCTCTTAAATCTCTCTCTCTCTCTCTCTCTCTCTCTCTCTCTCTCTCTCTCTCACACACACACACACACACACACACACACACACACACACACACAGAATATTATTTAATACTTAACCATATGCCATAAATGCATTTGTACTGTTTAGGGTTAAGGTAGCAGATAGGTGAAAAATTTTATAGGATGGGTAATACATGTAAGAGCATGGTTTAGAAATGATAGATGGAAATGAGAGTAATGTGAAAAACTCATTTGGAACAAGATAAGGCAAAAGTTCATATCAGCTTTCATTGTGTTTTATGGTAAAATCAAATGTTCTACTGAGATTGGGGAAAGGCAAAATAATAAGGGTGATTTCTTAATTCTCTTCAGATACACCCATTTTCTGCCTTATCATAGTGTTATAACTGAGGGCAAAGGATGAATGAAAGTGATTGCTAGGAAATTGAGTGAGAAAATAAACTGTAAAATTTGAGTTAAAACATGGGAAATATCAGTCACTGAGTCATGCAGTCACTAGAGACCTCAGAGATAATTCAGTCAAACCTCATCTTGTGCAGAAGAGAAAACTGAGGTTCTGAAAAAGCAAGTATATTAACTCATCAAAGCCAGAATAGAAGTTGAAGTTAAGACTAGAATTCAATTCTTCTCACTCATAATTTACTGCTTTATATATAACATGTTTCCTTTATAATATTGAATTATAGAAATGGAAAGAAACTTGGATTCCAACCATGAAATTTTACAAATCAAAAAAATCAGGCCCAGAGAAATTTGCTATCACTTGGGAAATTATGAGAAAAAGTACTTTGAAAATACCTAAGTAAGGAATATAAGAGATTTAAAAATTGGTAAAAGCAGAAAGAAAAACATAAATACTTCTTTTGGGCTAGGTTTAAACATAAAATAGAATGTGATGGGGAAAAGAGTAGTGCTCAATTAAAGATTAAAGATGTACATGCTTTTGGAATCATTTAATTTTCCATGAGATGGATAGACATTCTGGGATATTTCTATAGAAACTAAGTTACTGTTTAGATAGGTAGATAAATATGTGTCAGAAACATAAAGCATCTCCTTTTTCCATGTCCATTGGAAAACTCTTAAATAAATCAGTTGCTTTTTCTTGCAGATCAAGGATAAAATATTTGAGTTCCAAAGAAAGAAATAGAAAAAAAATGATTCAAGAATAGCAGATAGCCTTGGAGTTATGAATGCAGGGGGTTAGATATAAAAAAATAAATTTCAAGTCAAGGCCAACAAACCAGCACCAGCTAACTGTCAGGTGAATAAATATTCAAAGAGTAATATCAATATTATTATTTTCTGTTATTATTCATTGCTATATTGCAAGTTTCCTCAAGTATTTTGTAACTATTGTTGTAAAGGATTGGAAGGTGCAGAATCCCATCAATTCTCTAAGTCTACTAGAATCTAACTTCATTTGCTATTTTGTTCTTGCAATAGGATGACAAGCTAATTCTGCTCAACTAAATCTTACAATATTTTTGGATTAGGCATATACTAACTTATTAACATTTACATTACAAACTCAATATGCTTAATACTGATTTGCTCAAATCAAATGCACAGCATCATTTCTGGAAATACTTTAGAAAAGATTCATGTGGATAGTTCCCAAAGGCAAAGACATGCATTCTATGGTGATTTTTTTTTTTTAAACTCTAAACATGGATGGCACGAGACCTGAAAGAGAAAAATCTCCTTAAATCCGTAGCACTTAAGAGGCCACATGATGCAATGAAAAGAATGCAGAATTTCAAACAAGGATTGGATTGTACCTAATTCTTTATTTGACCATGTAAAACTTACTTAATCTTTCTGACTTTGGGACCATAACTAAAATTAGACTATACGTAAAATATCTTTTCAAAGGATAATAGATCTTGAGGATGACAGGACTTCAGAAGCCATATAGTCCATTGTACAGATGAAAAAACTGACACCAGGGAGATTAAGTGAATTTTCTAAAATCACACAGGTAGGAACCATTATAAAATTTGAACTCATAATCTTTGGTTTGAGAGTCTGTGATCTTTCTATAGTATCATACTAAATACTTTTGCTTCTCTAAAAAGATTATATAAACCATAGCTATAATTATCTGGACACTGAAATAATAAAATAGATATGAAAATGAACACTGATACTCAGTGAAATTGCTGTAGTCAATATCTCTGTGATGGGTCGTAATGTAAAAATATGATTGGCTATTGATGCTAAAGGAGTACATTAACACTGATGAGTAATAGATTCCTGACTCCTTGGCCCAACTGATTAGAGCATGATGTTAATGGTCCTTGAATCCCATCATGATCTTCTTAGTTTCCATCAATTTCATGGCAGCAGACTTCACCCCAACTGGGGTCAGTCAACTCATAATTCAGTGAAGTTGATTAGTAGTTTTTAGGAGGCATTTCCAAAATCATGTTTCATAGGGTTTGTACCTTTTGATTTGTCTTTCTGTTACCTAATGCTGATGTATTGTCTGTGCTAAAGCTTCATATTCTTCCCAAATATTTCTTCAGAATGGTGTCTATCTTTATGTATGCTGACTCCCTTAGGCTGTCATATGTCACCTGTATCATTAGAACAGGGTGATTTAAACTGTTCTAGCTGAGGAATATTTGTGATCCTACATGACAATGACCTGATCAGATGGACTAGCCAATAACAAATGGACAAGATCCCCACATCATGTAACCAATACTGCCTACATAAACTATAAAGTAGATGAGGGATTTTAAAACCAAATGGGAAATAAAAATCCTTTCCCCAAAAGTTTCATTTGGAAATTCAAATGTTAACCTCATCAAACAGGTGCAATATTTATACTTCACTGAGAAAAGGAAAAACTTCAATCATTGACACTGTACTCATTAACTTTTTCTTACATAATATTAATTAGAAACATGGTCTATCTATTATAATATTTTATGTATGGCATACATGATAACATTTTTAATGATTTTTTGGAATAAGGATTTTTCTCAAATGTTTTCTCCCAATAGTCTCTAATTGATTTCTAAAATTTAGGAAAGAAGACCACTTTTTGAAAGATAAATTGAGGTACCCAGAAAACACAGGTTTTGATCCTAGACAGTTCATATTTTATTCTTTATAGTCTGGAAGAACTTGACTCACAACAGCCACATAAGATAGATATTGCCACCATCATTTATAATACTTTTTAAGAAAATCAAACAGATTTAGAGTGGTTAAACTCATTTGTCAGTTACCACATAGGGAAATGTCAGGTCAAGGTCTTCTGTTCCAAAAGCATGCTGCTTTCATTATACTATGTTATATTTTAAATTATTTATAAGGTCAAGAAAAACATTCATCTGTCAGTCATTCAATAAATATTTATTAATCACCTACAGTATAATAAAGGTGCTATCCTCAGCTTTGGGTGGGAATACAAAGATAAAATAAAAATATATATATATCCTCAAGAAGCTTACTTTCTACTGGGGATATAAAGTATCTTCAAAAATAATTGTGAGATAATTTGACAAGAGAGATCTCTAACAATTAGAATAGGAAATACATGTGTGAGAACAATGTTGAAGTTATAAAGTAAAAAATAGGGGTACAGTCAATATTTCTACTACTTTTCTCTAACCTTTTAATAATGTTTCTTCTCCCTCTATTTCCTCCATCCATCTTTTCTTCCTGGCCCAACTCCAACGCATCCCATTTCCCCATCGTAAATAGGTTTATAAAAAACATAATCACTTGTATTACACAAAGCAACTTCTTTTGTATTAATTTATTTCAGCCAATAGTCTAGGAATAATAGGAGCCATTTCTCTTAAAATGCAAATAGTTCATTTGTAAGATATGGGATAACAAAAAATTGCTTGTTTCTTGAAGTGTTCCTATGATTAAAAAAAAAAAACACTGGAGTTTAATTAAAATTTCACAGATGATTAGTTCATAATGCACATTAATTACTATTAGTAATGAGAATAGTATTCAACAAATTGAGTAACTGTTTTTTAAAAGTTCATTCATAATCCTTTCTCGTAAAGATATGAGGTATATAACTGGAATACTGAAATAGTTTAAAGCTTTCTAAGTCCCTTTCCTTGAAAGATCTTATTTTATGTGGAAATGAACCACGTTCCAAATAACTGAGTTCCAATATACACATGAATAAAAGTGACTCTTTCTGATATTTCCTTGGTGCTGTGGAAAATACAATATAGTTATATTTGATTTTATCAGTCAGAAGCTTTTAACATTGTTAATTGAGAGATGTGTCTTCCTTCTTGCTAGGCATCAATGATGCATTTAGCATAGTTTGATTTTAGAAACTAATCAAAAGAATCACAATAGACCTTTTCCATCACATTCCCTGTAGATTGCATATACTTTGGAGAGATCTAGGTAGAACCCTTGAGTCCCAGACCTTTTCTAACATTATTTGACCTTCATATATAAACTCTTAACCTAGTTGTTGAATTTTGTCCTCCACTAGTACTTGTAGGGATCCAGTACACTGCTTCTAACAGAATTGTATTGGGAGACAGGTGAAGCAGAAGAAAGGTCTGTTGCTGAGTTTAATGGAGATTAGTGTATGAAGTGCAGTGGTGTGGGGAACTAGGGAAACAAGCCTTTTGTCATACTGAAAAGCTATCTAAAAGAATCTAATACTATTGTGTTTGATTCACTAATATTCTAGATCAGAATGTGCACTAATTATATTATCATATTCAGAAAGTTAACCTATAACTAAGCAGTTCCTTTTCCTAAAATCCAGTGACTTTCTTCTTTCTAATAGCTCTTACTTTAACAGTGATACCTGAAAGAATTTCCTTTGGATAGTATTTGCAAATGCCCTTTCTACACCATGAAATTCTACATCTGCTTATGAAAAGACAGGTTAATATGTGTATGTGTGTTCGTGTGTGTGTGTGTATGTGTGTGTGTGTGTTCCTCATCTATGTCTTAAATTTAATGTTAATCTATCCCCATTCAAAGCAAAGTAGCCTATTTTGTACAAAGAGAATGTTGGCCTTATTTTTTGATATTCCTTAGTATTTTTTTTTTCTTTCCATTTTTTTTTTTTCTATATAAGTAGTAAAAACCCATGAACTTAAGCATAGGTGTTTGGAAAATTTTAGCAAATAGTCACAATGTAAAGAAAGAAAATGCATTTTATTTATAATTAGAGGTTTATAATTCTATTATAGAATTTATATTTAAATGATTATAAACAAATTAAAGTAGATTGAAAGCCATTTCCAAGTCCAGGAAGACCTGGATTCAATTTTCACTTCTTATACATGGCTGCGTGATTCTGAACTAATCGCTTCAACTCTCAGTGATAGGGACAACTTGCCAAGACTAAAATTTGCAAAGAAGGTAGAGACCTGAATTGATAGAGTTTCTTCATTTTACAGTCTCCTTTGCCAATGACATCAAACATCTAATTCTTATACCTATATAAAATCTACATTTGGATATGCAGATATATACTTGTACATGCATATATTTATGCATATATATGTATACATATATATATATATGATAAAAAGCTCAAGTAAAGAAAATTTAAGAATGTATTAAATATGGTAAGTTAATCTGTTGGAGAATTTAGGTGGGTTAATGGAGAGAGAATGCCAGATTTCAATCCAAGAAGTATCTTCTTGAGTTCAAATCTAACTTCAGACATTTACTAGCTATGTGACCCTGAGCAAGTCAGTTAGCCCTGTTTGTTTCAGTTCCTCATATATAGTGATCTGGAGAAGGAAATGGCAAACCATTCTAGTATATTTGCCCTTCCCCTCAGAAAAAAACCCTCTAAATGGGGTCACAATGAATTGGAAAATGTCCATGATGGAAAATAAATAAGAAGTTAGTTTGTTAGAAGTGAATAGTCTAGCTTCCCACTTTTTAAAATCTATTACTAGCCAGGAATTCATCTCTTACCATTTCATCCTCCCTGGGCTTTTATGACCTTCAAATTAATGCTTTTGTATGGATCAGTTGAAGAAAAAAGCAATGGTTGGAATGGGAAAAAAAAAGGAAATTTACACAGAAAATGATATCTGGTTTCCTCTCAGATGGGATATTCACAGCAAACAGAATATACATTATTGATTGAGCAACTAAAGGAACTTCTTAAAAGTTCCAGAAAGGAAAAATTACCTTTGATGTCATGAAAAGTTTTGTACAAATAGATGGGTTGAATTTTAGATGCTATACAACATAGTGGTTCCTCCCTAATGTGAGATCTCTGTGAAAATGGTTTTCCTTAACTGTTTACCATATATTTTGTACAGATTTCCTGCATACACACAATTGGGTTTCATTGACTGCTTGTTGTGAATTTTGGGGGTTATATTTTTGATGTTGCTATTGCTGGATTTTTTTTCCTTTTGTGGATTTGGACTACATACCATTGAGGATCCTTTTGTTGCTAAGATTATGTGATTCTGAGACTACTAAGGATTTATCATATTTTTAAAATACATGATTCTGTTAGCATAGAAAAATAGAAGCATGGATTCAAAGACCTAGGATAGGAAGAAATCTCAGAGCCTACCTATTCAAACTCTATCTACTTATTAGAGAAAAAAAAATAATTTTCCTGTTATTTGAAAGAATGTTGTAACTGAAGATTTTAAAAAGCTAGAGAAAAAGTACATTGCTTTCTATTAATTCAAATTATCTGTCAAAAGAATGTCTTTCTAAATGTTTTATCATATCAGCATTTTAAGGAAGATACATTTCCTAAACTTTTAGTATAAAAGTTTTAGATAATGCTAGAATCTCAAAAATATAAAGGTAAAGTATGTGAGTAAAATTATTAAGAAAATTATTTCCCCCCTCAAATTATCTCATATAAGACTCCTTGTTATGCTAGGATCTTTGTCACCTATGCCTCTACAATAGGCTTCTGCCATTCTTACAAATCCATTTCACAACCTTTTCTCGTGATTCAATGAGGCAATTCCACCTCACGCCCCAGTGATGAATAATTTTGTCCTTTTCCCTCCAGTACTTTTACTGGTTAGAGTTCTGATGGGCTCCCATTTTAGATGCTGAAAGTGTATCATTCATACTTTATCCCATTGTTATTCTTTTTTTTTTCCTTAACAATCTAAAACTTCACTTCTGTATGTTATAAACTTTAATCATCTAATTTGATTTCTAAACCCTCTCCCTAAATTCTGATTCATTTCAGAAAAAATTAGTATAAAAGAGTTGGACCTGTTAATAGGCAAATATTGAATATTAAATTAGTATTCCAATTCTTTTAGAACCATCCTGGAATTTTGTTGTAATGAATAAATGTAGTTTAAACCCTTCCCCAAGTATTAGAGTTCAATCCTTTGTTTGCTAAACATGTGACAAATGTTTAGTTATAGTTTTCCAAAAATCTTCTGTTATAATTTATGTAAGGATCAAAGAAATAAATGTCTCTTTTGCTTCTTTGTCCCAGTCATATAAACACTATTGCTTAAGAATATTCTATGTACTATTATTGGTTGGTATTATATTTGTAGGGTATTATTTTAAATATAATGATGGTGATGATAGCACTTTATAACATTTTAATTTGTAAAAGGGTTTTATATATATATATTTTTGATTTTAATATTATTTCAGTCAAAACCCAAGATAACTCAATGAGTTAGATTCTTTCTCATCGTACAGAGGAAGAACTGAGCCACACATAAGTTATATGTGTTGTCTATATTCTAAAGATTTGTAATTGTCCAAAGAAGAATTTGAATCTTTCTCTTCCTGTCTTATCATCACAATACTTTATTCACTCTACCAAACTTAACATTCTGCCTGGAATCTAGCAAGAGTTCAACAGATATCTTTGATTTGACTTCCTATGATATACCTGTTGATCCTATTTATTTATGTTTTTCAGAATTAATAATGGCAACACAAAGACTTGTCAATTGTTTTCAACAGAAATATATGTACATTCACACAATGTTAATTGAAACAGGATTAGAGTAGTCTACATATTTACAAAATATTAATCAGGATAAATGTGTTTTCTTGTATATGTTTAGTGTTTAATAAATACTTGTTGAATTGAAACATATCTTTACTTCTTTTTTGTTGGTTAAGGCTTTCTCTTCTCTAGATGTAGAGGTCAGTGGATTCAATTTTATTAAGAAATAAAAGTTATTTTATTAATAATATTAATAATAATTTGAAATATAGCATAAATCATAATTCATAGGGTACCTTCTATATTTTATTTTATTAAATATAGCTTAAAAATACATGGAACTCTCCCAACAACTTTCTGTGGTAGGTAGGATAGTTATTATCATCAGGTTACATAAAATGAACAGATTGAGAGAGAAGATAATTACCCAGGGACATATAGATTGCAAAAGTCAGAAGTAATATGAGAACATAAATATTCTGACTCTGCTTCTACCATGCAGTCTGCTATACAATCCTGCCATAATACATACATTAAAGCAGTGAGAGTTTTGGTTCATGTTAAAAAAAATTGAAACAAATAACAGATTAATTCATTTGACCCCTTTCATCTCTCTCTAATATATGTGACAGATCTTGAACAAGTTATTTAATCTTCCTAAACCTCAGTTGCCTCATCTGTGAAATGAAGGTATCGGATAGGACTTAACTTTTTTATTTTATTCTTAAAATCCATGGGTATAGAAATCATTTCATGGACATTCTCATCATTCTGCTAAAGAAACTGTCTCATTAGTATGTTAGCAAACTTCAAACCATGCCATAAGTGTAATCATTCCCATTGGATTTAAACTCACATAACTGTTTTGCTCTTCTGAGTAACACCAAAAGGTCTGATGTTTTATATAGAGAAAAGAGCCACAAAACGAGGCTGCTCAACTTTGGGATTTCAGGGAAAAGGAAGTCTCACTGGAAATTTGAAATATCTTTGAGTTTAGCTCATAGTATCCCAATTAATTAAGTGACCATTTAGGACTTATTTCTGCCTCATCATGAGTCCCTCCCTTCTTCTTTCCCCTTTCTGGATTCCTGTTTCATCCTGGTTAAAGGAAATTAAAGAGCACACTAAACTGCAATCCAGGCAATTGACTGGTTTTAGATAGCCTGCAGATTTCAGGGATTGCCTGGCTTTGTGTTGTCAATAAAGGGATGTGAAACTTCTAACAAATTATTCAGTGAAGGGTAAATTAAATTGTTACCTTTGAATATACCGATCTTGAGCAGATTAGACAGCGCTAAATCCAGGAATTGGTAGAACTCCTTTGGAATGGGAAGGGGGGAGAACCACTTTTGAAAATCATCTGTCACAGTAAGTAGAAATTATCATCTCTCCAATTTCCTTTAGGTCAAAGAGTCTGTTTTAATCAACAAACTTGTGAGCACTGGCCTAGATTGCCCGGTGGCAAATGGCATGTATGGATTTTAATATAATATCAATATTCTTCTGAAAGTATCAACTTTCAGACTGGACCAGCAGAGCAGGAACCATAATGGTAGATAGAAAGGAACAGATCCAGAATTGTAATTAGGGATTTTTGTATCCAGGCCTGGTAGCCATATAAACTATGCCAATGTTTACTTAGTTGTTCTTTGTTGGAAACCACTGATGGGAAAGCCACTGAGTCAGAGGGAAATAGCTCCAGGAAAAGGAGGAATTTATTCCAGGTTGGCCTTATATTATCTTCCTATTTAAAAAATAATATTCTTGCTAACTAGGTGTTAAGTTTGATTTTTCTGTGTTGTTGAAGGACTGGAAATGTTCAATGTTCAATCATTCAGTCATGTTTAACTCTTCATGATCCTGTGGTCCATACTGTCCACAGTATTTTCTTATCATAGTTATCAAGGTGGTTTGCCATTCCTTCTCCAATGAATTACGGCAAACAGAGATTAAGTGACTTGCTCTGGATCATACAACAAGTAAGTATCTGAGACCAAATTTGAATTCAGGTCTTCCTATTCCAAGCTCAGAGATTCATCCAATATCTTCTTCAGCATCTTATCTCCTACGATAACAGAGATTAACTCATTTGCCCAAGATTACATAGAAGCCAGATTTTAATGAAGGTCTTCCTGACTCCAGACCTAGCATTCTACCCACAGAGACATCTGTGATCATTCTTGTTCATCATACTCTCTTGAAGAAGACCAATGGCTTCTGGAGGGTGATGTTTGTGAGCTGCCTCTGGAAATACTAATAGTGCTATCTAAATTTGGTGCCCTGCAACAAAGCAATGATGATCTGCCCTTTTTAAAGTTCTGTCCCTTCTAAAGGGAAGTGAAAACATTCCTGCCTCGGACAGCCATCTTCAAACTGTTTTGTACTATTATAGCTCACTTCTGTTCCCCAACCTCCCAAGGTTCTCCCAGATGAGATAACATGCAGTTTCCTAGGCTGTCTACTGCTCTGCTGTGATTAGGGCTGAATGATTAAATCCCTGAGTGAGGATGGCAAAGGCATTTCAATATTTCTCACCAGAGTAGCCTTTCCATATTGAGAAATAATTAGGCATTCACATGTTTGCAACTGACAACTTTTTCTTTTGCATAACTAACAACTCAGGGTCCAATTTTTCAAATGGACTTGCTGGAGGGCTCTGTTGGCAACTAGCATCCAGGCCTCTTTTATTCCAGGTGTCCTTTCAAGTTCACTGTACTTATTTCTAGTTTTCTTATAACCTCTGTAATCATCCACTTACTGGGATGCAACTCACAGTGTGTATGTAGGAGGCTGCCTATAACTTGCCAGTAGTTTATGTTCTTTCTTAGGCATGCCAGCTGTTTGGACACAGTATTTCTCTGCACAAATCTCATATCTTCATTTTTTAAAAAAATCTGTCAATTTACTCTTCATAAAGGAGTGTACTTTATACTTTACAACTTCATGTATCCTCAAATTCAGATTCATTGTCAACATTGTGCAGTAAATGAATCTCTGGTAAATAGCATGAGCTTTTTGGCCTGGGAACTAGTAATATGCTTTTCTCTCCACATGGTGATTCCCTAAAATCTAGGGATGAATGTTCCCAGTCTTCAGAATTCTCTCTTGTTGCTTCTATAACAAAGGGAGGAGCTTATAAAGATTAAATCATCACATTCATGACTGTGGATGTACAGGATTTGGTTTTAGTAATTTGACAGGTGTGAAAAATGTCTAAAGATTCACCCCAGACTCTCTGTGTCACTGGCATCATATGTGGTATCATCAAATGCCATATGGCCCAAAAGCAATTCACCTGATGGGAAGTATCAATGCCTCCCCTTCTTTCTTCTTTTTGGCAGATGCCATGACTGAGGAAGATGCCAGTGGTCACAGTAATGGGACTAAACTGAGCTTTTAAAGCCTTCCTCCAAGTATAAAATTCAGAATTTACTGTTTTAAGTCAGTGTAATTTTTTTTTAAAATTGATTTGACTTTTTTCCCTTAGGAAATTGTCTTAGCTTTCCTCAGCTTTGTGGAATAATTAGGTAGGAATCCCTAGTTAGTTCATTAACTTTTTCTTTAAGTGATCTGACTTTGATTTGTTGTTGTTGATTTTGACAGTAAACTTCTGTTGGCTAAACTGCTACCTGAAAAAGAATTTGGGATTAAAGGAAGCCTATATAATGTGCACTGAATTTCAGATTTCTTTCTTGCTCTCTATCTCTGTCTCTCCCTCTCTCTGTCTCTGTGTCTCTATTTTCATCTCTTTCTCTATTTCTTTGTCTTGTTTCTGTGTATCTGTTTCTGTTTCTGTCTCTCTTTTTTTGCACGTCTCTGCCTCTCTCCCCCTCTCTGTTTCGTTGTCTCTCTCTGACTCTGTTTCTATATCTCTGTCTATCTTTCTCTTTTTATTGTCTCTGTTTCTCCCTGTGGATCTGTCTCTGTGTCTGCCTCTTTCTATCTTTGTCTCTGTGTCTGTCTGTCTGTCTCTTTCTGTCTCTGTCTGTCTCTCTGTCTCATCTCTCTCTGACTTTCTCTCTCCCCCCTCTCCATTTTTTTTCTCTCTTCCACTCTGTCTTCTCCCTCACCTTCTCTCTAGCTCCATGTATCTGATCCAACTGAATCATACATGGAATATCATAGAATGTCCTAATTTAAGGAAAATACATCGGACAGCTGTCTTTATTTCTCTCCAGTTTCTCCTCTTTCCTCTCCACACTCTCACTCTCTCTGCCATACCACAGAAGATTTCTCTCCCTGCAAGTTCATGCTTTCTCTGTGGCCTCTTCCTGTAATGCGTCAATTCTTCCCAGGATCTCTATTAATGTACTCAAGTCAGCCAAGTCTTCATTCCTCTTTGGATTTTCCTCAGGAGTGTATTAGACCAGTTCAAATGGTTGAAATAGGTTAATGAATGTTGATTGTTAAATTGTCAGTCAATACTACATCTCAAAAATTTTTGTTGATTGTCTAAATTTAAAGAAGTGATGAATAGAATGTTAATAATGCATATTAAGTATAAAAGTATGTCTTGAATATCCCCTCATCTCCAAAGAGCTTGTTAATAAAAAATTCCCAGCACATTGCTCATTATCTTTTTGATTTTATATACTTTCTCTATTGTGCCTTCATGGAATATCTCTCTCCTTTCCCTTTTTGGCTTCCTTTTATATGTTGTGTCCCTCATTAACATGTATGCTCTTTGAGGGGAGAAATTGCCTTTCTCCTTGCATTTTTGTTCCCATCATTTAGCACAGTGCCAGGCACATACTAACTACTTAGTAATTATCTATATACTGACTTTACTCATGGTAAATCTTAGTGTTTTTTTTTTTTGTCCTTGCTTCCTTTCTCTTTCCCTCCTTCCTCCTTCCCTCCCTGCCTCCTTTTCTCCCTCTCTTCCTCCTTCCTTCCTTTCCTTCCTTCCTTCCTTCCTTCCTTCCTTCCTTCCTTCCTTCCTTCCTTCCTTCCTTCCTTCCTTCCTTCCTTCCTTCCTTCCTTCCTTCCTTCCTTCCTTCCTTCCTTTCTTCCTTCCTTCCTTTCTTTTCTTTTCTTTTTCTTTCTTCTAGCTTTTGGGGGCTTTTGCTATGTGTGAGGTATTAGGCAACTAGGTAGTGAAAACTGTTAGTTTATATCCTGTCCCAACCAATTTTAAGTCTCTAAACATATTTCTGCCTCAGTGTTTTTATCTGTAAAATGGATATAGTACTGGTACCTATCTTGTGTGGTCAAATGAAATAATATATATGAAATACTTTGCCCTTCTTAAAATGATGTATAAATATTGACTATTATTATTAAATTCATTATTGTTGGTTTATCATTATAGATTCATCAGAGCATATACTTGAATGTGATTCAAACTTTTTCTTTTATGTTCACGTGATTAAGTTATAGAACATGAGAGCATAAAGAGATTTTTTTTATCTATAATATTTTTATCAAATGGGCATTTAGTATCTACTTAACTATTTCCAATGATGGGGTTTATTGCTTCAGGAGATAGTCTATTCCATTTTAATAGCTCCACTATTTGGAATTATCATTATATATGCTGATATTTGCAGTAATTTTTATCCATTAATCCTAGATCTAAGCCTTACTCTTAGGCAGAATGAGTCTAAATTTCTTCTGCTGACATATTTGTATACATACATGTATATGTTTATATATAGACATATGTGTCAATTAATTGATAACACGATCATCTTTTGAATAGTGTCCTATAAATAATGGGAAGAGGGGCTGGATTTTTTATTTTATTTATTTATTTATGGAATTCCCAGATAAGGATACTCTTTCTAAACATAAGGTGGCACTTCGCCTTAGAATTAAAGTCTTAGAAAGTGTCTTAGAGCATGTAGTAATTTGCTAAAGATCACATAGATAGTTTGCATCTAGTGTCAAATTTGAACCTACAAATTTCAGTTTTTGGAAACTCCCTTCATTTCCACTTCATCATACTACTTTTTAAATTTCTTTTTATTATAAATAATAGTATATATTTTTTAAAAAAGGAGGAGAAATATAATAATCTCTATCTCTCCCTTCTGGAATCTCTCTTGGATCTTTCTGCAATTCAAAAATGACAGGATTGATTCAGGATGTAGTTCTATATCCAGTTTACTTCTATATTCTTGTAGTCATATGTCCTTCCTTTGATATAGGAGCAGGAAGGATTCATTCATATAATTTAGAGTGAGTAGAATGGATAGATGGATGGATGGGGTGTGCAATGGCCAGGATCCTTAGGAAATTAAGGACAGAGATATAAAAATTAAGATGAGAGATTATCACTATGTTCTTGTTAAACTGATCCCACAATAGAAGTCTCTTTCTTTTTTTTTTTTACAGAAGCTAGGTTCACTACTGAGATTGTGCTCTGACTTTTGGCTCAATGTAGAAAGGATTAAATTCATTATAATATTAAGTAGATCAGGTGGAATTAGCTCTCAGCAACAGGCAGCAGCTGGCTTCTTCATGTTGTGACAGGCTCTGCCAATTATGCAATGCAAATATCACTGCCTGACTTCCACCAATTTCTGGGTCCTGACAAGGCCTGCAGATTTGTTTGGCACTTTCTTTTGATTTGGTCACACTGGCTAACTTGGAGGTAAGAGTAGGGCCATTTTTGAAAAAAAATTAACCTAGGGACAATCCTGTTCATTTTATTTTCATTGATTAGTTGGAAAATTGTGTTACCTTCTTTTTGCTTACATAGCAGAGTGAAATTGTTGGACCAATATCTTGGCACCTACAAGAATTAGCCACTTATGTTAATTTATTGAAGCTATGGATTTGTTTTTCAAATGACTGATTTAAAAAATATATTATCTAGGAGAATGTGTTTTTTGGTTTGCATTTCATTTCTTCATGAAACAAGGAGGATATTGAGGGAGAATAGCTTTGTTTTAGTGGATTTGACAGGTCAAGGTTATGTTGAAATAATGCTAAAGAGGAAACTGGAGGATGTCTGAACCTTTTAGGAAAATCAAAGTGGCCCTTCACCAAAGGTTTCGAATAAATTTAGGCATCTGTCTTCTGATGGCAATGAGCATTTGAGAGCTATAAATAAGCTTCAGGAAAAAGACATGATAGGCTATGATTATGAACAAAGAAAAATAAAGCTATAACAGACATTTGTTATAGGATCATAGATTTAGGCTTGGAAGGGGCCACTGAAGTGATCTAGCATTTCTTCCTTATTGAATTTATGAAAAAAGAGTGAGGTCTAAAGAGGTTAAGTGACTTGTCTGAGTAATAGCACAAAAATTAGAACACACATATGCCTCTAAATTCAGCACCCTTTCTCCTACAAAAACTACAGTGATCAACTTGCTAAGGAAAAGTGTTGTGTGAAATTGGGAGCTTGACTACTTTTATATTTTTGTTGTTGTTGTTGTTGTTGTTTGAGCTAGGTTACTTCTTGGGAGATCATTGTTAATAGACTCATCTAATTGATGCAGTAAAGGAAAACAATAAGAAAAAACAAATGATTTGTGTAAGAAAATGACGTTAGAAAACCTTCAGTAACACAGTGTAAGACTCCTGAATATTCTGGCAAACCTGATCTGAAACTTTTTGCAGTAAATTTAAAAAGTAAGATAGTACACACTGGAGAATTATCTAAATGAGGGCATTGAAAACATGAAATTTTAATTGGGGTTCACCAGCTGTTCGGTGAGACAGCTTTAGCATGAAGGGAATTTCCACTGACTACAAATTTCTCATATTTTCTTTTTCCTATATATAAATATATTATGTAGAAGATAAAAACAATCCCTGTTTTTTTTGTTGTTTTTTTTTGTTTTCACCACTCATATTCTAGTCATTCTAAGGTATCTTCCGGTCCTGAACTCTACCATTTTCACTTTTGGTTGGGATAGGCAGATTTGTCCATTCCAGGTACTGATTCCAGCCATGCTAAAGTAGTATGCTTAGCACAAACAGTGAAAGGAGAGGGAATTGACTTGATGCTTTGTCCTCAATATATTTCCTGTTATGGGCTCTGAGAATATAGCATAGGAATAGCAAGGACAGCCTATTCTAAATTTAAAATCTATTGTGGCACAGGGGTAAGATTTCACATTTTGTTGCCAGTCATTTGGACTGACTTGATTAATTGTGTTATTTCCATAGTTATGTAAATTAAAGACTAAATCTAGTATAATCTGGATGTACTAGATAGCAAAGTGGTTAGAGTGCTGTATCTGAAGTCAGCAATACTGATCTTCTGAGTTTGAATCTGGCTTCAGCTACCTAATAGCAGTGTGACCGTGGTTAATCACTTAACCTTCTTTACCTCAATTTCCTCATCTATAAAATGAGCTGGAGAAGAAAATGAAAAGGTAGTATCTCTGCCAAGAAAACTTCAAAGAGGTCATAAAGAATTGGACCCTACTGAACAACAAAAAATACACTTTTGGTTTTATTATAGCCTTTCTCCTGCGTCCTTCCCCCAACACTCCCCCAAAAGGAAACTAAATGAAAGTTTAGTTAACAATAAAAGGAAACTGAAACTAGTTTTCTCCCTTCTATTAAACCATTTTTATCTGTACTTGGAACACTACATTTTTGTCCCTGTACCTTTAGAAAGATATAGTAGAATTAGGAAAGTCATAATAAGCAAGCAAACTAATCATGAGGATAAAATGGACTCAACATGAGGACAGATTAGAAGAATGAGTTGTATTTAGTCTAAGAAAATGAAGACTGAGTACATGAATAAAGTCTGTAGACTGAAGGAGAGTAGAGATGGGGAGAACACCTATTTTTTTAAATTTGCTAGATCACAGAACAACATGATAATTTAGCATTCACAGAAGACTAAAACAACTTTAGGATAAATAAAATCAATTTAAAAAAAATAATATTATTAGAGACAGCTAGGTGGCGCAATGGATAGAGAACCAGCCCTGAAGTCAAGAAGACCTGAGTTCAAATATGATCTCAGATGCTTAACACTTCCTAGCTATGTGACCCTGGCAAATCATTTAATCCCAATTGCCTCAGAGAAAAACAAAACAAAACAAAACAAAACAAAAAACCCACAAATATATGTATGTGTATATATATATATATATATATATATATAGTATGTGTGTGTGTATATGTATATATATGTATGTGTGTGTATATGTATGTATGTATATATATATATATATGTATTTAACAAAATAAACATATTGAGAATGCCCTTTAATGTATCTATTCCCTCATCCTGTATGATTCTTCTCTATTTCTTCACATAAATTAAGAATGAAGAACTCACCCAATATGGATGCCTTCCTGCAGATTTCTTGACATTTATTAGATATCAATAGAGCATATAAGTTGTCCTTTTCTCTTGTTAGACAATTAACTTTCCTCCCCCTTCTTTTTTTTCCTCCACCTTCTTCTCTATCAATATTTCCTATACTATTTTTCCTGAACAACTCTTTATTATTAAAATCTTGTAGTTTACTCACAACAGCAATATACCTTTTCTTTTATCATTTTGGTGACCTATACCTTGAAATATATAGGAATTACTGTATGAGGGTTTTTTGACTTTTCATATGTGTTATGGATCCCTTTGGCTTGTGGAATCCTTTTATAATGTTTTAAAATGCATAAATCAAACACAGTGCATGTGATATAAAAGTATGTGATATATGTATTTTATATACAAAATTAATGTATAAAATGAGGAATTCAATTATATCATTATTTATATATCTATAGATATATTTATGTGTGTAATATGTATATGTTTATATATATAATTTTTTTAGTCATGAATCTTTAGTTAAGAAATCTGCCAAGGATATTGATGTCCTTAGAAGCTCCTGTTTACTATGTATGACATATAGATTGCATCAAGGTCTTAAATGCCACAGAATCTCCTAAACAAGACCTATAATAACTTCAAGGTGTTTAGCCTATCTACACATGGATGTAGAATGACAAGTGTCCTGATTATGATATTTAACTATTAATAGATAGGCTATTAAGTTAGTTCATTAGGATGCATAGCTTGAGTACACATGCTTTTTGGACAGCAAACTACACATAGAATTGAATAAGAAGAAAAAAAGATTTACTTGCTTTTGGAAAAAAATACATAATGTTTTAAGGCTCTGACTTTCTTTTTGAAAGTAAGAGTTACCATTTTGACATCAATATTATTTACTACAGTTATATTGTATGACAATGAGTCATATAATACTATTATTTAGCAATATCCTCTCTAAAATGCATTACTCAAAACTGAATTCAATATCCCAGATATGATCTGAAAAAGTCAGACTTTGTAGGTCTATGACTAATTCTGTTTTGAAAATTATATATTTCTTAATATAGTCTAAAATTCTGTTAGCTTTTTTGGCTACCATATCATAACACTGAAACCTGTTCAGCTTGAATTTCACCAGAACCTCTCCACAATTTTTAGGATGAATTGCTTTCTAACAGTCTTCCCATCTAATGTTTAGGCTTTAAAAATCTTCCCAAATATAAGAGTTCATGTTTATTTCAACCAAATTTCATCACAGTTGATTTAGTACAAAGTTACTGCCAATCAAACTTTTTGAATCTTGACTTTGTCATCTGTCCTGATAAGATTCTGTCCTAGCTGGATCATCTGGAAATCTGATAAGTTTCTCATATATACCTTTATCCTAGTCAGTGATTGGAATTTTAAACAGCCCAGGACCAAGCACAAATTATTAGAGCACTCCACTAGTTTCCTAATGCAGAACCATGAAGCTAACTAAAAAATATTATCATTCATTTCACATCTCTCTGTATAATCCACAAACTTAGCATGAGACTTTGTCAGATTGTTGGAACTTGAATTTAAACTCATGTCTCTTGACTTTAGGTCCAGAACTCTTATTTCTACCCCAAGGACCTGGGATAGAACCCAGGACTTTTGATTCCTAGATTTTCTACTGCATTTGTTTTCTTTGTTCCTTTCCATCTAAAAACTTTTGAATTATTTATTTTAGTAATTCTATCAATCAATAAGAAGTTAAAAGTGTTTATTGAAATATTCCTCCAAATGAGAGTCACTTTGGATCTTATTAAAATATGTAATAAAAAGCAAAACACGATTCACAGCATTGCTCTTTTCAGCTTTCTCTCTGATTCCCTTGTTCATCATAGATGAACTACTCAATGCCTTCATTGTAGAAGGACTTGGCTGTTCATTTCCCCTGTTACTGAAATGGGTCTGTCCTGTGTTCAATTTGCTCAGCATCTTCTTAGGTGACTAACTATGTGATCTAATTTCAGCACTTATTGAAAGATATCAATAATCACCTATAAAAAATTTAATAATGGATTATCAAATTTATATGCTACTCAAAATGTTTTTTTATCTTGAATTCTCTCTCCAAATTAATGGCTTTCCATTTTTTCTTTGTTAGCATTTTCATTGGAGGGGAGGAAGTGTATAGGCAAAGGAAATGATCCTCCTACCAGTATTACAATATTTTAAAGTGTTTACTTCAAGGATCTATGATTTTTATCACTCAATCCATATTTCATATGCCTTACATTTCAGTAGAGATGCTCTTAGTAACTTTCTATGGCTAAGAAACATTCATCCCTGGGAGTGGGGCACCATTTTCTAATGACAACTTTTATGAATTTGACCAGGCTGGTCCTCAAGATCAGATATATGTGAATTAGTCATTAGACTCAAATTTATAAACTCTTTGTAATTATAAGAATCAATCAGAACTTATGTTCTATTGAAGGAAGGAGAAAGGGAAAAGGAAATAAAAAGGGAAAGAGAAAGAGAAATGGAGGGGGAGGAAAAGGGGAAGGCAAAGAGTAAGAAAAAGACAAAGAAAATAATATGATAGAGAGATGAAATAATAGAACGAGCAGGAAGAAAGTCAAGAAAAAAAAAAAAAAAGAAAAGCTTTCTAATATTTAGAACTGCCCCTAAATGAAAGGGCCATCTCTGTAGATTGTGAGTTCTCTATAACAGGAACTGTTCAAATGACATTTGAATGGGCACTTGTTGGGGACGTTGTTGTGAGCTTTTTCTTCTCAAAAAGCAGCCAGGTGATGAAAGTTCAGATCTTTTATTATATCCAATATAGCCCGGTTAGCTTAGAGGCCTATCTCTCTGCTTGGTTCCAAGAGCTCTCTCCAAATGTCTTTAAATCCAAAGGTCTGGTCCTTCAGCCTCTGCCTCCGCTTTCTTCAGCCTCCAGCCAGCTCCAACTCTTCATGTCATTCCGGTGAAATCTGGACTTGTAGCGTCTTCCTCTCTCGAACTCTCCGACTGGCCCATTGGCCTATTTATGCTCCTTCCAGAGAGAGGGATTATGGGTAGTTCTACTTAGTACCTTGTTTCAGGTTCTGCCCAAAACATCTTCTTGTATGATTAGATCAACTCTAATTACTTAGCAGTTAGTAAGGATTCCAACATCTCTCCCCCTTTCTTTTGTTTTAAAACATAGGGGGTTTCTGAGGAGGTACACATAAATCCATCAATATGGGCCAGAACTTTGTAACAGATATACATGGTATACATAAATCCATCAATATGGGAGGCATTATACATAATTTACATGAGCACATAGCAATATAACACAGGCTAGTGGTAATGTAACAAATAACATGAATCAACATGAAAATTTAACTACTGCAAAAGTCTCATCAACAATCTTTCATCTCAAGAAATCCAATGATTCTTGCAATTGCTTAAAATACATAAGCACATAGTAATATAACACAGGCTAGTAGTAATGTAACAACATAAATCGACCTGAAAATTTACAAATGTCCATAAGTCCTAGAAATAGTCCATAAGGAATCCATTGTCCATTAGTTCATGAGCCAGGAATCTAATAATTCCTGTAAGCTCTGAAGTACTGCAAAAGTCTCATCAACAATTTTTCATCTCAGGGAATCCAGTGATTCTTGCTGGTTTTTCAGGAACTGAAAGCTGAAGATTTTAAAGTTCTTTTGACAGTCTCATTGTTAGCCATCTGATTCCTTTTCCACCTGTGGAAATATAAGCAGATCCTCTTCCCCAAGCAGTTAACCTATGTAATTCTCTTCTATTTACCACTTTTGGGATTTCTCCTCATCATCTGGTAATTACATTGGAGCTGTTTGCATTGGATATTGTCTTGTTGTCTTAAAAGGCCTGTATTCTTCCCAACTGTAATCCTGATTGCTTTTCTGTTGGTTGATGACATCAGAGTTCTGAATTTCTAAAGTCTCTCTGGGTGTAACCTCAGCTGCTATCATGCCCCACCTGTCCTTTGATTGATACTTTAGAGCTGGGCCCTGCCTCTCATTCCTCTGGGTCAATATACATTTAGAGGCCCAGTGAAAGCCTCAGTTACATTTTGGACATGGGGTTTTGGGTTTTCTCTCACCCTGTCTTCTCACTCTATCTCCATATCTACAATGAGCTCTCAAATGTCCAATTTTTCTGCACTGAAAACATCGACGAGTTTCTCTAGAATTCCTCTGCCAAGAAGGACCTTGTCTTTCCATGTTCATCATAGTCTGGGCATAATAAGCATTTGTGCCCACTGTGGCACAGCGTCTTATGATTTCTTCTAAAGGAGCATCTTTGTCTAGCCTCCATATAATTTTTTTGCAAATCTCATTGGCATTTTCCTTAGCCAAATGTCTAGTCATTATTTCTGTTGCTGCATTGTCTCCAATGGTTCTTATTACAGCTGTTTGTAAACGTCCCACAAAATCTGCAAAAGGTTCGTTGGGACCTTGCTCTATTTTTGTGAAAGCATTATTTCCATCTTTCTGTCCAGGGAGAGAATTCCAAGCTTTTATTGCAGCCTTAGAAATTTGCTCATACACTGTTATGGGATAATAAATCTGTTCTGAACTCTCTGCATACTGACCTTCTCCAGTTAGTTGGTCAAAAGCAACTTGTACAATAGCTCCTGTTTGCCTATAGCGTTGGGCTTGAACCCTACATAATTCATGAAACTCCGAAAGCCACAATAAATTTTGTCCGGTTCTAGACAAGTTTTCACTATGGATTTCCAGTCATTCGGGGTTAGGATTTCATAAGACAAATTATCCAGTAACATCTTCACATAAGATGATGTAGCCCCATAAAGAGTGCAACCCTTTTTCAAATCTTTAATTTTTTCCAAATTAAAAGGAGTGTATTTTCTCTCTTTTTGACCTGAAGAGTCAATCTTTTCAATCACAGGATATGCATTTATAAAATCAGATATATCTTCTCCTTCATTTTTTGCTTTAATTAATGCTTTTTCTAATCTTGTCAAATTCTGCTTTACAGGAGAAGCTGACTGTGTTTCTGTCTCTCTCCCTCCCCCTTGTTCTACCCATGAAGGGTTAATTGCGGGGGAGGGTCATGAGATGTGGAATCACCTAATTCCTTCTTCTGTGAAGTATCATACTCAGAATTGTAATTAACTCCATTCTCATCTGATTTGTCCTCCTTTTCACCTAGTAAAGTTGGCACTTCCTCCTGTACTTTCCTTTTCATCATTCTATCACTTAAATAACTTCTTATAGCCAATTGTATTACATTATATGTATTAATTATTGAGTTAGGCCCATTTTTATCATAGAATTGACAAAGATCCTCTCCAACCAATTTCCATTCATTTAGATCTAATTCTTTATCAAGAGAGAAACAAGGACATATGTCCTTTACAGTTTGTAAAAATTCAGTGATTTGCTGTAAACTTATAATTAAACCTTGGCTTTCCATAACATTAATAATGCTCTCTAAACATTTTCCTTGAACAGAAACAGGCTGTTTTCTAAATATCTGTCCCATCTTAGATGAAATTCTACTTTAACTCTTCTAACAAAATTTCTTTGTTGCACTCACCCTAATTTCTGGGTTGAAGTGTCTTTTCCACTGGACCACGATTAGAGGCTTTTCCACTTGAATCAGGATGGGAGCTTTTCCACTGAAATCCACTGAGGGGTCTGTTTGTCCCACGTTCAGGGCGCCAAAATGTTGTGAGCTTTTTCTTCTCAAAAAGCAGCCAGGTGATGAAAGTTCAGATCTTTTATTATATCCAATATAGCCCGGTTAGCTTAGAGGCCTATCTCTCTGCTTGGTTCCAAGAGCTCTCTCCAAATGTCTTTAAATCCAAAGGTCTGGTCCTTCAGCCTCTGCCTCCGCTTTCTTCAGCCTCCAGCCAGCTCCAACTCTTCATGTCATTCCGGTGAAATCTGGACTTGTAGCGTCTTCCTCTCTCGAACTCTCCGACTGGCCCATTGGCCTATTTATGCTCCTTCCAGAGAGAGGGATTATGGGTAGTTCTACTTAGTACCTTGTTTCAGGTTCTGCCCAAAACATCTTCTTGTATGATTAGATCAACTCTAATTACTTAGCAGTTAGTAAGGATTCCAACATCTCTCCCCCTTTCTTTTGTTTTAAAACATAGGGGGTTTCTGAGGAGGTACACATAAATCCATCAATATGGGCCAGAACTTTGTAACAGATATACATGGTATACATAAATCCATCAATATGGGAGGCATTATACATAATTTACATGAGCACATAGCAATATAACACAGGCTAGTGGTAATGTAACAAATAACATGAATCAACATGAAAATTTAACTACTGCAAAAGTCTCATCAACAATCTTTCATCTCAAGAAATCCAATGATTCTTGCAATTGCTTAAAATACATAAGCACATAGTAATATAACACAGGCTAGTAGTAATGTAACAACATAAATCGACCTGAAAATTTACAAATGTCCATAAGTCCTAGAAATAGTCCATAAGGAATCCATTGTCCATTAGTTCATGAGCCAGGAATCTAATAATTCCTGTAAGCTCTGAAGTACTGCAAAAAGTCTCATCAACAATTTTTCATCTCAGGGAATCCAGTGATTCTTGCTGGTTTTTCAGGAACTGAAAGCTGAAGATTTTAAAGTTCTTTTGACAGTCTCATTGTTAGCCATCTGATTCCTTTTCCACCTGTGGAAATATAAGCAGATCCTCTTCCCCAAGCAGTTAACCTATGTAATTCTCTTCTATTTACCACTTTTGGGATTTCTCCTCATCATCTGGTAATTACATTGGAGCTGTTTGCATTGGATATTGTCTTGTTGTCTTAAAAGGCCTGTATTCTTCCCAACTGTAATCCTGATTGCTTTTCTGTTGGTTGATGACATCAGAGTTCTGAATTTCTAAAGTCTCTCTGGGTGTAACCTCAGCTGCTATCATGCCCCACCTGTCCTTTGATTGATACTTTAGAGCTGGGCCCTGCCTCTCATTCCTCTGGGTCAATATACATTTAGAGGCCCAGTGAAAGCCTCAGTTACATTTTGGACATGGGGTTTTGGGTTTTCTCTCACCCTGTCTTCTCACTCTATCTCCATATCTACAATGAGCTCTCAAATGTCCAATTTTTCTGCACTGAAAACATCGACGAGTTTCTCTAGAATTCCTCTGCCAAGAAGGACCTTGTCTTTCCATGTTCATCATAGTCTGGGCATAATAAGCATTTGTGCCCACTGTGGCACAGCGTCTTATGATTTCTTCTAAAGGAGCATCTTTGTCTAGCCTCCATATAATTTTTTTGCAAATCTCATTGGCATTTTCCTTAGCCAAATGTCTAGTCATTATTTCTGTTGCTGCATTGTCTCCAATGGTTCTTATTACAGCTGTTTGTAAACGTCCCACAAAATCTGCAAAAGGTTCGTTGGGACCTTGCTCTATTTTTGTGAAAGCATTATTTCCATCTTTCTGTCCAGGGAGAGAATTCCAAGCTTTTATTGCAGCCTTAGAAATTTGCTCATACACTGTTATGGGATAATAAATCTGTTCTGAACTCTCTGCATACTGACCTTCTCCAGTTAGTTGGTCAAAAGCAACTTGTACAATAGCTCCTGTTTGCCTATAGCGTTGGGCTTGAACCCTACATAATTCATGAAACTCCGAAAGCCACAATAAATTTTGTCCCGGTTCTAGACAAGTTTTCACTATGGATTTCCAGTCATTCGGGGTTAGGATTTCATAAGACAAATTATCCAGTAACATCTTCACATAAGATGATGTAGCCCCATAAAGAGTGCAACCCTTTTTCAAATCTTTAATTTTTTCCAAATTAAAAGGAGTGTATTTTCTCTCTTTTTGACCTGAAGAGTCAATCTTTTCAATCACAGGATATGCATTTATAAAATCAGATATATCTTCTCCTTCATTTTTTGCTTTAATTAATGCTTTTTCTAATCTTGTCAAATTCTGCTTTACAGGAGAAGCTGACTGTGTTTCTGTCTCTCTCCCTCCCCCTTGTTCTACCCATGAAGGGTTAATTGCGGGGGGAGGGTCATGAGATGTGGAATCACCTAATTCCTTCTTCTGTGAAGTATCATACTCAGAATTGTAATTAACTCCATTCTCATCTGATTTGTCCTCCTTTTCACCTAGTAAAGTTGGCACTTCCTCCTGTACTTTCCTTTTCATCATTCTATCACTTAAATAACTTCTTATAGCCAATTGTATTACATTATATGTATTAATTATTGAGTTAGGCCCATTTTTATCATAGAATTGACAAAGATCCTCTCCAACCAATTTCCATTCATTTAGATCTAATTCTTTATCAAGAGAGAAACAAGGACATATGTCCTTTACAGTTTGTAAAAATTCAGTGATTTGCTGTAAACTTATAATTAAACCTTGGCTTTCCATAACATTAATAATGCTCTCTAAACATTTTCCTTGAACAGAAACAGGCTGTTTTCTAAATATCTGTCCCATCTTAGATGAAATTCTACTTTAACTCTTCTAACAAAATTTCTTTGTTGCACTCACCCTAATTTCTGGGTTGAAGTGTCTTTTCCACTGGACCACGATTAGAGGCTTTTCCACTTGAATCAGGATGGGAGCTTTTCCACTGAAATCCACTGAGGGGTCTGTTTGTCCCACGTTCAGGGCGCCAAAATGTTGTGAGCTTTTTCTTCTCAAAAAGCAGCCAGGTGATGAAAGTTCAGATCTTTTATTATATCCAATATAGCCCGGTTAGCTTAGAGGCCTATCTCTCTGCTTGGTTCCAAGAGCTCTCTCCAAATGTCTTTAAATCCAAAGGTCTGGTCCTTCAGCCTCTGCCTCCGCTTTCTTCAGCCTCCAGCCAGCTCCAACTCTTCATGTCATTCCGGTGAAATCTGGACTTGTAGCGTCTTCCTCTCTCGAACTCTCCGACTGGCCCATTGGCCTATTTATGCTCCTTCCAGAGAGAGGGATTATGGGTAGTTCTACTTAGTACCTTGTTTCAGGTTCTGCCCAAAACATCTTCTTGTATGATTAGATCAACTCTAATTACTTAGCAGTTAGTAAGGATTCCAACAGGACGTGGCAAAAATCATTCATGTATCCATTAGGCCAAATAGCTTTGAATCCTGAAAGTGAAATTCTGTCATTGTAGGTCTTAAGATTATCTGTGATCAACAGCTATCCCTTTATTATAGTCCAATATCATCAATGAGGCAGAACTAAGAGTTGATCACATATATTTTCATATGGGGCATATATATGAACCTGCAGAGTTTACAAAATATACGTAGTATTCCATCAGTACAAACTAGTCCTCTGTGTAATAGTGCTTGATTCAGTTCACACACACAAGGCTAGAAATACACTGTGTATGCACAGCACATTTTCAAAAGGGTATCTAGTATACAAAAGGACAGAATAGATAAGCTATGAATGATTAGGTTTAAATGCTGTGGATTATTTTTTCTTCTTCTTTTTTTTTTTAATCAAAATATTCCAAACTCAATTCCAACTGCCTCAGCATACTTTCTGCCTGATAATGGGTGAATAGTTCAGCCTCTTAGCCTTCCTCTCTATTCCAATCTAGATTTTTCACTCCTGAACATGCTGTTAGAATTTCAATGGAATTTGTAACCTAATCAGACTTAAAAGTCTTGCACAGTGGACTCTATATCCCTAAACAATCTACTTGTATTTGATTCTTCAGAAGACAAGTGCGGGCCTTTTCACTTGACTTTTGAATAGCTTAGGTGGAAAGGGCAAGGAGGTAAGAACTGAGACTGATACCAATGATGCACCCTCATTGAAACTGGATAAGAGATAAATAATTTTGAATATATTCAAAATAACTACAGTAATGACAATAATGGCAGCAGGAGAAAACTGCCACTGTGATGGTGAATCAGAAATTAAAAGGGCACCATCTTGTGAAAAACAAGAAAGGAAAAAGGACTGAGGTAATAAGAAGAGACATGAAAATCCAGACATGGTGGGGTATCAAGCAGAATATGACAGAACCAGAGCTGCTAGTATTGTGTATATGTGTTCTTTCCCCCTTTTTCCTTGACCCCTGGAGAATACACAAATAAAATCAATTAATGGTCCTTGAAGAAGAATCACTTTAAACTGTTCAATTAAACCCCGCAATGCAGAGAATAGAAGGGAGAAAAAAAAAAAAAAACAACAATAAATACATCTTAAAAAATGGACTTGTCAGAGGCGCCAGGGTCCCGACATGCACCATTACTGACGGATCGAATCACACTTCCATTAACACCATAATCTTATAGACTCCACAGGCTGTAAAAAAGGGATTTACTTTAATCAGGTTTGGTTAGGGCTGAATTTGAAAAGTGCTATAAGTGAAATAAAAACATGACCTCAACCCCTTTGATTTTTTCTTTTATTTTGCTTTTTTGATTTATAATTTGCTGTCTACCAATGGGTCATGTTTAATGACTATGACCCAGTGTTGCATTTCTCCTTTAGTGAAACAAATCATTAACAAAAACTGGAAATATTTCTTCTTAAAAACTGTTTTATCCCCCATTTGACCATTCCATTAAAAAAAAAAAAAACACCCCCACAAAAATGAACAATTTTTCTTTGTCATTTTTCAAGCGTCTAGGTAGGCAGTTCTGGTTTTAAAAACTTGCTCCTTCTTCAGACTACCTTCAATAATTTGACTGCCAAATTTGTAATGTTCACTCACTTACCTGGTGACTAGAGGAGACTCTTATAGTGTAGCTTTGATGAATAGCCATCTGAGGCCATGTAAGTCTATAAATCAACAAGGAGTCAGACTAATTTTTTCTCACTGCTTTTTGTTTGTTTCATTCATTGCCTTTCTCAGTTTATCAAAAGACATCAGCTCAATCTTCAGTTTGCTTTTCCTCCCCCTTCCTCTTTTACACAATTACGAATATCTTCAACAATCAAAACTAAAAAACAAAATATATATATATATATATAATTTATGTTCTGTTTCAAAGTTTGCAGAATACTTTGTGTGTATTGTTTCTTTTGTTCTTCACATCTTTCCTGTTTGGTATTATAAACCCTTTTCTCAGATAATTCAAATGTTTTATCTATGATCACACAGTTAACATTTTCAGAGGTAGCATTTGAATCTCAGTCTAGTATTTGAGACAGCATATCATGCTTTTTTTCCAGCAGAGAAGCATATTTTGAGGAAAATCAAAGAGGTAATTTTTGTTGTTTGTCCAGAGAGGAATTTTATTTAACTCCCTAAACAGATTTTTACTATCAACCATATTAAAATTATGTTACATTTTTCAATATAATTTTTGTATGCAATTGAGACATGATCTAGTAAGAAATAAAACAGAATCTATGTTGCATTTAGCTTGACTTACATGAATATAGCTTGCAATTTCTGACATTGATATTCTCTTTAAGTTTGGCTTGTATTTTAACTGAGTTTTTTCCATTAGATTTGCTGATATTTCTTATATACCCTGTTTTCCTCCACCTAGCTGTAAGGAAATTCTTAAGTTCTAAGACAAAGTTAAGCTATGCTTGTTTTGGGCCTTCTCTCTTGAATTTACCACAGTCAATCAGAGCAGGATTAAAGAGAATAGGTTTTGAAAAGTCTGCCACCAAATGGAGAGACAGAACAAAAACATTTATTAGAGAATATTTACTCCCCATTGTTTTCAGATATGTTATATCCTAAATCTATTGGGGCTTATTACTTGTGGAAATTTTTAGAGAATGGTAAAGATTATTTTGAAAGTCACAAATTTGTTTAAAAGATAATGAAATTTAACAGGACCCATAAAACTCAAGAATTATAGAAGAAATCTTTAGCTCATTATTGAACAGCAAACCTATCAAAAATGAATATAACAAAAAATTCAATCAATACTATTTTTAGCTAATTTTCTTTAGTTAGCTTTTTTGTTAATCTTTTTCATTTTGTCAATTGCATTTGTAAAGGAGTTATTTTGCTCACTCTCTCTAATTTTTTTTTTCCATTTCATCAATTCTATTTTTCAAGGAGTTGCTTTCTTTTTCCATTTCATGAAATTTGTGTTTTAAGTAGTTGTTTTCTTCAGTCAATTTCTGTATTTCCTTTTCTAAGCTATTGGCTCTTTTTCTTAACCTTTCATACTTCTCTTGCATACCACTTATTTCCTTTTCCCATTTTTCTTCTATCTCTCTTTTAAGATCTGTTCTAAACTCTTCCAAGAGAGTCTTTTGAGTTAGAGACTAGTTCATATCCCCCTTTGAGGTTTTACCTAAAGGCATTTTGCCTTTTGTGTCTTGTTCTGGGTTTGTGTTCTGATCTTCCCTGTCTCTATAGTAGCATTCTATAGACAGAGCTCTTTGTGCTTCTTTGCTCATTTTTAAAAGTTGAGCTCTGATCCAAGGCTGCAAGGGAAATTGTCCCAAGCTCTTTTTCAGGTGAATAAAGGCCTCTCAATGACTGTGCTGGGCTGGGACTGGTTATGTTTCAGGCTTTTTCATTGTGGTGGATAAGTTTGGCCAAGTCCTACCTCTTATGCTTGGGCTTGGAGGCTTTCTGTATTGTGTTGGAGTTCTCACAGCTGGTCTGCTGATCCACTGACCTTTAAACCAGAATAGAAAAACCAACACTGCTGTCTTTTGGCTAAGATCCTCTCACTAGATTCCCTGTGCTGTACCTCTCCATGCTGTGCATGCACTAAGCCATGTTCCCTGCTCCTCAATAAGGCAAACCTTTCCTAAAGTCCTTCCAAGATATCTTAAGCTGGAAAAATAACACACAAAAATATTTGTGAGTTCTGTCTCTCCAAAATCCATTCAGAGGTTTGGTTTAGCATTGATTCTGAAGGAAGCTGGGAAAAGCTCAGGCAATGTCCTGTCTACTCTCTGCCATCTTAATTCCACCCCTGAATCAATGCTAATAAAAATATGAACCATGCAATAAGACTTTGCATGTAAGTATTGCTGAATGCATTATCGCAATGGATTGTTTCTTCTGGAATTGGTTTTGTATAAACTGATGAAAAATCACGGTTTTTTTTTTTCAGTTCCTCACAGAGAAAGATCATTTGAGATAAAATGGCATAAGATCACCACTGTTCACTCCTTTCCCAGGCAAAAGAAGAATCTACTATCTCTCAATGTCAGAGGACCTCAAACTATGCAGCAGCTGAGGATGTTTATCCCCCTCATCCAGGGCTATGAAGTTTCTTTATTTAAAGGCCCACAAAACAAAGGTTTTGTTTTTACTATAGTCTAGCCCTCCAACAGTCTGAGATACAGTGAACTGGCCCCCTATTTAAAAAGTTTGAGGACCCCATGAAGAGCCATGAGACTCCTTACTTCTTCATTACTGAAAAAGGTACAAGGGCAAAGGACAAAATCAGAGTTCTAAAGTTTTTCCTCCAAAATAAAAAGGCCTAGATAAGGAAGAGAGACCAGAATCCATATGCTAAATCTCATGGCAAACCAGAAGGAAAAACAGAGAAGTCAAGAAAAGAGAGGTCAGATAATTTTGTTTTACTTATAGTCCTTCTTGTAAAGATCTAGAGTTACTCACTCTGCTCTGCTCTCTTAAACTGGCACCTGTACCACACTGCCTATAGTCCTAGGTGTAATGAATTTGCAGGTGAGTGGAGGTATCAATTTCCTGTCCACATAAGAAGTTATTGAGAATTAAGTTCAAGGTCCACATATTATTAAATCTGCCTTCTCAATGCTAAGACTTATTGGATTGGGTGGAACTGCGTGAGGTATTACAAGAAGTCTCCCTCAAGACACTATTAAAGATGGCTAATTAACAGTACTATTTGTACTGTTACAGATCATATTCAATATAAGTTGAGTAAGGTTAGTTAAAATACAAATAGTGAGAATAAAAGTACAAAAAAAGATACTAAAAATCCCAGAGAAAAGCATAGAAAAGAAAACATTCAAGAAATAAGATAATAAAAGAAAGAGATAGAAAGACAAAGAAAGGTAGAGACAAATAGAGGATAGACAGAGAAAGGCAGAGACAGAGAATGCTAGAGAAAGGGGAAAAGGCTTAAGAACAGGTGAAAAGCATATGGAAAAAAAGGTCTAAAAAAGATGAGAGAATGGACAACGATAGCTTGGAAAAAGAAATCAAATTAAAGGATGTAAGGGCATATTTTGTCCTAGGTTTGGGAGGGTAATTCTAGAAACATAATAAAAAAAGGCCTCCCAAAGCATAAAATTCACTTGAAAAACTCTCTAAGTTTAAAAGCTCCCTGGAGGCACTGTAATAGAGAAGAGCTTTTAAGTGCTATATCTACTTTTTTGGTAGTGGTGGGGAGGGGGTGTTTCCTTAGGGGCTGTCTCAGAGGGATGATTTATTTTCTCTAATATTTAAAGTGACAGGAACAATTTTAAAAGGCCTGCTGTCCTGGTGCTAGCATCACAGTATAAGAAATTACAGAACAGCATCAGACATAGGGTTGCTTGGTACGGGGCTTCTCTCTGACCTCCATCTATGTAGCAACTGGCAAGAAGGAAGTGAATTTACACTGACAAGTGATAAGAGAGGGTGAGACACAAATCTGTTGATTGGAGTCTTTAATAGAACTCAATATTAAGATTGTCCCATTGCATTCAGGGCCATCTCTAGTCATCCTTATCTATCTTGGCTTTGGACAGAAATGATTCTGCAGGAGAAAGTGAGTTTGGTGACATTTCACAATTCTCCCTCACTTAAATCTTAATCACCTGCATGTCATGTCATCACTTCCCTGATGTCATGCTCCTCTTCAAGAACAAAAGACAAATAACAATATTAGGATTGTAATTTTCTTCTGGAAGAGACCCAGAAAATTAAAAAATAAGCATATGAATTGTGTTTCTATTTAAGTCATTTGAAAAAAATATTTTTGAACCTTTGTTTATACCATTTACTGTATCCAGAATAATTTTTCCTTACCCTTATCTATATTCTCTCAAATCCTACCCATCTTCAAAAGTTAGCTTAAGTGCTAAATGATGAAAATAATAATAGTAGTAGTACTAATAGTAGAGATAATATCAAGAATGATAATTACAATTTTATAACACTTTAAGTTTTTTTACCTTCTTTACATACATTCTTTCATTTTATTTTCTCAATAATTCTGAGAGATAAGTGCAATGATTGTTCCTTTTTTTTTACATATGAGGAAACTGAGACTCAGAGTATTTAAACAATTTTTGGGGAGTCATACAAATCGTATGTTATCTAAGGCAATATTTTGATTGACCTCTTATAGCCAAATCTGGCACTCTGTTGAATATTGTATTATGCCTTTGCTAATTATCTCCAGCCAGAAAAAATCTTTCTTTCCTCTGAAGGCACTTTATATCACTCATACAGATTTTATCTTATGTATGCAAATTATTCTATATATACAAGACACTATGTCTTATCATCTTAACTACTAAATAGCAATCTCTTTCTGACCCTATCACTCAACTGAAACTGTTTTCTCCAAATCTACCAGTGCTCTCTAAATTGCCAAATCTGATTATCCTTTCTCAATTATCATCTTTCTTGATTTCTTTGCTGCATTGACCTTTTTGGTCATATTTTCCATTAGGATGTTTTCTACTCTGGGTTTTTGTGCAACTACTTTCTCCTGATTTCCCATCTTTTATGTTCTACATCACTAAATCATTATCCCTATCATGTCTCCTAATTAGAGATTTCCACAAGTCTTTCACTGTCCTGGTCTCTCTGTTTCTGTCTCTGTCTCTATCTCTGTCTCTGTCTCTGTCTCTGTCTCTGTCTCTGTCTCTGTCTCTGTGTGTCTCTGTCTGTGTCTGTGTCTCTCTCTGTCTGTGTCTGTCTGTCTGTCTGTCTGTCTCTCTCTCTCTCCTCTTTAGGTCTCAGAGTTTAAATTAAATTACCATAGATGACTCATGAAAATGTATTCATTCTTAGTCTACACCCTGAAATTCAATCCTACATCACTATCACTGATAAGGCATTTAAAAACTGTAGGTTCTGGAGATATCTTAAAATTAACATATTTTAAAAAGAACACCTTCTCTTTCCCCCGAACCCTTTCCTCATCCAAAATTTCTGATCTCTGTCAAAAGCCTTGCCATTCTTCCAGTCTCCCTGGTTTGTATCATTGGTATAATGCCCAATTATCATTGTCCCTCATCATATATCCAATCAATTGTTAAATTTTGCTCTTTCTATCCCTACAGCACCTCTTCAATCTGACCACTTCTCTATTCTCGATGTCATGATCTTGGTTTAAGCCATTGTCACCTGTTACCTAAATTATTAAAATGTTCCTCCCCTGCCTTGAATCTAATGCTGCTACAAGCCACCCTCCACACAGCTGATAAAATGATTTCTTTAAGTGCAATTCTGCCTATGTAACCTACTTCCTCCCTCCCAAAGCATACACACTCAGCAAATTCCAGTGGCTTATTCTTGTTTCTAGGACAAAATATAAACTCTTTTTCTTGACTTTTAAAGCCATATACACCCTAGCCTTAACCTATCTTTTTAGTCTCATACTTTCTTTTCCTTCCCACATTCTGTGATCCAACCAAAATTCCCTTCAGTCTATTTCTTTCACAAAACATTTTCTCTTCTGTCACTGAGCCTTTGTACTAGGCCATTCCTCAGACTTTGCATGCATTTTCCTTATCTCTTCCTTCAAAATGTACTTGAAGCATAGTCCTATCTTGATTCCTTCCAACAGTTAATGCTATTCCTCCCAAACTACATTGTATTCAAGTACTTTAAGATTCTTTTTTTCTTTTTTATACTTATTCTTCTGATATATATATACTTATGACTCCTATTAAAATGGCATCTTCTTGAAAGTAAAAATTGATTCCTTTTTGTATTTGTATTCCCTTTATATATATATAGATGCTTAATAAATTCTTATTGGTTGATTGATTTAGATCGTAAGCTCCTTGAAGGAATAGATATTTTGCTTGACATCTTTATATCTTCAACACCTATCATCATGGTTTTTAACCTGTTGTTGATATACAATGCTTACAATGCACAAATGAATGAATCCTTCAATCCAATCATAATGTCTTAATTTCCATAATAAATGTAATAAAGTTATAAATGTTTAAATATCAAATGTCAATCCTTCTTTCTGTCACCTCCAGCTTTTAGTTTAGCGTGCCCATCATTGATACAGAACCAAATATTTCTAGAACAAAATACCAAAAAAACAGATGCTCATTTCCTTGAGAAATCCGACATTTAGATCAAAAAGCCATTATGGTTTTCAGGATGTTAAATGGATACTTTACCTGCTATTGTTGTTGTTGTCACTACCATCATTATCAATGTTATGCAGCAATATGCAAATTTCTTTAGTTTGTTTTGTTTTTTCCTAAGTCTAATGATCCCTTGTGTATTATCTTGTGTCACAGGAGGTAGCTTAGTTTTAAATTCATAAAAGTTTCTGTGGCTAGAATCTCTCCAATCATAACATACTTTCAGGCTGTTAGGTCAAGTTTAATATCGTGGTGGGGACACTATAAAATGCTCTGCTGCCTCTGCTAGCCTTCTTACTCATGAGGAAAGTGAACATAAAGAATTGAAGTGTATTGCTTTAAATTCTACACACAGTAGTAGAAAAGATAGGATTGGCCCTCCCAGTTCCTGAGGTCCTTGATTGATTTAATCTTACTAAGCCATGTTGATTTGACTCCAAATATGTAATTCATGTTCCTCCCTCACCCAACTTACTGAGTTTTATATTTGGGACCACTTCTCTATAGATATGCATTGTGCTTTCCACAGCAAATCTTAATATATTCCTTTTATATTTTATACCATTCCCTAATTTCCCTAGTTGAAAACAGGTTTTGACAGTAGGAAAGGGAGGATAGTTGAAATTCTATGGGAAGGAGAGAGTTGTTAGTTTTTATTTTTGTTAAAGCAAAGGCACCCCTCTTCACTCACCCCTATAATTTCCACAGCTTATAGTGAACATAAGTTTTGTAGCAAGACCTCTAAGAATTAAAGATGATGCAAATCTGACCTTCTTGACAACTTGACAACTACACACTCTGCTCTTCTTCTCTCTGTTAATGCCAAGCTCACCAAACTGCTTTGCATATTTTAAGTTCTGCATAATGTTTCCACCTATAATCAATCTGAGCATTCTGCTTCCCCCAATCAGCCTTTGCACTTAATTGACCAATAGAGCTAGACATATGGAGGATCGAATCACAAACCCAAATCAGCAGTTGTCAGAGGAGATTAATTCAAACAGGAGGCAACAAAACACGTGTGTTTTTTTTTTTTTTCTTTCTCTCTCATTTTTGGCCATCTGATGAAAGAAATGATTATTGATATCTCCAGCTGTGCCCTCAGGCAGATGCCAACAACTTTACTGCACTGCTCCCAACTTCCCTATATCCCTTAAACCTGTCTTCTTGTGATACCTTCTGGCCTCCTGGTCAACCAGGTGGCTCCAGGGATAACCCTGGCAAGGCTGGCTGCTGTATGAGAAAAGCTGCCAGCAGCACAAGCCATAATGGCCTTAGAGTAGCTTTCTTAGTGAAGGTAAGATAGTAAAAGACAATCATGTATCTCTTCTCCAGTAATAGAAGAAGAGAATAACAGTGAGAATGCAAAGGCACCAAAATAGGGAAAAACAAGGTATTTTTATGCTAGGATCTGTATAGAATGGATGATATCCAGGAAGAAAAAAAAAAGAAATAAAACTGAGTATATCTAGATTATAAAAGACCTTGAAATTTAAGCTAAATATAGATTGAGCTAGAATTAAGAAGAACCTTAAAAGACATTTAAGCCAATTTTTTCAATTTTATAGAGAGGAAAGTGAGACTCAAGGAAGAAACAAAAATGACATGTCTAAGATGACAGATGAAGTACAGGTCAGAAAAAGTAAATCTGAATCTTCTGAATATAGGCATTCCTCTTCCCAATATGCAATTCTGCCCTCCTAGACCTGAGATTAGCTTGAGTTTCCTAAAGGCTTCTGGGGGAAAGACTAATATAGGATAGAAGTGGGTTTTTTGTTTGTTTTTGTTTTTGAGGAAAGGCTTTTGGACAAAAACAGAAAAGATGAACTAGAGTATATCAATTGTACTCATATCATTTATCACAGATCTGTTGTTCTGAATCCTTTAAGCAATATGTCAGGTGTCAATTTATTAACAATAAATTATCTATAATTTAACAACACTTTTTGTTGTTGAGTTGTTTTTCAGTCTTGTCTAACTCTTCATGACCCCATTTGGGGTTTTCTTGGGAAAGATACTAAAGTAGTCTGCCATTTCTTTCTCTAGTGGATTAAATCAAGCAGAGGTTTAGTGAATGAGTGAATGTTTGAGACTACATTTGAAATTAAGTTCTTCCTGACTCCAGGCTTAATGCTCTATCCATTGAGTCCCCTAGCTGCCTCCAATTTTATTAATTATAATTCAAAAAATAGTCATTTATCAAGTGCCTACAAAACATAAGATTCAGGCCTAGATTCATCAGAGATACAGATATATGCATACATATGTATATATATAGTTAATTTCAAGGAATTAATATTTTACTTATTACACATACACACACACACACACACACACACACACATACACACACACACTCAGAAGTTTAAAAATAATGCAAAGATATTTTAGGAGGAAGAGGGTGCCAGCAATTGAAGGAGAAAAGAGAACAGGAATGATCTTATATGGGAAGTGTCTTTCATGTGCATTAAAAAATATATTGTTTTTTTTTCTGGTTATACATGTATATTAATTTCTTTTAATACATATTTCTTTATGAATTATGTTGGGAGAGAAAAATCAAAACAAAAGGGAAAAACCACAAGAGAGAAGAAAAAAAAAACATAAAAAAGAAGTGAACATAGCATGTGCTGATTTACATTGCATCTCCATAATTTTTTTTTTCTGGAGGCAGATGGCATTTTCTATCCAAAATTTATTGGGATTGTCTTGTCCATAGTGCATTTTGAAGGAAAATAGGATTTCTAAGAAGTGGAGTTGGGATGTAAGAACATTCCAGGCATGAGTCGTGTCTTATACAAAAGACAACAGTTAAGAGAGTCATGTTTATGCAATTGTACAATAATTACATGTATGGTCATTGATGATAGTATGTCAAATAGGCAAATCAGAAAATAACAAAAATTTTAGTTGCACACAAAAAAAGATGCTAAAGACAAACTCAAAGGAAATGAATCTTTTCTTATATTTCCTTACTTTTTAAGTGAAATCTATTGTTTTATATATAGCTATGTCACAATTCATTTACTTTGCTTTGAGGTACTTTTTTCCCTTTACAATGTATACTCCAATTGAAAACATCCTTCTTTCTGTCCTCTACAATGGGACAATTTTTAAGATGATAATCAGTGTTATATACACTGCAAAGTTGCAAAACACTATCTCATTTGATCCTCACAGCAATTGTGGAGGATAGATGCCATAATTATTAATATTTTACAGATAGAGTAATTGAGGGTGTAAGAGACAAAGCAAATTGTCCACGGTTAAAAAGCTAATGAGTATTTGAGGCAAGATTCAAATTCAGGACTTCATTACTCCAGGACTAACAGTCCATCCACTCTGCCACCTAACTTACCACGGAGGTTCATGTTGACCAGTATCAGTCTCCCCTCCTGCACTAGCAAACACCTGGACCTTTCCTGAACTCATTATGAAGATTAGAGTACTTGCATCTCTAAGAATCTCTTGCTCTATCCCTTTTGCTTTTGTCTGACCCTCACCACCTACTCAGAAAAATGCTCATTTGCTGTTTCTCTGACAGCAGCTCCAACACAAGCACATTTTATATTTCACTCTGAATTCTGATGATAGCCTGAAAGAAATTAGGTTCCCTACTCCCCCCCCCCCAACTCCACCCTGCTCACCCTTGCTGCCATTAAGTAATATGGAAATGACTAGAAACAGATAATAGCAGAAGCATAAAGCCAACTTGAGGATGGGAGAATATGGTTGCATCCTTGGGGAGGAGCAGAGAGTGAGTGTACATGAGGGGAGGACTGTGAAAGGAGGGAGTAGGGGAGGGCAACAGCTGTCTCCTAGAGCTGCACAGGTGTAGGGGGTGCTCATTAGGTTCCCACAGGCTCTGTCATTAAGGCTGTGGCAGCTGTTCTTGAATGTGACTGGCATAGCCACCGGGGAGGCAGTAAACCCAGCTTAATGTTCAGAGCACTGGTGTGGCTCCAGTGGGCAGGAGAAAGCAGGGTTGGACTTCCTGTCCAGAAAGTCTGCGGCCATGACTCCTTATTTCCATGAGTGTCTGCTTCACTCTTAATCTGCCTCCTTATTTTCTTTATGATCTCTCAGTTCCCTTATAGTTGGACAAATTGTATATATATATATACACACACACATATATCTAAATATTATAGCTAGATATCTATATTCACATAAAGATATATGGCTATAGCTATAGCCTATCCTCTCATCCTAATGCAAAGTGAGTTTCTTTCCTAGATAATTGGAGAAGGAAAAAGAAATCAACAAACATAAATTGGTCGAAACCAATTTTGACCAACACAAACCTTTCTTATAGCATTTCAACCACAGAATCATTAACAATAAATGAAATACATGTATGTTAAGTCTAGAACAATAAAGAAAAAACTAATGCATCCATTAGACTGTAAACTGTTTGAAAAGGAATGATTTTGTTCTTTCTTTTGTTTTTTTCTTTTTAATCTCCAACATTTAGCATAGTGCCTGACCTATTGTAAAAGAATAATAAATGATAATTTCCTAACTAACTGGATTCATATCAATGGAAAAAGAGCAAAACCCATTTTTCAGGAGATGGTCATCAAGACACTTTTATTTTGTTTATCCTAAATTTTTATTAAAATGCATCATTCTGAGCCCTAATTAGCTAGGGAATCATTTGTTGAAGTTGGGCCATTGTGGTACAAAGCCTGGTTGGATAGTTGGATCTTGGATAAGAATGGTCCTGAAACAGGAGATTAGTGTTATTCCCCAGAAAGTGTAGCTCTTGGTAATGCCTGGAATGAGGAGGAAGGCAAGACCCTAAAAATAGATATCATGGCAATGGGGCATTGGGAATAGTAGTTTGAGAATGATTATACCTAAAAGTTATTATAAGATAAAATAAAGATAAAAAAGGAATATAGGGTTTGACCATAGTGCAAACAGCATTAGCTCTAGAATTAGAACACCTGAGTTTGAATTTGCCTTTGTCCTTACCTACATGTACAACCTTTATCAACTCACTTAACCATTTTGAGTTTATTTGTAAAATGAGAAAGTTCAAATAGATGGTCGTCCAAAGATTATTTTAGTTCTAAATGCATGTTGATATGGGATAGGAGAGTAGGAGAGAGAAGTTCTTCCTTCCTATAGTGGAAGCTTTCCCTATCACAAGAAGGAAATGTCTCCTAACCACTTTAGAACTCTAGAATAAAATCCTGTCTGGTGAACACCCAATATATTTCTCCTTCCTTTTTTCCCCCAATCTATTGATTGGGGCCTCATTACTCCCAAACATAAAGATGAATTGGTTAATTGATCATGATGTTACAAAAATTTTCATTTTTCTTGGAGTGGTGAGGGGACCCACAATGATTTTCATTCTATAGTATATTTACATCAAGAAAAGAAGTATTAATATGTAAATAAGTAAAGTACCAGTAAACTATAATTCAATGTCTAACTCTAAACACTATGAAGTCAATAGAAATAATACATTGCTCCCCTAAGGAACTTAAAAAAAAAAAAAAAAACTCCTATAATATTCATGGGTCAAACATTTTGCATGTCTTATAATATGTTCTATATCTATTTAATCCTTAATTTCTATGCCTTGGATTTGTAATAACCATTTATAGAATCATCTAGGGTAACTTTAGCATTACACCTCCCACCTTGGGTTTTCAGATCTAGATTACAGGAAATCTAGTTTATATTCTTCTATTTGGAGTATTCCTATGAGCTCAGTTCTGGTGGCCTTCACTCATGGAAACAACTGAGTTATTATCTTTTATCCTAAATAATTTTAGTTTAATCCAACATATATTTCAACATATTTAACATGTTAGATCCAATATATGTATATATATAAATGTGTGTGTGTATGTGTATATATATATATATATATATATATATATATATATATATATATATATATATTTACAGCTATCTTGTTGCACAAGATCAAGAAGGAAGAAAAAGAAAAACTGGGAAAGAAAACAAAATGCAAGCAAATAATAACAGAGAGAGTAAAATGCTATGTTGTGTTCCACAGTCTGTTCCCATGGTTCTCTCTCTGGGTGTAGATGGATCTCTTCATCAACTGGTTTGAATCATCTCAGTGTTGAAGAGAGTAACGTCCATCAGAATTGATCGTCATATAGTCTTCTTGTTGCTGTGTACAATGAGCTCCTAGTTCTGCTCAGGAAAATGGAATTTTCCAAAAAGATCAAAGATTCATATGACTCTCACTAAGCATCATGAATGTCTTTAACAATTCTTGAATGAGCACATGCTCCCAGGGATCTGTCAGAATTCTGGGAATAGTATGAATTCTGAGTATCTCTCAGAAAGCATCTATACTCACAGAGGTTCTATATATTCTCTTATGATCTAGGCAAAAGCATGCATCTTTGCATTGAGTGATGGATTGAAAAAGGGTGGTAGAAAGAAAGAATTCAAGTTAATTACCTTACAGTTGTGATGTGTTAATTTGGTTTGCATATAAAAGTGTGGTGAGTCGGTGTGTACAAGTGAGTGAACTTTTAGGATCCTCTGGTGCCTTCTTGGGACTGTTGGAAAGAAAGAGCAATACCTAGTCTTTGATTATAGATGTTCTTCAGCATAAGATACTGAGCTTTAATTTATCTATGGTGTCTGCATTTCCATCCCTAGCACTTAGGACAGTGCCTAGAGCATAAAAATAATAGTAAACATAGTGAGGGAGGAAGGAAGAAAAGCAATGAAGGAAGAAAGAAGGAAGGAAGGAAAGAAGGAAGGAAGGAAGGAAGGAAGGAAGGAAGGAAGGAAGGAAGGAAGGAAGGAAGGAAGGAAGCAATTTGTCACCCCTAAGGAATTTACAATCTATTATACATTTTGTTTCCCATGCCTTGGCTTATAAATGTGGAATTTCATTATAACAAATTCAAAAGTAATACATTAATAAATCTGGCTCTAGGGGAAAGTTTTTATGTAAAGAATGCTATCAAAATTAGGTCACACAAGCCCCCACAACATGAAGAAACTACATGACAACAGCATCCTTTGTCTTAAAAGTTATTATTATCATTATTTTTTTTACTGATTCAAATATATAATAGCCTCATTTTTCAAGGAACTGGGTGAATTTTATTTTCAGTGTCTCAAATTTGATCTGCAAGCATCAGCTGAAATTCTGAGCATTGCTCCCTGAAAGCCACTAATAAGAGTCAGTAGGGTCAACAGTCTCTGTGGGAAAATGGGAAGAAACCTATTTATCATCAAAGAGGTATGAAAACCAAAATGGGTAGTCAGCTTGTCACTAGTCTCAGGACAGTTCTGTTTTTAGTATAGCAACACTGAATTTTGTGGGATATTGACAAATCCCCAGGTCACTTTTTTGTATGTGGAAGACATGAGTTATGACCAACACCATGCCAAGCTAAGCCATCAGATTTGCTCTATTAAGCAGTAAACCTACTGCTGACTCTGGAAGGGAAGGAACCACAGAATTGGTCTCTGAGTATTTGTTCATTGATCAGTTCTGTGATAGTAAACCAATAAACTTTCTCCTTACAAAGAATTCTAATTGATAGAGGAATTGGTATGTTGTTAAGGATGGCATTTCTAGGACTTCTTGGTATCACAATGCAATTGATTTAATAACCTATAGATAATTTGACATTAAGATGTATCATTTAATGTAAAATTATTGCAATAAGTATAAATTTGAAAATACAGAATACAGCATAGTTTGGAGATATAGATGGAATAGTTATTGCCTATCTTTACTCTTTAACATGGTTAAATACTAAGGATAGTTCTTCTTCCTGCTGCTTTCTTGTCAATCCTCATTGACAGCTCCACCCTGGATTTAAATGCAGCATTGTTCTCATTAAGTTGGCAACAAGCATTTATTAAGCAGATATTATGTGCTAGGTACTTTGGTAAGCATTGGAGATACAGACAGCAAAAACAACCCCTGCCCTCAAAGAACTTATGGTCTAATGAGACAACATGCAATGTACTTACAAGCAAGATGAATGGGATAAATCAAATAGAACCTAAAGAAGACAATAATAGTTGAGAAAAGCTTCTTGAAGAATTTGAGTATTTTTTGTAGATCATTGTTAAGTATTTCAATTAATCTTGTAATTTTTATATCTCTAATCTAATCCTTCATTCAAAGCAATGAGGGTGTTTAGGGCCAAATTTAACTCAGATAATTTGAGTACTTTAAGTTTAGAACTGGAACTAAATCAATAACTTGCAGACCTATAATATTTAACTAAGAAGTTTTATTAATATTATCTTAGAAAGGATATTAGTCAAGAATACAGTATTAATTTAGTTGTGTGACAACTGCACTAGCATCCCAGACACCCCAGAATCAGCCGGAGTCAGGATAAGCAAAAGTCCTTAGTCTTTATTCTTGGTCTTTAGATGCAAGATTGAACAGGATGGAAGCAGAATCTCCGTGACTGCCTTCTTCCTTGTCTACTGCAAAGAGTGTCTCTGGCTAGTTTTATTCCACCCACTAGTCCCTCCTACAATCCTCTGTTATAGACCAATCATTGAGCCAGCACAGGATAGTGGGAAGGACTATTTTCCAAGCATATGCCCATAGATTTTGTCCAATCAGTAATTAGCTCTAAGTGCTTGAACCAACCTCAGTGCAGTGACTGGAGTTTCACCCCTCTATATAGTTGAGTCATCATTGGTTCAAATGGACTTCTCTCTCCTTTTCATTTGTTATCATGATATGTGTAGTATGTATGATCAGAAAGTCAAAACAAATCTGTCCCCAGCCCTACCCCAACAACACGAACTGGACCTGACTTCAAGGAGCTGACACTATAATAAGGGAAACAAAATGTAAACAACTGTACACAAAGTGAGCAACATACAGGAGAAGTAGGAAATAATTATCTCCAGGTTGGGAAGTAAGGTATAAGAAGACTGAAAAGAATAAGTTCCATTGTCTTTTAGGGGAGAAAAAAAAGTAGTCTAAGTTACATGGAATAAGTGTAACCCCTACTATACTAGATTACCTTTCATTTTCCAGACTAAGAAATTTGGCACATTTTTCATTATCATAAAGATGGGGAGGGTGAGTGGTAAAGACATCTACACACTTTCATTTCTAAGGGTCACTGAGAGCAAATGTTTTAGTGTTATTCCTGCAAAGACAAACTAATTGATCTTTTATTGGGGTTTCAAAATCTATTCATAACAATGACATGACTTTCCAAATTGTCTACAAATGAAAGAGAAAAACAAGCATGATTTTAGTCTCATACCTTTCTTTTATAGTCATTGGTGTAAATAATCCTCTAGAAAACATCATCATGAATCTCATCTCCTGTTTATCAATGCTATCTCATATCATCCCTGATCGTATTCTGCCCACTTGTATTTCCATTTCTTTTCAGATACTATTTACTCCTTATGGAATGTTCTCTCCATGTCTCTTCTCTTTGAATTATTTCCTTTCATCCAAGCTCAGCTCAGGTGACAAAGCCTCCATGAAGGCTTTTAATTTTCTGGTTCCCTCAGATAAAAATGATTTTAAGTTCATGGGATCTAAATATTGAGATTTAGAGGTAAAAGAGATTTTGGAGGCCATCAAACATAAACTTATGTACAAGGACATTGAGCCCCAAAGAGATTAAAGAACCTTCCAATTATAGAGATACCAAATAAAGGAGGCAGAATTTGAACTCAGTATTATTTCTTCAATCAGTTACATATTATGTTGGATTTCTCCTGTGTAATTTTCATGTTATAATTTTTATCATTGCTCTCTGTAGATTTGTCTATGTCCCATTTCTGGAGTTTAAGTTTCTTGAAGGTAGGGACTGGGCATCATTATTTCTCCAAAGCCTAGCAAAAAAATTTATGATATACATAAGAACTATTTCTTGAACTCAATTTCAAAATACTAGAATCCTAAATTTCTAGAAATCCTCTGGAATCCAGACTTTATGATGGATTTCTTTACCTAAAAATGTGATCAAATCGTTCAAGTTGAAAAGAGCCTTAGAAATTCAGAACACTGAACAAACAGGGGGATTATTTTTACTAACTTATTGAATTTACCATTTCATATGTAATCCTATTTTTTATTCCTTGAATATTGAAACAGATGTCTTTGTTGATGATTATGCAATGCACAATTTTTGAAGAAGATAATGATGAATGAAGTACCACAGACTATCTTGTTCTACATGTGCACTTTATAGATCAGGAAAGTAAAACTCAGAAATGTGAAATGATTTTTTGCTTGTGGCCACAAAATTAGCAAGCAGCAGAGTTGAAATTTGGACCTGAGTCCTCAAATTCCAAATACAATATTCTTTCTTCACACAATTCTGATTAATTCTCACAAAACTTCTTGGAAACCATGTCTCTCAACAGATATGTAGAATTTTCAAATTAACAAATGAAACACTCAGTAATTTACATTTTTCCACTGGGATATTAAGTATCATATCTCTATGTGGTACTTTTCCATGTGAGGTTATGATTCGTCTCTGTCATGTTTTGGCTAGAATGTTGCTGACAGGATTGGATTTCTGAGCTCAGCTTATACAACTGTGAGTAGATTACCATTTTATAAAAGTAGATTCATTTAGTTAATTTTTTAAATACAAAACAGATGGTCAGATAAACCCCTTTACAGGGAAATACAAACTCCATTTGGAGAACTGTTCAAATGGCAACCAGTGGTGAAGAAAATAAAGAAAAGAGAGATAAAGCAGGGTTTAAATCCCACCCACCTTTCATCTCCTCCCAAGAAATGTATTTGAAATAACACCCACCATGTTTCTGAAGAGAAAGAGTTCACAGTGTCAAACTAGTTTATATGAATGGTTCCATAGTCAGAAAGCCATTGAATCTTCTTACATTTAGGACCTCTCTTTTTAGACAGCAAACCCTTTTCAAAAGTTAACAGTTGACACAATGACTAAGGAGTACCATTCACCATATGCCACTTATTGTATGATTTTTCCTCTTGCTGTGAAAGCCCTCTCAACATATTTCCTGGTACTCTTAGGATGCACATAGTCTCAGTCAGGCTTTCCAGGAAAGAAGGGATCTTTGGAGTTGTGACTCTAGAGCTCAGAGAGCAATGTGATCTTAGTACAAATGATTTGCCAAACTTCCAGGCTAGAAGTTTAAGAACTACCTCAGTCTTAAACTATTCCCTTTCTATAGCCCCAAAGATCCCGTCAGTCATCATATTGTTCCCGCAATTACCACAGTCACTGTATTTCACAGAAGTGAACAAGGTCTCATCATTGACCAACTTTAAGTGATAGTTATTTGGTTAAAAAAAAAAAAAAAGGATTGCTCTACAACATTCCCCTGCCTTTTTTGTCAGCACCAAATCCTAACCTATCTGCCTCCTTCCTAATAATACTACAGAATACATTGATTCTGAGAAATATCACAATTTCCTCATGTGAATCATCTTGTAAAATGACATCACAGATTATAGCAGAACAAAATGCTATTACAGCCAAATCCAAAATTGCTGCTGTTTTGTTTTAATTCTATACACCTACAGACTAAATGACATAAACAGGTGAGTAATTACCATTATTCAGTAGGTACTCAGTCCACCTCACTGTATATTCCCTTCTCTCCTGAATTCTTCAATCTTGCTAAACCAGCCTTGCTATTCTTCATACATGGCTCCTGTTTCCATGTTTTTGAACAATCTGTCTGAACCACATGCTGGTAACTCCTTGTATCCCTCTACATGAAGAACCACCTAATTTCCTTTAAAATTTAGCACAAACACCCTCTCTTGGCTTCCCCCAGTTGCTAAGAATCTTTTCTTCTAAATCTTCTCGTTTGATTATTTTTGACAATTTTGTATATGTTTATATATGCACCTGTTTTTCTCCTCATTAGGATATAATGTCCTTGAGTCAACAGTTATTTACTAAACAGCGACTGTGTGTTACACATAGTGCAAAGAATTAGAAAGAAAAAGAAAGGGGGAGGGAGAGACAAGGTGCAGACTTTTCCATTCTTATCTTTGTATTACCAAGAGAAATTAAAAAATGCTTTATTGATTGTTTGATGATATCTAAAGTCAGTTAAAAAGAAAAAGAATTGAAATTTTAAAATCTTGTTTTTTACCATAGTTTTCATGATGGTCACTAGACTGCCTTACAATCACAACCATAAAGTTTATATTGTGAGTCTCTAATTGGCATGAATGGGAGACAAAGGGCTTGGCTTCATGGTGCCAATATGGGGAAGACCATCATTCTCCACCAACACATTCTGCTATGAAGAAATAACTCTCTCTGGGATCCACACTCAGCATTTCCTTACTGGATTTCCTTATAGGGTTTCCTTATTCCACTTTCTACCATTCCAGTTCACACACCCAACTTGTATTAAGACAAGGGCCAAAATCTCTTCTGATTTCATTATGTAGTCGGTTTGTCCTTCCTGTCATCCTGTCTCCCACCTCCATACTGTCCTTAGCAATGTCCCTTCTGCCAAAATCCATTCTGTTAAACTTCAATTCCTATCATGAGGATCCTTAAAATCCCATTAAAAAAGAGAAAGAAGTCCTTGAAAACTTAACTAAAAGGTCCTAGAAAGAGATATTGCTTATTGAATTTCTCTTATGCTTACCATCTGATTTGTCTTAAACTCTGGCTGTATGTGAACATAATCATTTGATAGTATTTAAACCCAGTTAGACAATGTACTACTTAATAAGGAATGAGGCAGTTTCTCACCTAATACCTCATTAACTTGTGATAAGTCCTTGCTAGCTGAGAGGGTTAAGTAAACCCTGCATTACTGAATAACTTACTTACCCATGAATTAAAAGGGACTGTCATTCCCTCATCAAGTTGGCTAAAACAATAGTTTAGGATTAAAAATTGGTCATATTCTAATTTGAAATGTGCCTCATGCTGATGATGTGAAGTCTCTAATACTGTATTTTTATCTTCTTCAAATATTAGATAAAATTAAAAGACATCTAGATGTATGTCTCTGTGAGATATCAATAAGCATTTTTTGAGTACTTACTCTATGCTGAATGATGAACTAAACATTGGAAATACAAAGGAATCGCTTTCTTCCCTTTAAAACTCTGTTTTCTAATGAATATAAAGGTAAAAGTTTTAAGTGTGGTAAAATCTATGGCATCATGAAATGAGAATTGATATTCACATACCACTTGAAAGATTATTTTTAATAGCAATCACTAGCACTTATATAGGATATGATTTACACACCATATAAAATATATTCTCTCATTTGATTTTCAAAACAATCCATGGGGTAGGTTCTATTATTATTCCCACTTTAGAGATGAGTAATCTGAGGCAAACTGAGGTTGTCACTTGCCCAGGATCACACAACTAATGAGTTTCTAAGGTCAGATTTGAGCCCAAGGTTGGAGCTAACTCCAAGTCCAGCATAAATTAGCCACCATAAAGTTTAACCCCTAAAACTTAGCTCTTTGTAAGATTTATAATTAAGCATGGATCTATTTATTCATGCAGACATGCATACATACATATGTATATCTATAGCTATATCTATTTTTATTCATATAAATACACATATATAATCATACACAAGTATATACATATACATCTATGTGAGGATATACTTTACTTGTTTGTCCTCTGTTTTCCCTGAAGGTGAATAACATCCTTCATAATTTCAAGTTTTTGCATATTTTTTTCCTAAATCCACCAACTCATTTCCTACGACACAACAATATCTATCCAGTTATTTTAAATAGTCTAAAACAATATTGATTAATATGTCTGACATATAGTGTAGTTTCTCTATGTTTCTCCTTTGATTAAATCTATTTTAGCTTTAATGTTCAGATCAATGATTGTCACACCTACTTTTTTTTCTAATAAACTTTACTCCTGATCATTAATATTACGTTTATGTGTATCTCCTATTTCCTATCTCTGCTGACTCTTGAGCTTTACTTCGATCCATTACCTAGCTTTGCTATTACTTACCTTACCTGTTCTCCAACAATCTCTCTCTTATACACTTCCCTCAGCTTTATCCCATTCCCATTAATTTACATGCCTCATCCCATTCCTTTTAATGCACATTATATTCTCCTTATCCTTTTCCCTCCTCCTCATATTTCTTTATAAATGTAAAAGACTTTTATACCCTTCTAGATATATTTGTAGTGTTCCTCTCTATAACTCATTCCCAAAGTGAATAGGATTACAGAATTGATAGTCGTCTTCCTCCACCTAATTTCTCCGTGTCAATTTTTACTCTCACATCTCATTCATATAACATAATTACTCTTTTTACCTTTTCCTATAAAATATTGCTTTTTAGAATTACATCTTAGTCAGCTCTACTCCAATCTTTCTTTCAAACTACTCATTTACTAGTGACACTTTTAGACATATGGTTTACTTTTCCAGACATAAAATAAAAAGTGTCCTTATTGACTCCCTTGAAATTAGTTTGATGTATACCTTATATTTCTCTTGGATCTTATATGTCAAATTTTCTATTAAATTGAGGTCTTTTGGCAACAAAATTGAAAGTCTGGCAATTCATTGAATATCTGTTTTCTTTTTTCTTTAGTAAGGATTATAGTTAACGTTGCTGGTTATTTTCAGCCACAATCCCAATTCTTTTGCTCTTTGGCATATGGTGTTCCCAGACCTGTAGTCTTTTAATGTAGTTGCTTCTAGTTGTGTCATTCTAATTTTAGTTCCATTGTATTTGAATTGTTTTCTTCTTATTCCTTTTACTATTTTCTCTTTGATCTAGGAATTTTGGAATTTGGCTAGATGTTCCTGTAAGTTTTCCTCATAAGATCTTTTTCAGTTAATTGATAGATTTTTTTTATTATTTTTATTTTTTCTCTTATTTTAGCACTCTGGGACAATTTTTCTTTAATTATGTCTTGTATTATTGTATCAAGGTTCTTTTTTTTAAAAAAAAATCATAGCTTTCAGGTAGCTTGATTATTCTTATGTTTTCTCTTTTTTGTTCTGTTCTCCAGTTAAGTAATTTTTCCTTATAAAATGTCTCACATTCTCTTCTATTTTTTTCATTCTTTGTATTTTTTTTTTTATTATTATTTCTTGGCTTCTCGAAACTTCACTGGCTTCCTTTACCCAGTTTTAGTTTTCAATGAGTCATTATTTTCCTTAAGATTCTGGATCTCCTTCTTTAGTTTTTTTGACTTTTTTTCCATAATCTTGTTTTCTTGGATTCTTTTTTTTTTTTTTTTTTTTTTAGTTTTTCCTCAATCTCTTTCATTTGATATTAAAATCTTTTTTGAGTTATTCTATTAATTCTTCAAATATTTTGTATAGTATTGGAATTGCTTGGTTTTTAAATGTTTGGTAGAATTCTCATGAGCCTTTTTGGTCCTGGGAATTTTTTCCTAGGGAATTCATTAATGACTTGTTTAATTTCTGACTTGTTCAATTTCTTTTTCAAAGATGAGGTTATTTAGTATTTCTATTTCCTTATCTGCTAATCTAGTTAATTTATATATTTTGTTCAAGTTATCAGATTTATTGGCATATATTAGGCAAATATTTCCTGATTTATTCTTCATTGGTGCCCATTTTAATCTTCCATTTTTGATATTGGATATTTCATTTTCTTTGCCTTTTTAAATAATAAAATTAAATTAATCAATGGCTTATTTATCTTTTTTTTTATTTTCCATAAAACCAACTGCTAGATTTATTTATTAGTACAATAGTGTTTGGTTTTTTGTTTATTTTCCTTTCTTTCAGTCCTATGAATTTTACCTTAGATTTTTCAGGATTTCCAATTAGGTGCTCAGTTAAAAATTTTTAATTTGTTCTTTTTCAAGTTTCTTTTTAGTTGCATGTCTGGTTCATTGATCTGTTATTTTTTCTATTTTGTTAATGTAAAAATTTAAAATAATGAAATTTCCCCTAATCAATGAGGAGAGAAAGGATGAAAGGAAACAGAGGCTAAACAAGAGGAAGAATAGGATAGAGGAAAATGTGTAGGTAACAATTATAAATTGGGAATATGAATGGGTTGAACTCTCCCATAAAACAGAAATGGATGGCAGAGTATGTTAAAAAAAAAAAAACAGAATTCTGAAATATGTTGTTAATGAGACACACTTGAAACAAAGAGATATACATCAGGTAAAGGTAAGGAGGCCAGAGAGAATTTATTATGCTTTAGTTGAAAAAAAAAAAAAAAGTAGGGTAGCAAGCCTAATCTCAGACAAAGTAAAAGGAAAAAAAAAAAAAAGACCAAATTAAAGGAGATAAAGATTCTTGCTAAAAGGTACCCTAACTTCTTAAACTGTGTTTTAAGATCCCATAGAGGATCTCATAACTGAATGATTTGATTTTCTCTACCATTTCCTGAGATCTGTTCTCCCTCTGTCAGTACTCACCAGCTTCTCCTTGATCTACTGGCAGCTGTGCATTTGCTTAGGAACCCTAGAGTTGGCACTTACCTGTTTGCCTTGGGCTATGCTGAAGCAAATGGTGGCCTGGAACTTGGAGGATGCCTTTTTACTCCTGGCTACATGGAAGCTCACAGTAGTTTCCAGAACTGGAATTCCCTGGCTCCCCTGGCTATACTAAAGCATGTTGGCGGTCATAGGTCCATTCACTCTACCACTTTGGAACTCAGGACCTTCTGCTGGTTTGCTGAGATGGGGCTTGCTACTAGCTCACTGGGAAGCTTCCTGATCTGGACTACACTCAATCTTTACCTGAGTAAAATGGAATCCTCCTTTCAATCTTTCAAGTTTTCTGGACTAGAAGTTTTTTTCAACTTGTCTTTAGTTCTGCTATTCTAGCACCTGTCTTGGAAAGCTATTTTATGATTGCCCAGAGGTGAACATGGGAGAGTTGCAGTGATTCATAGCTTATTCAGCCATCTTGCAGTAATAGACTTCTAGGACAAAAATGCTTCCCCTCTCCCCCACCCATCCCCCGCCAACCCCCTGAGTAGTAATTTTTTCTCAAGCAATATAAATACGGTTTCCAACATTCAGTTTTATAAGATTTTGAGTTGCAGTTTGTTTTTTTTCTTTTACCATCTCTCCTCCTTCCCCATGATGACAAACAATCCAATATTATACACAGAACAGAAATTCTTAATGCTTGTGTGTGTGTGTGTGTGTGTGTGTGTAGTATTTCCCTTTGGTATTCTGATGAAATCAGTGGCCTCTTTCTCAGAAGATTTTTTTTTAATCTAATGCATAAAATAAAGTAATAGCATTTAAAGGAAACAATTTTGTTAAAATATAGCTATGAATTTTTTAAAACATTCATGGACTGTAAATTAAGAAATCCAAATTTAGGAATATTTAGCTAAGAAGATAACATGCAAATGTAAGCACATTCAAGGTAAAATCTTAATGTGTCCCCAACTTCTTTTTTATGGAGAAAACTGCCATTTAATCATTGGGAAATTGTTTATTGTTCAAAATTCTTTATGAATATGCATATGTATACATACACATGCAAGTGATGGCAAAAGTTTAACAACTGGGTCTTTTTTTTTTAAGGATGCAAATCCATTCTAGTTTAGTCTGCATTATTATAATTTTCTCCTTCCCTTTATTACATTTAGATAATCAACAAACTAATACATCAGTTCTCTTATTTGTGGCATTTGCTGATTCCCACAATGTAAATATTCACAATGAAAGCCTAACAACTGACTCTTGTGAACCAATAAGATCTGTTTCCTACAGACCCATAAGTATAATCACTCTTATGAAAAAGGTTACTCACAAGCTAAAAATAAGAGTAGTATTGGTGAGTTGGAAGATGTCAGATTCCCAAAGATGTGTATCATGGTCATATTTACAATTCCTTATTTTGTGAGCAATGGGGGCAGAGATAATGCAAGATCAGATCAATGTATACAGAAAACAAATGGTGTGGGTGTGAAAGATGGACAGGGGTGCAGATAGGAGTAGAACAAAGTGAAGGCAGTAACCGATTAGCACTCAGGTAGTATGGTTAGAAAAGAAACTAAAATGAAACAGAAAGGGAAAAGCCTTCTTTGGCCCTGCTGGGACTTGCCTATGTTAGAATCCATCAAGTACCACAGCAGGAGCTGTGATTGCAATCAACTAGTATAGGATACTCCTTCCCAGCTAGAGCTGATGCTGGAGAATCAGGTGGCTTTAACCCTTTCTGATGGTCTTCCTGAAATCTGTCCACAAGGACAGACTCTTATGACTATTTCCAGCTAAAAATCTTCAGTGTATTGAAATGCTCCTCTTTAAAACTCACCTTTGCTTTGTTTTGCTCTTTTCAAAAAGTATATATATTTTGGCAGGATCAGTTAGGTAGCACAGTAAGTAGAGCACTAGGTCTGAAGTCAGGAGGATTGTGAATCCAAATCTGGCTTCAAACACCAGCTGTATGACGTAACCCTGTTTGCCACAGTTTCCTCATCTGTAAAATGAGCTGAAGAAGGAAATGATAAACCAGGCCAGGATCTTTGCCAGGAAAACTCCAACATGGGGTCGTGGCTGAAAGTGACTAAACAACAAAGTATTTTTAGCACTTCAGATAAATAACTCTTTGCTTTTATACACTTAACTTCTAATGTTTACAGAATTCTTTAGATATGTCATCTCAGCTGAATTTCATAAAAACCCTATGAAGTAATATGTGCAAAGTTATTAATCCCATTTTAATAAATAATGAAACTGAGTCTGAGAGAGATTATATGATTTTTCCAATGTAAATCAATCAATAAACATCTATTAAGCATGTATGCTTAATTCTGCAGCCATTCTTTTAAGTGTTTGGGATGCGGAAAGAAGCAAAACTCAGTCCCTATCCTTGAGGAATTTTGATTTAAATCTTATTTAAATGCTTCTGGCCATTGTGTTCTTTTCACAGACCATGCCACCTTTCAATCACATGTTATCACTAGATGTTTATTCAGTATGAGATGGATAATGGCATGTAAACAAGCCAATCAATCAATTAACATTTATGAAGTTACTATTCTATTCTAGGTGCTGGTATAGTTGCTATTCAACAATAATCTCATTGTTATTGTTTCAACAAAGACGGTGGGATGGTTGCCTTTTCCTTTTCCAGCTTTTTTTTACAAATAAGGAAACTGAGGCAAACAGGGTTAAAGGATATACCTAGGGTCACATAGCTAGTAAGTATCTATGGTCAGGTTTGAATTCAGGAAGATGAGTCTTTTTGAGTCCTGAACTCCACCAAACTTTAGAATTATCACTGTAGCATATGTGCAGTTGGGACTAGAAAGGAAGGTAAGATTTTAAATGGGGAGTCCTATCAGAATGCTACTACAATAATTCAAGCAAAAGGTGATGAGGACTTGAGATAGGATGGCAACCACTTAAATGGGGAGAAAGGGACAGATAATATTAAAATGTGGAGATAAAGTGAAAAATGGAAATGAAACTTGAAAATAATTGTATATGAGGAAGAGTGAGATCTTAAAGATACAAACGTAAGATCATAAAAAAAAAAAAATTGATAGCCTCGTAAGACTCAGAGAAGCTTTGAGGAGAATTTGTGGATTGGTAAGGAAAGATAAAAGATCTTTGGATGTAATTTAGTTTGCAATACTTATTAAGCAGTTGTGTAGAGATGTCTAACAGGCAATTTGCATAGTGGAACTGAACTCAGGACATAAAAATGAGAGCTAAATGTAGAATTTGAAGGCCTGTCTGATGAGAGATAAGCCCATGAAAATTAATAACCACAACCAAGAGAAAGGAAATAGTGGGAAGAAGAAGATGATAAACACTTTAGTCATACCTATAGATATAGGATGGACATGAATGAAAATCAAAGGAGACTTAGAAATAGTCTTATGGGTAAAGATGAAACAAGTAGGGAAAAGTGTCAGAAAAAGCATAGGGATAAGAGAGCATTCAAGAGGAAAGGGTTGTTAAATCAGTAAAAAGTTCAAGAAGAACAAGGTTTGAGAACAGTTCATCATATTGAACAGTTAAGAGGTTTTTTAACCTTTAAGAGAGCTATTTAGTCAAGTGGTGGAGTTGGTTTGATTGCAGTTGGTTGAGAAGTTTGTAGGAGAAAAAGAAGTGATGAAAAGGAGCATACATGACTTTTCCCACATTTTGAGTAATATGATATGATGTACTGAAGTAATTGAAGCTACATCTCTTTGCCAATCAAACCATTGTTTTGATATTAATAATAAGTTTAATAAAACATGTCTTGATCATTAGAAAAACGAATGGAAATTCATCCAATGGTCATGTGAAAAGTCAGCCATTTCCCCATTCAGTGAAATGCTTACTATTTACCTTTATGCATTGTAAAAAGATTGGGCAGAGTCGAAAAAAAGATAGATAACATAAAATCTTATTCTGTCTCTGCAGCCTTTGAAGTGCCCTCTAAGTCTAAATTCATGAAAGCCCATTTGTTTTTTTGTCAGCATATATTTGGAAAATAAATTAAAAGTCTCTCAATATCCTTATCTTTAAAGTGGAAATCATATACACATACAGTGCTCAATTTCCTCACAAAAGAGGTTAGGAGAAGTGAAGGAAAGTCCATCTGTAAGATTTTGGTAGTAATAGATGTCTTTTGCAGAAGGGCCCCAAAATGCCAAGAGCATCTCCAACGCCTTGAACCCTTTCCTCCTCAATAAAATTTAACCTCATCAGCAACCAGTTTCAAATCTCAGGGGAACTAAACAAATGTGTGTAAATCAACAGCTATTCAGTTCTGGTTGAGTGAGTCCATAGTAGCACATGAATTAAAATATACAAGAACACAAATCAGTAGAGATAAAACTTTTAAACTAAGTATAACAAGTAAAAATAATGCATTGAGTATCAATTGATAAGTCAATTAATCAAAAAGCATGTATTAAGCAACTACTATATATCAGACACTGGGCTAGGTGTTTTATATACTACAAAGAAACATTGTCCTCATGTTACTTATATTCTACTCATTACGATTTCAACTCATGTTCCGACTCCAAGCACAGAATCCTATTTTTTCTACTATATTAATTTTAACACATGCCAACAAGACAAGGTGGAAAATTGTTCTAATTTTCTTGAAAAATATCATACAGTAAAGAGCAAACAACTTCAAGGTAATTAATTTAGCATTAAGTAACTGGTCTTCATAATGTCTCTGAATGCCTCACCATAATATTTTACAGATGAGAAACCTGAAGCAAAAATGAGTTGTGTATAGTCTGTTTTCAATGACATAGCAGATGATTTAAAAACAACAACAATAACTTGGCAATAGCTTTCTTCTAGCCCCACGTCCTTACCCTTACATCAGTATTATACTGTATGTAAAATGTTTTTTTAGGAATATATTGTGCTTAGGAGAAAAAAGACTGAAATTCTTCTCCTTCCTCTGATTCTAAATTCCTGAGTAAACTGGGGGAAATTTACTTTATTCCTGTTTTGGATGAATATTATAAAGCTTGGACTGAATATTTCTCAAGTCCTTTCCAGATCTGATTACCTATAGTTCTGACATCACAGATTACAAACTTTCAAATTCCATGATCTTGGATGAATCATAGAAACTTGCTAAATCTCAGTTTTGTCACTCGAATAATATGAATAATATTCCCTCAATCAATCAGATATTTGTTTAACAACTTCTATAAGCCAAGTAGTGCTAGGTGCTAGATTTACAAAGATAAAAGTATGACAATCTCTGCTGTGAAAGAGCTGACTTCAAGGGTTATTGCAAAGAAAGCGTGTGTTTTGATTTGTGTATCTGTGTATATGTGTGAGGGGTAAAAGGAAAGATTATAAATTGTAGAGTTTAGTTGTGATGCTTGTAACTGATTAATCAATGCAATCCTGAACAGTAAATTTAACAATGTAGTTGTCTCTTAGAGTGGAAACATTTTTTAAATTGATACATATGAACAACTGTTCCATCTTAAATCACCTTAGAACATATAAAATAGTAAGAATTAATGAGAAGTTGTTCAGGATTATATGATATGTTGCATAGGGAAGACTGGAACCCAGATCTTCTTTAGCCACAAAGCCATGTCTTAAGACATGTTGCTACTGCTATTTCTGCTTCTGTGTGACTTTAGCTAAGACATTAACCTCCTAGAGTCCTAGGAAATTCTTCAAGGTCATAAATTGTAGAGCAGGAACTAGTCAGCATTGGTAGAGAAAGCTATCTCATTGGGAGATTCCTGTACCAATAAAATCACAAATTTTGTGTGGATTTTCTTGGCAAAGATACTAGAGTGGTTTGCCATTTCTTTCTCCAGCTCATTTTACAGATGAGGAAATTGAGGCAAAAGATTATATGACTTACTTAGGATCACAAAGCTAGTAAGTATCTGAGGCCATATTTGAATATGAGCTTTCCTGATTCTAAGACCAATGTTCTATCCACTGCACCATCTAGCTCTCCCATATACAAATATAGATATAGGTATATACATGCCTATGTTCATTCATATGTACATGTATGTGTACACATATGTATGTGTATGTATGTGTGTATAATTTATACACACATACGTGTGTGTGTGTGGATGTGTACTAATAATTAGCAGAGTTATTTTTAGGGACCGATACCATTTTCTATTTAGATGAGTAATCAATATTTATGCCACTAAAAGATGATTTCTCTTTTTCAGTAGTTATACCACTGATAGATGCTGTCATCTTTGGCAGCAGGATATCCTACGTGAAAATGTCTAGCTTGTAAAGTCATTGATGATATACCTAATTTTTGCTAAATTAAAGAAAAATAATAGTTTGTTAAGCCTCACAATAAAAATTGTTTATTAATATGAGCTTACTAGTAAAACATTCTTAACACAATCTTACCGGTATTGGAAGAAACAACTAACCTTTACCTCTGATTGAATAGCAGCAACAGCAGCAGTAGCAACATTTCTGCTCTAGGCAGGGTCCAACCTGTTCATGGACAAGGAGAGCTCATTTGTAAGCAAAAAGCATTTTGCAACCTTCCTAGAAATCTTCTGAGGTTGAACCTCGAGTGCTGCAACCCTGAAATTCTTGCTCCAGTGTTATTGTAAGAAATGTACTCATGTGCCACAGGATCTCTTTCTCCTTCTGATATATATGTATTTTAATTCATCATATCTCTGTAGCCTGATGTGGACTGCAGCTCTGAAATGCAAATCTTACTCACCATGCTTAGCCTGCTTCTGCAAAGGTTACTTACAGGAATATAGAGACAATACCTCAGGTGCTTTGGAAAGGTCTTAAGATGAGAGTTCCTGTAATCTATGTTTTCAATTCTGCTGGCATAGAACACCCTGACTTTCACAGTTCTTATATTGGTCAGAGTTTACTGCATTTGATGACAATGGTGAATTTTGTTTATATTTAGGGCAGAATTTTGCAATTGCTTAGCCAGATGCCTCCACAACCTTGATACCAATCAACGAAAAGTGCAGGGTGTGCAACAAAAAATCAATATATCATTTGCCTTGGACATTTCAAAAAAAGGATAGGGTTTCTGAAGTTAGAAATATTTTTGCTCCCAAATAACTCATTTCATTTCTATTTCTAGGGCCATATCTCCAGTCTTTTTTGGTTGCTTACTTGCAAAGACACACACACACACGCACAAAGAATTTTCCAAATCAAATAATTTATACATGCAGAAAATATTTTTGTTGCTTCTATATTAAGAATCAAAACATTTAGTTTCAGGGGAAAACACTTGGATTGCCCAGAATTTATTTCAACAAGTATGTGTGTTGGATGTGTGTGTATATGTACACGTATGCTTAGGAAAATCAACATTCCATTCTCTATGCCAGACTGAATTGAGTCAGGAAGACTAACTTCAAATACTCTGTCTAAAATTTATTAAACTATCTAAACCAGAGCACAACACGATCTCTATGGGCTGCAGGTTACTCTCTAAGACCTACTTGATAAGCTAGAGAAAAATATTAATATATTTGTAATGAAAGGGGTTCTACATAACTTACTGAAATGACAGGTCCTTCCCATAGTCTGTTAAGACACTCAATTATCTTTAATGTGTAGTTTTGTTCCAAATATCATTGACCATAAACGGGAAAGCAACATGGTACCATGGAAAGAGTACTGGATCTAGAAAAAGATCAAGTTTCAAATTCCATCTTGATGCTTATTACCTTTGTGATATTAGCTAACTTACTTGTTCTCACAGAGCTTAGTTTTCTTTTCCGAGAAGAAATAAACAAACAAACAAACAAAGCAAAAAAAGAAACTGAGTGTGAGAGTAGTTGGCCCCTGAAAACTCTGCTTGGGTAACTAATTCATAGTCATAAAACTTGATTTCTAGCCTTTCTTAATATCATATACTAAATATTATCTCTCACCCTATTTTAAAATGATATCTGTCAAGTCTGCTGATACTTGGGTATGTAGATTCTTTCTTTCAGGATACTTAGAGTATTTCTTTTTTGGATCTAGAAATTTATAATTTTGGCTATGGCAGTCTTGGGAGTTTTAATTTTTTGTTTCAGAAAGTTAATGATAAATTGGTTCTATTTTTTTTTTTTTTTTGGCTTTTCTTTTTGGTTCTATAGCCACAGGATTGGAAAATGTTAGCATTTGTATTTTCTTGAAATATAATATTTAGACTTCCCTCAACTTTTTTGATGGAACCAGGCTTCATTTTCAGATAGACTGATAATTCTTAGATTTTTTTCTCCTTGACCTATTTTCCAAGTGATTTGTTTTTGATGAAAAATATAATTTTTTCTTCATTTTATATGGTTTCTTGACTTTGTTCTAGTAGTTCTTGTTTTCTCAGGTAGTCATTCGATTTCTTTTTGTTTCACTCTTGTATTCAGGGAGTTTATTACTGGATTAAGGTTTGCATCTCTTGTACAAAGCTGTATATTTTCAAAATTATTTTCTCTAGTGATGTCATTTATTTTCCAATTCTATCCTCTAATATTATTTCAATTATAACATCATTTTAAAATTTTTCTTCCTTTTCCCCAAAAATTCTAATAAATCACTTGGGAAAGTTGTGATTTTGTTTGAAGAATTGCTTCTAGATATTGGGCAATTATTGTCTTCTTTTAGGTTTATGTTATAGACAATCCTAAATCCCTAATAGTTTCTTTTTTTATCAATGTTTTCTTTTATTCACTCATTTTTAGCAGACTTGCTTTTTTCATCTGGTTTCTGTTTCACAACCAGATTCTGAACATTTTTGGGAGAAATTATATGGCTAATGTAATCCTAATTCATATCATGAAGAATGCTACAACAAGATGGCAGAGACAAGGATGGCCTACAAACATTCATTTCCCTATATTATTCATTCTCAGACATGGTTTGATCACTCTCTTCCTATTTTGAGCTATTTAGGTCTTAAATGCTTTAAGTTTTTTTTTTTTTTTTTTTACTGGTTTTACTGGCATTCCCTTGGTCTACTCTCATATTTCTGCTCCCATGTGAAAAGATGCCACAGCAAGGCTTCTATGTGCTGCTCTCTTGGGCAAGGTTTTCTAGATAGACCCATTCCATAGTATCCCTAAACTGCTTTCTTTCTAATTATAATGTGCACTTATTGTATTTTTCCCTTGAAAATTTTATCATTTTTTGATTCAATTCTCTCTTTTCTAATATCAGTGATGAACTAGTTATGAGAGATAGAGGCTATTTTAGTTGCAATAACTCTCCAGCATAATCCAGACATCTTGGAGACTTTTTCCCCTCTTTTATAAACCCATGAATCAAGCTTCCCCCTGCTTTTGGTCAGGACCTGACTTCCAGTTTAAAGATGACCAGCCAAAACAAAAACAAATAAATAGCAACAAAAAAATTGAGAAATCTTCAAATAGTCTGATTTTGAGGAAAATATGATTCTAAATTTGCTAGGTTTGTCCCTCTTCATTAATCATACCCATAATATAACTGCCTAAGTCTATATGTCATCATGCATATGCAGATATATGTAAGCCATCTTTTCGCGGTTTCCAGGATGTTGCAGTCAGGCTTGAACTTTTTTTTTTTTTTAATTTCAGAAACTGTCTTTTCTTTTCAATTAAAAATGTCCTGAATTGTTGGCCAAATGTTTATTGGAAACATTTTTAGAACAGAAGCCTCTCTTGCAATCACTATGGCTGCAGGTAATTTGTGCTAATAGGACAGCCATATGTCTCTAAAATATTTCTTCCTGTTACTTTGAGACCATGACTAAATTTACCACATGAAGAAGAATGTTGAGACAATAATTTCAATGATGTAAGCAAAGACACCTGTTTTGTAGAGGTAGGAGGAAGAATTTTGGAGACCAAAATTTTTTCCCTTATCATCTATTTTAACTGAATTCACAGTATAATTGCCTATCTATTTTATATTTTCTCTGGATTAAAAAAAAAAACTGATTAAAAATAGGTTGGGGGGGTGGTGGAAAGAAAATAGATTGGGAAAAGTGTTCCCAAATCTTTTTTTTTTTTTTTTTTTGGTTGATCAGACAGAACAAATATTTTGCTCCTTCAGAATTATCTTGTAATTGAAGATCTTCTGCAAGAAAAGAAATAAAGAAAAAAGAAAGGAAGGAAGGAAACACAGAAAGACAGAGAGAAGGAAGGAGGGAAGTCTTTCTTTTCATAACATTTCCTTTTGCAAATATTTCCAAACTCAGAATATCCATAGACTATCTAATGCCATGCATGATATAATATACAAAGAAATATTGTCTGTGGGTAATAAAATGAAATCTCAAAGAGTTAGCATTTTGGTGAATATTCTATTTCTCTGTTTTAAATGGGGAACTAGAATTTAGTCTGTCAAAAACAGACTGAGGTTCAAGAGTGGAAGGGATTGCAAGGATTGTGTACAAGAATTTACCTTTAGATGCAGAGAATATACACTTGAAATATAAGACCCTTGTTAATAGGATTGATACTAGAACACATATTTGGAAACCTCAAGCCTCGGACACATAATCTGTTTGAGGCTTGGTTGTATGTGTACATTTCATTTAATGAAAGTATTTAATAAATATTACTTAATTAAAAAAATAGAAGAAAATGTCCAGAATCATTTATACTGCTTAAAAGCTGCTGCTTTAAAACATTGACCCAAAGTATATTTGAGGGGATTTGAAGGGTTGGGGTGCAGATGAAATAAGTGTCTTCATCCATTCACTGTAATCCCTGGCTTTCTTTGATCCTTTTCTCTAGCACTGGGAGGAGGAGAGCATGAAGATTTCAGTGCCCACTGTATAACAGGAGGCTTAGTAGGTTATTTGCCTTCTCTCTTCTTATTCATGGCTCAGAATTCTTTCTCAATCACCCATTGATTAGCTGGTCCTTGGTGTTGATAAAGGGCTCATTATGTACAGGGTCCAGCAGTAAGCGCTGGGGGATTAAACAGAGAAAAACACTATCCTTACCCTTTAGTTGTTCATAAATCTAGATGGGGAACTGAAAGTGAGAGTTCATAAGCATGCTTATAAAGATTACTGGAACACAGCCACATGACTTGAGTGCAAAGAGAGTGAAACTATATCTGAACTACTAACGGAATACAGAACAGTTGAATGATTAGATATGGAAATTCTTATATTGGTAAGGCAGAAATCTCTATATCATCTTCCTGTGACCCCTCAACATCTAAATATTTGTTGCAATAGGCTAATAGCAGTCATTCCATTTTCAAAAGTGATACTTCAGCAGACACAAACTTTTTTGGAAAGAATGTCACATTTGGAGTCAGAGTGCATGCATTCAACTGCAATATCCCTTGTTTATTACTGATATGACTTCAGGCAAGTCACTGAAAGAACTTTCCAGGTCTCTCAAGCCCTCCCTCTCCGCCCCCCTCCCCCGCCCATGTCTTTGTTTCTCTATCTCTTTCTCTTTCTCTGTCTCTCTGTCTGTTTCTGTCTCTCTCCTCTCTGATTTGTCTCCATCTCTTTTTTAAAATAGTATTATGTTTTTTTCCTAGTTACATTTAAAAACAATCTTTAACAATCTTTTAACTTGAATTTCAAGTATTTCTTCCTCCTTGTCCCACCCTCTCTCTTTCTTTTCCTCCCTCCCTCTCCTTCCCTTCTCCTCCCCATTCCCTGTATCTCTATCTCTCTCTTCTTTCTCATGTTTCCTTCTCTCTTTTTAAAAATAGCATTTTATTTTTCCTAGTTACATTTAAAAACCATCTTTAACATTCTTTTAATTTGAATTTCAAGTATTTCTTTCTCCCTTCCTAAAATGGTAAATATTTCTGTATAAGTCATATTGTGCTTTCTATTATAATGCCAGAGAAAGTGAGGCAAGATAGAGATTAGAGAGTTTTTAATATTTTATTTGAAAGGAAGAGATTGTGCTGGGGGCATGCTGTCCCCAGGGTTGATGTCCAAAGCATCCAGCAACCAATGTGTGCTTCCCATAAAGTATATGTACACGTGGCTCAGCTACAGGGACAGACCGAAGCAGAGAGGGAATCAGATCAAGGAGAGGGGACAGACGATCAATCCAGTTCTGATAGAGTGTGGGGAGGCATTGGACATTGAGGCACTGGATATTCTGATAAGTAGAGAAGGTCTAGGGTCATGATGTCTAAGATAGAAGGTCTTTCTCCTTATCTGGATCATGATGATTAGGAGGGAAGGGTGGTGTTTCAGGATTGAGCAGAACAATTAGGAAACCTAATCAGGACAATTTAGGAAAACTGAGTCAGGACAATTAGGGAAACTGTAGCACAACACTATCACTATCTTTTTATCCTTCTCTATCACTTATATACTTAAGTTGAATTAAGTAGCATAATGAATAGAACACTGCATTTCCCATCAAACAAGACTCATCTTCATGAGTTCAGATTCTGGTTTCAGATATTAATTAGCTATGTAATTTTGGGCAAGTCACTTAAGCCTGTTTACCTTAGTTTCCTCATCTATACAATGAGCTTGAGAAGGAAGTGGTAAAACACTCCAGTATCTTTGCCAGAAAACTTCAAATGGAATCAGAAGACTGAGATGTAATTGAAGAACAATAGCAACACATCTACAACTGTCTCTATAGATATTGCTCTATCTGTGGTGATACCATTATTTCTATAAATATCTATATCGATATATGTAGATATTGTTATAGAAATTAATATGATTGTGGCTTTATAATATATTGTATATATGCATATTTAGTGTATGACTATTGACAAAGATATATTTACAGAACATTTATAATATGAATATTGTATATATATGGAGTACATTATACAAACACACATATTCATGCAAACATATGCATGCTATATGTATATAGGTTGAAGAAGTGAAATGCTGTAATGTACATAAAGCTGGCTTCACAACCAAGAACACCTGGGTTTAAGTTTAATCTGTGTCATATATTGGGTGTATGATTGGGCATGTCAGTTACTTTCTCAGTGTTTTAGGCAATTTTCTAAGACTAAATTACAAAAAGGAGTAGATTTGATTGAAGGATTTTTCTCACTATATAGCTTTCCTATACCATTGAAATCTCAGGTCTATTTATACATGTACACCTATTTACATTTGTCTATCTAAAACTATCTATACATATACATAAATACAACAGATATATAAAAAGAAGTCTATATTAAATGAAAAATGTAAAAATATTATTTATATTTTAAATATATCTTTAAATTTTGCTCTATTTTTCTATTATCTATTCTTACCTAATCTTTACACCTGTCTATAATTGATTTGTAAACAGTGATCCAAAAAAAGACTATAATTCATAATTTTTGAAACTTTGTCAGATTTTTGTCAGAGTTCTGCTTCCAATAATATACATTCTTCTTTATAGCTTGTTTGCAAGAATTACAATGTTCAAAATTATCTCAGCTACTCCTCCTATTCCTGGAATATAATCCATGTTTAGAATTGGGAACAAAAGCTTTCCAGCTTGGTTGGCACTATTATATCTTGTGTTCTTCTGGTGTAGCCAGTGAAAAATCAAAATCATTCTCACAATACAATAAAAGATAGAATTATGATATTGTAGAATCCTGACAATAATACCATTAATAAAATTTATTTTTTTTCAGCAGCAACATTTATAATGATGTTCTCATCCTTTTGGATAGGAAGCAAAGAGAACTTGTTCAAGAACAAGTTACTATCCCATTATTTTTCTTTTATGTTTAATGTTCTGAAAACTATTGTACAAATAGGATAGAATAGCTTCTTTTTGTCATTGAATAAGAGTAGCAGAATGTAAATGTATATTTTGTAGACATTGAATAATCTGTGAGGAAATTCTAAGAACAGATTATACTATAGGGATAACATACTTTATCCTTTTCCAATAGTTTTTATTTCTTAATCTGCTTCCAGTAATTTCTTAGTTGAATAATTAAAGATATTTTGTGGTATGGTAGGAATTATTGTTTTCTAGATTAGAAAGAATAGTGAACTTCTGTTGTAGAATTCAAGCCATCTGATTGTTTCTGTTTGGGCATTCAATATATGGCAAGAATAGACCCAGAAGCATTAGAGGGTAGAAGGACTGGAAGTTCTGAAAACCTACTCATATCAGAATGAGTTCAATAGGGAATTTATATGCTTTCTTGAAATGGAAATTGATTGTTATATATTTTGAATCTTCCTTGATATTCTGCTGGAAATATAATAATGTTTTGTTCTGTTTTATTTTCCTTTTCTATCTTTCAGTTTCTTTTTTTCAGTTTACTTATTCATTTTTAATATACATTGCTTTATGAATTAGGTTGGGAGAGAAAAATCACAACAAAAGAGAAAAAACATGGGAAAGAAAAAAAAAACAGAAAAGAGAAGTAAATACAGCATGTGATGATTTACATTCAATTCCAGCATTATTTTTCTGGATGCAGATGGCATTTTCTAGCCAGTTTATGATGTTGCCTTAGATCACTGAACTACTGAGAAGAACTATGTCTTTCCCAATTTATCATCACACATTCTTGCTGTTATTGTGTACAATGTATTCCTGGTTCTGCTTGTTTGCTTAGCATCAGCTTGTGTAAAACTTTCTATGCCTTTCTAAAATTAGCTTGTTCGTAATTTTTTATAGAACAATAATATTCCATTACCTTCATATACCACAATTTATTTCTCAATTCTTGGGAATCTACTCATTTTCCAATTCTTTGCTACTACAAAATGAGCTGCTACAAACATTTTTGCATGTTTGGATCCTTTTCCCTCCTTTATGATTTCCTTGGGATACAGACCCTATAGTAGCACTGTTGAGTCAAAGGATATGCAGTTTTATAGCCCCATAGTTCCAAATTGCTCTCCAAAATGGTTGGATCATTTTACAGCTCCACCAATAATGCATTACTGTCCCAGTTTTCCACAAATCCTCCAACATTTATCATTATCTTTTCCTGTTGTCTTAACCAATCTGAGAGATGTCAGATGTTTTTAGATTTTTTAAATATATTTTTTATTATTTTTAGTTAATGTTTAAAAAACCATGAAAAACATAGGAAAAAAGAAATTTAATTCTGTTATCATAATTTTTAAAACACATGACTACCCTTTCCTCTTTTTTGATGATGAAACTTTCATTATTCTACAATTGATTAAAGACTATGGAAATTACCATGTTTCCTTAATATTGTTTGAGTTTTTTGGTGGCACACCTTTTAAATTTTGTCTTCATTTTGTTTGACAAAAATATGCATTCAGTTTTATATTGCATATGTTTTGATTTGCTACCCATTTTCTTTACATTTTGATTTGACTTAAGATTTTCAGTATTTTAATATATACAAGTTCAGCTATCTATAGGTCTGTGCTCAATGTATCTTAAAAAAAACTAAAATATTTATAATATCGCTCCTTTTCTTTGGTTTAATATGACCTCCAAATTCAAATAAAAAAACTCAGTCTCTATTTGTTCTTGCATATTACGAATTTTATACTTATTGTATGCCAACAAAATTCTATCAACTTTCAAGAAAGTTTCCACAGTAATAGTTACTTGTTGTGTGTATCAAAGGAGTCTCAATGTCACTCATGTTCAATAAGTGATTAATATGCCTTTTGGTATTACACAAGTCAAATTTGAAAGTGACAGTTGTATTCAGAAAGGATGATAATGAATCAGAGATTGTGAAGATACATAGAGTACTTACACTGTTTCCCTGGAAGATATTTTTATCTTGACTTTATTATTTTGTTGCCACATTCTGCATCTTTAACAATTTTCCATGTGGACATCAAAAACTCTGAAATATTCAGTATGTTTCAACATATTTGTATATATTTATAGAAAAAAACTAAGGTATGAGTATAGAACTGGGTCAAAGACTATGAGATATTACTAGATAATCTAAGCTTTAAAATGCTTTTATATATCTTATATAATAATAAAATCAATAATAAACTTTTTTTTATTTTCCCTAGGACTTTAGGGTATACTCTTTTTGCTTCTCAGCTAATATATATACACATATAAAGAATATAAACATATCATTTATCTATATTTGAAGGGGTTAGTTAGTTGTGTTCTCATTTTTTAATAAGAAATATGTGATGACTCTTGTTAAAACATCAGAGAAGAAACTGGGGAAATATTTTCCTGGTAATTCAAGATGTGAGTCTTATCCAGTCTGTAATTTCTAGTTTTTGATACAGGCTAAAGTTTTAGTCTCTTCCCTTCTATCATTCTTTGTATTATCAGTACCCATGCTTTCTGTTTCACATATAATCCAAGTTACATGGCTATTTTGTTGGATTTTTTTTTCTTTTGCTTATTGGAAGACAGAATATTTCCCTTATCCTTATTTGTGAAGTTCTCTCTCTTACTTCCAATTACTTTATTTCATATTTTACATTTTCTTTGATTTGAATTTTTTCAAATTTCTTTAACTTTATTGCTTTAAAGGTTAAACTTTCATGTATATTTTGTTGATTAAAATTTTCAAGAATTGCTGAAAGAATTGTCTATTTCATATTCCATAATACAGGACTATTTTTTGTTGCCTTTAATTAGGCCATCTCAAGTTTAAGTTTATTATTCCTTGAACCTATTAAATGTTGATATAGTCCTTTGTCTTTCTGTAGATCTTTCATTGTTTCTCAAGTTGTTTACACAAGATCATGTAAAGCATTATTGCTACATAGCTCTAACTTTCCTCCTATGCTTCTTACTGTGGTGAGAGGTACATTCTGTAAGTCTGTATTCAAGTCCTGAAATGTGTTCATATTCTCTGTTCCATATTGTGACAGAAAAGGTTTGGTCATTGTGGTAATAGTCAATGTTCAGTTTTTTAAAAAATATATTCTTATCTCACTTAGATAAGATTGAATCCTTCTAAAATATTCAAGTAATTGGAATTATTTTTTGCCATATATTTTATTTTGGGGTAAATAATTCTGAAATTTCATTAAGCAATATGTCCATAGCCTTTTCTTTCTTCTTTTTTAGCTTTTTGCCCTTCAGATTTAAAGGGCTCTTTACTATCTTCATTTAATCAAATATGATGTTATTTCCTACTATTTTATTGTAATGATAAATAATACATTGTGAATAATTTTGGGATGGGTATATTGTTGATGAAAAATAATATGAAATCTTTACATATAACAATAGAGATCTATTCTCAGTTATTTTATAGTGGTTTTGTTAAATTATAAAAACATTCATCCCTTCAGCCCACCATAGGGTTTAGATATTCAGAATTTTCCCATTTTAGTGGTTAGAAACATCTGTACTGAAGTATTTCCAATAATTGTTATTTCCAATTGGTTTTGATATATTCCAAATTGTTATCTTATCGAAGTATCAGAACATGAAGTGTTACTTATTCTGTTAGCTATATCATCTCAAATGCACAGAGCCATTCTATAACAATGTATCATGCTGCATATTTTTTAGATTTATAAGGATAGGTCTATCTCACACAACTATGAGATAGCACATTAAGTGGGATCACTAGAATCCAATTGGCTGATGTTTCTGGGTTCCCGACAGGCCTTCATAGTTCCTATAACTATCAGAAAATACAAAGTCCCTGCTTTAAAGTACCCTACTTAGCATTCTCTTATTTTGCTATTGCTTTCTTAGCTATCTGTTCCTTTTTATTAATATCACATCATCAATATCATTATCCTTAAGATGGTAATTGTGTTAGCATAATAAGATTGGAGAAGGAAGTTGTGGGGTTTGCCAAGGCAATTTTGCTCTTTTCATTTTTATATTGTTCTGTATCCAGGTCATGGTTAGACAAACATAATGTATTTTCTGACTTTGCACTGTTCCTCTTTTCACATCATCCATGATTGCACCTAGGAATAAGTATACCACTTTAGAGAGAAGATGAGAATGTAATTTGGAGATAGGAGGCAAAGGAACAGGATTTGAAAGGAATACCCTCACACAAATTTAGAATAGAAAGAAAAAATACAGTTATTTCACAAAAACAACTAAAGCTTAACTCCACTTGTATGATATCATCAAAAAATCTAGCAAGTTAGTCTTCTATAGAACACAGCTGGAAAAAGCTTGGTTTGAAGCAACAATGCTTTACCTTTTCTTTTTTCAAATTGTATCCTATTTTAAAAGTTTCTAATGTGTAATAACAGTTTGGATCCATACTTGTAGCTATTAATTCTCCTCCTTAATGGAGGAAACTTTGGCATAGGTAATTGAATTTGGTGAACCATGCAGTCTACTGCATCAGGATAAGACCTCTTTCTAATGTTAGGACTGTTTTTCCAGGGAAAGTAGGAAGAAACCTCCATCCTTCTGAGCTGTAGGCAATTATTTTGTATTGTCAGAATGACCCTCATTAGACATAGTTCTTAACCACCCAGACTTGTAGAGGAAAGATCAAGTTTTTTTTTTAAAGACTTCTCATAACACATCAGAGTTTTATGTATCCCACCAGTGACAAAGATTTATTCCTTGCTCTGACTTGCCAATACTTTGAACTTTATTTAATAGTAAAATAAAATCCATGAGATACTGAATTAATGATAATGATGATAACAAAAACAACAGCATGTTTTCATATAGAAGATAAAGAGGTAGTTTCTGAGTCAAGAAGACTAGAGTTTAAGTACTTCTTTGATGCTGATTGGTGATCAACTTAAGTGAATCCCTTTAACCTTTTTTTGATATCCCAGAAAACTTTCTAAGACCATAAGTTATATAATTCTCTACAATTAAATTATAAATCCTGAAGAAATGTATATATGTACACAAAAACAAACACACACATATTAAATACTAACAAATGCTTTTATAAATATTATCTCAATTGAAGTTCATAGCCATCCTATGATGATACAGGTATTATCTCCATTTTACAGATAAGGCAACTGATATTGAGAATGGTACAGTAATTTGCCTGAAGCCAAATAATTGGTATGTGTCAGAGGTGGGATAATCATTTGAATTATTCATATGACTTTGGACAAATTATGTAACCTTTCTAATTATAGCACTGAACTCCCAGGGTTATTATGAGAATAAAATGAAATAACTTATGTAAAGTGCTTTGCAAATCTTAAAGTACAACATATATTGTTGTTATTAGTTTGCTTTCCCTGAAGATATTGTAATCCTAAGAAAGAAAAAACTAGGAAAAGTAAGAAAGCCTGTACTTCAAAGACAGCTATCATTACTCAGAGCATTTTTCTCCTTGTGAAATATTAGCAAGGGCAGACCAAGTTTTAATATACTATTTAAAATAATAATTAATGTCACCAAAGTTCTGGCAGAAAAGCTTCTTTTTAAAGATCAAGTTGGTGAATCCACAGAGACAAAGATTACTGATATGAAGTGAGCAATTGGAGAATTATAATTCAATCAAATGGTTTTGCCAGGATCATAAACAATGAGAGCCTAGCTCAAGCCATTTAAGAGATCATCAGAGCCCTTTGCCTGAGCTCATGTAGTCTTAGCAATCGATCAAAACCTCGCATTCCTTCTTTCTAGCTTTTTGCTGTCTTTCCAAGTCTCTTTTCAATCTCTTTCTTTTCTAATCTTTATCCTACTTCTCAATTCACTTTTACAATTCTTTTTCTTTCCCCATTTCTGTCTTCTCTCCTTGACATCATCTTTCTGTTACCTCAATATGCCTCATCACTCATCCTGTCTACCTGTCTCTCTATTTATAAAATGCATACCTCATGATTTTCTTCCTACCATTCTATAATCCTTCCAATTCTTCCATGTCCTCACTTCCTTCTGCCACCAGCACCACACATGATGTTTAAATGGTAGATGTATAATAAAACTGATAGATGTTTTGCTATTAGTTTAAAGGGCTTTTTAATCTACCAAAACAATGATTTTCTTTTGTTTATATTTTTGAGGTAATGGGAGTGGGGCACATTAGAAATACATGACAGGGTGCTAAGAATAAAAATAGGAGAGAGGTTTTTGTTTTGTTTTGTATTTCCTTCAAACAGCATAAAGTCTCCACGTATTCTTTAATGATTATCTGCACATATGATGGATTTGTAAATGCATCAAATGACAATTAGGATTTGGGATAAAATGTGTGTGACATAGAGGATCATTGGGCATAGGAATAGGAAGACCTGGCTTTGAATCCAAAGTTAGACAACCATTAGGTTTTTATACTAAGCAAATCACCTCACCTCTCTGTCTCAGTTTTATCATCTGCAAGACAGGAAGATTTATTGAACTAATGAACACACACTATAATGTGCTTTATAAACCATAAAGAGCTATTATTTAAATGTAAATTATTTTTAGGCATCGAGTATTGTATTAGAAACCTTTTGCTCTCGCAAAAAGAAGAAATGTTGGTGGCCACTGAGGGAGTTTATTTTAATTGAGCCTTACATTTTATATTTCTAAGTTTAATTAACAAAAAAAGTGTCCTTAATACTTTATTATACAATTATAGATCTGTTTTGAAAAATGGATTATAGGCAATGGATCCAAAGAGTTTGTCATATGCCTATTTAAGGGGTGATCTAGAAACTTTTCTTTGTATTGCCTATGATTCCAAAGATTATGATCCAAAAGGGTAAAAAATGAAGAGAGAAGAACTCAAGATTTGAAGAATAAGCAGCTAAGACAATTACCTTTGAACCTATGACCCTAGAACACTGCTCATCACAGAATGTCTCCTTTCAGTCAGGAATAGCCACCTCCATTTTGAGGCTGAAGAACGGACAACAGTATGCTTCTCCAATTGTGAAGTACTGTGATCTCCACTACTAAGCTGGAATTATAGCAACCCTGCTTTATCTCACTCCCAGTTAGAATCTTTGGGATAATAGAGACACAGTTATTCACTGTTCAGGATTCACTGGATGAGGATAGACTCTAAATTATATTGGGCCTCCTGTACTAAAAGAAACAAAGCCCTTGGGCATCAGGATTCTCAAGATTTCCTTGGAGTTACTTTCCCCTAATTCTTGAAATTTCTGGGTTGTCCTGATAGCTACTTTGGAATGACTTCAGCAGAGGTAATTCTGCAGTCTGGTGATTTGTTGCTTGCTGAACTTCTTTCCCACAAACAAATCCAAATGGTAAAGATTCATTTGAGTCCCTGGGGTGTGCAGAGCCATCTGCCATTTCTCTCTGTCACAGCTGTTGCTTCTGACTCTATTCACCCAGAAGTCTACATGGCTAGTGCTAAGAGCATGGCCCCATCGAGTGACAGAACATGAGGATATGTTCATGTTTTTGGCAATCAGCCCTCTTAGTCCTCCTCACTCACAACCAATTGGCCAAAGTGGAATCACTATTATGTACGTGTAGTTAGGGTGCCATTTTTCTTCACGCAAAAGAAGCCCACATCAGCTCTTGATCATTGATTTTGCTGACTATCTACAAAGCTGCCTAAGAAGCTAAGCAAGGAGGAAAAAAGCACTTATTTGTGAAAAGAGTTTTGTGAAAAGATCAGAGTTCAAAATCTACCTCTGAATTTATCAGCTTGATGATCATGAACAATCCCTTAACTTTTAGGTTCAATTTCTTCATCTAAAACATAGATATAATTATTCTTGTAACAGCTATTTACTCATATATTTAACCATATATACAAAAGGAGATAATGCATTTCTGGAATACATTGTAAATTTCAGCTGTTATTCATCTCATAACTTGGAGAGGAAAGTGAGACTGACTACTTTGTGCAATTCTGTCTCACTTAATTCAATTAATCACTTATGATATTATTGGTCATCTTCAAGAATGAAAGATCAACAATAATATTTTTTTGTCAGCTATACTTTATGATTTGGACTCCAGGATATTATAATCATTATCCTGCCTTCATTCTGAATCCTCTCTGGCAGGCAAAGACAGTCTTTGTTGTCTTTTTCATATCTTCAGTGTTGAGCACAGTACATGGTACACACTTTTTTTTAAAATAACTTTTTATTGACAGAACCCATACCAGGTAATTTTTTACAACATTATCCCTTGCACTCACTTCTTTTTTGATTTTTCCCCTCCCTCTCTCCACCCCCTCCCCCAGATGGCAAGCAGTCTTATACATGTTAAATAGATTACAATATATGTGTGCAGAACTGAACAGTTCTCTTGTTGCACAGGGAGAATTGGATTCAAAAGGTATAAATAACCCAGGAAGGAAAACAAAAATGCAAGCAGTTTATATTCATTTCCCAGTGTTCTTTCTTTGGGTGAAACTGCTTTTGTCCATCTTTGATCAATTGAAACTGAGTTAGATCTCTTTGTCGAAGAAATCCACTTCCATCAGAATACATCCTCATACAGTTTTGTTGTTGAGGTATATAATGATCTCCTGGTTCTGCTCATTTCACTTAGCATCAGTTCATGTTAGTCTCACCAGTCCTCTCTGTATTCATCTTGATGGCATTTCTTACAGAATAATAATATTCCATAACATTCATATACCATAATTTACTCAACCATTCTCCAATTGATGGGCATCCATTCATTTTCCAGCTTCTAGCCACTACAAACAGGGCTGCCACAAACATTTTGGCACATACAGATCCCTTTCCCTTCTTTAGTATCTCTTTGGGGTATAAGCCCAGTAGAAACACTGCTGGATCAAAGGGTATGCACAGTTTGATAACTTTTTCAGCATAGTTCCAAATTGCTCTCCAGAATGGCTGGATGCATGGCACACAGTTAATAAATATTTACTAACTATTGATAATCCCTAATTTAGAGAGCTCACAATCCAAAGCTATAAAAAGCAATTAATACCATTCCTGAAAGGGACCATTGTTAAATAAATAAAGTAGGCAAAGCCATGATATATCATCATCTTCTGGGAATTAAACTGTAGAGAGGTAGCAGAAACTGCTCTCTTCAGTCACTAAAAATCGTAGAATATCTAAACTGGAAGAGACTTTAAAGATCTAGTTTTACCACTTCACTTGACCTATATTGATTTTCAATTAATTTTCAATCCATAGTAGTATGTTGACTTTGGGTCACCCCATTTTAGAAGGATATTGATAAGGAACATATGGAAGAATACAAGTGAGATCATGATAGGCTTTGAAATCATACTAGGTCTGAATCTGTATCCTAAAGAAATAAAAACTTTAGAGGCATATGGAAGTTGTCTTCAGGTATTTGAAGTAATGTCATGGAGAAGATGGAACAGATTTGTTTTTCCTTGGCACCAGAAAGCAGAAGTAGGAGCAATGACTAGATGTTGCAGAGACAAATTTTGGCTTGATGTAAAGAAATATTTCCTAAGCTATCCAGGAGAAAAATGGTCTTCATTGGGAAATAGTAGTGTATCTATCACTGGATATATTTAAGCGGAGTTTGGAAGACTGGTTGTCAAATCTGTTGTTGGGGGAATTCTTGGTAAATGAACTCTGAGATTCCTTCCAACTCTGGATTCTGTGTCAAGGCATATGCCCTTGCTCTTTTAATTCTTAATTAGTGCTTCTCCCACTACCCCACATTGCTTGGAAAACATCTTGAAATTCAATTCAATGGAATTTATGGCTTATGCATTTTCTATTTAGAATCAAATATAGTTACTTTGAGGCCATATATCCCCAGAGAATATTCTTCTCCCCTTCCAAGAACATCAGGACATATAATCTAAATCTCCTCTAAATCCCTTCCTGGTCTTGCACATAGCAGGACTGACAATCAAGTCTCTAAGAAACTGTACCTTAGTTTCTTGAACACAGTAAGATATATACTCTACTCTTCTGGGAATCAAGCAGTCTAACTTAGGGAACACAATCATCCAGCCACCATTTTCTGCCTTCCCTGAGCTATTCTCGTCGTTGCTTTGAATTAGCTATCTCTTCTCTGTTTTCAGAGAGAAGACTTTTTTTTCCCACCCCCACACACTTCACAACTTCTGTTCCCTTTTAAGTTTCTTTTTTTGTTCTTTTGTTAAGATCATTTCTCTTCAAGTCTTTCAAAGCTTCTTTGAGGATTCTCAGAAATACAAAGTGCTCCTTTTTAGTTGTGTCTCTTGTTATTTCAAGTTTGTGCCTGAGAACAAGACATATGTACAACTATGTCTCATGTCACCATGCTCCTAGAAACTTATCAGCATGTTTGCATAAGCAAATTCAGGGACACTTAGCCACATGGTTTATTCATCCTGAACAGATATTCTTAACCAGGTGTCCACACACATACACAAGAGGTCTGTAAATAGATTTCACAGGATCCTCAAATTTGCATGAAGGAAAAATAAATCTTTATATTCACAAATCTCTTAATGAAAATTAGTCTTTCTTTCAATAACATATTTTAATAATTCTGAGAAGTATTGCCAAAATTTGCCAAAATCATTAAAAGAAAAATACATTTAAAAATTCTGAGTGTGGAACGAAATAATGTGATATGCTACTGAGTTCCCATTATTGTATTGTCTTAGATTCTTCCTGCGACCTTGTAGAAGTCATGTGTAAAAATGTTATCTAGCCTTGGTTTCCGTATCTGCAAGATCAATCATTAAGTAGATAAGTGATTTTTTTTTAGGTCAGAGAAAATGACAGGCACCAAGGATAAGGGGGCAGAAAGAAAGCTATCTCTTCAAGGAATTTAAATTCTCGCAGGAGAAAATAGTGCATATATTTAGAAGTATATGAAAATGTTTGCAAATTAAATCATTTTTGAGGTTCAGAGCAGAGAGCTATTAGAAAGTGTCAGCATAGGAAGAGGATCAGGAAAGACCTCACATAGGACATGGCATGTAAATTGCAATTAAGCAGATAAATATTCTAAGAAGTGAAAGTGAAGAGAGAGTTGACTCCAGGCATGGGATGATAGCCCAAAGGTACTAAGACAAAACAAGGGAAGTAGGGTGTGAGGAATAGAAATGAAGTTTCACTGGAATGAAGAGTTGGTAAAGGGAAATAAAATCTATTAAGTTTGGAATGATTGATTGAGGCTGAGTTGTGAGTAGTGAGAAGCGTATGTTTGATCCTAGAAGTCATAATAAGCCATGTGAAATTATTGAGCAAGGGACTTACTTAATCATAGTTTTGGCTGAGAAAAGTCACTGGAAGCTTTGGAAGACAAAATGAAAAAGGAAGAGATTTGAGTGAGGGAACCTAATTGAGAGAGTGATACAATAGATCAGTAGGCAAGAGATGATAAAGTCTGAGTTAGGATGAGAAGTGAGGGCAAATAAAATGGTATGTGAAAAGCACATTTCAAGGAGTAAGAAAATGGATAAGATTATCATCATTTTATTTCACTCTTTACCCATATTTGCTCTTAACTCATGAGAAAGAAGTTAAATGTTTCTTTTTTGCTTTTGAACATTATTATATAAAATATAATTTGTATATAACTAAAAAGAGATTAAATTAATTTCTCTTAGAATGAGCATCACATATATGTGTATACACACCTACTTTTCCTGTATACCTTGGCACCTGCACCTACTTGCCACACACAATTTCATTTGGATCTCTGAGTATCTGGGACATGGATAGTACATTCACAGGAAGACTTTTGTACCATAAGTTCATTGCATCAACTTATGGTTGCTTTGTGTAAAGACATATAGCCTCAAAGCTGCAATAGAGTAACTTACTGATGATGAATAGAAAATAAAAAGAGTTATGAGACCAGAAACCCAGACACTATGCTTCTGAAGCAATGCTGTTCAGGTGATCTGTGAAAGAGGGACTTTTTCCTCTTCCATCACTTAGCAGCAAGAGTAAACATCATTATTTAATAGATAGAGAAAGGGAAATAAACCAAAACAGGGAGAAAATGCTGCCACCAGATATAGTAATCACAAAGATTGCTGGACATCAGGGTATCAACATTTTTAGATGATGATGTCTTTTTCTTATTGTCATTTTCCGTAACCTCAGGAGGAGGGAAGGGGAGTGTCTTAAGGGTTTCATTTTTTTTTTTTGACTGTCTCCATCCTTGCTTCACTAGTAACTAAACATAAATTTAATACTTTGATAGATCTGTGTTTTCCTAGAATATGGATATTCCCTCTACCCTGCAGATCATGACCTATCTCATGCTTTTGTATTCTAGGCAAGTTTTGTCTGTATCTTTCCATCAATCCCTACAAAGTAGATGCATATAAAGCACTGGGTGCCCCTGTCTCATTCTTTTAGCATCCCATGGATGTTAATGAAATCCTTATACTGTCCATCTAGTATTTCTCACTCTTGCTATATAAACATGGCTCTTCCTTTTCTCATATGCCCTTGGTAAAGTCTTCCATATGTTTCTTTTTAGGCATATTATCCTTGATGATTTGCTGCAAGGTGACAAAGGGGATTGGATGTTGGCTTTGGAATCAAGAAAATAAGTTCAAACCATGCCGTAGACACTTACTAACTAAATGTCTCTGATCAAGTCACTTATTCCCTGCTTATCTTAGTTACCCTATGGAAAGTACAGATAATATGCTTCCTAGGTTTTTTATGAGGATAAAATAAGATCATATTTGTGAATTTCTTCTTGTTGTTTAATATTATTGTGATTGTTATTATTATTGCAATTACTTATGTTAGATAATGGAGCTTTTCACAAAGAATAAAATTTAATCTGGCTTCCAGTGCATTCATTTAGGCCCAGTTCTATTGATTTGACAGAACCACTACTGAGAAGTTCTATCACAATCTAACTTTAAATTTATGTAGTTCATAAGACTATAGAATCAAGAGTTGGAAGGGAACTTTTGAGACCAACACTGTCCCTTTTTCTAACAGATCAGGACACTGAGACTGAGAGAAATTAAATGACTTGCCCAGAATTGTGCAGTTAGCAAATATCTGAGGGTAGATTCACACTCACACTATCCTGGGTCCAAGTCCAGAACTCTTTATACTATATTATCTAGCTGCATCTAAAATATTCATGGAACCTCAGCTAACCTCAGAAGGGGAAAAAGCGACAGAGAAATTTAAAATTGCTTCAAAATCATTATTTCTGTTGTTGCTGCTAATGTGATTGTTGTTGTTCTTACACAATGGCCGCAATTGTTTTGTTATAATTCTACAAAGAATTGTTCTACATTGGCTTTGACCTTACACTTCTCCAAGCCTCTCCAAAAGAGTCTTCTAGAGTTAGATGGAAAGCAGTTGAATGTGTGTGGAAGTGGAAAGTATCCTGGTAGCTTTCAAGGCCCAGAAATTCCATCTTTGGTTAATATTAATATGATTGATTAAGTATAATTAATTAATTATCCTTTTTTTAAAATGAAGATCTGGTTTTTAAAACAAGAATAAAGCAATGAAATTGAGGGGAAAGTGGTCCATACAAATATGATAAATTCCTGTGAAATAAATTTTATGATTTAACCCTGCATATCAGCAAAGTTCAAAAACAAATACTTTTAAAAGTATTTTTGCAAATTACAAAATAGGGATTACAAGGTTCAATGCTATAAAATTTTAATCCTTAACCAAAAAGAAGGAAAAATAATAAATTGTCTTCATTCAACCTTGAAATAAAGATCCATCGAAAAATTCTTTAGATTCCCCTCCCCCCACTTTATGTTACTCTTGTCTTAACTTCAGAGTATACTTTCTCAAAGATAGGATATATATTTATTAGAATGATGTCAACTGGACAGCTTGAATGCTATTGTAAAGTTCATGATGCCTTTGCCAAATTTGTATATATTTTAAACTTCTTAATTGGAAAGGCTAAAAGACATATATATAAAATATTATTTTCCCCAAAAAGCTTGAATTGGCAGAAAATTTCCAAGTGTAAGTGTCATTTGGTCAGCTCATTCCAAAATTTGGCTGACTTTAACATATGAATAGATTTAAAGATCTGAGTCATCAGATATGAGAGAAAAGACACAGAAAAGGAAAGGGGTTAAAAGTCAATGGACATGGAAGAACATGAAAGGAACAGAAATTGGGGATGGAGGGAAGAAAGATAAAAAAAACTTATATTTAAATTTCATTCAACATTTCAAAAATCATTCAATTCAATTCAACAAGCATTTACAAAGCACTTTCTATATGTCAGGTACTGTGTTTGGTACTGGAGATATAAAGACAAATATGAAATAATTCTTATCTTTAAAGAAATCACAGCACATTGGGAGGAAATAATATGTTTATAGGAGGTTAGTGTGTGTGTGTGTGTGTGTGTGTGTGTGTGTGTGTGTGTATATATATATATATATACACATACATACATATATATGTATACACACAGGCATATAACAAATTCAGAATAATGTGGGAAGTTTTAACAAATAAGGGAGTCAAAAAAAGGAATCTCATAGGATGTGGAACTGAGGTGATCCTTGCAATTAACTGGGATCTCTAAGAGGAAAAGAAGAGGAAGTACACTATTCTATGTATGAAAATCAGGCTTTTTAAAACATGGAGATAGGATATGAACTGGTGTGAGCATATTGCAATGGGTACCAAATTGGCAGATGTGTGATGGGAATTCATTGTATTCTCTATTCAAATCTCTATTCAAATACAGAACTCCTTCTACCCAACTATCATGTTCAATCAAATGAAGATATCTTCTAAGTTAGAACAAATGAAATTCCCAAAGGGCAAGATGAGTAATACAGGGGTGGGGGTGTGTGGAAGAAAAAATTCCAAAAAGGATGGAACACAGACGTAACCAAAAGAAATGAGATAAGGAAAAAAAAAAAGAAGTGTATAATGAGAAAGACTGGACATCATGATGAGAAGAGGAGACAGATCTGAATGAAGTGACAGATAGAAAAATAAAAGAGGGACAGAGGCATTTGTGACAGTTTGGAACAGCTTGAGAAAGGTCACATATGCCCTCTGGGTGCCCAACTACACAAGAGCTGCAGTGGACTGTCATGGTAGATAAACAAGGGAGAGTGGGATTGAATACAATTTACAACTTGCTTGTCATCTGGGAAGAGAGCTGAGATGAATTGTACATCCCCCTCAAGTTGTCAGGTCCCTGGGGTGGTGGGTAGGGGAGAGGAGAGAACATGCCTGTCAGTAAATAGCAAGTAAAGAAATCACCCCCTTTCTCAAATTCTTTCAGAGAAGAAAGAACTTTCTACAGTTGGTGTAGCTGCTAGTGCATTATGGAGAGCTGAATAGTTTGAAGACCATTCAGCATAAAGCAAAGACTTTTTTGAATAAGAAATTTGATGGCTCTAGATTTGATTCTAGTACCTCATAGTGGTTTAAAGGTGACCATTTGAAAGGAATTATATTGTTAGAATAAAGTATCTATAATGATAAAGAAAGAAAAAGTAAAGGAAAGAAGGAAGGAAGGTAAGAAGAAAGGAGGAAGGGATGGATGGAGGGAAGGAGGAAAAGAAAGAGAGAGAAGACAATGAAGGAAGGAAGGAAAAAAGAAAGGAAGGAAGGAGCGAAGGAGCAAAGGAAGAAAGGGGTGAAGAAGGGAAGGAGTGACAGAAGTAAGAAGAGGAGGGAAGGAGGCAAGGAAGGGGGAAAGAGAGAATTGGCAATGGATTAAGTTTTTAGAAAACATAGCTTACTTTTGTTGAGAGCCAAACTTAAGTTTATGGAAAGACCTGTGATGAGGTCAACCACAAAGGATGGTTTTCAGTCATGAAAATGTACAAAAGGAGTAGAAATCCTAATTATCACTGGTAGAAGGAGCACTGTGCTAATGAACTTATGGCTCATTCAAAATGCCAAAGTAAAAATAGATAACAGGTTTTGTTGACTGTTTTTCTAAAAAAGATCTGGAAAAGTCTACTGTAAGCTCAGTGTGAATCATTGGTATAGGATGATGGCTGTGAATCTACCACAGTCAAAGGCAGCATGAAAAGAAGAATACAATCATGTTTGTCTCTAGAGTAGTGATAATCTTGTGACTGGGCCACTTCAGAAGCATTATTCTCAATATTAAATATACCATTTAAGATTAACATTAATATTCTTGAGATTATCCAGAGCAGACCATCTAGAATGGGAAAGGGCTTATGTCCATATCATAGGAGGTATGGTTGGAGAAAGTGGGGAAAATTTAGCTTGGAGACAAAGTTACATGGGATAAAAAAGGGGAAGATAAGCTACTTTCAACTCATGTATAGGGAAGGGACATCGACTAGTTTTGTCCATTTTCTGAGGGATCATCTAGAAACAGTGAAAATTCTACAGGCAAATTTATACTCAATGTCTTAAAGGTATATGTGTGGGAGGAGAAGTGTACTTCTTAGTAAAGACAACTGTCCCAAAACAAAATGATCAGCTTTATGAAATAAAGTCATATGTTTATTTGATCATTTCAGTCGTGTCTGACTCTTTATAACATGATTTTTTTTTTTTTTTTTTTTTTTTTTTTTTGCAAAGACACTGGAGTGGTTTATATTTCCTTTTCCAGCTCATTTTATAGATGAAGAAACAGACAAATTTAAGTGACTTGCCAAAGATCACACAATTAGTAAATGTCTCAGTATTTCATAGTAACATCATAATATCACAGATATAGAAATTTAATCCAAAATTCTCATTTAACAAATGGGGAAACTGAGTCACAGGAAAATTACGTTCTTTTGCTCAAGGTCACATACTCATTAGACACCAGATGGAATTTAAATCTATATCCTATAACTTAAGAACAACTTCTCTTTTCAGTATAGCAGGCTATAAATTCTACATTGTTGTATATCTTCAAGATAAGGCTGTATCAGCAGTTGCTAGATATACCATAGGTGTGTTATGATGTGGGCTAGAGATGAACTTTTCATATCTGAGATTCTATAATTCCATGATGATAAAAATTTCACTGGTTAAATATGTATAGTCTTTTTACTGGAATGATAATTATATCTTCTACCTGATTGGACTAATAAAGTGTTTTCAGTAGAATAGGAAAACTTTCCTTATGGACCTGATTTTCTTTTAGAAAAAAAGCAAATATGTCTTTAAATGAAAATTCAGAAAAGAAAAAAGGCACAAATATGTGAAAATAAAGGATAGTGGGTGACATTCAACATAGTTAAATTATTTTCCTTTTACTTCAAATATTCATGGAATTGCCCTTGATTACCTTTTTTTTTCTGGGAATGTACAAAAATACTATAGATGAATACAGTTTTTTTCCCTTCTAGGAATGGTTTTTTGGTTGGTGATGTGTCATAAGATAGGCCACACAGCAGACTATTTTTTAAAAAAGAATGTAGCTTTTATTTAGCATTCCATCTCTGAAAAATTTACATATTTCCATAGTACTATGTATATAACTTCCAGTGGTAAGACCTTTACAGTGAAAGATTTGTGTTCTCTTGGAATTTCTTGTTCAAGCCATTGCCTGAAGAGGGATGATGAAATAAAAGTCAATATAATTTATTCCCCAAAGGCAATTCCTCTTAATTTCTCAAAAGCAGAGGAGATGGAGGATCATCATATTATTTTCTTGGATGCAGTAATACTTTTTATTTATTAGGACCCATTGTCATTGGACAAAATGAAAGTTGTAGATCCACCAAATTTACCAAAAATTAATGATCCTGTGCTAAAACCTTGAATTAGAAAAATAATGAGAGCAAGATAATAGATGTTAGATTATACCCATTGATGAGCCTTAAAACCAGATGTGCACCTGTATTGCAGCCAGTGACTCCTCCATTCTAAAAGAAAACGATAACATAGAAAATGGAAAATTAAATTAAATTTTAAAAAGCTCATTTGGGAATTAGGAGACATGAAATTGAGTCAGGATCTGTGTTATAATCTCACCTGTATTCTCTTGGCTAAGTTACTTAACATTTTCCTCAGTTGTAAAATGTGCAGTTAGAACCTGGTAATATCTTAGACCTGTTACACTTTTAAATCTAGAATCCTTTAATCATGAAATTTGTCCAGAGAAGAAAATTATTTGGAATGTTATGTCTCTTTCTTTGAGCATTGTCATTAGTAACTAAGGGTTCCAAATATCAATGATGCAGTCTTACTAAGGAAAGAAAACATCAGGGACATACTGTATATTACTTTCCAGTGTTGGGTCTGTTCTCAGTAAAGTATATCATGTCAATATTAAGCCTTTACAGATACCTAGGATCAAGGGCTGAGACAATTGTACCAGTGGTCTTTTATATTTATCTCTATTTTCCTATCCAGGTAAAGATTTCAAAATCCCTATGTTCTATAAATGACAAAAAGATGCAGGAAATCAGGTCTAACAAGATTGTCTTCTTTATCCCTGTGCTTTGAGAATAGTACAAATGACTGCTTCTGGTTTAGATGTCACCAGCTTCTCCTAGTGGAATAATGAAAACAATTATGACCATGTGTTTTGACTTTATTATAATTTGTGTCACTTCATTGCTGGTTTGTTTGTCACATGCAGATGTATAGTTTCTCTGAGTGAAAAGAAAAAGAAAAAGAAAAATATTTCTTTTTTATTAAATTATAGCTCTTTTGTATTTTTATATGTATTATTCATAGGCATAGGAAATATGAGGGTGGGAAGAGAGATGAAGACCGAGAAACAAGAAGGAAGGAAAGAAGAAAGGAAGGGAGGAAGGAAGAAAAGAAGGAAGGAGAGAGGGAGGAAAGGAAAGGAAAGGAAAGGAAAGGAAAGGAAAGGAAAGGAAAGGAAAGGAAAGGAAAGGAAAGGAAAGGAAAGGAAAGGAAAGGAAAGGAAAGGAAAGGAAAGGAAAGGAAAAGGAAAGGAAAGGAAAGGAAAGGAAAGGAAAGGAAAGGAAAGGAAGGAAGGAAAGGAAAGGAAAGGAAAGGAAAGGAAAGGAAAGGAAAGGAAAGGAAAGGAAAGGAAAGGAAAGGAAAGGAAAGGAAAGGAAAGGAAAGGAAAGGAAAGGAAAGGAAAGGAAAGGAAAGGAAAGGAAAGGAAAGGAAAGGAAAGGAAAGGGAAAGGGAAAGGGAAAGGGAAAGGAAAGGAAAGGAAAAGGGAACGGGAAAGGGAACGGGAAAGGGAAAGGGAAAGGGAAAGGAAAGGAAAGGGAAAGGGAAAGGGAAAGGGAAAGGAAAGGAAAGGAAAGGAAAAGGAGAGGAGAAATTGAGAGTGTCACAGAGAAAGGAAGGAAGGAAGGAAGGAAGAGAGAGAGAAAGCAAGAGAGGGGAAAGAAGGAAGGAAGGAAGGAAGGAAGGAAGGAGGAAGGAAGGAAGGAAGGAAGGAAGGAAGGAAGGAAGGAAGGAAGGAAAGAAGGAAAGAAGGAAGGAAAGAAGGAAAGAAAGAAAGAAGGAAGAAAGGAAGGAAAGAAGAAAGGACATACTGAGAAAAAAAATGTACAAAGACATAGTAGAACGGGAAAACACACGTTAGGACCATATTTCATACTTTCTAGCTATATTACCCTGAGCAAATTACTTAACATTTATAAACCTTAAGCTTATTATGAAATCATTGATCGGTCATATAATTTATGCATCTGTGGAGACAGTACCCTAAAGAAATCATAGATCATTTCACATATTTACCTATCCATATTATTTTAATCGACCAACACATATATGAATGAGACATGAAAGAATAAGAAAATGGCTCTCTTTAGTGTCATAGGACAACACAAAGTAGAATTCTATTGAATAAATCATGAGATTATATTTGCATATGTAGTTAACATGTATTACATATCAACTGACTGTCCAATACTCATCCAAGTTCAACATTATTAAAAGCGAACTCATTACTTTTTGTTCCCAAACCTATCTTCTTTGTATTTTCTTCTCTTACTCTTGGGAGTATAGCCATTTACTCTGTCAACATAACTTACAACTTAGAGGTCACTCTCTTCTATCCCCATATATAATCAGTTGTGACAATCCTGTTGATTGTGCCTTGGTAATATGTCTCTTAAGAGCAGTTTGGTGGCACAATAGAGCACCAGGCCTGGACTCAGAAGATTTATCTTTCTAAATTCAAATCTGGCCTCAGATTCTTACCAGCTGTGTGACCCTGGACAAATTACTTAACCCTCTCTGCCTCAGTATCCTCATCTGTAAAATGAGGTGGAGAAAAAAAATGGGAAGCCACTCCAGTATCTTTGCCAAGGAAATTCTGAATAGGTCACGAAGAGTTGGACATGACAAAATGACTCAGTAGTAACAATATATCTTATATATGCTTTATTCTGTTTGACCCTGCTACTATTCTCTTGAAGTCCCTTATTCCATCATGACTGAACTATTTAAATAACTCCTACTGCTTAGTCTCCTTTCTCCAATTTTCTTTCCATTCCTCTCCATCCTCCACTCAGATGTTAAATTGATCTTCCTAAATTGAAAGTCTGACCATATCGCCCTCACCCCCCCCCCCCAAAGCAGTCAATTTCAGTGACTCCCAATCATTCCCAGGACCAAATATAAGATCCTGCATTTAGCATTTAAAGGGTTCCTTAACATAACTTGATACTCTTCCAGTCTTTTTATACCTTCCCTCACCCCTAGGTACTTTGTGATCCAGTGATAATAGACTCTTTCCTTTTCCTCACCCACAACATGACATCTCCCACATTTTGGCATTTTTGCTGACTCTTCTCTAGAATTCTTCCTTTTTCTCTCCACTACCTCGTTTCACTGACTTCTTTCAAGTTTCAGGTAAAATCTTATCTTCTACAAGAAGCCTTTCCTGGGAATCCATAATTTTAGTGACTTCCTTATGAGATTATTTACAATTCAAACTGTATATATTCTATTTATACATGGTTGTATATTTTCTTCCTCTCCACTCCTCTTATATTTGAGAGCAGGAAATAATTATTTTTTTTCCCTTTTTATATCTCTAGCACTTAACACAATACCTGTCACACAATAGATGCTTAACAAATTCTTGTTGATTAATTGATTCATACATCATTGTCATCATCACTACTATTTTATAGTACCTTTTATGTGCCAGACACTTTGCTGAACACTTGATTTTTTTTTTTTCATTTGATACAACAACCCTGGGAGATGGGTGCTGTTATTATTTTCATTTTACAGAAGGGGAAAAAGAAGCAAACAAATGATTGTCACTTGCCCAGGTTAACAGAGATTTTTACAACAGCATTCTTTTAATAATGTTACTTATATGCTTATTTAAGATACTGGTGCACATGTTTATATAGTACTTTAAACTTTGGAAAGCATTTTATATACATTATTTCATTTGACAAATTATTTCTGCATTATAGCAATTCTTTTTGAAAGTGGGAGGCAGTGTCAGTTACCCATCTAAATTATAAATATCTGCCAAACTATAAGTCTATTAACATTTGGAGATTGGATTCATTTTTCTTTTCAGGTTTTTTTTTTTTTTTTTTTTTTTTATTTTGTTTTGTTTTGTTTTGTTTTGTTTTACCAATGATTGGCAGTGTGGCTTGAATAGCCTTATCCCTGTGACCACAATAGACATAACTGAAATTCCAGTTACTTTCATTGTTTTGGCTGTCCTTTTTTTTGACTCCCCAAATTCCAGAATCTTAGAGTTGTAAGAAGCCTCTCTTGGAAGCAGGAATATGTTCTTTAACATCATCTATTCAGAACATCCAATAATAGGGTACTCACGATGTATTTAGTGTCACAAGTTAAGTTGTCCCTGTGAATATCTGTAACACAGAAATGTGATGACCAAATTGTTGATCTTTTATGCTTGAAGTAGGGCAAGATGATATAAAATGCATTCACCTTCTTAGTCATAGATTTGTATAAGGGGTCTGTGTACATAATTGACTAAATCATTATACTTCTTTTTTTGTTATAATAAGATGTTATACAATGTGTCTCATTTCTCTTTGCCTTCAAATAACATCTAATTGAATGTATCTGTAGACTAAGTCTGTTTGATAGGTAACCCCAAAGTTTCATTTTGTAATGATTTTGTGATTTGGAGTGGGGAAATCTATGAATTGGAAACATTTCAAACTTAAAAAAATAAATTCCTAGAAATATGGGAATAATAACAGTTCACATCTGTTAATTCCTTTTAATTCCTACAAAGGTTTTACACACACACACACACACACACACACACACACACACACACACACACATACTACTTTATTTGATCCTCAAAAGAACTCTGGAATTTCCATTTTGCTTATTGCTCCAATGGATTAAATCGCTTGATCAGAATCACAAAGTTCATCTAATTCTGAGGTAGGATTTGAATCCAAATCAAGCTTGAATTAGATAATAATATCTTGAGATGCAAAGATTGGGAGTGTAAATACATTTTGAAATATGAGAAATTAATTCAAATATTTAAAGTGTAAAGGGGAAAAAAAGCAAGTATTTTCTAACTGCAGCAAATCTTAGAGACACTCAGAAAAAAGCTGTAACCGCAGTAGGAAAGGAGAAAAAAAAGAAGTCAACAGGATTGTTATAAAAATAGAGAGAGTCAGATATAAGGAAGGACAAAGGAATTGGAAGGACAAACACGGGGAAGAAAATGAGCAAGCTTGATGAGAACAATTTGGAGGGCAGAAGGTGATAAAGATACAGTGAGAAATAGTTTACTGCCTAAGAATTGTTACAGATCAGTGTTTTTTTTTTTAATATTTCAATAAAACAATTGCGAGTGTGATGAAAATCAATAACAAGAAGCAATGGAAAGGAAACTAAGACAATAAATAGAAGTGAACTGAAATTAGGAAGAGCTTTAAAGAAACAAGTCAGACAACTGAATCTCCCTCTTTCTCCATTTCTATGCATTCCAATCCTCTCTTATTATTTTTTTAAATAGAATTTTGATTGTTTATGTGTTCTTTTAAATTTGAAAATTTTGTAGAGAAACAATAATATCTTGAAATACTTATTCATTATAGGGAAGCACATCTTTTAGCCTTTCAAGCCCTATTAAAAATAGGAAAAATAACACTTTCCTCACAGTTATTTAACCCAAAAAGGCATTATCCAAACTTCAAAAAGAAACAAGATTTGAGGTTTATTTATTCCACATTCCACATGCCATTCATAAATAAATAAGTATTTATGGAAACTCATTCTTTGGCTATTGTTTAGCTGTCATTCAAGCATGTCTTTCTGTTATTGACTTGGATGTCAAGAAGCCACAGCTCTATTAATTTGATGTCAGTTAGTTGGTGGAAGTAAGGGTATTTCCCGGAGACAGCTGGAGTGGGGGGAAGTTATTCTGTAACACACTGAATTTGCAAACCTTCACTCCCTGTCAGCCAGACTTATGCTGCCTCTTTAGCACCACCATATGGTTTGACTGAGTCAAATGGAACACATGAACTGAATTTGTTACCAGTAGCTAAGAGAGAATATAAAGTTGCAACTTACATATCCTTCCTTGGCCTAATTTTATTCTAATTCTGTTCAGTTAGTAGCTCCATGGTTGGGACAAAAGATATGAGTCGTGGTCCATAAATACTGGAATTGAGCCAATCCTAGGTCCTTTCTAAACTCATTGTGGGAATGAAGATGGCAGCCTAAGTCCGATAGAGGACAGAGTATTAAACCTGGAAAAAGAAACCTTTCATTTCAAATACTACTAGCCTCTCACCTTTTCCTTATCTATAAATGTGAATATTAATAGCATCTACTTCACAGGATTAATACTAATTCCAAATAAGATAACATTTGTAAAGCATATCGCATGCCTTAGAGTACTATATAAATATTAGCTATAATGATAGCAGGAATATGATACTAACAATCATGACCACATAAGAATTTTCAAAGTCCAATATAAGTCAACTTCTTGAGTGAAGGGAGTGTTTATGAATTGTTTTATTCCCAGAAGTGTCATTCATTCATATTGTTCCACTACAAAGGCTATATAATTGAGTTGCATTTAACCCCATTTAAGGTTTTCTTGTCAAAGATATTAGAAGAGTTTGTCATTTGCTTCTCCAGCTCATGTTACACTAAGGCAAGTGACTCTTCCAAGGTCATACAACTAAGTGTCTGAAGTTGCATTTGAATTTTGAAAGCTAAATCTTTCAGACTTCAAGCCCAAGACTATATGCATTATAGTGCCACCTAGCTTCCCATTGGGCACACAAAGACAGAAATGAAATAGTGTCTTCACAATTTGATTCCAAGCTATTTTTATAGGCTTATCACATATCCCTCCCCATCATACTTCTTATAGTTAAGATTACACAGCCCTCTTGCTGTTACATGAAGTGCTCCCATGGTACTCTATGTCCCAGTTCTATGACTTTATACTAGCTATTACTCATGCCTAGAATATATACCTTCTGTATCCTCTGAAATACTTAGTGTCATTCACTTTTCATCTCAAACACTACCTTCTCTATTAAAATTTCAGAATCCTATTTGCTGCTCTTGCCTTTCCCAACATACTTATTAGGATTCATATTTATAATTTGTATATGCTTTTATGTGTATATTATGTACATATAGAAGAAGCAAATATAGAGTGCTGATTCCTTTATTTTTTTTAAACTCCCAGTGCCCAGAATGTGTCTGGTTTGTTGTAGATCCTAAATAAATACATATTGACTGATTATCTTGTATGAAGGAGGATACCACATACATATATATATATATACACACATATATATGTACACACACACACACACACGTGTGTGTGTGTGTGTGTGTGTGTGTGTGTGTGTGTGTATGAAAAGGGACTGGCCTGTGATTTCCCTGGGTTAGAGATTTACCTAGTAAGGAAGCCCATTCAAAAACTGCAAAATGATATCTTTGTAAAGAGTTACTTACCATTCCATGAAGTTGGATGAATCCTTTGAGATCTATGTGTATTAGTGAGAAGAAATGAAAATAGGTCTTCCTGGCCCCAAAATTGATTCTCTATCCATTAAATCATACTGTTTCCATATTAATATATAATTTTATACAAATTGATGTTTAATATTTTTTTGGGAACAAGAGACTAGTTGCTGAATTCTCAGTATATGTAATGGTGTTTTCTTTTATTAGACAAGAATTCTCTCTGAGAACGTACGGGTGACTATCTAGATCACACAGTCCCTGAAAGATTTGAGTCCTAATCTTAGTTTATCCAGTGGATTTGCTATATGACCTTGTATAACCTCAGGATGTTACTTCTGTTCCATTGATAAAGTAGGATTGATGACAATATTGGCCTGTCTTACAACATATTCCCTGAGAAATAAGTGCCTAATAAAGTAGCTTGAAAGCTACTGTATGTAATAATAATGCAAAGCATATAGGTGCTTCATTGATGGGTGCTATATACACTTCAAAGAGGATTGGAAACTTGTCTTCTCTTGAGTTTTCTCTAATTTATTCCTCTCGCTGCCCTACATTATATAAGTCTATAAAGTGTTTGGAGGATATACAATTTGTATGAAAGAGGCTATAGAAAAGAAAGATGATACTTTCTAAATATATATAACCTTCAAACCTTTTTGCAAGGATTCTGCAAGAGAGAAAAGTGATCTTTACCTGATATAGAGTACAAGGCTTAAAAGTCAATGAGACGAGCATACAAGCATGAGCTGCCAATTTGCGGCATATGGTTTGTATATTCATTTGTAGAATATTTTGAGATGCTTTATGGCAAATGGCCCTAAATCAATGCCATATCATTATTATTAGAAACACAAAAGAGATGTTCTATCTTTTGCAAAGTTGAGGTTAAAGGGAAAGCCCTGCCCGTAACTTATGGAAAGCTTTTTCCAGCAAGTAGCAGTTGAGGTGAGGGAAGTCCTTCCTTGTAGGCAGAGATGTGGCCCAAACAGGGCAGAGCATGAGAAGGCCTTATCACCTCCCCAAGGTCACATTGTAGGTAATCACTTTCTCCTCTACATGCTCTGTCTATAGGGCTGCTGTGAAATTGCTTGAGAACATTCTGAACTTGGAACTTTTTCCTAATTAAATTTTGAAGTGTTTAGTGTGTTTTTCATTTTGGTTTTCTAATGTGATGGGCCTCATTTGTATCATTATTACTTTTTTTTTTTTTTAACATTGCCTTGGTTATTAATTCCTTAAGTGGTCTGGGCTAATTCGAATCAACAAACATTTAGTAAGAACCCTCTATGAACAAAGTGCAGCACTATGCACAGCCCATACACCATGAAGAAAATGGGCAGCAATCCAGAGAACATTAAAACACAAAATATGCTTACCTAAAATGCCTCACCTGGGGAGTCAAAGTGGGTACATCTATTGAAATTACATAGGCAAAATGCCCTCGATTTTTCATTCCAATTCATGTATAAAGATAGAACCTTAATCATATTGGATCTGGCTCTTATTCTATATGTCTTTGGGGAAAATTTGGAAGAAATTCTCAATATGAAGATAGTGATTCATTATTTTCATCCAGGAAAATCTTTGCCATATCAGGAAGATCATTCATTTATGTTGAATCATTTTATTGTAGATCCAAAAAAATTACATTGTTATCAGCCTAGTTTTTCTTTTCAGACTTTGCACAGCATAAGGCAAAGAGAAAACACTCTGAGGAAAGAAAGGGCAGTCAACTTATTCTACCTCCAGAAAAATCTGTAGTGAGTTTAGCATAGAATATTATAGCTGGAGAACTGAAATGAGCTTTGGAGTCTATCTTGTTCAGTCCCCTCAATTTTCTGGTGAAGATATGAAGGCCCAGGTGGGTGACTTTACCGGGGTCATGCTGGTCCTCTGACTTCAAATTCATTTGTTTCTTCATAGCACTGCATAGCTGATGGCAACCTAAACTTTGATTCTTGCATCAGAAAACTGGATTGAATATTTACTAGGAAAATTTGTTTGATAGAACAACTAACTTATGCAATTGAATTAAATTCCCCAAGCAGTTTTCTAAAGCATGTTTAGCCCTCGATATAACTGAGTTATAATATAAATGAGAAAATAGTGGATTGGACATGAGTGAGGTCCTCACATTTGGAAAACTGACTTGGGTTTGAGTCCTCTTAGTATCATAGACATCTCTCTCTAGGTTGTAAACTTCTTTCTATTTACTTTGGTGGAGAGAGTATCTCACTCCCTACACATAGGAAGCACAAGTCTGGACAAAACTCAATCAACAAGTTTTAATATGCACATGTTTAACATATATTAGATTACTTGTCATTGAGGAGGTGTAAAGAGAAGGGAAGGAAAAAAATTGGAACACAAGGTTTTGCAAGAGTGAATGTTGAAAATTATCCATGAACATATTTTGAAAATAAAAAGCTTTAATTTAAAAAAAAAAATGTGTGCCAGCATTTAATGGTTTTTGTAGCATTGGTTATATGACAAGAAATACCTTATGGATACTGGCTAGGAGTACCAGGGACACATGGTCTCAGGCTATGTTCTTTGGAAAACATACATGTCCCAATTTTATGCCTTGTTTCATATTAATGAATGAGGGGTGGTTGTAGTAGAAAGCATTGAACAGAGAGATCTCTGTGATTGTATTTCATAAGAAATCTTTAAATTTTACCATATGCATAAAAGTATTTGTTTAAGAAACTTTAAAACTATATTTTGGCTATGAAGGCAATTTATTATAACCAACAGGAAAAAAAAACACAATGGGATTTTCAGATGATCTACACAGTTTAATAAGTTATTAACTGTAATTAAATGGATTCCTATGCAATAATTTTTAAAGCCCACATTTCCTTATCTAATATTTTCTCCAAGGATGCCTTCAAATATGTCTGTAGATCATTCTCATGAATATTTTAAAAGATAAAAACATAACCCTATAGATTTGCTTTGGGAAGTAATAAAAGTGGCTATTGTGTTTTGTATCCCTTTTCTAACTCTAGTATAATCCAATTACTATATATTAAGCAATTTCTATGTGCTTGGTACTGTGTTATATGTCGGGGATGCAATTAATAAAAAGATAGCCCCTTCCTTCAAAGAGTTTATAATTTAAAAGAAGAGAAAACACATAGAAAGTGTCAGGAAAACAGTGGTGGGTGGGGTTGGAATTTGGGACATTTAGGCAGGGACATCTTGTTCCATGGAAGTGAAGTCAGACAGAATAGCAGAAGCAAAGTGGAGTAATCCAAAAAGTCCAGTTTCTACCCTCTATGAAAGAAGATTTTGGGAAGAATTGAGAGTTCTATCCTCCAGACTACCAGTCTGAGGGGAGAGGGGGCTGGGGATGTGTTTTCAGTCTAGGCTTGAGTTAGCAGCCTGGTGATGTTTAGAAGGAATGAGTCTATCCTAAGGGAGCAGTTTGTACCATAGAGTTGAAACAAGGCAGGGATACAGATGAAAAGTGAAATGAGGTGCTCTCCCTCTGCTTCTATAATTCAGTGCTTTCTGATTCTCTTCTGAAGGGAAAAATATTCTTGAAATTTACAGCATGAGGTTTTAAAGTAGTTCACAAATGTTTGGTTCTTTTCATTGCTCAAACCTGAACTATATGCTCAAATATATATTTTGTTCTTTTCTATTGTGCCTAACTTTAAATAGAGGTTACCAAGCTTCATAGTACATATTGACTTGGTTCAGAGGATCTTGTCAAGTTTTTTACAGAATTCTGCTATCTTCTTAACCTCCATACATATATTTGGTGCAAAAATCACAATCACCTTCCTGTCTTTTTGATTATGCATATTGTACACAAAAGTATATATTTTGTTGTCTTTGGGAATATGATAAAACTAATTCTACCCAAATTCTTTGTCTCTCCATGGAGTATCTGTGTAGCCATTCACCAATTACTCTTTAACTTCCTTCACATTCTATTTATTATGAAAAGGCCAGTATTGATTGTTATTCAATTATTTTCCAAAGTCAATTCAGTGTCAGTGTCAGTGTCAGTGTCAATTTACTGGTCACTAGGAAGAAAAAATGTGTATTCCAGGTACTTATTATGAAGTTCATGCTTATAGATATCCTAATGAATGGAATTCTTAATCTTCTTTTCTGTCACTCCAAATCACCCATCCTCCAAGTGGAAAGGGTGCATTTATAGTATGGGTTAAAAAATGTTTTATGGGTTGCCATGACCAAATAATCATTATTTCAAAAGCAGCTTACCAGTTGTTAGTCTTTCTCTATTTTGCTAGATTGGTGTATAGATACAGGCTCACTATGTAACAAAGAAAGTACTAAAAACATACTAGGAGATTTTTATCGAATCTCCTAGAGCTTAGTCTCTGTTGGTAATACCTTTCTTGTCACCTCCATCCTATGCTAAGGCATAAGAGGAGTCCTGTCAAGTTACAATGAGTCAATGAGTTAACTCAAACTACAAAAGAATTCCTTAGCAATGTCCAAATATGTCAATGAATCCATTGAGTCCTTCTTGAGTCCTTGTCCATTTTCTTTTTTTTTTTTTTATCTGAAGAAGTTCATTCCAAAAGGGAGTGAAAAGTTTATGTGTGCTGACAGTGTAGTCATACTTAGACCTGCAATACCACCTACAGTCTTTATCCATAATGTAACTGCTATAGGTCAATATTTAGGAACATGAAATATAATAGGGATTAGTCCATGGTGAATTAGTGGGATCTTTGCCTATCCCTGAATATTGAAAAATTAATTGGATTGTAGAGCTGAACTTATCAAAAGTTTACAGCATATGATGCATGCAACATTCTGAAAGGGTCAGCTCCCCTATCTCTATTCACATTCACTGCAGAGCTGGAATCTCAAGTTGTAAGCTAGTAAATGTGTAAACTTATGGGCAATGTTCCCACCTCCCAAATTAAATCCTGTCTAATCTCTTTGAAGGTTGGGATATGAGGAAAAGGCAAAAGAAATGTCAACATTTAAATTAAATAGTTATTCAACACAGTTATGGGGAAAGTGTATAAGGTAAAGAGAGGAGTTTTTCTCTCTTGGAAATAAAATTTCCAATTTACAATGATTAGGCTATATTTTCATCTTCAAATATTATCCCTTTACCCTTGCTCAGATTAAGAGAACAGCTTGCTCTATGCTGCAGATTCTGATATGTCAATAACAACTAATATTTATGATGCATCTATGATAGCAAAGCCTCATATTAGGCACTTAATAAGAGGTTAATCAACATCAACATGATACCAGTTCTAATGAGCTTATCGGCAAATTGCCATGGAACTACATAAAAAAAAAAAAAAAAAAAAAAAAAAAAGATTTAATGACAAGATCCAGATCCAGAGAGAGCTGGGGAGAATATCCTAATGCTGATCAGAATATCATACCCATATCAGAGAGATGACATTTTCTAAAGATGCTGCCAAATGTATTCTTAGGCAAATATCAGGATTTATTCCAAACTCAGAGTGCATATCTTATCTAGTGAAATGCCAGATTGGTGGTCTGAGGATGGTTAGTACAAGCTCCTTTAAAACAGCATGGGCCATATGGGAGTTGGATTATAAACCAAATATACTAAGCTGTCAGTTTGTGTTCAGAAAGTTTTTTTTTTTTTTTGAAACTAACACACACATACATATACACTCACAAAAGCAGAACCATCCTAAATATTCAAGTCCATAAAATAGATTTTAATGCAAATGGTAGCACAGGGAGTTTTGGATTAACAGAAATATGGTGTATGTTGTGCAAATACATCTATTTGCATATCTCCCCCATGGCTATCATCAAAAGGGACTACAGAGGCCAAGTGATTACTTTCAGGGTCAATTAGAACTTAGAAACTCTGGAATGAGTTCAAATTAGTTCTTTTGCTGAAGAGAATGTTAGAGCAGAATCATACTGTGCCCCTGGTCTCTCAAAGGGCTTGCTGGCTTTGATGAGGGAATGAGGGGACATGAGTGGGGGGAGGTTTGTAGAGTGTAGCAGCCCATTGTAAAAGACTGGGAATGAGCAGACTCTAAATCCAGCTTTGACATTAATTAGCTGTGCCCTTGAATGAGTCCAGTCAGTCTTTCTCTTTCTTAGTTTCCTGGTCTGAGAAAGAAAGAGAGAGAGAGGGGGGCGGGGGGAGGGAGGAAGGAAGGAAGGAAGGAAAGAAGGAAGGAAGGAAGGAAGGAGAAAGAAGGAAGGAAAGAGAAGGAAGGAAAGAAAGAGGGAAGGAAGAAAGCAAGAAAGGAAGGAAAGAGGGAAGGAGGGAAGGAGAGAAGAAAGAAAAACTAGGTTGATTATATCATTCTTTAAGGTCTTTTTTTTTTTTTTTTTTTGCTCTACGAGTCTATGTTAGATGTAAAAACAAACAAAAAAAATGACTATTTTCAAAAAGAACATAATGATTTAGATCCTTCATTTTAATTAAAGTTGATATGGAATTTCAAAGTTACTGAACTGACCAATTGGGACAGTAATTTATTTCACAAAAATATAGTTCTTAGATTGGAGGACTATTTAAATTGGAACACAGGAGAGGGTAGTAGAAAAAAATATTGCCTCTGGATTTCTGAAAAGTTTCAAACTCTCAGTGAGTCAACAAATAATATTATGTGTCTGCAATGTATAAGGAATTTTGCTAATCACTGGGGATACAAAGAAAAGCAAAAGATAGTCTCTGTTCTCAGTGATATGATAGAGTCTCTGCATAAATGAGTTGGGGTGACATGATGAGACTAGATTTTTAGGGAAATCAATTTGACTAATGAACGGAAAATGAGGCCAGACTGGGAAGAAAATTGAAGCAGGAAGACCAAAGAAGAAGCTGTTATATTCAGGGTAAAACATGTTATAGTCCTACATGAGAGTGGTGGCTATTATCAGAGGAGAGTGGAAGTGTACATGAAAGATATTTTCTACTTGTATGATCTTGTGCAAGTCACTTAACCTATATAGACCTCAGTTTCTTCATTTGTAAGACAAGGAAGTTGGACTCTGAGGAATCTTCCAGATTTAAATCTATGAGACTGAATACTGAGGAGGTTAGATTTAATGGAACTTCCTGTCATAGCTACTTGTGAATAGGGACTATTATTATTTTTGGTTTTGCCTACCTAGTTACTTGAATAGAGCCTACCATATGGTAAGGCTCTTAATAATCTATTTGGATTGAATTATGTTATTGAATTAAAGCTCACCTCTTTCACCATCTTCCCTATTCCAGTCAGGGTCATACCTCCAATCATGCAGAATCACAAATTAGAACTTGCAACTCCTAGAAACCATAGTCCTACCATTTGTATAGACATTTCCTGTGTTCCTGCTGCCTTTCCCACCATTCTATTCCACATGATGTATTACCAAATTTATGATGGAAGTCAGTGGAGAAACAATTCAATGAACAGAATTTCACTTTTCAGCCAATTCTTCAATTCTATAAGTCAAGTCAAAAAAAATTTATTAAGTACCTATAAAGCACTCACATATGCAAGATGAAGATGAAGAAATTTGTCAAATTTTTCCATTGTAAAGATTTCATTCAATTTGACCTTAAAATACTGTAGATTCCATATTTGATTTCTTTTAAGCTTGAGATTTTTAGATATTCCCTCTCCAGCCCCTATTCCCATATAGTCCCCCCAAACTCTTTCTTCACTTCTGCTCTCTTTCTATATGTATACACAAACATATATATGTATGTATAATATAAATATATATGTACATATGTGTATACCATATATATAAATGTGGGTTGTATATGCTTACAGACATAGACCTATACATACTCACTCATGTCTATATATGTATGTGTATATTTGTGTATGGTTTCTAGTTAAAAAAAAAATCACTAGATAAAAAGCCATAGAATCTGAATTTGAATCCCAGTCTACCAATAACTACTCATCTCTATTTAACCTCTTTAACTCCCTATCCCTCTTTCTTAAAATGAGAGATTTAAATTTGATGACTTCTAAGATCCTTTCAGGATATAGGTTTAAAAGCCTATTTCTTTTCACTGTATTTATGAAACTCCAAATTATGATATAAGGTCTAACAATGAACTTATTTTCTGATTTGTGTATGGTAATGCCCTGGAAAAATCTAATAGTGTTTGGACATATTCAGATGTATAGCATTAATAATACAACACACTTACATCTTGTCCCTACTTTTACTATCTAGGTGATCATGAGCAAGGACAAGGAGATGCAGTAAGTAGAGTAGTAGGTTTAGAATCTCATCTTCTTCAGTTCAAATTTAGCCTCAGACAGTTATTTAGCTGTGTGACCCTGAGCAACTCACTCAACCCCATTTGTCTCAAATCTTCATCTGAAAAAATGTACTAGAGAAGGAAATGGAAAACCTTTCTAATATTTTTATCAAGAAAACCTCAAAATGGGATTATATAGCATTGGACATAACTGAACAACAGGGACCATGACCAAGTCACTTTATATTATTCTGCCTCAGTTTCCTCAGCTATCACATAATAGGGTTGAAGCAGATGAATTTCAAGGTTTCTTCCACCTCTAGATCTGTGTGTGATGCTATGAATCCTTTGTCATTCTCTTACAATAAAGAAGCAAAAATAGACAATGAATATGAATTAGATAGAGGAAGCAGTAACAAACTGGAGAGTTCTCCTGGTGGAGCCTAGAAGAATGAATCTGAATAGTACAAAATTCAATCAGTTAGTTACTGGTCACAACAGGTAGTTTCACTGACTTCCCTTCCACTTCATTGATTGGCTGTTTTGGAGTCCTGAGGTTGCAGCTTGAATACAGCTAAGTAGGCTGCTTCTGCATAAAGGCTGTCACTGAATCAACCTCTGAATCAACCTCTGAGCCCAGATTTGTGAAGCCGACTTTAAGGTAGTGCTGGCTAAGCAGCTTTTCAGAAATTCTTTTTGCACATTACAGGTTCCAAGCATGTGCCTGTGACCTGGAAGCTTGCACTCCAGTGCCCCTGCAGGGCTCCAACGTTTTATGTTTTAGCAATTAAATTACATCGGAAAATGAAATGCTAAATTCAACACACTGGATTAATCAGTTAAGTGCTACTCACAATAATAAAGTTTGCCTCAGATGGATTTTTCCCCCCTACTTCCATCTAAAACAGTCCATGAACATTAAAACCCAAGGACTTTCCTACCAGAACAGGCCAATGGACCATCCAGCCTGGGATTCTGCTTTCAACGGCAGTTAATACTGAATGCTTCAGAAGAAGATGAAAACATTTGATAACACCCTCTGCCAGTTATAAAATCCTTCACTACCCAGGAGAGGGAGTGGATATGGATGTGGGCAGAATACAACTAACCTGCTCTTCCACAATAGAGGGGGGAAAAAAAACTGCATTTGGCAATGAAATGAGCAATGAATTTGATTTTATACAGGGCTCTTTAGTGGAAACAGCATGTTAGCTGGAATAAGAAACTGCACATTCAAATCCCATTTCTACATTATTACATAGATCATTGGTCACTTCTTTAATCTCTATAGTCCTCAACTTCTTCATTTGTAAAATGAGACTAGACCATAAGATGTCTCATATAACAGTAGAATGAAGCTTCTTGAGGACAGGAACTTTAATTTTTGCTTTTATATCTTTTTTTTTAATATATCTCTTTTATAGCATGACATAATAATGCCTGGCACATAGTAGGTGTTAATCAAGTCAACAAACATTTATTAAGCACATATTATGTGCCAGGTACTATTAATGTATAATAGTTAACATATGATAATATAATGAATGTTTATTAAAACTGAATTGAATCAAATCTCTTCCAGCTAGCTGTACATCCTGGGATCACTTATGTCTCTACAAATTCACACCATTATCTTTCAGTGCATATTAAGAAGTTAGTCTAGAAGCAGTGGCAAAATCCTTTTCCAAAAGGTGATCCAGCTATTGACTCAAATAGAATAATTTGGATTTTCATGAAGTTTTACATATAATTTGCATGTCATTTTATATGAAAACCATTAGTATTTCTTATTCCTTTGCTCTTCTGTGATTTCTAAGCTTCCTCAACATTCTTTTTATTCAAAATACCCCCACTTCTCCACCTCTTTTCTTTGTTTTCTTTAATTCTACTGTTTAGCATAAACTAGGTTAACATGGAATAACTAGTTGGGAGGCTCTGCCCAAAGACATTATTTATCATTTGCCCTGCAACAATATAAAATTGATGATGATGAATATAAATATTGATCATGATCAATTAGTAAAATAGAAAAAATGAAAATCCACAAATTTAAAAAAACCCAAACATTCTAAATCTATCAACCAATGTTGGCTTCAGTCTTGACTTGAAACAATTTTGTGGCTCAAAGAATTGTGTAGGTCCTGGAGTCAGGAAAATTTGGTTCAAATGTTACCTCATATACTTACTAGTTTGTATGATGCTGGTCCAGTCCCTTAACCTCTTTCAGCCTCAGTTTCTTCATCTGTAAAATGGGGACAGTTATAGTCCCTGTAATTCAGTTATTATACTGAGATAATATTGATAAAGTACTTTGTGAATCTTAAAACCTTATAAAGAAGTTGGCTGCTATTCTTGCCACTAACTGCTAGCTGAGGAAGAAAGAAGGATTTTGTATAATCCATTTCCAGTTGTCTTGATTTATATCTTGCCACTGTTATGCCATCGTTTCCTTTAATTGTTCTGCCTTGGTTTACCTGAATTGTTCTGCCTCAGTTTCCCTGAATTGTTCTGCCTCAGTTTCCCTGAATTGTTATACTTCAGTTCCTTGAATTGTTCTGCCTCAGGCCCCCTGGTTGCAACCCTCCTTCCTGACCATTAGAACTGATTAGGGCTGGAGCCCTGACTATTAGCATTCCATAGAACCATAAAATGCAGGTGGTTTATTTAGAGATAGGTAGGCATATTTCAGATATCCTGGCTCTTAGATCCTCCCAATTTATCAGGATTTATGGTCCTTCCTTGCCCCCAACCTGTCAGAATCAAATTTATGGTCCATTCCTGAAAGTTCCCGCTCACCAGTGCTCTCCCCTTCTGCCTTATTTCCCTTATCACTAAAGTCCTATAAGAATCCCTGGAACCTCACATTCGATGTGGGATACTTTGAGACATGAGTCCAATTCAGCCTTGGGGCCCAACATGGATCCTGTTTTGCCTCCAGCACAATCTCTCTCTCTCAAATAAAATATTAAAAACTCTTTAATCTCTATCTTGCCTCAGTTTCTCCGGTATTACACCACTGGACCCAGATGGCTCTGCAGGGGAAAATGAGACAGGTGACATTGCACAGTCCTGCCTCATTTGAATACAATTCACTTGCATGACATCGCATCACCTCCCTAGTGTCAGGTTCCTCTTCAAGGAAGAAAGACAAACAAAGACCTCTGATACTCTATGTAAACACGTGATTCTCTGGGAAAGGGATAAGTCATTTGGATCAAAACTCTTAGAGGTGAAAAAATTGAGCTTCACAGTGATGTATGTCTTACCCAAGGTTACACAAGGTATCAGAGGCAAGATTTAATTCAAAATCATTTCTTAAGGTGAAAGGACCCTGGCTCATGCTTGAAGGAGCCTTCATAGACCATTCAATTCAATTTTATAGTCATTTTATAGATGGGAAAATGGAGGCCTCGAAAGAATAAATGATTTACCCAAAGTTACATGGGTAGTAAATATCAGAGAAAGGTTTTGAACCTCGACCTTCTAAATCCAAACATATATTTTTTTTTTGCCTCTCACCCCACTATATGTCATTTTCCCTTCCAAATAATCAAGAAATAAATTATGCAATGCACTAGTCACCAGGAAGGGTATCACATAATGTAAAGCAAGACCTCTGCTATATTTTTTAACTGACAAATCAGTGAGATAAACATATCTAATATGGATTTATAATACAAATAAATTAATAAAAAGATAAATATGATATAGAGTAGATTATAAGTACAAAAGGGGAGCATAAATTGCTAGGAGATCAGATGTGAGAGAAAGCACTTCCAGCTGAGGGGCATCTGACCTGTGTGACAATAACACTGTTCTCTGAGTCCCTGCTGAGCGATTGAGATAGAGGCCAGATGACAAGAGCTTTCCATCTTTCAGTAACTACCAACCTTCCCTTGGATTGAGTCCAACAGCTGACTTGCCTAACACTAAAACCTAACCTATGATAGAAAACAATATTCTATCAGACTGGCAGTTTATTTACATATGCTATTCAAACAGGTTTCTATTTTGCATTAAGAATAAAAAAATTTTTTTTTCATTTATTTAGACAAAAGCTATGGCTCTTTAATCTATTTTTTTTTTTGAATTTCCAATCATGGTAGGATTTAGTTCTTTAAACAGTGAATGTTAAGTGTCCATCCACAAGTTCCTCTTGGTCTGCTAGATTTTATACCACAAAAGACAGAACTTGCTGTCAAGGGTATATGGTTACTCAACAGATGCTCTATTTTTTTTTCTTTTCTCTTTTCTCCCAATTCAATCATGAATGTCCTCCAGACTTGTACTTCTTTTGAGCTGTGGATTTCATAACCTGCAAAGCAAGGAAAACTGTGTCTCTGCTTTGTTCAAAAAGGTTACAAGAAAGAAGTTAGGCAGATGTTTCACATGACCTCTCCTCTCACTACCTCCTCCCCACCATACATAAATTAAATTTCTCAAGGTTGGTTTCAAAATGAAATACTAACATGCTTTATATTTCCCATGCATTCATGCTCATTTGTTGGAATATAAATATATGAGTGTGAATAAAGATAAATTATAATACAGATAAATTAGAAAGATGGGTAGATAGCTAGGCTATAGATCTACCTAAATCTATATAGCATAAAGAGATACTTTGTACATATATCCAGATATGTCTGTATAAAGACATATCTAGATAAATATCTATGTAAATTTATAGATATATAACTAGATAGAGGGACATATTTTTCCCCTAAAATGTCTCAGATCCTTGAAAGCAAATACTTTGTTTTCCTTTTCTTTGTATCTCTAATTTTTATCACATTTCCTGGCAAAAAAATATGTGTTTAAGAAATACCACTGACTGATTGAGGATGGAGGAATACAGGGTCATGGATTACATTATGGAAGTGACCTCAGAGGGTATTTTACAAACAAGGAAATTGAGACCCAGAGAGGTATTGTGATTTAATATAAGGTATTGATAAGGAATAATGGGGAGCAGAGTCAAGATTTAAAACAAAGTCTTTGGATTCCAAAATGGAGCACTCTATTCCCTGAAATGAATTAAGTTTTACAAATTAGTCCCAACAGGAGGGGATTTAAAAAAAATTCAAGTATGTATTTTTCAGTGTACTATATCATAACTCCAATTAATTTTTTACCCCCATTCCTCTTGTACCATTGTAGTTAGTCTACAAACTCAGTGAGTTCGGGTCACTAGATCATGGATGAAAAGTTGAAATAGATATCAAAATCAGTCTGGTCTAACATTCTCATTTACACATGAGAAAACTCAGAATCAGGGAGATTACCCAGCATCACACAACTTGCAGGCATCAAAGTAAAGTTTGAACTCAGGTTCTTGGACTATAGATCAATGCATTTACAAGAGTATATTATTAGCTTGCTTCTTCAATTGGCTTTATTATATTTGCATATAGATACAAATATCATTCAGAAATCATTCCCTTAATGTTAAGACTGAAATAGTGACTCCTTTTCTTCCTTGCTAAATGCCTTGCCAGATCCCTTTATCAGAGCTTTATATTATCCAGTAGTTGTTATTGTATTCTCATTTCCTCCCTAACAAATTTTTAAAATTCCATTATTAGAAGATTGGGGGCCTGGATTAAGAGAGATGATTTTTTTTTTTACATTTAACTTTATTAAGATTTTTTTTGGACTGATTAATGTGGGAATAATACTAAAGTCTAACCTGTAAGTATGCTTTATGGTTATAACACAGACCCTCCATCTCATTTGCTTTTCATGATTATCTTATGAGGCCTAAAGGACAATTATTATACCCATTTGACAAAGGAGCAAACTGAGGTTCAGACAAATTAAAAAAAACAACTAGTAAATATAAAGCCAATACTTAAGCCCAGATCTTCTGAATACTATTTCAGCACACTAAAAATCAGATGACTGCTAATTGTGCTGAATTAAAATATTTCTTTTACAAGCTTGTTTTTTTTTCCTAGTTTAGATTTCCTTCATCATAATCTAATATTTTTTTTATTTCCCATTTGATTTATCAGCTTTTTTTTCCCTTTTAGCATTTTTTATTATGACTTTTTATTTATAAGATATATGCATGGGTAATTTTTCAGCATTGATCCTTGCAAAATCTTCTTTTCCTACTTTTCCCCTCTTTCCCCCCTCTCTCCCCTTCCCTAAATGGTAGGTAGACCCATACGTTAAATATGTTAAAATGATTTATCAGTTGTTGTTTTTTTTTAAGTCTACTAAAATGAATCAAAGATAGATTTGACCCCAACTCTTGAGGAATGAGCTTTCTCAAACCCTTAGCAGAGCAGTAGAGGAAGACATTTTCTGTGAAAGGCAAGAAGTTATTATTTTTTGTGGATTTTAGATAAATGAACTTTTTAATGAATGTTAAATGAATGTGTGCATATATTATATATATATATATATAATATATGTATCATATATGTCTGTGCATATATGTGTGGGTGTTTACATGTATATGTTACAAAATATGTGTGTCGAATATTTGGAGGAAGTGAGGTTTAGTGGGTCTTAAAGTTAGAGGGCCTAGTTTCTAGTCTGATCACCTCTAATATTTACTACCAACATTTCCAGTTTGTTTATTTTTCTCAGTAAAATTAGGAAGCAATGACCTCTGATGTATTGGGAGGGGTGCTATCTCTCCCACTTGTTTCCTCATTACCATGGAAGAGACCCATTACTCATCTTTTGACTTCTTATATCCTGTCAGCAAAAGAGCTAGAACTTGACACTAGTGCAATGATGAGAGCCCTGATTAAATGTGGAATAGTGAGTAAGTGAAGCCAGATTCCAGTAATGGCAAATGAAAGAGCCTAATCATGTCCCATTTTGAAAATGTGAAAACTAAGCCTTGTGTCCAACTAAGAAAGACAGTTTGTGTTGGTTCTGTGCTTAAACACAGCTGGGAAGCTCTGCCTCTATGTGGAAAGTTGTGAATTTGGGGTTTATGACATAGATCTTCAAAAAAGTCCTCAAAAAGGGACAGCAATGTTAATTAGCTGGTTAAGGTCAAGATTCCATGCTTTCGGGGACTTAGGTTCCTCCTCCGATTTCTCTCATATTATTTGGGAAAAGTCAGAGAATGGAGTCAGTGAGATAGTCAGGTACAAACCAATAGGGGTTCTTTAATTTCTGAAGGACTGGCAAAGAAGAACAAAGATGAATCCAGAAGCCTAAAGTATTCCTGATTTAAAAGCCCTAGTTACCTTCAAAAGCCCTCCCAACAATTGATGTGAGAGACCTTAGGTAGGAGACTTGACCCTAGAGCTTTACTGCATTGCACCTTCAACCTTAGTCTCTGATTCTGCCCTGTGGACTTTCAAGACACAGCTTCAAACCCTCAGACTAAGACTCAATCTCTTTTCTCTCTTGCTGTAACCTAGATTAATTGTTAGAGACACAGTCTGTTCATCCTCACATGTGTTATGGTTTTATATAGAAAAGACCTTGGAGAAACTCTGGTAGAGAGATTCTTAACCATTTGTGCATCATAGACTCCAGTGGCAGACTAGGGAAGCTCATCCCTTCTCAGAATGATGATTGGTAAATAGAGAGAAAGGCTAAATTTCACTTATAAATTAGTGAAAATTTTAAAGTATGATTTTTTCCCAGATTCCTCAAATCTCCCCATAGATTCTATCTTCATTATCCCTGCCTTTGAAGGTCAATGAACTCCTAGTTAAATATTCCCTGATTTAGCTCTCATTTTCAGAGGAGAAAAGAAACCGGAGGACATGAGAACACCAATTCAAGGTCACAAATGGCAGATCTGGAATCTGAATCCACATTTTATGACCCCAAAGGGTTTTTTTTTCTCAATGATACCATGCTTATTCTCTTTTAGAAAATATTAATGAAATTCCTGTGCTGAGTACTATAAGTATGGGAATCAAATAAAATAAAATCCTATTGTATTGCATTATGTTGTATAAGGCAGTAGAGAGAAATGCAAAGTTTCAATGATATTTCTTCCAATTCCATTCTACATTCATTATGCCCCTGTTATGTGGCTACTATTATGCCAATTGTACAAAAATGACATAAATAAAATGCCTCCTGTCTTCAAGAAACAAAGGTAAATCATTATGTGAGATATAATTAGAGAATAAGATCATAGACACAAAACTTAAAAGTGGACTTAAACCATTGACCTAGTCCCCTTCTTTTATAATTGGGGAAAATGTAGTCCAGGGGAATTAAGAAGCTTGTCCAAGGTCATACAAGTTGTACCAGAGGCAAGATTTGGGTTCAGAATCTCTGAGGATTTTGTTACTTCTTTGTCAACCCTTTGACTCAGATCAATAATTTTGTTTTTGTATAACTCTCAGTTAGACCCACTGGCCATCCAATCCTGACAAACACCAGGATGACATGCAAGGAGGAGGCATAATAAAAATTATGTAAATTTAAATTTAATTTAATTTAAAATTTCAGAGTAAAGTGAGAAGTTATAACAATAATTCAAAAGAGAAAAAGGGGGACAGTGAGAATGAGAGAGCTCATTATCAGCAAAATAAATGAAAGACCAACTGACCAACTCCACTGTGCAGAAGTACCACATTATTTTCTTTGAATGTTGGCCTATCTCCATCAAAAGTGTGATATCCATTGTTAATATGTGACCTACTGCCCCATTGCCTAGAATATAAAAGACTAAACTTCCTATCACCCACACTAGGCATCTCCATGATTAGTAATTCAAAAGGTAAAGTCTCAGAGAATCAAATAACAAGGTCACCATTTTAGGATTACTCAGAATACAAGAGGCTTCTAAAAGATCAAAAATGTCACAGAAGAGCAAAAATGACCCCTGAAGAATGAATCTTCTTGATGAAATAGTACTGTTGCTCTACCCTGGGAGATAGAGGTTTGGGGTACTTAGGGGGAGGCAGCTCCAACCCTTCATTCTTTGGAGATCCCAGTTTCCATAACAACTAGCTTTAGGTCTTCTCTTCATGTTTCCATGTTATCTTTTCATGTCACTCTCAGAACTTCACTTGCCATAACAACAAAAACATTCAAAAGACTGTAAGATCTCTTTGGAAAGTGAGAACAATCTTTGTTTTTCAAGCAGATGCATTATTCTTTAGAAAGCTAACTGCATGTAAAACATACAGATATGTCTAATGATAATATTAATAAAATAATAATGAGCATTTATATATGACACTTTTAGATTTGTTTAAGAATAGAAATTGATTAACAAATATCATTTCATCCTTGCAACATTCCTGGAAGTAGCTACTATTATTACCCTCATTTTGCAGATAAGGAAACTAAGGCAGACAGAAGCTAAGTGGAGATCACTCTTCTGTGACTTGCTGAACTGCTAGTTCTTAGTGTTTCAATTGTCTATGAAAAGAGTAAGATACAGATTGACCCACACATTGGCATTATTCATGAGCAGTCCAAGTCAGTAACTGGAAAGATTCAAGCAAAAAATTTTGGCATCATTTTTTGGCATCACACACACACACACACACACACACACACACACACACACACAACTTCAGAAACTAGAAATAAAATAATAAAACACCATTTAATAGCTATAACTATATCTTGTCCTTATAGAAATATATTCATGTTGGTTTGATCCTGCATTGCAAGTTTTATTTATTTCTTTATTAAAATTTTGTAGGACCCTTGACTAGGGTCACACAACTAGTAAATATCCAAGATTTTTCCGGATATCTATTTATATTTGCCCTTCCAGATTGCTCACTTAAAAATTCTAGAAATGATCTGAACTTCCTAAAATCAGGGCATTACCATGAAAACAATTCTGTGTGATAATTCACAGAATTACTGCTATACAGTCTGGTGTAGTGCCTATAACAATTCTTATCATATAAATGTCACCATGCATTCCCCTCAGCATGTCTTTTCCCAGCACTTATAATTGTAGGTCCCTCTTGATCTTTGCCCATTAGATTTGCTTATTTATTTCATAAGGGAAGCATGGTACTTCAGCCTGAAGACTAGTTCTTAATTCAAGAAACCCTGAATTCAAACTCTTGACATATACTAGCTGTGTTAACACGGATATGTAATGTGGCCTTTATATGCCCCTAAGTAACATCATAAGATTATAAACAGAGCTTTCAGTCCCCATCCTCACTGAGGAAAACATACAGGTCCAAACCAAATATGTCTACTTGATCCATATCTATGTGAATGTGTGTTCTGTATATATAGATGAGTATAAGATAGGTAAATATCATGCACACATGTACATGTATGTATTTGTGCACATACACACATGGGCATATATACTGAAACATGGATACATTTGCTTATTTATTTGTTTCTCTAGTCCAGACAAGTGTGTACATATGTATGTATATATGTAAATGTATTTGTGTATATATGTTGTATATGTGCTATGTATAAGTATATTTGTGGATACAATTTTATCTAAATATAAATATACTACATACTTTTAAAATTTCACTAAATCATCATTTATCATCATCAACCACTTTGTAAATCATTATATTACAAAACAACGATAGTATATGTGATTCCCTGGCACTGCAACATTTTTTCTTGGATTATTTGATGGATTTCTTATGTCATCAATGAGGGAAAACCCTTTATACCATCACATTCTGTATAGTTTTTGTCCATATCTTTCTTCATATTCATCACAGAATATCAATCTGATTCTGAAGATTCTTTTCTGAGTCTTTAGTTATAATAGTACCGCAACAATAATGTTTAGCACTCACTTCCCCTGGAAGGCAATCCTCCTAGTCTGGTCATTAATGTCTTTGATTGTATGTTCAACACCTATTTTACATGTAATCACTGGTAATATGTGGTTAGATCTTAAGCATTTAAGACATTTTTCATTACTGCCATTAAGTAGAGAATCTTCTGAATGCACAGAAATCAATAATTTGTTTGAAGAGTGGCACTATGGTACTTTGGGAAAAGAAAGGGATTTAGAGATTGAGAATCTTGGTGCTCAAATTCTTATTCTGTCACTTACTCCCTACAGCTTAATTTACATTAGGCAAATCAATTAACCTCTGAGATTCAGTTTCTTCATCTTTAAAATGAAGGTGAGGGTATAAATTACTTCTCAGATCCCTTCCAGTTTTAAATCTATAATCCCCTATGTTACAGAACTGAAATAAAGAATTCTATGGCACAAGTGAAAGGGCAGAATATATGGAAGAGAAAGAAAAAGAAGCAGATAGTGAGAAAGGAAAATAGTCCTCTTCAGATTGCATGTGGATATATCACCTATATTACCCATCAAAGAAGCATTAGGTGCCATGCAGAACTCTTAGCCTGAAGCCAGAAAAACTTAAATTTGATTCTAGGCTCAGACACTTTCCAAATGTGTAACTCTGAGCAAGTATTTAATCGCTACATGCCCGAGTTTCCCCATTTATAAAATGAAAATAATAATAATAGCACATCTTCCATGACTGTGAGGATCAAATGAGATCCATTTGTAACTCTTTTAGCTTAGTACTTGATTCTGTGAAACTAATTTTTTGTTGTTTAATAGTTTTAGTCATGTCTGATTCTTCTTAACTTCATTGGGGGTTGTTTCCAAAGTGATATTGGAATGGTTTACAAAAAGAAAAGGAAAAAAATAAAACCTTTTAACATTAGGCAAAGAAAATGTCTACATTGGAAATGTCTAAAAATGTGTGACTTATTCTGCATATATAGAGTCTAATATCTTTTTTTAAAGAATTCAATAAAATTCTTTATATTTCCTTTGGAATTCTTTGAATTCTTCTGGAATTATGGTAGGCCATTTCATTAATAAAAGTTTTTAAGCTTTTCAGAATTGCTAATTTGTAAGGTGCCATTATGTTAAAAAATAGTTCTGATTGTGCTCACTTTCCTTTATCTTTTCATACAAGTATTTCTGTATGTATGCATCTATACACAAGGATGTATATATATATTATATGTGCATCTATTACTGTATGTGTGCATGCATATATGTGGATAACTATCTTTACTATCCTTCTGTAATTCCTTTTTTCGTGTGTATACATGTATAATACATGTATAAATGTGTATAAATGCTTGAAGAGAACCAATAGGCACAGATACATGGTGATGTTATAAAATTCATTGACAATAGCCCTACCTGGTTAGAGATATAGCTAAACTTCCTTCAGAATTTTGTGGTGGTGATTCTCAGGACACATGCAATGAGCTATAAGAGAACTCAGCAAATTTGGGAACTTTACAGCAATAATCATGCTTCTTCATCTTCTAGAAGTGTTTTGTAGCTAAGTGGAGTATCTTGAAATGTTTTGACAGATTTCTCTGCTCAATGGTTAATTTTGCCACATTTGTTATGAAATTTTACATTCCTGCTGGCAAAAAGCACCTTGCACTTATGAAAAAGAAAGTCATTTGGAGAGGAACTGGATGGTTTAGTAAATTGTTAAATGGATGCTTTTATTTTTAGGAGGCAGGTAATGGTGCTTATGGTCTCAGAAAAACAAGCTTGTACCTTCAGGTCAGTTAGTAGATGACTGTCACATCATAAAACCAGTCCCCTCCGAAATTAGGTTTTTTACCCATGGTCTCAGTAGAAAACTCAGTGACTTAAAGAACTACAGAAACATCCTCCAATCTTGAGGCCAGAGTTATTGCACAGTTTTATATATGGGAATTTATCTCAGGGAGAAAAAAAGAATAATTAATTGGAATTGTTATAGTCTAGTGTGTATATATGAGATTTAGTCTATATTTTTGTTAAAATGCAGAAACTGGAAAGAGTCCAAAGAAGAACAATATGATAATTAATAATGGAAAAGTGGTATTTATGAGGAGTGTTTAAAGCTGAATTTGTTTAGCAAAAATGAGAGATGAGCACAATTATTTAATAAAAAGCTCATGAAATATAGAGTCAGAAAACCAGAAGACTTGCATTTCTGTTCTACTGCAATTTGTTATCTTTCTGGCCTTGACTACATCTTCTCCAAGTCTTATTTTACTTTTTCTATTATATGCAGGTCCTTTCAGCTCCAATATTCTATAGTATCTATACTTTGACATTTCAAAGGGTCAGTTATGTTATTGATAGAAATAAATATGTGTATGCACACATACATAAATAGACAATGACTGTATCATATGAATACTCTATGAGATAACACTAAAGGCTGATCTATTAAACATATGAGAATTTGAGTCAGAATCCACTTCTTGTTTTTTCTCCCACAGTGAAGATTTCAATCTACCAATCAGACAAGCCATCCAATCAGAGGGAGAGATGGGAGGCGCAAAGAGAATTTTCCAAGGCTTAATTTCAGGGATAAAGTAGATTCTAGGCCTTTGAAATAAAGACCTGGTACATGGTGAGACCTGAAGATTGGAAAAGAAGTAAGGAGTAATGAAGAGATACGGAAAGTAGGAAATAAAAATAAAGTAGAATTTGGAGATGAGAAAAGAATGTGTGGACATATGTGGCCAAATGAGAAACAGAAATAATTCCCATAAACTTACATAATGCAAAATGAATATAAGAGTTACATCATCTAAGAATTTTCATTCTAAGAGACAGTAACAAAAGCCAATGTTAAACCAAAGCTATTTGATCTGACAATTTAAATGAGGGAATTAAGGGGAAAAAAACTGAGTTTTCAGTTAATAATACCTTAATACCTTGCATTCACATAGCACTTTTATACTTTTCAAACACTTTCATGTAAATTATCTCATTTTATCCTTCCCAACCATTTTGTGAGGTAGGTAATTCAGATGTTATAATCCCCATTTTATAGATTGGAAAACAGATACGAGGAAATGAAATGATTTGCTGCACAATGGAAGACAGTGCAAGAGCTAAAAATAGAATGAACTCAGGTCTCCTAATTTCTAGTCTAGGGCTCCCCCTCACACATTAGGAGATAATTTTGAGATCACAGATTCAGGACTAAGAAGTAATATCAGAAATCAACAGGTCCCAAACTCTTGGTTTATAGCTGAGGAAACAATGGCTCAAAAAGTAGAGATGTCTTGTAGAGCTAACAGGATTTTGATCAGACTAAATGAACATTTATCAAGGAAGTTGTAATTTTGCTACTTTTTCAATTATGGAAGGGACTAGATAGCCAGTTGGAATCCTTCCACTTTTAAATTCCTACATAGGCAGAAGAGAATTTGGTAGAGAAAGAATAAGATATTTTGATTGGAACAGAGACTAAACCCACAGTGGAGAAAGACCAGGAAAGAAATATTTTGGGTTTCATCTTATAAGCACTGTTGTTGCTTAATTGTTTCAGTCATGTCTGACTCTTTGTGATCTCGTTTGGACTTTTCTTGGCATAGATACTGGAATGGTTTGCCATTTCCTTCTCCAGCTTATTTTACAGATGGGAAAATTAAAGCAATCAATATTATGACTTGCCTAGTATCATACAGCTAGTAGGTATCTGAGACTAGATTTGAACTCAAGGAGATCAGGTGACTCATCTCAGATCACTGTGCACTATGACATCACCTGCTCTGTCCCATTATAAGCCCTAGGAAGCCACTAAGTGACCAGAGGATATATTCCTTGTTCTCTGTTTTCAAGGATACCACCATCCTTCCAGTCATTAGTCTAATTCCCTGTATTCACTTGTAAATATTGTCATCTCTACCTCCACAACATCTCTGGTTGTGTTCTACATTTTCTTCTTTCTACACACACAACCCAGCTCAGGCCTTCATTACCTCTCAAATGAAGTATTAAAATAGCCTCCTGAAGGATCTTGTTAAATCAAGTCTTCCTTCTCATCAGTCTATCCTCCATACAACTGTCAAAATCATCATCCCACCTACAGCCTATGAAAGCACTACTTAACCAACTCTGGTAGTTCCTTATTTGCCTCTACGATCAAATCCTGTTCTGTTTGGCATTTAAAGTTCTTTACAACCTTTCTGGCTTTATTACACATTGTTTCTTTTCATTCACTTTGCAGGTCAGTTAAGCTTTTTTTAGTGTTCCTCATATATGATCTTCTATTTCCCATCTCCATGCTGTTATTTTTTATACTAACTATTCCTCAAATGCATTATTTTCTCAATTCTGTCTCATATATTCCCTAGTTTTCTTCAAGACACAGCTCAAGCAATATATTCTACATAAAATGTTTTTTATAACCTTTCCTATTAATATCCTTCCTATTTCTAAATCATCTTGTATCTATTTTATTTATGTGTATAGATATTTGTATATGCCTATGCATGTATTTATCTATGTAAATATACATCCATGTGTATACATATATACATGTATATCTATTATATAAGGGGATATATATGTGTGTATGTGTATGTGTATATATATATGTATATATATATATATATATTTATATGGGGACATATACCCATATGTGTATAAATCTATATAATTTTTTGGTATAACTTTAATTTTTAAGGGGGAGGAAAGGAGGAGAAAAGAGACAGGAAGGGGAGAGAGATTGCATATATGTATAGATGCCCATATATATCTTTGTATGTGTAAATTCATGCATGTATGCATGCTTGTACAGGCTACCTCACTTTGTTTTTGTATTACTAGTATCTAAGATAGAATGTAGCCCAAAGTCAGGCATTTAGGTGGCACAATGATTCAAGTACTTAATCATTTCTTTGATGGTTAGTAAATACTTTAACTTCTCTTGGTTATAGTTTCCTCAATTTTAAAATGGGAATAATAATGCTATCTATTTTACAGAGTTATTGTGAGGATCAAATGAAACGATGCATCTGAATTGCTTTTCTATTATAGTCATTGCAGGACTGTTCCCCCACACGAAGCATGGGAATATCACATTCCTCAAAGGAAGGCAGAACTGATATCTCTAGTTTCTTTTCTTCCATATGTCTTGATGCAAGACTTTTTTTTTCCCTGTCAGGAAGGGAAGCAGGAGGTAGGGGCCAGAAGCTTACTCAGTCTGCTTTCCTCAGAGAAAGGAGACATTGGGTTTGAATTATATGAATTTGTTCCCTTAAGTATTATTACTCTACAGTATGTTTTCTCAGGTTGTAGCTAATTTTTGTCTACTGTCTCTTAATGAGGGGAAAGAAGCAGGGCCATAAGTTTTATATCCAAGATGCAACTCCCATCTCACCTAATAACAGTTCCACAATGAACACACATAAGAAGTAGCAAAAAAAAGTCAATTATCCAACAAAATAGAAAAACGCAAATCAGAGAAAGTATGTACCAGACAATACAGAGTAAAGCTGCTCTCCAATTGGGAATAAGTAAAAACTCAACCAGGAGAGAGAGAATCTCAGCTCTCAGCCAAGAAAAAGTTACCCAAAGTCCCTAATAAACTAGTAAACTAGACATAGGAATATGATGGAGACTATCAGAGCCTTTCATTTTGGTTTCTTTCCAAAAATTTTTCCTTAAGCAATATAAAATGGTGTAGTCTTTGTTCATCTTCTGTCACAAAGCTGGAAACCATAAATGCCCAAGGACCAAGGAAGCTGAAGAGTATGAAAGTCTAGAGCAGTGGTTCTCTGGGGATCTCTGAAGCCCTTTTAGAGGGTCTACAAATTCAAAAATAGTCTTTATTTCCAATATGGTAAATGTCTATAAATATAAACCAGATAAACAAAAACGCTTTGGAGAGATCCTCAATAATTTTTAATAAGATAAAGATACTGAAAACAAAAGTTTGAGAACCACTGCTCTAGAGTATTCTTTTCTCCCATTGTTGTTGTTTGTCTGTTTATTTTTGCCAACTCTGTCCCATGCTTCACATAGGCACAGAGCATTCATCTCTACAATCTTCTATGAATAGACTTTGGAATTAGGATTACATTCATAATGCTTGTTAATTGGTTGACTGATGAACGTGGCAATATTGTCAGTAAAGTTAGTGCAACTGAAAGAGGCATTACAATACCACAGCTTGCAGATTGAGTCATAGGGATGTAAACCATTCTTTGAGCCCTCAGAGGATTGCAAAAACCAGTCACTTCTGCCTGGAGGAGGATTGTCTGGGGTTTGCAGTCCTTCCAATATTTTGCATTTCTCCTTTCCTTCGATGATTTTGCATTACTAACACTACAATCTGGCAGGTTTGTGAGCCTTGAGAATCCAACAGATTGGGGCTGGATCCTTGCTTGTTTGTCAAGGCAACAGTGCATGTTCCTGTCAGTCATTTTGTCTTTTCTGGCCTCCTCAAAAACATTTTTACTCTTTGCTAGTGTCAGTTACATTTCTTAGATATGTCTCTATGATGTTTTAATGAAAGGTGCTACTTAAGATGAAATATTTTTGGCAAGTGTACTAGGCTTTGGTAAATTATGATCATAACTCTGGGATTTAGACAAAAGATGTGTTTGTGTTGGGGGAATTAAGAGGTATTCAATGAAATACCATTAAATATTATTTCCTTTACAAGAAAAAGGCTTTTTGATCATTGTCAGTCAATAGTACAAAAGATACCATTTTGGGAATGCCTACTGTGTGCTGAAGTTGGTAGAACTATTGAAACATATCAGACAAAGAGATGACCCATGTCCTACTTCTAAGGAATTTGTTTCAAGTGAATAGGCAATCAATCAATCAACAATATTTATTTATCAATGATATATGCAAGTCATTGGGCTAAGCACTGGAAATAGAAATACATTGAACTAATTCTGGTATAAGAAACTTACATTTTAATAGAGGTATGAGGAGAGTACACATATGATTCTATACAAAATAAATATAAAGATAATGAATGCAAAGTAGTTAAACAGAAGGTTGTTTGGGAAGGAGGGAACCAGCAGTTGAGAGGATCAGAGAAAACTCTGAAAAATTATACACAAATGAAAAATATTTTTTAAAAGTTTACAGGTCATGGCTCTTAAGGACCATTAGATTCATTTCTTTTGGGAGAGCTGGGGACATAAAAGTACAAGGATCCCCGATTAAGTAACTTCCTCCACAAAATACAATGTGTCTTTCACTTAAAAAGAAAGATTTTAGGGTTTCCCAGGGATTGTAGAATTTAAGTGATTTACACAAGCTCGGTCAGTTTAAGAAGAAAGAGAGAGTTTGAACACCAAATCCTTCCTGGCTCAAAATCCAGCACTCTATTCAGAAATGCTACTCTGGGAACAGGCAAGGGGTTAGTAAAGTGAATATAAAATAGGGGAACAATATTTTAGTTTAACCTTTTTTTGCCCCCTGGCTCCATTTGTGAAACAGGAGTACCTAAAGCCCACTGGCAAAAATTGTGTGTGAGTACTTAGACTTAGAAAAATGTCTAAGTTGAAAATCTGGATGTGATTTATTGTTTCCTTGATTGTCTAGACTTAAGAAAGTGGTGAGGAAAAAAAAACAATAATTAAGATTAAACTTAAAAGTATCATGTGAACATTTTCCCCCTGGAAAGCACACCATTGAGCATGGCTCTCCCATTTCCCCCAGTCATTAAATTGTTTCCTGGTACCCACAGGATCAAGTACTAATTTTTTTTGTTTATTTGACTATCTGTTTTTCTGAACCTATAGTCTGGTATGACTTAAAGAAAGAGCACTGGATTTAGTATCAATAGACCTGAATTTGAATTATGATTTTGATATTTCTTTCCTTTATAACAATGGGTAGTCACTTTTCCTGAGACTCACCTGGTAAAATGAAGCATTTGGAGATAGTATTCTCTAAGATCCCACACAGCTCAAAATTCTAGGATTAATCATTTCTTTTTCTATGTATTTGCCTTATAGAAAAGCCTCTACTAAAGGCTAAATAGAACATCGTACTATATTTCTGCACTTATATTTTACTACTAATTTACAGTATGATACTGATTTCACACTTTTTTCCCCAACAATAAAGGCTGAAAGATAGTAATTAATGATAACAACCACCTCTCACTCTTGGATAACGTGGCAAGTATTCCATTTAGATGCTTGCTTGGAATACCTGAGAATTTTGCCTAGATGAGAAAGAATGTGTGGCTGTCTTATGGCTAGAAGAAACACCTCAGTAGACCAAGGCAATGGAAGTTTTTGAAAATTAGAAACAAGGGAACACTATATTAAAAAAGGGTCAGTCCTAGGAATGTAGCACTGATCATAAAATCCCCATTATTCCATTCATGACTGTTGCATAAAACTTCCCAAACTACCACCACAGTCATCAGGGAGGAACAGATGGGTGCCAGCGGCAGCGATGGACAACACAAGGATAAATCCCGACCATATGTGTTGCTGCTCATCTTTTCTCTCCTTATTCATCCAACCATAAAGGTCAGATTGCCCTAGAGATTAATCAGTCATTTCTTTGATGGCCTCTGGAGTGAGCTGGAGGTTTGGGAAGAACTGGAAAGAGAATATTAAAGAGCAGATGTTGTCTAGCACCCCAGTGGTTCTTCTTAGTGGCCTTAGAGTCTTGGGAACTATCCCAGTCTGCTTGGAGAAGCTATCCAACTCTTCCCATCATTTGTCATTCTCCTCTTCTACCACCTTCCTATCTTTTGTCCTCTATTTCAATGCTGTTCCTTTTGAATTATTTTGTCCTACTTCTTATCCTGGACTTCTTCCTCCTTATATCTCTTTCTTCCCCATTCCCTCCTTATGTTTTTCACTGTTAAAGCTTAGGTAGGTCAATCAACTGTTTCTGCCTCCCCTTCAAAATCAAGGCTTAAAATGGATGGTTCATATGAACTGGTTATTGCCATGTGTCAGCTGTTAACGGCAGATGGGGGTACTCTGCTTTGAGTGAGAATCTGGTGACCTTGAACAGAGTTGATATTATTTGGCACAGTCTGAAAATGTCTGGCTCAAGCAAAACTCTATGTTACTTAAAAAAACAATGCAATACAGTGCTATGTAGTAAAAAGAGTCCAGGATTCAGCGTCAGAAGATCTGAGTTCCACTTCCATCTCCTATCATTATTAGTTGCGCAATACTGAGGAAGTTACTAATTCTCTAGGACTCAGTTTTCTCATCTGTTAAATGGGAATGACTTACTTTACTACATACTTCAAAAGATCTTTGTGAGAAAAGTGCTTAATTTGAAAATGATTTATATTGTGACATTTTCTTCAAGGAGTATAGCCACTGTTTACTTCTTTAACACTTTGGTCATTGGAATCATAGAGAGATGCCTGCTCTATGGTTCTGGTATCCTCAACACAAGCATTCTTTTCAATTCATCCTGATAGCATGTTTGTTATGGAAAATCCAGTTCCATCCATTCTTCCTCAATTCTAATGCCTTCATTCTTTCTTCCCTCCTTTTTGCAGGTAATTATTTTCTTAAAATTATTTCCTTCAATCTATATGAAGCATATTGGTATAACTATTTATTTGTCTTTTCAATTAGATTGTGAGTTTCTTAAGATCAGAGACTGTTTTTTATCTCTTTTTAATCTCTTTAGCATTTTACACATAGTATATATTTCCTGATATATGGAAATCTTTATTTTTTGAATGACTTTTACTGATAGTATGGCTCTCTTACCATCTTCCATCCTCAGAGTATGGCTTTCTTACCATCTATAGTTTGACAGACTAAATGATGAGTATTTTGTGTCATTTTTAGAACAAATATCTGGTCACCAAGTCTTCTCTTTTCTGGAGTTGTTGGTTCATTTATTTGTTTTCCTAGCAAAGATACTGGAGTGGTTTGTCATTTCATTCTCTAGCTCATTTTGCAGATGAGGAACTGAGGCAAACAGGTTACACAGATAGAAAGTACAAAATTGTAGAAAACAATTTGGATAGCCCCTTTAGTGTCAGATCTGGAATTCCCAATGGAACATTAAGTATTTGGCCTGCCCTTATTAGGTAGGAAGTAGACTTTGTAGGTTTCTTCTGTCTCTTAGAAATACCACAAATAAAACTGGGAATCTGGACATATCTCCCTCATTTTTTCCTTATAGCAATTGATGGATTAATAAGTGAATTAAATAATGTTCATTAAAGTTTTTCTTTTAGGCCTGTTGGTAAAAGCTGCCTATATACATATAATAAAATTTAATATTTCACAAGTTTTTACCTATTTGTAATCAGAGCATATCCTTTGATAATTGCCCATGGGAAGATTTTATTTTAAGATGGAAAAATAAAATGTTAGCTCAATTTTCTTTCCTTGATGGCTTAGGGAAAACCTAATTAGAAATATTTTCTATTCCATATTCTATTAATTAGTGTGTTTTATTGAACCTGAAATGAGATTTACAAAAGCCCTAACCATCTCAGTGTCTACTAGTCCTTTAATAAAGGTTTGCTGAGTTGAACTGGAGACAGCTATTTGCCCATGGTGATGCTACCTATGATGGGAAACTTGAATTAGGAAGTTATTCATTGGAAACAAGATTCAGGGAGTGTCATTGCTCAGAGTATAAAATACATATCCACAAAATGGCAAATGTGGTCAAGTGTCTCTGATATTTTGTTAAACTCCAAATATCCTTTTTCTCTGACTAGACTAAGTATCAACTATGATGCAGTGATAACTGTGGGATTTAAAAGACAGAAGTATTGAGTGTATAGCTCGGCTTCACTATTTATAATATTTAGGATATTGTGGATAAATCACTAATTCTCCATAGACTTCAGTTCTTTCATTTATGAAATGGAATAGTAGAACTAGACAGCAAGTAGCATACTTTCTAGCTCCAACCCTGAGGGTTCTCTTTAGGTTTTGGAAATCCATTTCAAAATGTTCCCACAGTTCTCTCTCTGGGTGTAGATGGCCCTCTTCATCACATCATTGGAACTGATCTGAATCATCACATTATTGAAGAGAGCTACTTTCTTCAGCATTGATCATTGTATAATCTTGTTGTTGCCTTGTACAATGATCTCCTTGTACAATGATTTCCTGCTTATTTCACTCAGCATCGTTTCATGTAAGTGTCTCCAGACCTGTCTGAAATCATCCTCCTGGTCATTTCTTATAGAACAATAATATTCCATCACATTCATATACCATAACTTATTCAGCAATTCTCCAACTGATGGGCATCCACTCAGATTCCAGTTTTTTTCCACTACAAAAAGGACTGCCACAAATATTTTTGCACATGTGGGTCATTTTCCCTCCTTTAGGATCTCTTTGGGATATAAACCCAGTAGAGACACTGCTAGGTAAAAGGATACGCAGTTTGATAACTCTTTAAGCTAATGTTGAAGAATTGTCCACACATATGTTTTGAAAAATAAAAAGCTTTAATTAAAAATAATGAATGATATTCTTAAGAATATATAGATGTCCAATTCTGTTACATGTATTATAACATTACATCATATCTTTTAAAAAACAATGTGGAAGACAATACAAAATATGATCTCTTTTACAGTGGGGATAAGACCTTTTTTCAAAGTATTTTTTTAATTCCTTTAATTCAAGTCCCCTAGCTATGTGCTCACCTATAAACTGATATTGTTATGATAAAAAAATAGGAAAGGAAATAACATTTATTAATGTTATTACTCTATGCCATGCTCTGTGTTAAATGATTTACCGTTTAAAAAAAGCAAAAAGTCAAACTTTTTATTGACTCAGCAAAAATAAAAATATAACAATTTAACAGTTAAGATTTATTTAAATTGTACATATATTAAAATATAGCTGCAAGTTATAATCATAGAATTAACCTAATTACCCTTCAGCAGCCTTTCCCCTTCTTTGGTTGTCCTTTCTGCTGATTTGTTTCTGATTTAGCCCACATGCATATATTTTCCTTCACCACTTTTTGACTGAATCTAATTCTTTTTTTTTGCAAATTTAATCAATAATTTCTGCATGATCAACTGTATCAAAAGTATAAACTGTATATAAACATAATTGGATCTTTCAGTAAGAAAGTCAAATTTTGAGATTTAGTAGCTAGTACAGTACCTTCCATACTACAGGTGCTTAATAAATGTTTATTAATTGATTGATATGTCATCCAATGTTTTTTCTAGAGCCTCTACTGCCATAGACATGGCCATAATTACAGCCATTCTGAGAAAACACCTTCATTTATAAACTCAAATGGAATATAAGAATATTAGGAGCAGTGAGTTTAGCATATATTCAACTATTCTTTAGGTAATAATAATGATGGTGTTAATAATGCAACAGAATCTATCACAAAAACAAAGCACAAAAACAAACACAAAAACAACCTTCATGGGAGATACATAATTTACTCAATTTTATGGTGATGTAAATGATATAACAAATAACAAAATATACTTTGGACATTCCCCCAAATGAGAATTTCAGAATATATTATCCAAATAAAGTGATCTACAGATGATGATAACAGTATTTTCTCTCCAGGAAGCACAGAGCAAAATCAAGATTCAAAGGATTTTAAGATACAAACTAGAAAAAAGAAAAAGCTGTTATAGTCCCCAGTCATGGAAAATCTTTCCAATATCTGCCTTCCAGTGAAGGCATGGCTACAGCCTTGCCTTCTTAATGGCATTAGCCCTCTATTGCATTTCTCTCCATCAAAAGTGCTTCCTTGTAAGAGAAACCAATAAAAGGGTACTCTTTTTCCTTGTTTGTAATGGAGAAACCCCCAGCATTCAAATCCTCAGTCTCCACCTTAAGCTGCAATAAGAAGGTATTACCTAAACCAAAAACTACTTTTCTCCTCTTGCACTTTTATTTGAAATAGCTTGCACAAATTCACTCTCAGGGTAAGGGGAAGGGAGGGAAAAAATTAAAATACAAGGTTTTGTAAGGGTGAATGTTGGAAATTATCTATCTATCTATCTATCTATAATATATATATATATATATTTGAAAATAAAAAGCTTTAATTAAAAATAGATAAAAATACAGGACAATAAAAAATAAACAAATTCACCCTCATAGACAGGCAAAATCCATGCCTCCCTTAGAGATAAATAAGAATCTACCTTGTCATTTCAATGCAATTCAATGCAGCAAATAGTGATCAAGCACCTACCAAGTCCTAGACACTCCTTCCATTCACCTGTTCCTTTTGATTCCTTTTCTGACATTCTACTTCCAAAGACTTTTTTTTTCCTCTTCCCCAATCTCCAACACACACATTTGGGATTCAGAATAAAAGAAGTGACTGTGTAAAGAGGGCAATGAACATAAATGATACCTGTGGGTAATAGGTTTGAAATTGCTATGTTACTTGGTAACTGGATATAATTACAAGTACCACAGATTCTGCTGGGCTGTGGTGCAATTATCACCCTCATTTCTAAAATAAAATGAAAGAATTACTACGGTGTTGTCACAATTCAGTACCGTGGGAACAGAGATCTTATTGGAAAGATAACAGTGGTTCAGCATATATTTCTTATTTCTCATCGCACGTTGGGAGCCTTTGAGTTCGGAAACCTTAAAATGCACAATTCCGTATGATTAAATCCAAAGAGTCACAATACATCACCATTATCACAAGGCAACTGTAGGGTTCCAGAGTAAGGAGAAAGAAAAGCATGATAAGTGATATAGTTGCATTATAACAGAGCGCGCAGGTTACTGTGTATTTTGGTAGTAATTAAAGACTATTGAGTGATACTTTTCAGCCTAATGAGTGATACTGCTACTGCCTAACAGCAGGGAGGCCCCTGTGTGTTACAGCATATTTCCATAGTATTTACCGGGTAATGAGTGTTATTGCCAGGGTCTAACAGCAGGGAGCACTGCTCTCTATGATTCCCTGAGAACTCCATTGTAATTAAGAGGCGGAATGGGATTGTTGCTTTGGTGTAATACCAAGCATGATCTAGATTCTGTGTTGTTCCATCGTAATTACCAAATGACCCACGAAATTTTCCAGAATGTTTACTTTGGCAAATCAGGGGAAGAAATTATCAGTGTCGAAAGCCTAATGATACTGGTGTTTCCAATTTGGTTAGAGGATTTGTAACATGCCCAAATAGTGTCATTGTAGCCCTGCGATCACTGGAAAATGCCAGAGCATTGCGCATGTTTTCCCTAACTGAGCCCTTGTTTCTCCTGGCTTTTTTCCCTTTGGCTGAGGAGTTTGCCAGAATGGTGTGGCTTTGTTCAAGCTATTGAGGAGAAAAGGGGTGGCAGAAATTTGAATTATTAAAGGAGACTCCTTTCTCTGTATTTTTACACACACTAAGAATGCCCTCAATTGTGAGCAGAGAGATAACTGGAATGAAACAAATGAAGCTTTGTGTCATGGTGGTGGTTTTCAAGGTTGGAGGTGGTGGGGGAAGTGTTCATTCTCCTTTGGCTATTTCTACCATCTTGCCTCACTTTCCCTTGAGATCTTTCACCAGCTGCCACTCTCATTGCCTCATCCTCCATATTACTTTATCTTCAAGTTCCTTGGAGCTAAAGGTAAATTCAATTTCTTTTAGTTCCTGTTTTGCATACTTTGATGTAACCGGTAATCTGTGTGACATGGATCTTACCTTCATCTCTCTCCCCCTCACTCTATTGTGTCTTTGTCTCCCTCTGTCTTTGTCTCTCTCTCACCACATTGAAAAAAAAACAGAAGTTTTAGTTCTAGCTCAATAATCTGGTGAATGGTTTGATTATCTTGCATCCACATGCCATTCCATACCTTTTAATCAAAATACAGCATATCCATTAATGAAAGAGAAGAATTTAAAAGCAAAATAAGAAATAAAACGGACTGATTTGTGGTTTAAAAAAAACAGAATAATAGCATGAAGATTTTGGTCATTTTACTTCATCAATTTAGACTTAGTTTTATCATCTCTAAAATGAGAGAGTTTGAGTAGATCAGGCTTTCTTAAATTTTTTCCACTAGCAACTTCTTTTCACCTGAGAAATTTTCTCATGACTACAGATATATATTACATATTGCTATATAGGTATATTTTAAAAGTATAGAAATCATATATTAACTAATAATCATAATTTCATAATCTCCTACAATGAGTTATGAGACCCAGTATGGAATCGCAAACCACAGTTTAAGAAAGGATGACTAGATGAACTCTAAAGTCTTTTTGAGCACTTTATTTTTAGTACTATGATGATGATGTGAATAATAATAATGAGTATGAAGAAGAGGAAGAAGAGAAGAATATTTATGGTCACATAGTGAGATATCCATGTCCCTCATAGTTTCACAGAAACCAAGTTTCTACTTCCTCTAAGACATTGTTTTTCCTCTCGCTTTGCCAAGCATTCACTAGCCGTGCATCCCTATTCATGTTGTGTCTTCAATCACCTTAGCCATGCATGTCTGCATGTCTGTCAGTCTTGGCAGGCACCTTTTTTTAAATTAATCAGTGTAACATTTGGTTCTTTAAAATTGAAATGGATTTCAGTCTTCTTTGTATATTAATTATTGATAAATGGAGCCTGGGAGACAGAGATGAAGCCTAGCATGATTAAAGACAGATAGTTTTTAATTTTATGTCTCTTGCAGTGACGGAAAAATCTAGTTTAATAGGAGCCATTTTTCAGAAGAGACATGATCAGGAGGGTGGGTGGGTGGAGAATGAACAAGAAAGAATGGAAATATAGGAAAACGGGTATAAGTTCTTATGAGGAAATGAGATTCTTTCCTTGCTCTTGGCTGGAATTGTTTGAAGCATTTAGAGTAGTGAGAAAATCTAATAGGATCCTGAAAAAAAAAATTGGAGGTAGGGGGTATATAAAGGATTTATCATCAAAGAAACCAGAAGAAGTAGGTGGAGCTGGCAATTTGATGAAAGAAGGCTCTTGGATTCAGGAAATAGCCATTATTTGAGATCTTCAAATTAACTAAAACACAAAAGCATTCATCAGACTGGTAATAGGGACTAAGGGTGGGATCTTTTAGAGACATAGTTTTGAAATAAGAAGAGTAGTCAGTGCTGGATAATGTCAATCCTGTACAGGGCTTTGGGGGAAATGGAAGCAAGATAATAAAGTCTTTTCCAGTTTGGTTCCAAATTACGTTGCAGCCAATCTGATCTAGTAGCTGTTTGTACATGCACACTTTATTTTTTTTCCTACCTTTGTGTATAAGCATCCCCCCATGTCTAGAATGAAGTCCCTATTCACCTCTACCAATTTGAATCATTAGCTCCTCTCAAAGCTCATCTCACATAATATCTCCTATCCTATTTGAGAACCTTTGTGACCCCTTTAGAGATTAGTGTTCTCCCCTCAAATTATTTAATTGTCCTTTTGCTTCTCTATCCCATCCCTATCTCAGGAGATGTGTAATATCTTGAGGGTAGAGAATGTTTCATTTTTATCTTTGTATCTCCATTGATTAGAGCAACATCTCTCATATGATAGATCCTTAATAAATTACTGTTGAATTGAAATAGGTGATTCTGTGGTGAGATGCTGGGATTGGATTCAGGAAGATCTAGCTGAATTCAACTTCAAACACTTATGAATAATGTAACTTTTGGATAAGTCACTTAACCTCTGTTTTTCTCAGTTATCTCAACTATAACTCAGTGAGATTAAGTGATTTACGAGCTAGTAAGCAAAAGATACAATATTTAATTTTCTTTTAATCCATTTTAACCCAATTATATTTAACAAGTCTCCTAGTCTTCTTGAGCATACCGTCTCCTTGAGGATAGTGATTGTAACTCCTTTTTTTTTGGGGGGGGGGAGGGTAGTAGTGGTGGTGGTGATTTTCTTCTTTTTAAAATAAAATAATATAAGATGATTCTCTCTGGGTGAGAGCAGGTCTCTTGAGGGAGGTTTTCTGGGAGGCAGCCTTACTCTCGATTCAGATCAATAATTACCCCAAAACGCAGCCAGGTGATAAAAGTTCAGATCTTTTATTGTCTCTAATATAGCCGGTTAGCTTAGAGGTCTATCTCTCTGCTTGGTTCCAAGAGCTCTCTCAGAATGTCTCCAAATCCAAAGGTTTTGCCCTTCAGCCTCTGCCTCTGCTTTCTTCAGCCTCCAGCCAGCTCCAAGTTGAATCTGTCTTGCCTCTGAGAGAGGGCTTCTGGCTCTCAATCTCCCAGAGTGCTCTGTGTCTGCACCAGAGTGCTCCTCTCCAATCCAACTGAACTCTCTTCCACCACCAGCCAGCCAATGGAAAATATTGGAATGAATCTCTTCACTGGGCTTATATATGACCCTTCTGAGAGAATGGGATTATGGGTTTTCTCCCATAGTGCTCTCTGGCTCTAAGAGCTTCAAGGGAGGTGTGAATTCACAAAGTTACAAAGCTTACTTTGTGAATCTCCCATACTTGTGAACTCCAATGAGCAAAGGTGTAAACACAAGCATTATATTAATTATTTCTACTTTGTACTTTGTTTCAGGTTCTGGCCCAAAACATCAACTCTAATGAGTTAGCAGTTTGTAAAGATTCCAACAGGGGTGTATTTTTAATGGCACAATTCCTTGCAAATAGTAGTAGCCAAGTAGTTTCTTAAATTGCATCTTTCCCCTCCCCACTTCTGAGTTTCCCTTTTATTGTCAATAGCAGCACTAATGTTCTAGTCAACTAAGTTTTTGACCTCTAAAATTCTATCACACCATGAATTACAGTTGTATCAAAATACTGGAACTCCAGGCCTTGTAAGACCTATAGCTTTCCTGACTGGCTAATTCTCTTGTATTCTTATGGAATTAATGAAGTTGGTAGTAAGTTCTTATTTTTCTTGGAGGCATTGAATGTAGAGCTTTGTTATCATCTTCTAAGTATGTGTTTTGATCCTCCTAGTTGCTAATATCTCTCAATGGTTAGAAACTTTTTTTTTTGGGGGGTTTTCTGCTCATTTTCCTAGCCTGTTATTCTGATTTTAACTTTTTGTTAAAGTAAGACTGTTTCCAGGGTGGAGGGTGCACTGTCCCAAGGATATTATGCAACTATTTTCAAAAATCCTTCTGGGAATCTGATCACAAGCACTCTTTTCTGCCCTGAAGCTGTTAGGTGCGTCCCAACCCAAGCTGTAGCTGTAAGATTTAGTGGCTAGTCAAGGCTGGGATTCCATTGATTGGGGCTTCACTGGGACTGTACACCAGACCCCAACCCTGTTGCTATAGACCCTCCCCACTGACTTTCAGAGTCATTCTTGGTGTCCCCAGGCTGAGAAGTCCAGAAGCCCCCAGCACTACTCCTGATTCAGAGTTCCTGCCTCCTTGACACTTGGGTCAGGACCAGAGCTAGGGCTGGGCTGGCCGGGCCTGCACTGGAATTGTGCACTGCCCTCCTGCTCTAGTTCTACAGACCTTTTTTGCTGATCTTTTAGGTCCTCTTTGATGTCTCTAGAATGAGAGGTTTGGAAGCCACCAGGAATGCTGTTGATGTTCAGGGCTGCATTGGCAGGGCTTGGACCTGGACTGAATGCTGGATTTCCACCCTGATATCACAAACCTTTTCTACTGAGCTTCTAACTTGCCCTTAGTTGGAAAATGTTCTACTTCATCTTTTTGGGTGTTCTGATGCTCTAAAATTTGTTTAGAGTCATGATTTCAAGGGATTTGGCACAGTTTGGGGGAGAGGTTGGCAAGTTCTTGCCTTTACTTCTTGGCTCTGCCCCTCAAAGTTAGTGGTCAAAATTACAATGCAGAAAGATTTTATTTAGTATATTCCCCAAAGAGAAATCTAGAGGAAGATCTTTCCTACTCCCTTTCCCTCTATTGCAAGCATATGAGGTGTGATTTCTACAGATGATTTGTCAGAAACATAGAAAAAATTGACCCAGGATTGGCAGGCATGAACACCTGCCTTTATTGTTGGAAAGATCATGGGTATATATACAAGTTCTAAAGTCAAATATTTGAAACTGACCCAATCTCAATTTCACAATTTGAGTTCAGTAAGAAATGTAAGCCATGATTTATGAAAAGTCTCATTTTCTACTTAAAAACATTTGTACTTTCTCTCTCTCTCTCTCTCTCTCTCTCTCTCTCTCTCTCTCTCTCTCTCTCTCTCTCTCTCTCTCTCCACATTTGTGTTTGAGTCTCTATTTCCCTACTCAGTATCAGTCAATCAAGAAGAAATGATTAAGCATAAATGTTATGTATGACATTGTCCTAGGCACTTAGAACACAAACTCCAAAACAATATGTTCTATGCCTTCAGAGACCCTCTCTTCTCTGGAAGAAACATTTGCACAAATAAGTTGATGCAAAATCTTTATTAAATTGAATCTATTATTCTCTTGGAGAGTTACCTGTGGCTGTGGGAAATCAATGAAATTCTCATCAACAAAGTAATGCTTCAGAGCAGAGATGATGTCTTTATTCATCTTTATTCCTCATTATTCAGCAAAATATTTAGCACATAGTAGGTCATCAATAAATGTTTCTGAACTTCTTTTGCTGAACATTGTTCCAAATGGGTAATCACAAAATATGGGGGAAAGGACCAAAATGACCACTTTATATAACTGAAGAAAGCTAAAAGGTAAAATGGTTAAGATCTGCCACCTGTATAGGTCTCTTGTAACCTTGGGAATCAGGGGCTAATAGTTAAATCCCATCTCTGCCACTTACTGCTTTTGTAGTTTTGAACAAGTCATTTACTGCTCTGGGTCTCAGTTTCTCAAAGGGGAAATATTACATTTTAGCTCTAGATCTAAAATCCTATCAACTAATTCACCCGGTAGAATCTGTTGAGGGCAAAATCTATGTTTTTATTCTTTTTATCTTCAAAACTTAATACAATGCCTGGTACATAGCAGGGGCTTAATAAATGCATATTGAATTCAATTAAACTGAACTAATTCACCCTAAAGTGTTTACCAAACTAAAATGTTGAACTGAAGTGTTTATGGAATTGAATTGACAAAAAGAAAAAAAAAAACTACAGATAGGCCCTTCCCTTCTTAATTAATGTAAATGTTAATTAACCTTCAAACCATTCAAAATAAGCAACAACAATGAAAATCATAATGAGGATAATAAGTGGAATGGAGTTCCTCAATATAGAAGTCTTGTAGAACACAAAGAGTGAAAAAAATAAGAACTGATTAATGTTACTCTGAAGCACACCAGTAGAGATTTTGATTCTTTTGACTAACAATAGCATATGGTTAGAAAAGGTCCCTGCAATTAGAAGACGACATAGCAGGTGGCATGAATTAAATGCTTTTGTAACTTTATCCAATTTCTTTAACTTGATTTTCTGATCAACTTTTTGATCTATTCATTACAATTTTCTAAGTAGACTCACCCAACAAGAAAGGATTTTCTTTGGTTAATGACCTGAACCAGCAACTATAAATCAGACTTTCTGACATTCTGTTTTATGAATCAATCTGTTATGAATTTGTGTAAAATAGCTTCCTGTTGTTTAAGCCCCTTCAGATGAAATGATAAAATTGGCTTTTGGAATCTGAAAACTCATGAAGGAGACTTTAAAGGTAGAGCCATCTTAGAAAGAAGTTCATGAAGAAAGAAATTCAGTATCTAACTATCTTAATTATAAAACAGAGAGATTAGGAAAGGGCAAGAGATGGATTGACCAGATTTTTTAACAGGATAAACAGTGTCAAAGAAATATAGTTGAAGGTCATGGATCTTCCTGATTTATGCTGCTTCAGTGTACCACTCCAAACAAAAGATTCATTGGAAATGAGCATCTTGTCTTGTGATGGGAAAATAGTTTGAAGCAATCATATCATCATAGAACCTTCTGAATGGATCTCCCCAGACCCGATCAACTGATTGTTTGGCTTTATCTGTCTGGTCAAATAATTTTCATTGATCTAGAGGGTGGTTTGATTTTTTTGACTGATAAGTTAAATCAAAATAGTGAAAATCACTGACTGGATCCTTGAAATTTCTGTTCATGCCTCTGGCCATTTCTACAATTTTATTCCTCCTGTTTCAATCTCTTGCTGGCTGTCATCTGCTGTCTTTCTATTGCCTATCTCTTTCTTTCATCTATCTCTTTATAATATCTGCTCATGTCTTTTTAACACTGATGGCTTATCTGTTCTTGTAGATTATTCAACTGTTCTTTGTATTTCAGAGGACATTATCCTTTTCCTTATTCTTTTAAAATAATATTCTTTGTATCATTCTTCTATAAAGATTTGATACTATGGGAAAACAAGCTGGACAAGTAGGCTGGATCTATTCGTGCTAAAAATATATATATACATTTTCCACCTCTCTATTGTCTGTGAGCTGAATATGATCCTTGCCTTGATTTCATCTGGTCCAGAAGATGTACTGTATCCTTTAAGGTGATTGATATTACTCTGGACACTTCACGATAGCCTGGAGCATAATTCCACCCTGTAGGACCCAGTGACATTCTATTAAGAATATTGCAAAGTTGATAAGAATGATTGAAAATGTGTAGAACTAATCAGAATTTCAAATGGCAGTGATAACAGGAGATGACTGATTCTTATGGCCATAGCCCAAGTTAATAGCAAGGTGTAAAAGAGAAAACTTCAACTATTGTAGTTCACTCAAAACACATCCTACTGAACTTGACTTTATCTTTTTTCTTGGTCTTCTACTCTTTTTTATTCTTCTTCCTCTAGAGTCATGAATAAAGTACTAAACTTGAAACCAGGAAAACCTGGATTCAAATCCTATCTATGATACTCACTATCTCTGTGATCATGGGTTAGTCCTTTAAATTTAATAAGCCAGTTTACACATCTATAAAATGGGTGTATTAATTTCTGAATTAGAAAGAAAGATTATGGCTAATTTTTAACTCTATACCTGAAATTGTATCTCTAATCCCTGTATACATTTTATTTTCTAAGCAAGACACTTAATTTCCCTCTAGTGTAATGGCTAAGGCATTGGACTTGGAATCAGGAGGACCTGAATTCCAATGCTACATCAGACATTTGCAAACAATGTTACTTTGACAAGTTCATTTAAAATCTGTGTCTCAGTTTCCTCATTTGTAAAATGAAATGGTTAGATTTTGATGGCTCCTACTTTTGCCTCTAAAATTATGATCCTATCATTGGTCAGCAGCCATATAGAATAAAGGACAGAGATAACTTGTCCTATTCAATATTGTCCATGATCTTCTTTAGACATTTTAATTGTTATGGGAACTGGAATGGAAGATTTTTGGGGAAAGCAATCATCAACTTAAGACTAAGATGAGAGAAAATCTTAATCATTGACTAATTAACAGATAGGTTTGAGGAAGCCAGATGGAACTGGATCAGGTCATGCAATCTCAAATATAAAACAGCATTTTATAGAGAGTAGGGAATAAGATAGGAGACAGAAGCTCTGGGATCAAATTTTAGCTGTGTCCCTTGCTATCTGTATGACTGTAATTTCTCAAGGCCTCAGTTTCCTCATCTATAAAATGAGAGGGTCTAATATAACCTCTAAGATCCCTTCCAAATTTCAATTTAAAGTTATGTTTTAAAATAAACCATACTAAAAAAAAAATAGAAGTCTATATCCTCTGGATATAGGATTAGTCTACAAAAGGACTTGGGTACAAATGAACTTACATCTGACTCCATTTTTTGAAACACAATGAGCCTATTTGTTCATTTGAGTTCCTCTCCAACTTCAACAACCTACATCCTTCAGATTTAAAGTTGACTTTATTTGAAGTCTATACAATAATTGTAGGCTTATTTAAATGTTAATTGGTAGGGCTTTCCCCCCTTATTTTGTTTTTCCCCCTATTTTCAATGACTGAATAGATACATTTGTTCCCAGTTATTAGAATTATAATCATCGTGACAAAATAATAATATTAAGGGCCATGAGTGTCTCCAGCTAAGCCATTGTGGGACCCCTGATGCCAGGCTAGAGGGCTGAGCTGAAAACTATGTCTTCAAATACATAATTGGCTATAGCAACAAAAAGAGCAAGTGAGAAACGAAGAAAGAGGAAGTCAGCAGGTCTGATGGGAAGGTTGCAGGCGCTTATATCTAAATGGCCTCCAAATATACCATTTTGCCTCTAATAACATGGATTTAGGAACAAAATATAATTGAGGTTTTTTTCAAATGTTCACATAAGTGACACAACTCCCTCCTGCTCCTGGCCCTTATTCTAGCTTATACAGATTTTAGTGTAATGGAGTTTAAAGATCCTGAAAGGCATATTTAGCAAATGGAATGTCTTTTTGTTTTGTCTATGTATAGTTGGGGGAGGTCTCTTTTCTTCCCACTCTGTTCATATAATAATTCACCTACTGAATTCTACCTTACAGGGCTGGTTAAACTACCAGTCAGGTTACCATTGTTGAATGTCCTTAAGAAAGAACTTGTCCAAGTGTCTTGATGAGTGAATAACATGGTAAACATTATGTAAAATCAGATGGATTCATTGTGGAAGAACACTGACATCCTTGTGTGCTAAGAAGGGGCTAAGTGCATATACATATACACTTGTGTATATGTATAAGTGTATATTTATGTACACTTATATCTGTGTCACCCTTTCCTCTTTTTCCCTTCCCACAACTCACTGAATATTCATGTAGCTCATTCACTGTGATTTCTAAAAGGTACAGATGGAGAATTTAGAATAGTTCAGGATACAGTGTCTTTCAATATGTTTTGCCTTTCAATATTCTTTTTTTTCCTCTCTATTTGCTAAAAGTCAATAAATGGTCTTCTTCTTTAAAAAGTCCATACCTCTTCTCTGTCCTTCTGACTCTGTCTTTTTGGTTTTTTGCCTATTAATTTTTGTCCCTTTCTGTTCATCTTTCTGACTCTGCCTGACCCCGAATTTAGCATTTTTTTAAATTCTATCTCGGCCCTATCTCTTTGTTCCCTTCTGTCTGCATCTCTTTCATTGTGTCTTTCTCTCGATGTGTATCTCTCCATCATTCTGTTTTCTCTCTACATCTGATATTCTAGCAGTTACTAAACCTGATTCTTCCCATTTTTCAACTTGTATTATGAGCATGCAGCTCATGCTGTTGTATCCTCTTCTTCCTGACAAATATATTCTACTCTGACACTTTCTGTACTGATTCATCAAAGTTGTAATTCCAGATAGCAGAGACAACTCTTTTCCGAACCCTAGACTGATTACAATGCCTTTAGCTCAATGGAATGTTAGCTCCTTGATGTTAAGGATTGTTTCCATCTTTTGTTAATTTTAATTTTCAATAATTTAAATAATGCCCATCACAATTTTTGGAACAGATTTGCAATTTCATTGATATAGAGAAGTCCCAAAGCAGATATTTACATTATAACGAAAAAAAATATTTTGTCACAATATTGTCACAATACACACACACACACACACACATACACACACGCACACATACACGCACACATACAGATCAAGCACAGATATATAAAGATATGTGTATCTATAGATATGTTTACACATATATGAGTATCTGAATTATGCATGTATGTATGTATATACTGTTACTTGAAATTCCAAAATGTAATTCAGAGTTCTAGAAAGCTGCCAGGTGCAGTGAGTAGGTTGGTAACTTTCCAGGGTCACACAGCCAGAACATCTCAGAGGGAGGGCTTGGTCTCCATGACTTCAAGACTAACTCTCCACTCTATATATTGCATGCTTAATAAATATAAATAAGTTAATATATGCAAAGTAATTTGCAAACCTAAATGTTTATAAATGCTATAAACTTTAATGTACTATATAAGTATTACCTATTTTTATTATTAGTAAAATTGAATTTAATTAAAGTGCATCATTGGAGAAACTTAGAAATAAGTGCAATCCTATAGCAAATTGATGATATTTACACAAATATTTGTATACAATATGTTTATATACTCCTCTAATGCACTCTATTATATATATATAATATGAGAATCAGTTTATCCTTGTACAAAACAGATAAATGTATAAGATGAAGGTAGCTTCCAAAGGGTCTGTGACTATTGCTTCTCTGCAACAGGGAAGTAGGATAGTGTTGGAATAGAGTAGAAGTGAACACAGTCTAGAGTTCATACCCTTTAAGAAGGTCCTATATGATTTTGTCATCCAGAGCACTGAAACCTGGCAGAAAGGAATGCCAGTTTTTTTATTTCCTCAAGTGAAATTTTATCACAACAAATGTCATTATAACATAAATTCTACCTGACAAAACAAGAAAAAGAAAAATATCTAAATCCCAGCTGGTTACTCATTTATTTCAACAAATAATTAAATCCAACTGACACTTTAATAGTTTTAGGATCTATGGTTTCATCAGACAAGATTTTTTGGTGGATGTCTATTGCAACTCTTTTACATTTTAGTAGGTGGTCTTAAAATTTTAATGTAGACAAGAAATATGTGTGTGTGTGTGTGTGTGTGTGTGTGTGTGTGTAAAATCTCTCCAGATTCACTTAGTCTGAGTCACAGGCAAGAAACCTCCATACCCTTGCTAAATCTGCACTTTTCACATTTGCTACAACTTGGAAGATCTTACCCTCTACTAATGTTCAGATACACACATATGTGTATATGCATGTGTATATATGTAAATATAGAAAGTCAGAGAGGCGGAGGGAGAGAGAGAGAGAGAGAGAAAGAAAGAAAGAAAGAAAGAAAGAAAGAAAGAAAGAAAGAAAGAAGAAAGAAAGAAAGAAAGAAAGAAAGAAAGAAAGAAAGAAAGAAAGAAAGAAAGAGAGAGAGAGAAAGACGGGTGGGGTAATCACTTCTGTACCACAACAAAGCATTTGGAAAAAAACTGTGGTCCACTCAAATTAATATTAAAGTTATAGTCAGCCTTTGGAGTTATTTGGAATTAGGATATATATATATATATATAAATCTGTTGTTCAATGTTTGTTTTTACAGCAGTGTCCGACATACATACACAGACACACACACTAATAAATCTATCACTTCTGTTTTACTTGGTAAATCTAAGCATAGATCATCTTTAGTCCTCTGGAATTACCATTGGCTTTGCAATGGTTAGAAATGAAAATGCTTTTAAAATTATTTCCATTGTTGTAGTTGTATAAAATTTTCTTCTTATATTTTTTTTTTTTTTGGATGTTAAGGACAATTTCAGGCTAAATTTCCAAGTCAGTCACCATAGCTTAGAACACTATTCTAAAGAGCCCAGCAAAAGCTCCATTTTTAAAAGATTTTTTTGTGTCCTAGATATCAGTTCATCTTGCCCACAGTTAACAATAACTGCTTAAACATGTTCAAGGGATATTAGAAAGCTGAAAAAAGCAGCTATTAATAGGAGATGGGAGTGTCTTGCAGCTCTCTAGTGAATTTTAAGAATTTCTGCTTAATCAGGATTTTAAGGATGTGTTTTCCTTTCGAGGTGTTGTATAGAAGTGCACAGTCAGTTTCCTTAGATGAGAGAGTTGCAGTGTGTGCCACTTGGTAACTGATCTTTAGTGCTGAATGGATGGAAATGAAGGAAATCCAGATGTCACCATATTCCAAAGCAAGAATCCCTGGTCATGGAAAATGGAAGGAGGAAATTGAATCTGTATCTTGCTCTGTCTCTGTCACTCCTTTGTCCCTTTTCTCTGACTTTGCCTTTGCTTCTACTTTTCTCATTTCCTCTCAGAACCTATGTGTGTGTGTGTGTGTGTGTGTGTGTGTGTGTGTGTATGTGTGTGTATGTGTGTATGTGTATGTGTGTGCATGTGTATGTGTGTGTATGTATGCATGTATCTAGTTTGTATTTGAACTCATGGGTGGGGGTGTAGGGAGGAAGAGGGAAGGAAACATCATGTTTTATTAAAGATAGCTTGATCAAAGTAATTTTCTGTACTGCAATACTATATGTTTTCATTCCCTTCTTCAGGTTTCCAGAGTAGATAACCATAAGTACCCCGCTTTGGAGTCCATTGTGGTATCATTTAGATTTCATCCACCATTTACCCAGATAGAGTTAACACCCTGGAGTTATTGACAATTTATAAAACTATAAAGACCTGTGGAGTGGAAGGGAAATTAGGGCCAATCATTTTTAACTGTATGAGGAGTTTGCTAGAAATTTTCCTCAAAAGAGAATAATATAAACAGGCCACTGAAACCATTGTGAGGCAAGCCCTCAAGGCAGGAGCAGAGGTTTGAGTTAAATGTTAGGAAAAACAGGAAAAAGGAGAGACAATTAATTCTCATATATTTTGAAAGTCATAAATGGGATAGCATAGAATGAAGATGTTATGGACACATATACATTTTTAATTTTTAATTCAGTGAACATTTATTAAGCACCTGCTGTATGCCAGACTTTATACTGAGAGCAGGGGATACAAAAAAAGACAGTCCCTGCACTCAAAGAATCTACAATCTAATGAAAGAGGTGGGGAGACACTATGCAAACAAATATGTACAAAGCAAGCTAGATAATTAACAGAGGGACAGAACTAGAGGTGAGAGAGTAGGAAGAAGGCTTCCTATAGAAGGTAGGATTTTAGTTAGGACTTAAAGGGGCCAGGGAGCTCAGTAGTTGGAGTGGAAGAGAGTTTTCCAGACATGCGGTATAGTCAGAGAAAATTCCTGGAGCTATTTTTGGTCATTTATGCTATGTACCCTGCCTGAATGTTTATTTTATATAGACACTAAAGATATGGGAGAAGTCACTTGCCATATGTCTTTTTCGAAACAAGTATTGAAGTTTCATCAAATATTTTGTGAGTGCAGCATTAAACGTGAGGCAGAGGTAGAAGAGGCAGGCTTCTTTTTGGAGCGCTTCATTTTAAGAGTCAAATTGAGAGTTCAGAAGACATGATGTAGCATGTCTAAAGACCCCAGATTTTTCATTTCCAGAGTGAAACTAAATTTATTAAAGAGTAGCTTGATGAGGCTGTGGGAGTTAACATTTAATTCCACTGAATTATCCTTTGCCTTAGAATTCTAACAATTCATCACCTTTTCAGTGAGGGTCATTTTTTTTTTTCTGATGCTAACTTCTTAAGATATATGATATCTAGGAAAAAATATCTTAAGAATTTAGGAAATTTGGTGGCATATTGTCCAAAGTGTTATACTTGGCTAAAGGAATACCAGGGTACAGATTTAGACACTTAATAAGTGTGCGCCCATGTATAAATCACTTACCCATCATCTTCCTCAGTTTCCTCATCTATAAAATGGGTCTAATAAATAAAAGCACCCATGTCACAGTGCTCTTGTGGGAATCAAATGGGATAACATATGAAGCACTTTGCAAGCTTTAAAATGCAGTGTAAATGCTATTATTATTTTTGTTTTATTTTTAATCTAGCATATGGCATTGGGTTAGGAGTCAGAAATGGAAATTAAAATAAGACATGATCCAAAGTCATGGTTCCTGACTTCAAAAAGCTTGCAATTGGGCAGATTTTAGTATTTAGTATTCTACATAATTATTGTTGGACAGTTGTGTCTGACTCTTCATGAACTCATAGATTTTATTGGCACAGATAATGAAGTGGTTTGATTTGTTAGTTCCCTTTTCCAGTGGATTGAAGCAAACAGATTAAATGACTTATCCAGGATCACATAGCTAGTAACTGTCAAAAGTCAAATTTGAATTCAGGTCTTCTTGACTCCAGTCATAGCATTCTATTCATTGAGTCACCTAGCTGCCTCCTAGGCATTATCATTAAAAGTATGAAACTGAAGAAGAAAGAATGTTATAAATCAAGCAGATAGCAAAGATGAGAATCTTAGAAAGTGAGAATGTAAGAAGCCAAATTGTATCCAAAGGGAGAGGAGTATTGTGTGAGGAAACCAAAACTTAAATGATTAAGTGGTAAGCAATGCCAGGAAGACAGAAAGTATAGTTTTTTTTGGTTTGTTTGTTTGTTTACTTGTTTGTTTTAAGACATTTGTAGGTGAAAAGAAATAGAGAAAACAATAGTTCGGATACAAAGTAGGAGGGCTTTCTATTAAAGATAGAAAATTAAACACATTTCTAGGCAGAGAGGAGCATACAGGAACAGAGAACAAATTGAATAAAAAATTAGATACAGAAGATGAAAATTATGTGAGATAGAGTGATGACTAACTGGATCTACCTGGATAGAATGACTTTTGTCTTGAGAGACTGAAAAAGTAAAGTGTATATAGGTCAAGGTAAAATAATGCCTTGACATTCATAAATAGGTTTGTAATAAGTAAAAAAAAAGTTTGAGAGATTTGAGAAAGGGTGTAATATGATTGAATTGGAAAGCCCATTCTGGTTTTCTACCTGAGTTGTCAGCTTAAGATAATACAAGATAACCACTTACTTTAGTTGTAAATATACTTTTTTTTTTTTTTAAAGAGCACAGAGTCAACAGGGTAAACAATTTATGTTCATGTATAAACAATGAATGCTCATTGAAAATATAAATGATCTGTCTTTAATAATTTCCTAGAATTGCTCCAAACAAACCAAATGGACTGATAGTAGTGTTTAAATAACATTGATATTGGCCTAAGGTTATACTTTGGGGATTAATGATCAGTTGATTTCCCCCTCATCACCATCAATTTCTCCTTAGACAATTGGTCATTTATGAGGTTGAATATATTGTAATGGCCCAAATCAGCTTATTTCCAGATCTATAATTTACATATTCAATCAGCATTAGCCAATGGGAGTAATTTCCCAACATAAAATGATAATTTGGAAGATCTTTTGTCCAGTTATGCCATAACTAAGAAGAATTATCTGAACTTTAGCTTTGGAAATGATCATGCCTTTACTGGACTTGGTTGAGTAACACTTTATAAGATGTTACACACCCTAGATGAGTAGCAAAGACTTCTGACATATATATATTTTACTGCTATTTTGTGTTCTTTTATTTATTTTCCAAAAGGAAAAGCAGCCTGGTAAACACACATATAACTATATTAGTGTGTATATGTACAAAGATGACTGAGGAAGCCTCAAGGTAACCATTGCTTTTCTACAGCAGTACACAACACATTAACTAAAGTAATTACCTTTTTTTATGAACTGAAAAAACAAATAGCTGCCCATTGCCCTAGGTTAAGGTTCTGCTCATAATATTAGCCATTTCCCAGTGGCAGAAGAGTTTGCTAACCAACGTGAGAGCTGCATATTGATGGCAATGCTAGAGATATAGCATTTTATTCTAAAGAAATGTTTCATTGGGGGATTGGTCTCTTAGAGATAAAGACAAAGAACACAAGTGATATAGCTCAACTTCAAGATGCCAATGATATGTGTTATTATATTAGATCTGTTTAAATCAAACACTGAATGATTTCTGTGTCCCAACATAACAGATTAATGTTGAAAGGAAGTTTACAGGTCAATATGTCCGACACTTTCCTCTTGCAATTTCTGAAACTGATATTCAGAACAGGAAAGTGACTTATCCAGGGTCACAGAGGCAGTAAATAGAAGTGACAAGATTTGAACACAAGTCATCTCATTCCAATCCAGAGTTCTTTCCACCATAACATATAATTCTATAATTGACTACTGTGAATGAAGTCTAATCCCATAATTTGGTAATTTATATCAGATCATAAGGAGTAAAAGTCCAATTACATGATTTAATTTAAAGAGAAAATATCTGTGAAAATCAAATCAAATGCATCTGATCATATAGTATTTTGAAAACAGCCATGAAATGATTGTCACATAGCAAAAGTCAGAAGACTTGCAAGAGCTATAACCTTGAGAAACTAACTTCAGTCTGGCAATTAGGAATAGAGAATCAAATCCTGATTCTACCATGAGCTCATTATATAAAATAAAATGTGACTTTCCTCGGGTATATGCTCAAATAATACTCAAATGATGTATTCCTTGACCTGTTTGACCTTCATTTCTAGTGAGTAAACTCTGTATGAATTGTATAGATGCTATCTCTTAGTAATTTGTTCCAAAATTTTATATAATTCCAAATCCTTTTAGAGGTGAGAGAGGAATTTGCTTCCATATCATTCACTGTTTTGTATGGTGGAAAAGTGGCACAGCTAAGGCCTAGGGAACCTGAGTTTGAATTTAGGTTCTAATCCTTCTTAGTTGTATGGATTAAGAATTGGATGTGTGAATTTTATTTTTCTAGGGAATTCTCAGGTGAAGAATTCACTTTTGCCAATGTATGTCAGCATCTTTTCTTTAATTTGGAATCTTTATAATATTTAATTTGTGATGTTAAATCTATAACTTTACAGTCTTTAATTTAATCACTGGTTTCCAGAATCATATAGGCAAAAAAATATGTGTTTGAAAGACAGGACTTGATTCTGGACCTTGTGCTTTAGGCTGTCTCCCTATCTACTACTAGTTTGGGAACCAAACATGGGGTAATCTTACAATCACACAGAACCTTACTTTTCTATCTACAACCCCATAAATATCACAAAATAACATTAGGAAAAATGCTTTATGAACCCTGAAAATATATAAATATATGGTCTATTATCTTTGAAGGTAGAGATAGCTTTTTTTTTTCATGTTTTGATCCCCAGCACCAAGCATGATACTCTGAACATAGGAATAACATTGACAGACCACTCAATGGTTTGCAAAGTACCTTCACATTCTATTTCATTTTATCTTTACAACAATGCCATATTTTCAGATAGGAAACTGAAGCAGACAGAGGTTAAATGACATCCATAATGTGTCTGAGGAAGGATTTGGATTCAGATCTTTCTGATTACAAATTCTGGATTTTGCCCACTTCTTCAAATAGGCTTTTTTTTTTTTTCCCATGAAAGTGCATCAAATTCAAATGATAAGATTTGAAGACAAGAGAAAAGTGAAAGTGAAAGGCTAACTAGCATGCCCCTGAAGTTTCTTCTGTTCCCATTTTTCTTTTTTCTTCCCTATCAGGAGAAGGTACTATCATGGTTTGAAAAAGGAGAAGTGAAAAAATATTTACATAAAATGTATAAGCATAGGCCCATAGCCTTTTGTGGCCATGTTTTAAATCACTGATAGAAATCTGTATCAGCTCTGGCTCCATACTTTTAAGAAAATTCCAATGAACATCCTGAAATAGGGCTTGGCTTCCAACGAATAGTGATGTCCCTTTGTTGTCATTAGGAAAGTAAACTAAACTGGAGGTGAGACTATCAACATTTTCTCTCTTATACTTTTCTAAAACTATATGGATTACTATACTGAAAAGCAATGAAAAAAATATATGTATAACAAGGTTTTATCTTGGAGTCAGGAAGGAACTGGGGGTTTATCCCATTACTAATTCTTATTAGTGATATGATCAGGGGCAAGTCACATACAATCTTTGTGCCTGTTTCATCTTCTTTCGGGTTAATATAAAAATTATTATAATTAAAAAGATCATTAGATTAGATTCAAATGAGTTAGTGTGTATAAAGGACTTTACAAACTATGTTGTTATTTAGTCTTTTTTCAGTCATGTCTAACCTCCTGATTCCACTTGGCATTTTCTTCGCAGAGATATTAAAGTGGTTTGCCATTTCCTTCTCCAGTTCATTTAATAGATAAGGAAATTGAGGCAAACCAGGCTCACACAGTGAATAAGTATCTGAGGCCAGATTTTAATTTAGGAAGAGCAATCTTCCTGACACCAAGATTAGCAGCCTATTTACTGAAACACCTAGATGCCCATAAAAACTTTATAAATCTTAAAATATCACAAATATATATTTGTATTTAAGATTTATAAAGTTATAAAATTTTTATGTAGATTTACATACATATATGTATACACATATGTTCACCCACACATATACATTTATAGGTACCAACATTGTACACTTTACACAAAAAAATTACAGATTTACCAATTGGCAGATAAAGCATAATGACCTATTAGAATGGGTATTATAGAAATTAAAATTCATTCTAATCACTACCATCCTTTTATTGCCTGAGACTTAAGGATGCCTTATATGTTTATGTCAGATGTGATAATAACAGGTTGTGAAATGCATTGTTTCATAGTCAATCTCTGTAGTCAACATTGAAATATTTTTAGCATTATATACCCTTATATTTGTGTAAACGTACTTTATTGTGAATGAATGTATGAATAAATGAGTGAGTGAGTCAGTAAGTGAGTGAATGACAAATATATCTCTTAATTTCTTACTATATTCTGAACAGTATTCTAAGGCTGGAAGTACAAAAATGAAAAGCAACATAGTTCTTCTCACAAGAAATCTAAAAGGGGGAGAGAACATATTGAGGAAGTTTTTTCTGCAAGTCAGATAGAAGTCTAGAGTTCTTTAGGATGCTAGGATGCAGCAGCAAAGCAATTGGTAGTACATTTATAGTGACATCTCCATTAATAAAACCCTATCTGTTTCTTGTTTTGAGCCATTTGACAGAGACAAAGATTTTACTGGTTAAAACATTCTTTTTCTGAGTCTTCAGTAGTTTGGATTTCTATTATTGTGGTCACTATATACATTGTTCTCCTGGTTTTACTTACTTCTATATCAGTTCATTCATTAGTTCCCATACTTTTCTGAATTTTTCATATTCATCATTTCTTGTGGTGAAAAAATTAGTTTCAGTGTCAATTTATTAAGAACCTCAGTGAAAGTGATCAGTGAATAACAGAGAATCATCATGAGTTGGTACTAAATACACCTTAATTTTTGCCATCTGTCTTTCACAAAGAAACTAGCATATACATAAGTGATCATGAAACTTTTCATGAGAAACTTCTTTATGGAGGATCATGACAATTAATATATTTCTACTCTTTGTTTACTGATTGGGGAGGAAAAAAAGCTTACTGCTTGTATTAGATCTTTGTATATTGGAAAAAGAGTCTTCATAAATGAAAACTTCTTATTCATACCATTTTGTCATCTTTTAATATTTTAAATTTTTATGCAAGAATCTGGACTCACTCTTGTCACCTTGAAAAATTTGTTAAGGAATTAATTATTACTGCTTCTCAGAATTCTTTTGTATATTGTTTTAACCTTATGCTTTTCTTTTTTTTCCTTTAGGTAAGTCTTGATGCTTTTTTTTTCTTAATAAGATATCTTGAAAAGGAATGGTAAGTCTTTTGTCATATATTGTTTTGAATATTATGTTTGGATATTTAACTTCCTCATACTGAGCAGTAGAGGCACATCCCACTAAAATTTGCCCTAGTCAATATTGTTTCGCAATAAAGCTGGTAATACATTATAATAAAACTCCTTGAACCACCCTCTCCTACTTTAACCCCAAAGTGTCATTACATTGCTAAAATTTTAACCTTTGTTCCATGGAGCTGAATGCCTCCTACAATATTATTTCATTTATTCATATTTCCCCAGAATTGTTTAATGGGGTTAAGTGGGGTCTGCCTGTACTTTCTCATAACAGAGAAGATGGTCACTTTAGCATACTGCAGTGGGTCATCAGACAAGAATATAAATCGATTTGATCATTGTATATTGTAAATACTTTGAATTGGAGTCTAAATATATGTCACTGTTAAAATTTTGAGGAGTAGTTTTTTATTGCTTTATTTGAGACCCTTTCACATGTGATTGATGTTTCTGTATGTCAAGAACTTGTGGTGTCTAGGGTGGGCTTCTCAGCCTTTCAAGGTACTCTAGTTCAATTATTCTCAAAATGTGGTTCACATGGTGCAAATTATTTTCATAATCACAAGAAATATTAATTTCTAATATCAAAAATCAATAAATATTACCTATATGAGACCTTAGGGGGAATACTCAATAATTATTTTAGAGTATAAAGGGATCTTGAGACCAAAAAGGTTGAGAAGCACTACTCCAGTAGACCTTGAAACTTCTTGGGAAACTATAATCCACATATTTTTGTTGTTTGTTTTCTTGATTTTAGTTTTGGTTTGCAATTTGTTTTTTTGTTAATTAGTTTGTTTTATTGTTGTTGTTCCTAAAATAGGGAGACTTGGAACTTCTTCCAAGCACAAAGATTTTGTTGGTTAGAACCTGAAGAAATAAGTTGACTACTTTAGAAATGTAAGGTATATCTCCCCAAAAAAATATAAGCTAGAATTCTAATAGACGTTTGATGGAGAGAGCCATCTGCATCCAGAGAAAAGACTGTGGGGACTAAATGTGGAATACAACATATTATTTTCACCTTTTTGTTGTTGTTTACTTACTTTTTGTTTTCTTTCTCTTTTTTTTCCTTTAGGTAAGTCTTGATGCTTTTTTTTTCTTAATAAGATATCTTGAAAAGGAATGGTAAGTCTTTTGTCATATATTGTTTTGAATATTATGTTTGGATATTTAACTTCCTCATACTGAGCAGTAGAGGCACATCCCACTAAAATTTGCCCTAGTCAATATTGTTTCGCAATAAAGCTGGTAATGCATTATAATAAAACTCCTTGAACCACCCTCTCCTACTTTAACCCCAAAGTGTCATTACATTGCTAAAATTTTAACCTTTGTTCCATGGAGCTGAATGCCTCCTACAATATTATTTCATTTATTCATATTTCCCCAGAATTGTTTAATGGGGTTAAGTGGGGTCTGCCTGTACTTTCTCATAACAGAGAAGATGGTCACTTTAGCATACTGCAGTGGGTCATCAGACAAGAATATAAATCGATTTGATCATTGTATATTGTAAATACTTTGAATTGGAGTCTAAATATATGTCACTGTTAAAATTTTGAGGAGTAGTTTTTTATTGCTTTATTTGAGACCCTTTCACATGTGATTGATGTTTCTGTATGTCAAGAACTTGTGGTGTCTAGGGTGGGCTTCTCAGCCTTTCAAGGTACTCTAGTTCAATTATTCTCAAAATGTGGTTCACATGGTGCAAATTATTTTCATAATCACAAGAAATATTAATTTCTAATATCAAAAATCAATAAATATTACCTATATGAGACCTTAGGGGGAATACTCAATAATTATTTTAGAGTATAAAGGGATCTTGAGACCAAAAAGGTTGAGAAGCACTACTCCAGTAGACCTTGAAACTTCTTGGGAAACTATAATCCACATATTTTTGTTGTTTGTTTTCTTGATTTTAGTTTTGGTTTGCAATTTGTTTTTTTGTTAATTAGTTTGTTTTATTGTTGTTGTTCCTAAAATAGGGAGACTTGGAACTTCTTCCAAGCACAAAGATTTTGTTGGTTAGAACCTGAAGAAATAAGTTGACTACTTTAGAAATGTAAGGTATATCTCCCCAAAAAAATATAAGCTAGAATTCTAATAGACGTTTGATGGAGAGAGCCATCTGCATCCAGAGAAAAGACTGTGGGGACTAAATGTGGAATACAACATATTATTTTCACCTTTTTGTTGTTGTTTACTTACTTTTTGTTTTCTTTCTCTTTTTTTTTTCCTTTTTGATATGATTTTTCTTGTATAGCATGATAATTGTGGAAATATGTATAGAAGAATTGCACAAGTTTAACATATATTGAATTACTTGCTGTCTAAAGGAGGTGGTGGGAAGAAAGGAAGAAGAAAATTTTTGGAACACAAGCTTTTACAAGCACAAATGTTAAGCTATGCATATATTTTGAAAATAAAAAGCTAAAAAAAAAAAAAAAAAGAAATGTAAGGTAGCACACAGCTCTAAAAAACTTTGATTTTGAAATGGCCAACTGCTGAATGTCTCCCCAGTTTGTTTAGATCATAAAAACTTTCTTTAAAAGTGGTTGATGTGACAGTAAAAACTTGAAACAGTAACTGGCCCCTCTCTTCAGCCTATCTGTTCTGGTTAGTGCCTCTGAAAGCAGGCTATTGGCATAAGAGTATGAAACTGCTGGAATTAGCTTCAGTGAGCCATTAAAAGAAGCACAAATTTAGCTTTATGCATTGCAGTCCTTCATATTCATAGATGACGCAAGTTGCAAGGAATTTTAATTTAGCTTCCTTGAACTGTGAGAATGAGTAATAAATTGAAATTATGACGTGTATATGTGTTTGTGTGTTGTCTGCTATATTCTGATGTCCTTGATTTCATTCCTGGACTTTACATATGCAACTGCACTAGAGTCAAGTTACTGTGTTTTTCTCTAAGTGTCTTCACAAGAGTGAGATGTATTTCTTTGAAGGGTGAACATCCATTTAACTAGCAAAAAAGGAAAGGAAGATATGCAACTCAAAAACTTAGAGCACAAAAGCTAATTTGTATTTTTCTGCTTTCTTTCTGCAGATTTATGGGTTTAACTAGTAGTATTGAACTGTGATTGTCAGAAGTATAACAAATGTAGGATCACTGATGCTTTGTATTAAGGTGCTGAAATTTAGAGGGTTTTTATAGCACTCATTGAGTTTTAATATCAAAAGGGCAATTGAATTTAGAATGTAGTTGCAAGAATAATTATTTAAAATGTGAAGATATCACATTTCATGTTTGCTCCCAAAGTGATCTCTCTCTCAATTTGTACCTCTCCTTTCCTGGCATTGGGGAAGGGGATCTTTCATTCTTGTCCATGTTCACATACTGTTCTACTTGTTCTGGTCAAAGATATTATTATGTATGGTTTCAATAATAGAAAGTATAATTTAACTTGATCGATCAAATACCTTGTAACTATTGACTAGATGTACAAATCCATGTTAAAAATTCAGAGTGATTTTCTTTATTGGATTATTTGAAATTCATTTACATGTGATCTGCTAAATTTATACTTCACGCTAATTCAAAGGCTCGTTTTGCATAGATATTATCCCCACTGTTTTAGATAATAATAATTCTACATTTTATTAGTTAATATTCCTGTGGACATTTATCCAAAGTTGGTGACTAGAATTTCAGTAATAAGCTAAATTAATCTTCTTAAGACACACCCACAGCATTTTACTTGGCATATACTCATATTCTAATCAGATTGTTAGGACTCTGATAGATTGTGTTCTATTGAAATAGCCATTGAGAGCTCATAATCATTTTTTATGGATTATGTTTTTTTATTCTACTCTGCTATTCTCTTGCACTTTATGAGAGAGTTCATCCCATTCACATTCATAGTTATGATTACTAGCTCTGTATTTCCCTCCATCCTATTTTCTCCTTTGTACATAACTTTTGTTCTCTATTTCCACCCTGTCCTTAGTCATTTTTTTTACCCACCCCACTGTTATCTCCTACCACTCCTGCCCCCCTTTCTCTTAGTAATGATTTTTTTAAACTGACTTCATCCACTACCTTGTCTTCTATCCACCCTTCCCCCTTCTTTATCCTTTCCCCCTAGTGTTTCTGCTCTTCCTTCTATCCTGCCCCTCCCTTTTCTTTCCTCTTTCTCCTCCTACTTTTTTATAGGGTTAGGAAAATTTCTATATCCAATTGAATGATTAAATTATTCCCTCTTAGAGCCAAAACTGATGAGATCAAGGTTCAGACAATTCTCATCCTCCTCCCTTTTTTCCGTCTATCATGTGAACTAATTGTCCTAGTATACCTCCCGTTTCCTCTTTTTCCAATACAGACATTTTCCCACTCCTTAATGTCTCTTTATTTAATGTCTTCACATCAGAATCCATTTATAACCACATCTTAAGTCCATGTGATGTCCCCCTCTGTCTGGTCCAGTGACAGATACAGTTCTCAAGAGTTACATATATTGTTTTCCCATCTAGGAATGTAAACAGTTTAACCTTTAAATAATATATATTTCCCCCCTGTTTACTTTTCTATAATTCTCTTGATTGTGTTTGTAGATTAAATTTTCTGTCTAGTTCTGTTTTTTTCTTCAATAGAAATGATTGTAAGTCTCTTACTTTTTTGAGGCTCCATCAACTCCCCTGAAAAATGATGCTGAATCCTGCTGGGTAATTAATTCTTGGTGGTAATCCTAGGTCCTTTGCCTTCCAGAAAATGGCATTTCAGACCCTCCAATCCTTTATTAGAGAAGCTGCCAGATGCTGCGTACTCTTGATTATTGCTCCTTGATATTTGAATTGTTTTTGTCTGGCAGCTTGCAGTATATTTTTTTTTTCCTTGAGATTGTGATTTTGGATTTTTACAACAAAATACAATGATTATTAGGGTTTTTCTTGTGAGATCTCTTTTCAAAGGTGATCCACAGATTCTTTAACTCAGTATTTCTCCCCTGTATCTAGAATATTGGGGCAATTTTCCTTAATGATCTTTTGTACAATGCTATCCAGGCTCTTTTTTTTTTCATGGCTTTCAGGTAGGACAATAATTTTTAAATTGACTCTTCTGGATCTATTTTCCAAGCCATCTGTTTTTTTTTTCCCCCAATAAGGTATTTCATAGGTTCTTCCATTTTTTCCATTCTTTTTATTTTGTTTTACTGATTTTTGCTGTCTCACAATGTCATCAGCTTCTATTTGCTCTGTTCTAGTTTTTAATATGCGATTTTTCTTCAATTAGTTTTTGTATCTCTTTTTTCCATTTAGTTAATTCTACTTTTTAAGGAGTTACTTTCTTTTTTTTTTTTTTAATTTTTTATTTAATAATTACATTATATTGACACTCATTTCTGTTCCGATTTTTTTTTCCCCTCCCTCCCTCCACCCCCTCCCCTAGATGGCAAGCAGTCCTTTATATGTTGGATATGTTGCAGTATATCCTAGATACAATATATGTTTGCAGAACCGAACAGTTCTCTTGTTGCGTAGGGAGAATTGGATTCAGAAGGTATAAATAATCCGGGAAGAAAAACAAAAATGCAGATAGTTCACATTCGTTTCCCAGTGTTCTTTCTTTGGGTGTAGCTGCTTTTGTCCGTCATTTATCAATTGAAACTCAGGTCTCTTTGTCAAAGAAATCCACTTCCATCAAAATATGTCCTCATACAATATCGTTGTCGAAGTGTATAATGATCTCCTGGTTCTGCTCATTTCACTTAGCATCAGTTCATGTAGGTCTCTCCAAGCCTCTCTGTATTCATCCTGCTGGTCATTTCTTACAGAACAATAATATTCCATAACATTCATATACCACAATTTACCCAGCCATTCTCCAATTGATGGGCATCCATTCATTTTCCAGTTTCTAGCCACTACAAACAGGGCTGCTACAAACATTTTGGCACATACAGGTCCCTTTCCCTTCTTTAGTATTTCTTTGGGATATAAGCCCAATAGAAACACTGCTGGATCAAAGGATATGCACATTTTGATAATTTTTTGGGCATAATTCCAGATTGCTCTCCAGAATGGTTGGATTCGTTCACAACTCCACCAACAATGCATTAGTGTCTCAGTTTTCCCGCATCCCCTCCAACATTCATCATTATTTTTTCCTGTCATCTTAGCCAATCTGACAGGTGTGTAGTGGTATCTCAGAGTTGTCTTAATTTGCATTTCTCTGATCAATAATGATTTGGAACACTCTTTCATATGAGTGGTAATAGTTTCAATCTCATCCTCTGAAAATTGTCTGTTCATATCCTTTGACCATTTATCAATTGGAGAATGGCTTGATTTCTTATAAATTTGAGTCAGTTCTCTATATATTTTGGAAATGAGGCCTTTATCAGAACCTTTAACTGTGAAAATGTTTTCCCAGTTTGTTGCTTCCCTTCTAATCTTGTTTGCATTAGTTTTATTTGTACAAAGGCTTTTTAATTTGATGTAATCGAAATTTTCTATTCTGTGATCAGTAATGGTCTCTAGTTCATCTTTGGTCACAAATTTCTTTCTCCTCCACAAGTCTGAGAGATAAACTATTCTATGTTCCTCTAATTTATTTATAGTCTCGTTCTTTATGCCTAGGTCATAGACCCATTTTGATCTTATCTTGGTATATGGTGTTAAGTGTGGGTCCATGCCTAATTTCTGCCATACTAATTTCCAATTATCCCAGCAGTTTTTATCAAATATTGAATTCTTTTCCCAGAAGTTAGGGGCTTTGGGTTTGTCAAACACTGGATTGCTATAATTGACTATTCTGTCTTGTGAGCCTAGCCTTTTCCACTGATCCACTAATCTATTTCTTAGCCAATACCAAATGGTTTTGGTGACTGCTGCTTTATAATATAATTTTAGATCAGGTACAGCTAGGCCACCTTCATTTGATTTTTTTTTCATTAGTTCCCTTGAGATTCTCGACTTTTTATTGTTCCATATGAATTTTGTTGTTATTTTTCTAGATCAATAAAATATTTTCTTGGAAGTCTGATTGGTATAGCACTAAATAAATAGATTAGTTTAGGGAGTATTGTCATCTTTATTATGTTCGCTCGGCCAATCCAAGAGCACTTAATATTTTTCCAATTATTTAAGTCTGACTTTATTTGTGTGGAGACTTTTTTATAATTTTGCTCATATAATTCCTGACTTTCCTTTGGTAGATAGATTCCCAAATATTTTATGGTATCAACAGTTATTCTGAATGGAATTTCTCTTTGTATCTCTTGCTGTTGGGTTTTGTTGGTGATGTATAAAAATGCTGAGGATTTATGGGGATTTATTTTGTAGCCAGCTACTTTGCTAAAATTATGAATTATTTCCAATAGCTTTTTGGTAGAATCTCTGGGGTTCTCTAGGTATACCATCATATCATCTGCAAAGAGTGATAGTTTGGTTTCCTCATTGCCTACTCTAATTCCTTTTATATCTTTCTCGACTCTTATTGCCGAGGCTAGTGTTTCTAATACGATATTAAATAATAATGGTGATAGTGGGCAACCTTGCTTCACTCCAGATCTTACTGGGAAAGGTTCCAGTTTTTCCCCATTGCATATGATGCTTACTGATGGTTTTAAATATATGCTCCTGACTATTTTAAGGAAAAGTCCATTTATTCCTATGCTCTCAAGTGTTTTTATTAGGAATGGATGTTGGATTTTATCAAATGCTTTTTCTGCATCTATTGAGATGATCATGTGGTTTTTGTTTTGTTTGGTTATTGATATAGTCAATTATGCTAATAGTTTTCCTAATATTGAACCAGCCCTGCATTCCTGGTATAAATCCTACTTGGTCATAGTGTATTATCCTGGTGACAATTTTCTGTAATCTTTTTGCTAATATTTTATTTAAGATTTTAGCATCAATATTCATTAGGGAGATTGGTCTATAATTTTCTTTCTCTGTTTTCAGCCTACCTGGTTTAGGTATCAGTACCATATCTGTGTCATAAAAGGAGTTTGGTAGGACTCCTTCAATCCCTATTTTTTCAAATAGTTTATATAACATTGGAGTTAATTGTTCTTTAAATGTTTGGTAGAATTCACATGTAAATCCATCTGGTCCTGGGGATTTTTTCTTAGGGAGTTGATTGATAGTTTGTTCTATTTCTTTTTCTGAGATGGGACTGTTTAGGATATTTACTTCTTCCTCTGTTAGTTTGGGCAAGCTGTATTTTTGGAGGTATTTTTCTATTTCATTTAAGTTGTCGAATTTATTGGCATAAAGTTGGGCAAAGTAACTCCTAATTATTGCTCTAATTTCCTCTTCGTTAGTGGTGAGTTCTCCCTTTTCATTTTTAAGACTAACAATTTGATTTTCCTCTTTCCTTTTTTTAATCAGATTTACTAAGGGTTTGTCTATTTTGTTGGTTTTTTCATAGAACCAACTCTTAGTTTTATTAATCAATTCAATAGTTTTTTTACTTTCAATTTTATTGATCTCACCTTTTACTTTTAGAATTTCAAGTTTAGTGTTTGACTGGGGTTTTTAATTTGTTCCTTTTCTAGCATTTTTAATTGCAAACCCAATTCATTGACCTTCTCTTTCTCTATTTTATACAAATAGGCCTCTAGAGATATGAAATTTCCCCTTATTACTGCTTTGGCTGCATCCCATACATTTTGGTATGATGTCTCATTATTATCGTTTTCTTGGGTGAAGTTATTAATTATGTCTATGATTTGCTGTTTTACCCAATCATTCTTTAGTATGAGATTATTTAGTTTCCAATTATTTTTTGGTCTACTTCCCCCTGCTTTTTTGTTGAATGTAATTTTCATTGCATCGTGGTCTGAAAAGGATGCATTTACTATTTCTGCCTTACTACATTTGAGTTTGAGGTTTTTATGTCCTAATATATGGTCAATTTTTGTATAGGTTCCATGAACTGCTGAAAAGAAAGTGTATTCCTTTCTGTCTCCATTACATTTTCTCCAGAGATCTATCATATCTAGCTTTTCTAGTATTCTGTTTACCTCTTTGACTTCTTTCTTATTTATTTTCTGGTTTGATTTATCTAATTCTGAGAGTGCAAGGTTAAGATCTCCCACTATTATAGTTTTACTGTCTATTTCTTCTTGCAGCTCTCTTAGTTTCTCTTTTAAGAATTTAGATGCTACCCCACTTGGTGCATATATGTTTAATATAGATAGTGCTTCATTATCCATGCTACCCTTTAGCAAGATATAGTGTCCTTCCTTATCTCTTTTAATTAGGTCAATTTTTGCTTTAGCTTGATCTGAGATCAGGATGGCTACCCCTGCTTTTTTGACTTCACCTGAAGCATAGTAGATTTTGCTCCAACCTTTTACCTTTAACCTGCATGTATCAAGGAGTTACTTTCTTCAGATAATGCTTTTCTTTCCTTTTCGAAGTTATTGATGCTCTCATGCACACCTCTCATTTCCTTTTTCATTTTTTTCTTCTATCTCTCTTATTTACCTTTTTAAGTCTTTTATGAGCACTTCTAAGAAGTCTCTTTGGGCTTGAGACCAATTCATAACACTCTGAGATTTCCTCTGTGAACATTCTATCCTCATCTGAGTTTGTGTTTTGGTCTGTCCAGTCATCATATATGATAGCTTTCTATGGTCAAGGTTATTTTTTGTTTCTTGCTAATTTTCTTTCCTTTTCTTTTGGTATTTCCTTTTTTTCCCTTATGGTTAAGCTCTGCTTCTGGGGTAAAGGGGGCACTATCTCAAGTTTCCTGTTTAGCTCTGAGCCTTGGCTATGAGCACGGGGGCCCCTTGTGTTTGCAGAAGTAGCTTTGCCTGCTCTTTTCAGAAAACAGCTTGGTTTCCCATAGTTTGACTTCTGAGGTGGGACTGAAAGCTGCCCCTTTGCTGTACTCCTTTACTGATTCAGGTCTGAAGATCTTAGTTGCTGATATGTTATGATTAAGACCCTCTCACCAGCTTTCTCAGTGTCTATCTAAATAGAACACTTTTTTCATTCCAGTAAGACTGACATTTTTTTGTAGTCTTTCCAGTCTGTCTTGAGCTGGAGAGGGGTTTTGCTCTGTCAGACTCTGTCCAGAAGTTTGGTTTCAAGTGGTTTTTGAGAGAAACTAGGAGATCTCAACAGTTTCTTGGCTTTATTCCATCATCTTGGTTCCACCCTGGAAATCTCTCAGAATAATTTTCAAGTCAGTCTTAGTCACAGAAGCTATCTAAAATATCTAAATGGGAAATAGCCTATAGGCATAAGGAATTAGTGCATATTGTTATATATTTTCTTTCCTCTATAGGACTTAAAAATATTCACCAACCTGATTTCCTTTACTTACATTATTTTTAAAAATTTATTTTTGAAAAGGTTCTTCCTTTCCTTCCAGAAGTTAGGTCTGTGATTTTGATTTGCAGGGAATTGCTTTGAAAAGTGAGCAAAATGGCTTCTACTCTGAAGAAACAGGTGTGGAGTGGCAAGCAGCCATTTCAAGCAGTGCTCTAACATTTTAAATGAATCTGGGTCTTATTCTGAGGTTGCCTATAAGGTATGGATGAAAGCAAAGAGAATAAGAACCTTGGCAATGGTTATTTCTTAAGCGAGCACTTTATACTGTGGAGTAACACTTGTTTATTGTAGAATAAGAGGGAATTCATGATTCAAGTAGAGCTTCTTTGTAGTAAGGCACTGTAATTGCAGTGTTATGGTTAGTTTTCTCTATATGCTAATATGTATGTTACTGTGTGTTGAATACCCCCAGATTTGCGTGTTATGCTGCAGTCTGAAGTCTTGAATACAAGGAATACCACGAAGTTGGAAGGAATGTTGCTTTATTTAAGTGAAAAGGTCAATAAAGCTTCATCTTTAAAACAAACAAAACAAAACAAAAACCTTTATTCTCTCTCATTATGCTAGAGAACTTGGGACCCAAAATACCAACATAAGGCATTTCCACTTTTACTGAGAGACATTGAAAAAATGAACCAGGGCAATAAAAGCTGTCTTTTCTCTTGGATCCAATGTGTTTAGGTTCCAAGGCATCTTCTTTATTTTTTTCAAGCCAGATTTGGAAAGGTGTGAAAGAAAATTCTAAATGTAATCACATTTTAATCACATTTACCCCTCTCATATAAACATACTGAAATATAATCTAAGACTTTCACATATAGAAAATAAAGGAAACAATACTTTACCCTCTTTCATTTAAGCTAAAAGTAACAATAAAAGTGGGGTCATAGAATTGAATACTTTCTAACTTTTCCCTCCCTGCTTTAGAGTGAAAATATAAGGAGAAAAAGATATAATGTCAACAATAGATGAGTGACAGTATGGTCCTATTGCATTGAGGAGGGCCTACTTGAGATTATGCAGAATGAATTTATACTAGATCAAATCAATTTAATTGTGTGAATTTTTTTTCCCCACCATGCTCCACACACTTGGAACAGGAGTGGAAATATTAGTTGGCAAATATTACCTATGGAAGAAAATTAGCAAATGAGGAATAAGCAAAATGAGGGGAGAGAGATAAGGAAATTTACAGAATAAGGGAATCATTAAAGTGGCAAGTGTGGAGTCAAACCTCATCCCAGACACTAGTGAATCCAAAATCATAGAGATGGGTTAGCAGAATATGAGTATCAAGAGACTAAAAGTCACAATGAAGTCAAAGATGAGGTGAAATGTGAATAATAAATATAATAAGGAAAAGATTAGAAAATGGTTCTTAATGAAGAAAATCTTGATTTTCAATAAGAGATAGAATGGTTTCCTTGAGCTGAAATTTAGGTTGTATGGCCTTGCTAGTGAGTAGATAAAGTGATATGAAGATTTTGGTGATGAAGAAATGTTTGTGAAATTTTGACAGGTTCATAAATACAAATATTGAAACATCTAAGAACAATATGGGGATGGAACCAGGGAAGGCACTAATGTAGATATTGAAGTAATTAATGAAGATGTTGACACTAACAAGGATAGGATGGATATACTGCATATACATCAAGGGAGGAAGTATAAAATAATAATAATAAAGAAATGTTCTGGAAGTAGAAGAAAGGATCCAAGAAAACTTCTCTTGATCCTATAAGTGAGAGGAAGTCAGAGAAAGAGTTAGCACCACTGGAAAAAAAGTTGCAAAGGATATAATATCCTTATTAAAAAACTCTAATTAGATTAGCATGGCACTTTCTTCATTTAAGAAAAAAAAGTTTTGTTAAATTGGGAAGATGGAATTTGTATTGAAGAAATGTTTGAGGATGAAATAGAGCATGTGATGAATCAAATGGTCACTCCAAAGAGCATCATGGAATAAATTAGGATATAGGTAAATGGCTTTGGAGTGAAGCCAGAAGAAAGCTTATATAAGTAGAGGTAAGGGGTCCACTAGAAGGAATTAGAAGCAAGTATCTTGCATCTAAAACTGTGTTTGGGGAGCCAGTATGATAGCAGTCAGATGTTGGCAAGAAAAAAATTTGTAGAATTAACTGGCTCCAAATTTCTTAATGGGATATGGAATAATAGTTATTTGCAATATGTTTGAATATGTATGCATTTATCATGTAATAAAGGAAATGTGATGAAATCTTGACATGGAGAAAATCATTCCTGAATGAAATTTTCACCATAGTTAAGGTCCTGTTCCCATTTCTTCTGGAATATTAGTCTTCTAATTGTTTTCTATAGTTCATGTTTCCCCACTCTACTTCATCCTCTACTCAGCTGCCAAACTGTTTTTCCTAAAATGTAGATTCAATCATGAAACTGCCTACTTAGTAAACTTTACTTTTGCCTATAGATCAAGTATAAAGTGTTCTCTTTGCATTTAAAGACTTTCACAATACAGCCCATTTCTCCCATTCCAGTCTTTTTACACATTTTATACATTGCTCCTCTTTCACACCCTACCATTCAAGTATATTGATTTACTTGCAATTTCTCACATACCATACTCCTGACTCCATGCCTTTGCATTTGCTCTCCCCCATGTCTAGAATGGTATCTTTCATTACTTCCAACTCTTAGCTACTCTGATTTCTTAAATACTCATCTTCAATTGTACCTTTTATAGGGCATTTCTCTCTAGTTGAGCCCATTCCCCTCAAACCATCCCTTCCCCCTGAGATTAATTCCCATTTATAGTCTATCTTCTATGCATATAATTATTTCATGTTGCTTTCCTCTTAGAAGATGAGTTGTTTAAGGGTAGCAACTATGTTTTTGCCTTTCCTCTCCACTTTACAATATTTGACACTTAATAAATTATTGTTTAAGTTTAATGCTTAATAAATGCTCTGTTCAAGTTTTCCATAGGAGAAAATATGCATGTGGATATAGTGGCACCACTTGAAATAATTTTTAAACAAATTTAATTTTTTACAGAAAAATCTATTTTAAAAAGCCTTATCTTTGGCATACTGGGATAGTCAGATGAAATAACAAAGAGAGTTATTAAACACTGAAAATCCTCCTGAAATTGGTCAGTTTTATTTAACAGCTTTATAAATGACCTGAAAGAGAGATTACACCATGAAATCTCCAAATTCACAGATGGAACTAAGATTTTTGGTGATAGTGAAATGCCAAGCAGATGGGAATAAACTGCAGGAAGATCTCTAAAGGCTGTCTGAGTAGGCGGTTAAGTGGCAGATGAGTGTCTATGTGGGCAAATGAACGGTAAAGTATTTAGGTAAAAATAACTCTAACTGTATATCTGGAATGATGAGATCCAAGTTATCTATTACAGCCAGAAAAAAAAAAAACCCTGGAAATCACAGCAAACTGCTCCCTAAAAACATACACCTCAACTGTTGCTATTGCTAAAAGTTATTTGAACTTCTAAACACTGTGAGGAAAGTCTTGAAGATGATATTATACTATTCTTGCCCAAAACCATGATGATTCCATATAGAGTCCTGAGTTGTTCCTGTTATTTAGTTTTTTTTTCAGTTGTGCTGACTCTTCATGATCCCATTTCAGGGTTTTCTTGACAAAGATATAGGAGTACTTTGCCATTTCTTTCTCCAGTTCACTTATAGGTGAGGAAACTGAGGCAAACAAACTTGAGTAACTTGCCCAGGGTGACATAGCTAGTAAGTATCTAAAACCATTTTTGATCTCATAAAGATTAATTTTTCTGACTCCAGGCCCCACACTCTAACCACTGTGCTACCTAGTTGCCCAAGATCCTGAGAACAAGAACTCATATAGAACTAAGATTATTCCTCTTCTTTTTCCCTACTTGTTGCAGGAAAAATAGGTGAATAATATAATAAAATAGGGTGAATTGAAACTATTAAAAACAACATTTTTCAACCTCAAAAGATAAAGGCATTGGGAGCTATATTTAATGTTATCAATTTTAAAGTATAAGTAAAATAAACTAGGATTCTAGATCTAAAGCTGGAAGGCATCTTAGAGGTCATTCATTGTAGCTCCCTATTTTTACAAATGAAGAAATTAAGGCTCCATTTGGTTTAGTGCCTTAACTAGGATCCTAAGACTGAAAACTGGGACTTGATTCAGCTTCTCCAAAATTGATGCTTTTTTTTTTTTTTACTGCATCTTTCAAACTCTACTAAACTTATTATTGGAATAGGGCCTGGAAAATGAAAGTACATTTATAGAAAGTAAAATGATTACTTTATTATTTTAAATTGCAAGGTAACTGAAATGTGTCATCCCAAGAAGAATATTTCCCCACATTTTCAACCTATGATTTTACCAGCATAGTGGCACTTTCAGTGTAGAGATTCTTCACTAATAATAAAGAGAGCAACAAATGAAACTGCCATGACATAGCAAATATGTTCCAGCCAGCCAGTCATTGGGCATTTATTAAGCTTCTACTAAGTTCAAGGCATTATGCTACTGTTAGCAGCAGGAACCCAGAGTTTCACTATCTCTTACTCACATGAAGTATTAAATGGTGACTGAGAATATAAAGTACTTCAAAAATAGTTTAGCTAACTCTATGGATGTATTCTTATGTTGGCATACTAAGGAAATTTGGGATGTACTTACAAATTGTGATATTGTGGTGAATAGAAGGATCTTCCATATCATATCCCTTGATAGCATAATGTTTAAAGCAGATATTTAAAGCAAAGGTCCTACAAAGAATGACATTTAATAATAATAACTAGCATTTATAAAGCATTTCAAAGTTTGTAAAACACTTTACAAATATCTCACTTTTTCGCACAATAATCATTGAAGGTAAATATTATTACCCCATTTTACAGATAAGGAAACTGAGGCATAGACTCAAATTAAGTGACTTGCCCAACTAATGTGTCTGAAGTTAAATTTGAATTCAAGTTTATCAGACCCCAGATCAAGTGCTCTATCCACTGAGGAATCTAAATGCCTTATAATTTTAGCAATTCTAACATAGAGGAGGTAGGAGTGAAACAAAGCATATTGTTTCAAGATTGAGGTTTTTCAGGCAGATTCACTGCCTGGTTGAGAACAACCTTCAACTTTTTTGTGACTCAATTTGGCAAGGATGGTGTACTTTGGGAGATAAGTTGTTTTAGATAGGATTCAAAAACAGTAGTACTGAGGTCACTTTGAAAATCACTTTGTGGCAGGGATCAATGAAGCAACATAAAATTATGTCCAGAACTTTAGAGCCAGTACAGTAAGGTGGAACATATACTAGATTTAGAATTCAAAGATTTTGGGTTAAAAGCCATGGCTCTTATTTGCTATCTGTGTAACCTTTAACAAATAATTCAATGTCTCTTTATCTGTGTGTGGCTCCTCTGTAAAATGAGGAAATTGGATTAGATGTTATCTCTAAGGTTCATTTCAGATCTAAAACAATGGTCTTAAGGTAGTTAATAAAGTTCTTTAATGTAATTTTAGAGGTAGAGTTACATGGTATGACAGGATAACAAGATAACTATGGAGTTCTGTCCTGTGTTCAAGTGCCTTTTGCACTTGCAGCTGTGTAACTGTAGGTATATCACAATCTTCCAATGCCCTAAGTAACTTTTTAAGAGTACAAATTGTGGTACAGTTGCCGGTCTGCATTGGTAGTATTCATTTCACCAATTAAAACAATTTTGGAATTTACCCACCTTATATAAATACACAAGGATATAGATATAATATTTCATACATAGAATTATGTGTATTTTTATATATAATGCATAAATAGTACTCATGTACTGCCTTCCATAAATAGGAATATAAATTGTTTCTTCTCCTAATAGAGATCAATGTGTTTTGAGACTTTAACAAATAGTAGTTCTTTGCGGTGAATAACATGTATTTTCAAGCGAGTTGAAGATATAAGCCCAAGAATAAATGATCTGTCCATGAATCTTTCATCCAGGATTGTGGTCTCATTAGCAATGTACTTTCTGTCACCTGTAGTCCACACACACAAAGTAATACATTGAGTTATTACAATAAAACAATTATAGATAATGAGTTTCTATCAAATCATTTTAATAATGCATCAATGAGAAGGATGGTATTACCAAAGCAATATTTAAAATATCTCATATTAATGCCAAAAATATTTACTTGTATTTTATTATTTAATCAAGTAATTAATTAAGGCAGGAATAAGTTACTACACAGAGCAGAGTGGTAAAGAGGGTTAGATTCTGTAAAGACCTTTTTAAACTCACTCTCTCTCTCTTTCTCTCTCTCTCTCTTTCTCTCTCTCTCTCTCTCTCTTTCTCTCTCTCTCTCTTTCTCATCAAGGTCATTATCATCTCAAAGAACAATAATTTAATCATTTTTATTCATTCTTTTAAATGACTGATTTTTCTTAAGTTTTGTTTTATTTTGTATAGCTTTTACATGATGGTGGTATGATGAAGTAGAAAGAGAACTGCATTTCAAAGTAAAATTTATTTAGTTGTGTCCGGGCTCCATTGGTTGGATGACTTTTGTCAAGCAATAATGTTTCTGAAACTCAGGTTGCTTACCTCTAACAAATCTCCCTCTCTTCTCATAGGAAGAGATAGTTTTATAAGCTTTAGAGAACAAAATGTTTTCTAACTAATTATTATACAATGTGTTAAAATTGCATTTCACTTCTCTGCTTTTCATCTTTCAGGAGATAGTGATGAGAAAAGGGAATTTATGAGATCACCCTAGGGATTCATTTCTATAGTAGAGAATGTGAGAAGGTATAATTCAGGTCATTAGCTCTCATTTTCTTCATATTAAACTTTAAAATCACAAAATAATAATTATAATAATTTAAAATTATAATGATACTTAATTTACCTCAATTATTTTCATTTCTTGATCTATGTATTTTCTTATGTTGTTTACCTGTGTCTACTTAATGTTTCCAAGAAATATATCCAACCATACCAATAATATATTTCTCAAAGAGAAGTCCACAAAATGAATTTTAATCTTGGCTTTTCTTGTATTGTGTTATTCTTCACTTCAACCTCTCTCATTTCTCCTTTATAGCTTTAAAGTCTATTTGTTAAAATAATTATTTTTCTCTGTGTGAGATTCTGTCACTAGATGAAAGGTCATGGTTATAATATGAATCTGAGACAATAAATACAGTACAAAATGGATTGAAATGCATACAGTAAAGAGGCTTTCCAATTAAAAAACACTTCACCAAGCTCACACCAAACAAACAGCCACACAGATTCCAATTTCTCTTCACTTATAATTAGCTGCCACTGAAAGTTAATTACATTCAAGACCAAAGGATGCAAAAAATGTAGAAATAAAAAAAAATAAGTTCATTTAGACTGAAATTTTAAATATGTTTTCTTATAAAAGGCTATATCCTGAATCCATTTCAGAGAAACAAATTCAGCTCAGGTTCTTCAACAGCAGGCCAATGACAGGTGGACATTGAAGATAATTTTCATTTTTCTCAGGTTCTTTTGTAAAAGTTCTTTTATATCATCACCCACACATGAATTTCCTTCTTGATATACTTATTTTTGTTTTATAAGAAAAAAAATGAAATACTATTCTTTTTTTGAAACTTGTTCTCCTGGAAAACAAAAAGCAAAACAAGCAAGCAAACAAAAGAGTCCACTCTCAACTTTTTTTTTGTTGTTTATTTTTGTTGTTTATCTCATTTGCACATTGAATCAATCCTTTGTCAACATCTAGCTGATCATCATAACTTCATTAATTATCAACTTTTGAACTTATCTATTATAAATAGTTGGGATCTAATTTGTTAGATTTTTTTAAATTTTCTGTATACTAAGTCAACGTGTGTATGCATGCATCTAGCAGATAATTTTAATTATAAAAGCACATATAAGAATTTAGTGTTATATTTAATTTTAATGATTTCTAAGTATATTTTGGGAATAAAAGGTATAAATGAAGATACAAAAAAGTAGTTGATTTCAGTCTTTTCCAAAATTAAAAAAGGAAGTGAGATAATTGCCCTCTGTAATATTTGGAGTAAGGAGAGAGGATATTTCTCAGTGTTTCAGAACTTTACATAGATAAATGCTTTATAGGGATTGCTACCTTCTTCCTCTAAGACTTGTGAGCAAACCACCACCAATATTGTTGATTTTAAATTTTCTAGAGAAATGGTCCTCCCTAGAATTGGTTGGGATACACTATAACAAGAGAATTATCTTTTAATCCAGTTAACAGAATATGACAGTATATTCTCAAAACAAACCAAAAAAAAAAAATCACTAGCTTGTTCTCTGGGAGGTGAATGCATATCTAATTCATTATTAGGGGCTTCTGGAATGTTTACATTAAATTCACATATATTTTGAGGTTTGTTCTTCATATTTTATACCTACCTTGTTGTAGGAAAAATACTTTGCTTTTTTCTAGTAAATTTATTCATTTTTTAATACACATTATTTCATGAATCATGTTGGCAGAGAAAAAGCAAAAGCAAAAGGCAAAAGCGATGGGAGAGAAGGGGGAAAAATGAACATAACATGTATTAATTTACATTCAAACTTTTTAGTTCTTTTTCTGGGTGCAAATATCATTTTCTGTCCAAATTCAATTGGGATTGCTTTGGATCATTAAACTACCGAGAAGAACCAAGTCTTTCATAGTTGATCATTGCATATTATTGCTATTATTATGTACAATGTATTCCTGGGTCTGCTTGTTTCACGCAGCATCAATTTATGCAAATCTTTCCAAGTCTTTCTAAAATCAGCTTGTTCATCATTTTTAATAAAACAATAATATTCCATTATCTTCTTTAGCCATTCCTTAATTGATAGGCATCTATTTATTTTCCAATCCTTTTCTACGACAAAAAGAGCTGCTATAAACATTTTTGCACATGTGGGTCTTTTTCCCTCATTTAAGATTTCCTTTGAATAAAGACCCAGTAATGGCACTGCTGGATCAAAAGGTATGCACAGTTTTATATCCCTTTGGACATAGTTCCAGATTGTTCTACAGAATGGTTGGATCATTTCACAATTCCACTACCTATACATTAGTGTCCCAAGTTTTCCCACATCTCCTGCAACATTTTTCATTATCTTTTCCTGTTACCTTAGCCAATCTGAAAGGTCTAAGGAGGTACCTCAGAACTGTTTTAATTGGCATTTCTCTAATCAATAGTTCTTTAGAATTTAGAATTTTAGAAAAATTTAGAAGATTTTTTCACACAACTATAGATGGCTTTAATTTCATCATTTGAAAACTGTCTGTTCATTTCCTTTGACCATTATCAATTAGGGAATGTCTTGTATTCTTATAAATTTGACACAGTTCTTTAGATTTTAGAAATGACTGGCTATAAAGATTTTCTCCCAGCTTTGTACTTCCATTTTAATTTTGTTTCTTTTGATTTTGCTTGTGCAAAATCTTTTAAATATAATGTAATCAAAGTTGTCCATTTTGCCTTTCATAATGTTGTCTACTTCTTTGGCCATAAATTCCTTCCTTCATCAAAGATCTAATAAGGCAAATTGTCCCTTGCTTTCCTATAATGTGTTTAAGGTATCATCCTTTAAGCCCAAATCACCTACCCATTTTGACCTTATTTTAATATGGGATGTGAGATGTACTTCTATGCCGAGTTTTTGACATTATTTTCCAGTTTTCCCAGAAATTTTTGTCAAATATTGAGTTCTTATTCCAGAAGCTGAATTTTGGGGCTTTATCAAATACTAGATTATTATAGATCTTTATTTTTGTATCATGTGTATTCAATGTATTCCACTGATCCACCACTCTATTGTTTAGCTAGTAAAAAAATGGTTTTGATGACTGCTGCTTTATAATATAGTTTTAGTTATAAGCCACCATCCTTTGTATTTTCTTAATTAATTCCCTTGATATTCTTCACCTTTTGTTTTTCCATATGAATTATGTTATTATTATTTTTTTTAGTTTATGGAATAATTTTTGGTAGTTTGATTGATATGGCAATGGAAAAGTAGATTAATTTAGGCAGAACTGTCATTTTTATTATATTAGCTCAGCCTACCTTTGAGCAATTGATATTTTTCCAGTTGTTTAGATTTTACTTTATTTGTGTGAGAAGTATTTTGTAATGGTGTTCATATAGTTCTTGGCTCTGTCTTGGCAGATAAAACAGCAAGTATTTTATTTTGTCTACAGTAATTTTAAATGGGAATTTTCTTTCTATTTCTTGCTGATGGGATTTGTCGGTAACATATAGAAATATGTTAGATTTATGTTAGATATGTTAGAAATATGATGATTTTTGTGGGTTTATTTTATATCCTTCAACTTTGCTAAAACTGAGCACTGTTTTTAGTAGGTCTTTGGATGATTTTCTAGGATTATCTAAGATATAATCATATCATCTACAAAGAATGATAGTTTTATATTTTCATTGCCTATTCTAATTTCTTTAATTTTTCTTTTCTCATTACTAAAAATCAACATTTCTAATACAATAGTGGTGGCACATTTGTTTCACCCCTGATCTCACTGAGAATGCATCCAGTTTCTCTCCAGTAGACACAATGCTGGCTGTTGGTTTTAGATAAATACTGCTTATTATTTTAAGAAAAGCTCCCTCTTTCTCTATACTTACTAGTGTTTTTAGTATGAATGGGTGCTGTATTTTGTCAAAAGTTTTTTTTTTTCTGCTTTTATTGAGATCATCATATGATTTATGTTGGTTTTGTTATTGATATGGTTGATTATGGTAATAGTTTTCCTGATATTGAACCAGTCCTTACCTAATTATAGATACAGTTCTCAAGAGTTACAGATATCATTTTCCCATTTAGGAACGTAAGTAGTTTAACTTTTAAATTACATACATTCATACACACACATATATATAATGTGTGTGTGTGTGTGTGTGTGTGTGTGTGTGTGTGTGCGTGTATTTCCCCCTCTTACATCTCTTTGTTTCTCTGGAGTTCTGTGATATAGATTAAATTTTGTTTAGTTCTGTTTTTTCAATAGAAATGAAAAGATGAGGCTGAGTCTACCTGGATACTTAATTCTTGGTTGTAAGCCTAGGTCTTTTGCATCCCAGAATATGGTATTCCAGACCCTAAAATTCTTTATTGTAAAAGCTGCCAGATCCTGTGTAATCCTGCCATTGATATTTTCAATGTTCCTTGATATTTGAATATTTGATATTTGAATTGTTTTTGTTTGGCAGCTTGAAGTATTTTTTTCCCCTTGAGATTATAGTTTTAGAGTTTTGCATCAATGTTCCTTGGGGTTTTCCTTATTAGATCTCTTTCTGAAGGTGATCCATTCTTTCACTCAGTATTTTCCCCCATAGAATGCTATCCAGACTCTTTTTTTTTTTTTTTTTGGATCATGGCCTTCAAGTAGGCCAATAATTTTTATATTATCTCTTCTGGATTTATTTTCTAGGTCAGATATTTTTCCAGTGAAGTATTTCACATTTTCTTCCATTTTTTTCATTTTTTTAAAGTTTGTGTGACTGATTCTTGCTCTCTCACAGAGTCATTAGCTTCCATTTGCCTTGTTCTAGTTTTTATTTTGTGATTTTCTTTATTTCGTGATTTCTTCAATTCCTTTTGTATCTCTTTTTTGTTTGATTAATTCTACTTTTTTAGGAGTCATTTTTCTTGAAACAAATGTTTTTCTTTCCTTTCCCAAGCAATTGACTCTCTCATGCATACCTCTAAATTCCTTTCTCATTTTTTTCTTCTATCTTTCTCATTTGCTTTTTAAAGTCTTTTATGACATTTTGTCCTTGAATGAGTTTGTGTTTTGGTCTGCCCTGTCACCATAGTAGCTTTCTATGGTCTAGGTTTTTTCCTCTTTCTTGCTCATTTTCTTTTCTTTTCTTTTGGTATTTCCTCTTTTTAAAATTTTATTTAATAGTTGAGTTCAGCTCCTGGGATAAAGGGGGCACTGTCTCAAGCTTCTTGTGCAGCTTTAAGTTTTGATTTTGAGCACAAGGGCTCCTTTTATTTGCAGGTGGTAGCTTTGCCTATTCTTTTCAGGAAACAGCCTGGTTTCCCAGAGTTTGCATTCTGAGGTGGGTCTGAAAGCTGCCCCACTGATATGCTCCACTACTGAGCCAGGATTGAGAGTTTTAATTTCTGATTTGCCTTTTTAATCCTAGTGAGACTGACTCTTCTTGGAGTTTTTCCAAACTATCTTGAGCTGGAGAGTGATTTCATTCTGTCAGACTCTGTTCAGAGGCTTGGTTTCATGTGATTTTTGATTGAAACTGGGAGAATTCAAGCAGCTTCCTGACTTTACTCTAACATCTTGGCTCCTTGACCTTCTTTAAAGGAACAGACTAGAGTGTTAGGATTAGGAAGATTTAGCAGTACAGGTTGGTAACTACAGGCCCACTCCTTTGTAATAATAGGGACAATGTATCCTAAGTGTTTAACTATATTTGTTGATTTTTTTGAGAATTTTTTTTTGCTTCTTTTTTTGTTGTTGTTGTTGTTGTTAAGAGAATTTGTCTTTATACAAGAAGGAGGACAATGAAGATATGAGATAAAAGGAATCTAACCTATTTAAAAATAAAAGATAACAATAAAATTTATTTAAAAGAAAACATAGCATATTGACTATTTTTATTCCTAGCATTACTATTTGAAAGATTATGATAAAGAGCATTCAACAAAAAATAATTATTTCTCAAAGAGAAAGGCAAAAACCTAAAAGAAGAATTTTTTTTAAGAATAAGTAATCATTTTTTAGAACTAGTACTATATTAGATTTTAAAAGAAATACTTAATATAATTCAAAAGACTTGCTTCTAGTTATTTTCTACTGTAAGGGCTGAGTAGGATCCACATGGAGTCATTAGAAGAGTTTGAATACATTTGGAGAGATGTTGGTAGAGAAAAAAGTTGTGAATTTTGTTATGAAGGGAAGGAGAATATGGGAAAATGGAGAATCATGAGAGCCCCAAGGGAAAACTATCAAATTATCATTTGAAATTCATTGCTTCAGCACAGGAATCAAGTATTTATTGTGAATATATAAAACATTAAGCTAAAATTGTCAAACAATATTTAAAGGAAGCAATTGTATTTTTGTTTGGCTATTTAGATCATCATCATAACAAATTACTTTTTTAACTTAAAAGAAAAGATATAACAATAATAAGTTAGAGTCAGTGGCAAAAAAGGTGTATGAATTTTCAATAAAAAATGTATAAAGACAAGTTGAAAGCTATTGAATGACTAGAGAAAATGGACAAATTTGGAAATTTGCAGTTCCATTCACGATTACATACCTAGAAATCTCTAGACAGAGAAGTTGTTTTCAAAGCTAAATGCCATTTGTCTACCAAGTCACCACACACTTAGCATTTAGAAAACAAAATAATAATATTTTGGATTAGCATCAGTCTGGCTCTATTAGTGTTTCATACATTCTTTGCCTTAGATTTGGGGATACACACTTGTAAATTCTACCTCTTTACTAAACGTATGTAGAATGCGCTCTATCAGAAAATTTGTTAAAAGATTATTCACTATGTTTTTATATATGTTACCACTGTTGGATCTAATTTTCTTCATCTGTCATATGAGAGAAGTTGGATGAAATGATCTTCTGACAGCTTTATATCTGTGAGTCCATGGTCCTTGGAATGTATAATAGGAACTTAACTCCTATTTAATTAGGGGAAATCTTGTTCTTCGTTGGAAATAATCTTCACTTTTTGACAACTCCAACTGTCCAATGAGAAAGTCTCCAACTAATGTGATCAAATTTGCAGTGAGAAAAAAGGGGGACATCACGCAAATATATACAAAATAGATCTGAAGCTGTCCAAGCCTTTCACTAGATTGATATTTGCTTCTCTCCTTACCTTCTGTAATCCACACTGCTAGCAATGGAAGGGAAGTCTGGCAATAAAGATAAAACTTATTGAGGTTTTGTTAGAAATCAAACTAGAATTATAATATACTTTATAATGATCTTTAGCTACCCCTTCCATTCCATCCAATTCCATGTCCCAAATACTGCTTAAATTTGTTGACATCATTTTGTCTATAGTCAAGAGATTTCAGAGCTACATAACTAAAGAAGTAAAGAAAGGTATTCTATCTTGTTTAAAACAGAAAATATTTTCTTTATTTATGTCCTGGCCCATATTAAGTATTACAAATTTTGACTAATTATCTTAGTCATATTGGGAAAAAATTGGTATCACTAGGGACTTCTGTTATCTCAAATTGAAAAATCACTTAGTGTAATTGCCCTGGGCAACAGGCTGTTCAAAGTCTTCTTGTGTCATTGCTCAAAGTGAAATAGTAGCTAGGCAGCTTTCAGTTATAGAACTTATTTTGGCTAGACTTTGTTTACCCATGGCAGATGGCTTATTCTAGGATTTGAATTTAGTTTCAAACATATATACACAAAAATTCTGCTTCAATCAACAACAGATTATGTACATAGGCAAACTTCATCTAATATTGGTAATTGATTAGATAAAACACTATTAGGCAATTAATGAGTTCTCTGGAAAACAAAGGCAACTAAAACCAGAAATTTATCATATCGGATTGGTAGATAGATGAGAAGAAAGTAACAGCTGATTATTAGTTTATTTTTATGGAGCATAGTAGAGGATCATACCTTCCCCATATAATAAATGGATCTCAATCCATATGTGAAACAATGTAGTCAGGGCAAAGACTAAGCTATTTTTGAGCAAATAACAACATAGTTATAATATAGTTGAGGATAATACTGTGGAGTTTGGTGATAATATTTTCATGACATTATTGTAAAATGACATAGGATTAGACTATTATCTAGCTTCCTGAATTATTTTCTACTTGTTACTTGTTACTTCCCATTTGGGTCTCTCCTTCTTTAGGATTAACTGAAGAAAAGAGAATAGTCCCTTAGTTATGCTAGTTATGCTAGAATACAATCCATTTAAAATTTATATGGTAGTAAACTCTGAATGGCAACAATAATAATTGCTCACATTTGTATAACACTTTGTTTTGCAAAGTGTTTTATATACCCATTTAATTCTCACAGAAACTCTATTAAATAGGTAGTGTTATTTACCTCCATTTTGTAGATGAGGAAATTGAGGCTCCCAAAGTTTTAGTGCTTTTACCAGAATCACATAGCCAGTAAGACATTGAAGTAAAATTTGAATTTTGGTTTTCTTGACTCAAATGCCAACATTTTTAGCAATATAGCTTTCTAACTTCCCTGACATAGTGAGAGAAGTGAAGGGAATGCTCTTTACAATTGATCAAATCTTCTATAAATGATCTGTGGGAAATAAGGTAAAAGAAACAGAGGAAATGAAAAGGTAGGGAGAGAGTGACATCACACAGGCAAAAGGAGGACCCACAAGAATAAGATCAGGGATCCCTGAAAGAACACAATAATTGCCACTAAGAAGAAGAACAACAACAACAACAAATAAGCAGGCAACATATGGTTACAAATTAAGACTTCCCAATCTCTTCACTCTCTCCCTCTGTTATTCACTTAGAAAAAGTACAGAAAAAAAATCATCTCTTAATACTAAGGGTGTGTTTTTTATTTCCATTTTTTTTATGATAGAGCAGAAGTCGGTAAAAAAAAAAAAGAGCTTTTTTTCCTTACATAAATGAGATAGTTTTTTTAAGTAATAGTTAATAAAACCCACCACACAAATAAAGGACATAATTATCTTCAAACAGGAATGAGAATACTATGCTCTTTTATGGATGTTACACCTTCCCAAATCTTCCCAGTATAAATGGAACCACTTGCATCAGTAGATTTGGCTGCTACATTTCCAAAGTAATGCATTAAGGCCATCCTGGGCATTTTTGTAAGATTCAACATCAGAGAATAATAACACCAGTAGATACATTATAACTAAGAGAAAGCTTATGGGTTAATGGGCCACCTAAAAGCAAAGATCCAACTAGATCCTAGTCACCAAAGATAAAAGTATCTCAAAAAGGGGAGCACACATCTTTAACCCTACCAATGGAAAGATTGACTTCAGATAAGATAATCTTAATATTGTAACAGGAGGAGAGAGGAGATTGATGAGCTATCAGTCCCTGGACCTCCTGATCTGATTATCTAGGTAATGTAGGCTGTTACCACTATCCTAGTGAAATCTAAGATCACCTGGATAGTTGTATATAACAGACTTTCTTTAAAAGGTGGAAGAGGTCCACTTATTTTATGGGAAGAGAAAAGATCTCGCTTAGGTAGACATAACTGATTCCTTATTCCCAATGTCATTCATTAAGCATCAGTTAGGAATTTGGGACACAAAAAGTTTCAGAATGGAAGGCTCAGATATGAGGGTTTCTAACCAATGGATAGTGATAGCAGACATAAAAATGGGGTATATGCAAAACAAAAGTAATCTGTGTCAATAAATGACAAATCTATAAAAATGTTGATGATTTTGTCCTTCTTGTTGTTGTTGTGTTGTTTTTGGACAATCAGGAACTCCACTTCCCACAAACATTCTACTTTGAACCACCTTTTCAGTAATAGGAATTTGGGACATATTCGTGTTAAAAGGACATGTCAGAAAGTGGATAACATAGTAAATACTCAGTAATGACAACATGGTGGCAAGTAAAATCTCTTTGATTACTAGTAGTACCTGGAAAATGATTCATAGATTACTTATACAATAATATGTGATATTTATATAGTGGTCAAGCCTGAAAAAAAACACTACATTAATTTTAATCTTGAAACAGTCCTATAAGATAGGTGCCAAAGTTTTATTTTTTTCTAATCTCTATTTTCCAAATAAAGCAACTAAACCACAATTGTAAAGTAATTAATTTATGATCTACATGGTAAATGATAGAGGAAGCATTTGAATTTAGGGGAGTCCCTTGACTCCAAGTCCACAAAGGAAATCACTATATCATTCTGCTTGTCTAAAACAGAAATAGAGATATCTAATACATATAGTTCTAAATATGGGATTTCAAGAGAGAGAGAGGGAGGAGGAAAGAAAGTAAAATAAAGCGCTAATTTATGGAATTAAATAAAACTAAGATTATTATGTATTTTTAAACTTATTAAAAGTTCCTTAAAAACAGACATTGATAACTTGCCCTAAGAAAATACTACAAGAGATTTCTGTGCTTTTCCAGACATCTGGTCTTAGCAGTAGGAAACTACTGAACTGTTCTTCAGAGACTTGAAGTGCTCTTCAAAGAAGACTTAGAACAAGTTCTCTAGAGGCCACTTCAGTCCTTTTCAAAACTGACTGCCAACATCTTCCCCTGGAATTGCCTCAATCTCCCAATTCCCTCTGCTCATGATGTTTTTCCTCCTCCTTTTACCCCAGCACTTCTGCCCCCTCTGCATTTTTTTGCCAAGAGTAAGATGGAGAAAGACAGAAAGGCTGGTGAAAGAGCAGGAAATCTTAGTCAATTTTACTGGCATCTTATTCATTCCTTCAATCTATGTCACTAGCTATTTCCAAGCACATTTTTTTTTTCCTTCTTTCTCTGCCCTCTTCTCCCTTTAGATTTATAAAAAGATTATCCAGCTTCTAAGCGAAACCCAACTTCCATATCAAAGTGCTTTTCCTGAGTTTTCTCCAATCTTAAATGAGCTCTCCCTTTAGATTCAACCACACTCATGTCATTTATTCTAGTATAGATGTCTGTGTACGTCTTATGCCCTTCCTTCCTAGTTGAATGGGGCAATATAATGAGTAGACATCTTTTACTGGGAATCAGGAAGTATGTGTCTGATTCTGTGTTTCTGATAATTAAATATTAGGTATGTGGCCAAATCACTTTTCAAAGTATGTTTTCTTATAAGTCAAATGGGAGTAATTTTAGCCAGAGTAACTACTTTACCAGGTTGTTTAAGAGTTCAAATGTATATGCATCAATATATAGGCATATACACACATATACATGTATGTACACATATATAAACACATACATATATGTATACATGAATGTTTATTTAAGTATGTATACATGTATTTGTGATTCATATAAATGTACACATATATGTGTGGTATTTTTCTTCTTTAAAATATAATGGTTCTCTCTGGGAGCAGGTTTCTTGGGGAGGTTTTCTGGAGGTAGCCTTAGTTTTAGTTAAAAGTAATAATCACCCAAATGTAGCCAGGTGTTAAAAGTTCTGATCTTTTATTGTCTCCAATATAGCCCAGTTAGTTTTCTTAGAGGCCTCTCTCTCTCCTTGGTTCTAAGAACTCTTGCAGCTTTGTCCTTTGCTTCTGCCTCTGCTTTCTTCAGCCTCCAGCCAGCACCAAGGTAACAGTTGTGATGAATCTTTCTTGCTTCTAAGAGAGGGCTTCTGGCTGAACTCACTTGACATTCCCCTCTCAATCTAATTCAGCTGAACTCTCCAAGAGAGCCTCTGTCTGTTTCTTATATATGATCTCCTCTGAGAGAATGGGATTATGGGTTTTCTCCCATAGTGCTCTCTGGCCCTGAGAGCTTCAAGGGAGGTGTGAATTCGGATATCTCATACTAAACCCTGAAATCTCCCAAATGGGTGAACTCCAATGAGTAAAGGTGTGAACACAAGCATTGTTTCTCAGTTCCACTTAGTCCCTTGTTTCTTCTGGCTCATAACATCTCCTTGTAAGATCAGATCAATCATACTGAACTATGCTAAATTAGATAATTATTGTCTCTATCAACTCTAATGACTTAACTCTTTGTAAGGATTCCAACATATGTGTGTGTGTGTGTGTGTGTGTATCTGTGAAACAAAGAGCCATATGAATGTTGTCTATGATTATTACTAGATTATAAACTTCTTTTCAATGGCAAGGTCCTCTGTCACATATTTCTGTGTTTATATACATACATATTTATATAGTGTATGTAAATGTATAATTATTTTATAGGAACTTCTAGTCTCAAATTCTTTTTTCTATCACTTAAACACTTAGGAAGTTGCCTCAGAGCATTAAGAAGTTACTTGATTTGGCCAAAGTCACATATCTAATATATAGCTAGGAGAGAATTCAAATCAAATTTTCCTGACTTCAAGACCACTCTCTATCAACAACATGATGCAGCTTCTCTATCTATTTTGTATATATTAGGAATTTGACAAATATTTATTAAATAAAATATCTAGGAAAGAGTAGATACTGATGAGTTGATGAGATTGTTGTGAAAATCAATAACCTATAGTAAACCTGTCAGGTTTTCCTCTGAATTTGAGAAAATATTCGATTAGGGATTTAAAGGACATTTCAAATGGATGAAAGTTACCAAATCATTGAGAATAATTATGGTCAATTTCCAGCTTTCATAGAAATGGCAATTTCAAGGGATGAATCTATAAAAATGAGATTTTTGTTCAACCACAATTATGTTATAATGCTCCTCAGAAAATAAAATCTTGGACTCTTCAGAAATTAGAAGAAATAAGGCATTCTTTCAAGTAAAAAAAAAAAACACTGAAGAGAAATGATAGGTATTATGTTTCATCACAAAAATCACCAAATAAATTTGATTGGATCAAAAGAGAAAGGAAATTCCCAAGATTATTCATGTTAAAAACTTATTGTTAATGTCAAAAAACATAATGAGTTAACAGAACCAAGACTTTTAAGCATATTCCATATCTTCAAAATAACCTAGATTTCATCTGTGTGAGAGATATTCTGTAATCTACTTCTTAGTAGTAGCCTTAGTTTATAGTTCTCACTATTGGACTATCTTTTGGTGATAAGCTCCTTTTCCCCAAACATTTTTTGAAGGCAATGCTTGCATTTGTCGAGGGTACTCCTGGTAAAAATTTTCCTCTAATATTACAAATTGACACATCCTTAATAATTTGTAAAACATTGCCTAGATTTACAGAATTCCAAACATGGTCATGACTTTTTTAAGTGACCTAGAAGCTATCAGAGCAGTGAGTGATTCACTAAATCAAAGTTTAAAGAATAGATGAGTTGAAAGAGATCGTATGTGTCTTGGAGTCCAGAGATTCTTCGCTTCTGTGTATTGTGAATCCTTTTAGGAGACTTTTGGTGATTATGGGCCCTTTGTTTTGAACAGTATTTTTAAATATATAAAGTAAAATTTTACACAGTGTTGCAAAGGAAAGCAATGATGTTGAAATAGTGCTAACAAAAAACAAACTTAAGAATCTTGTATTCTTATCTCTTATTTTACAAATATAAGTAGTACACAGAAAGTGCAGAAATTTACACCTCATTTTTGTCTATAATGGAAATATTATGACTGTATGGAGAAGAAATGTATGAATTATGAATGAAATCTTAGAGGTGACCTGATTCAAATCCTCTTTTTGAAAATGGAGGCCAAGAGAAACTCAGTAATTTACCTACTATCAAAGAGACAATGTTAGTGTTCAGATTAGTACCCAGATGGTCTTGATCCAAATGCACTGGTCTTTCCACTATAAAAACAGTATACTTTCATGCCCCACACTATGAGTAGAAAGTAAGCATCATAATAAAATAATTTTGAATTATTCTAGGCGTGATCATTTTATCTCACTTCATGGGCCCAAAATTACTTGTTTGCAAACTGCACTGTCAGTTATACTAAATTTGGATGCCAGTGTTTTCCACTTGTTTTGCCTCATCTTCCAAGTTTCTTATACTTATGATACTCCCTTCTCTGCTTCTTTCCAACCTCTATA